>NC_138599.1:4873232-5473232 GCF_964289735.1 Phaethon aethereus
GGTGGGGGAGAAAAGTGAGGAGAGATCTAATAAATGAGTTGTAACACCTGAAAGGAGTGTTCTGGGAGAGGTGGCCCCTCGGTGACGCCAGGGTCCTGCTCAGGACTCCATGCATGAGATAAAAATTGCTTTTTTTTCTTTCCCCTGTGTCTGTGCTCCAGACGGTGTGCCGTGCCAGCCGGGGCAGGCTGGTCTCAGTCCCAAGCCTTGTCATTGATTTTTCACTTGGAACTGACTCCCTTAATGGGTACTGGGGTGGGGGCTTGAAGCACCCCAGGGGCCACCTGATGGATGGGGCTATTAAGAATGATGAGTGTGAGGCCCTTGCTGCCGCTCGGGGGGTTAGGGCGACCATCCGGGTAGGGTTTGGGGACTCACTGCAGCAGCGTGGTGCGCAGTGGGAAGGACGGATCCAGCACTGGGCACTCATGCATTGTAACTAGCCCATTAAATGAAGCCGTTCCCATGCTGGCATCCAGGATGAATTTTCTGCTGGGCCCCTGAGAGTTGACTGCACTTAGGACGTGTGCTCCTGCTCATTCCCAGCTACTGATTTCCATTAAAAATTGAAAATACATGAATTATTTCCTTTGCATTATTTTTCTTTGTCTTCTGAGCATGGTAATTGTAGCGTCTTGCACACAACTGTGGCACAGGCGCTATCAAAGGGACATCCAGGTGGGGACTGACTGCAAAATGATGACTCTGTGGGGTGGTTGGCAGTGCTGAACCTGTGAAACCCCTTTTGCAGTGATATTTTATTGCTCTGGGTGCTGGTGTAAATGCATCAGGAACTTTCGTGATCCTTTGCTGGTACAAGCCCTAGATACGCTTGAAATGTTTGGCTGAGTACCTGTTGCTGTTGTTCTGGCTGCCCTTGGTGCGGTGGGAATTACTGGGTATTTCATAGATTTTTGTTTCAGTCTGTTTCATGGATTTCTGTTCCTTCCCCAAATCTCCTGCCTGCCTTCTAGATGGTGGGTACACAGACTGAGAGCGCACCGGGAACCGCAGTTAAAAGCTCATCTCATCTTCTGCGCAGTTCACAGCGCAGAACTTCGTTGGTTTAAGGCTTTTTAAAAGACGAAGACGTCCTCTGGGGACAAAGAAATCCATCTCGTTTCAAACTGCTTCTGTGTTTAAGGGTAGAAATTCAAATAGCTAGCCCAGGTGAAGCTCACCATTTGCTAATTTATTCTCCTACTCAGGTGATTTTGGGTTCATGCAGACTTCTTGTTCTTGATGAATAATGCTTAGTAGGTGTTGAAGTAGTATTTGTGTAAAGCTAGCTGAAGAAATCGGGGGCAAATTGCCTGCATTGCTGGTTCTCCTAATCAACAAGCAAACAAGGGACTCCTGGGCAACGATGAATCGCCCCTGTCCAAGCTCTTGCCCTTCTTCTTCACTGAAGTAGCTGAGGGTGCTCCAGAAGGGAGTGAAATCGTGATGATTTAATTTCCCATGCTCCATCATTTTTCCCTTCACCAGGAGATAGCTGTGTGGTGAGCGCCAGCCGTTTCTGGAGCAATTCCTTAATGGATATGGGGCGTTTGGGAGGCTCTGAAGATCTCTGGTTTTGCTCTGCCAGGTAAAATGCTCGCTTCCCTCTGATCTGTGACTTTTGGGAGGTGGCTCTAAAATGGGGTACATAATCTCAGACTTTGGACCTTTTTTTCTCTATAATCTAAGGCTTAGATCCTTGATTTGGTGTGAATGATTCCCTCCTGCTCCCCTCTTGCCCCCAAATCCTTTCACTCTGAAATAACACCTGCTCATGTCCTTGTGTCTGTCATGGGGAGGCAGAAAGATCTTCTCATCATGAGGAAATGCAGTCCTCTTCATCCCCCCCACCGCCACACATCCTCTTCCAAAATACTGCATAATGTCAGACTAAATCCTTATCAGAAATTTTAATGAGCAAAACAAAACCTGAAATCTGTGTGATTAAAAGCAAATCTTCCTTCTTCTGCTCTGCTGGAGCTGGCTGCCAAAAGAGAGTCACAACGCTGACAATGGGAGGCCCCTCATATTTAATTACCTCTGGCTTCAGTTGGTGATTTAGATAGACATCCTCTGCGGTCCCTGCTGGGGCCGTGGATAACCTCGAAGAACAAACAAAGGGTGGTTAAAGTGGTCTCCACTAAAACGTTTGGCAAGGACTGCTGCTCTCTGCTGGTGGAGGTGGCCCACTTCTGGCCCCGGGGACAGTCCCCTATCTCCAGGGGGCTCTAGGGACAAGAGTTGGCCAATGTTGGCCCCAGGTGTTGCTTTTTCCTCCCCTCAATGATGGTCTTCGCTTAATGCTTGTGTGGGACTTTTCCCTGGGTGCTCACAGTAGTTGCCCTGAAGACACTCCACCTGTGTACCCACCTCTCTGCCAAATTTCTTTTGACTTCTCCCATCAGCCTTGCAGCACGCATGCTGCTAAGTGTCCACCTGTCTTTTCCTACCCCATAGAGGCCCCCTTTTTCCCACATCAGCTACCTGTAGGGCTTGAAGACATGTCATAGTCCTTTGCAGTTGCCATTAGGCAAGTGGACATAGTGCCAGTAGCTACCACCATCCAAGGCACCTCCCTTCATGGCCCAGGTGGAGGCTTACCACAGGGAGAAGGGGTGAATCCTGGTGGCTCTTGCCTACCACCTCGGTGCTGTTCCAGTCCACATCCCCACCGTACGCATGACAAAACCACCTTTCAACCCTTTTCTTGAAAATGTGGTGTCCCTCTGCTCCATAGTGCCTTTTAGTCTCCCCTGGGCACTTCTTGCAGCAGACTTCCAGTCACAGATCCACGTGGTGCTTCAATGAATTAATTGACTTATTTCGCTGTTACTTCCATTCCCGGCTTAATTCCTTGGGTACCTTTCAAAATCACCATCTGACTTTCCCAAAGTCTCTTGAATTATGTCTTCACCCATATCTTCCGTCGTTTGTCTCCTTCCAAGAGGCTGTTTCATTTCATTTGTCCTTCGAAGGAAGCGGGAGCATATTTCATGAGCCGTAGAATTGAATCAAATAGAAGAGAGCAGGGAGCACTCACCTGAGCTCAGACCTTTCCCCATTAGAAAGAGATAATTAAGAGATACTCAGAAGGTGCAGCCAGCCCATGTTTCTGGCAGGCATCCTGACTGGGTGTCTTTCTCTGCTTTGCCCAGAATGCAGGATGCTTAAATTATCATAATTTAATGGCAATAATATGAGAATCTAGATAGAAATAAGCTAGAACAAGTGCCGGGACGTGAACAGGAGAACCTTGCTAGCAATGACCTTGCCGTGTTTTAACACCCGCTAAGCCACGGTGACTTGGGCTGGTGAGACAGTAATGAGGTGAATATATGCACATGGCAGTGTCCTCTTCAGTACCTCGTGACATTGTTCACAAGCAGTTGGACAGGACGGCCGTCGTGACTTGTCTCGTAGGCAGCTGGCTCTGAAGCGGTGGCGTGACGGTGGGATATCGACTCCTTATTGCTTTTTCCCTTTCTCTTTTCTTTTCCTTTTTTTTTTTTTTTAAATTGAGAGGCAGGAGTAATTATGCCAAGATTAGAGTGCTAATCATCACTTGAAAACGGGGGAGTCATTTCTGAAGAAGCAATAATACATTGAGAGAAAGTAAGGATTGACTGACAGTGCAAGTCTGAGAGGAGCCATACAACTGTCATCCTTCAAGCATACGTCTCCTTGACCTTGTGAATCTAATGTTGCTGACGTGTGGGCAACACTGGGTCAGAAATCTGTAAAAATCATAAGAGAAATTGTGTCTTGATTAATGTCAGCGTGGCCAGGCATCCTCCCCTTTTCCGAAACTAACTGTTCAGCTTGTTGAGTTTGCTGGGAGAAAAATACTTGGTGACTGGCTTGTGAGACATCTTTGTGTGCGCTTCACTTGATGTTCTCCAAGACACATCCTAGGAAGGCTGGGCTGGAATAAAGCATCTCCTCTCAGAAAAGTGTAGTAAAACTGGGAAGGAAAGGAAGGCATTGCAAAGGCTGGCGTGGTACAATGCAATGCCTGCAGTCCCCTCAGCTTTGTGTTTTGTTTTTTTTTTTTTTCCAGCAGATCTTTTTATCAAAAAGGAGCGGAGAGAGTTGTCCTGTTGAAATTGTTGTTGCCTGTTTGCCCTCTCCCAGAAGTAAAAGCCCTCTGAGGCTGGGAATGTAGATGCTCCCTGGAGGACAAGCAACTTCTTCCTCCTAATTTCATTTCGTTTGACAAAAACAAAATACAAAACCACAATTAAATCCGTATTAATAGATGCAGTTGCACACAGTCATGGGGGCTGTTGAATTAAGGTTTGATCCTGCTTGCTCCTGAGTGCCTTTCCTTTCTGACTGCAGTGGGGGTTGAGAGTTTGCAGGCTCTGAGGTGGGGTACTCAGTATCTTGCAGGGTTGGGGCTTTTAATTTTGCAGATCATCAAAGGCAAACCAATTCATCAATTATCAACGCTTCAGCTTGCTGCTGAGTAAATGAGAGTATTACCGTGTATCAATTAGTAGCATCGGATGCCCTGACATGATAACAGAAGAGCCTGCTTTTGAGACGTGCCTGGCATCTGCGCTTTCTCAGTCTGCAAACGGCGGCAGCAGGTGCCCAGATGTGTTGAAAAGTGGTTGTGGGATTTGCTCTGCTGGGGGAGAGGAGATGCTCGAGAGTTTGATTTCATGGGAAAAAGAAAGCGTAGATGCTCCTGGGTTGGTCTAAATCCCATCTCCTGTTCAAGTGTCTTAGCTCTTGAGTAAGGTAGCTAGTTAGATGAATGCTGGTGGTTGGCTGCTGAGAATCTAATTATAGTTGGGGTGCTTAGAGATTTGGGATGCTTTTTTTTTTTTTTTAATGGTATCTCCTTCCATAACATCAGATCAGTATGAAATTCAGCTCAAGGAGCAGCACTGCTGACCTCACGCTCTGCAGTCTCTGCCCTTTTCCCTCTCCTTTTCAAGCCTCCGCATTTGGGGTGTGACATGAATAGGTTCACTGGAAGTGCTAATCTGGATTGCCCCCCACCGCAGGAGCTGTTCCTAATTCCTCGGCACCCTCCGGGGAGCGCGCGTGCCGGCACGGCGCCGGGTCCTGTTCCCTACACCAATTCTCAGTGGTGGTTTGTCCTGCGTCCCCCTTAGCTCATCACCACCAGGCGCTGATTCTCTGCTCAGATTCATGCACTCTTTCTCCTTTAATTTATTTATTTGTTATTATTATTCTGCACATTGAGCAGAGCTCGGTGAAGAACGCATTTTCCTGCTCATTTGCTGGATAGCAAAATTCCTTTAAAAAAGGGGTGGGGGGGAGGAAGATCAACGCCTCCCCCTGCAAATTCGACTGTTTTGATTTCATTTATTTAAATATATTCCCAAAGGCTTTAAATAAAACAAAAGGAAGCTCAGTGATGGGCCTTTGAACCGAATGCTCTGCATGTTTTGATGCTTCAGCATCTTTTGAAGTTGTTCATTTCTTCCCCTTCCTCGAAACAATCCAGTGGGTTCAATGCAGGAAATGGTTTGGGGTCACCAAAGCTTTGTTTTTTTAGAGAAAGAAGTTTGATAGTTTAGGTTTCTTTTCCCCCTGGTTAAAAAAATGGGTCTTGCAGCCTTTCATGACGTGGGGATGGAGGGCTGCTGCCATTTTAGGTTTATGCTGCTGCCGCGAGGAAACGTGCAACGGAACCGAAGTCAGTGGGGTTATAGCGATGGTGCAGACGTTGATTTAGCGGCCGACATCTCAACATCTCAGATGCATTTGGCAAACAATTCCCCCTTGGTGGCTTTTAGCATCCCCTTTTCTGGCGGGATGGGGTGCTGGGGTGGCAGAAATTGATCCTCCCTCCTTGGTGTCCAAAAGCACCCGGCAGCGTCGCTGGCTCTCCCGGGCTTGCTGCCTTGTGCCTAATGTACAATAGCCTTAAACATTCCTGGCTTGTTATACATTTGAAGAGTAATTCATATAGCACTTCTCGTAACAGCTACAGCAGTGCACCTGAGGGATTAGAGTGGATCTTTGTCACAAGTGTTTAGTGCTTGGTACACATGTTTATTATGTATTTCAACTAAATTGGAGTCAATAAACTATGTGCATAAATATAATGGATATGAACAAAACGCGCATCCCCTCCCCAAATAGGCTGTTTCCTATGCAGGGGCTCTGAAGAGTTGCAGGGATGTCTAAGTCTTACTCCTGTTGTAACTGGCATTAAAATATAATACTCTTCCTTCAAAGAGAGGCTCCCATACTGTGAAAATGCCTTTTCTGTCCAGGCAGGGGCCAAATAATAGCAAATTATAAGCATGGAAAATATTTAGAACAAAAAAAAAAAAAAAAAGAAAAAAAAAAAGAGGAAAGAGGACTCTGAATTATCAGAGCTGATCCATAGCTTGCAGTCTCGTACAATTTGTCTTTTGAATACACCATGTGAACCAGCTATGAATAAAATCAGTCAATTTAACCCAAAATCAATGCTCTTTTGTAGAAGTGCTTAAAATCTAAGTGGAAGGGAAAGCTTTGAAGCTGCCTATCCCTTGGTAAACGCAGCACTTACTCAATGTGTGATTTTAGCAGAAACTCCCTTGGTCTCCCAGTGCCCGGCACTGCACCTTCATTAGAAAAGCTGATGCGTAATTAGCAAATGTGCAGAAAATGACTAAATTAATTTTTTTTAAAGGAAAACAATGTTTTTTCTTTCCGTGTGCGGCACATGTCGCTTCCATGAGCCCTCCTGCAACGAGGTAACGTACTGGCTCCCTTGGAGTCGTGTGCCGAGGTGGGGAATTTTTTGGGACACGTGTCCCCTGGCAGGGGCCGCGCGCCTCTTGCGGGAAGCACGGTTCTTCCTTTGTCTGCCTCATGCCTCCAGGGAAAGCCCGTTGCTTCTCCACCTTGGGAGAGCTGCCAAGGCTGGGAGCGCTGGCAGCCGCGCAGTTCTCAGCAGGTTGGCAGGCTTGAATCTTCATGAGGGATCCAGGCAAGCCAGGTTGGCTCTTGCTGCCGGATTAGAGTCTGTGGCGTGATAAAGACGTGCAAAGTGCTTCCCTCGTCTCCCTTTGGGAGGGAAGCTCACGGTCTCATGGGCGCTGGGATAACTGGACTGGTGGAGGTGGTGTTTGTGCCGGTGTGGCTCTCCTGGCTTCAAGCCATGCCCCCTTGGCTTCACTCGTTGGCTACTGCCAGTTTTATCCAAGCCAAATTTGAAGCCCAGGCAAGACACTAGTCCCTGTGCAGTGCAGATGGTTGAAACCCCATTGAATGAGATGTTTAGAAATGGATGGGATGTTACAGCCAAGGAATCAAGCCTGACAGGTCGCTGCGGAGGTGCCCAGTGACCCCAAACTCTCTCTTTTGAGTCCAAGTCAAGAGTGCTGTGATTCAGCAGCTGTGATCTGGCAGGGCTGGGAGGATTAAAAGGCTGCTTGGGTCTCGCTGAAAGGATTTTGCCCCTTTTTGCTGTCATATCTTGGCACCCCAGACTTGCAAATGTGCTTTTTCTCCAAAGCACCCCTGAAGGAGATCCTAACTGCGCTGGGAGATGAGACCAAGGAGGCTGTGTGATGTGCTCAAGGGCTCAGTGGGAGGCTGTGGCAGAGCAGGATGAGTGACCCTTCTTATCCAGAGTCCCAGACTCCACTTCCGTCGGTAACATCGCTGATCTTCCAGCGTCAGCTGTTTACCTGTTATATTAAGGCAATCAAGGGTTTTGCATGAGAATATTACAGGGTTATGGCTGGGGGAGAAAGGGTCATTCCTTGAGCAGGTCCATGAGATGGCGTTACTCTTTCTTTGATGTCAGGTCTCCTGAAGATCCACATTTAGCAAGGTGCTTTAACAGGGTAAAGTCTTGGCTGTTAGCTGAGCAAAGTGAAGTCTTTAGGAGGTGGGGATGGTGGTGGTGGCCCTGGTCTTTGTAAGTCCTTAGGTATCAATTACTGAAGTGAAAGGTTTTGTTCTCTCTCTTTGTTTCAATCAATTGTTGATAAATAGCTCAGTGCTGTGATGGATGTTGTGATCAGAAGTTTGAACTTACCCTGGGCCTGTCAAATTTGATGTATATCAGATGTCTGCACTAATTTATACAAATGCTTTGCAGTGCTTGAAGAAATCAAAACCTTGGAAGCACAAGAGTTTGACCAAAAAGGACCAACTTTTCTCTCTCGTCCCCAAAGAACCTTGTGTTATTTTGGTGGTACTCTTGGACAGCGTGATGATCGTGGTGTTGACCGGTTGTGAAATGGAGCATGCTTTTGAACCCGTCAGTGTGATAGGACCTTGTATGCTGGTAGATGTTATGCTAGAGACCTCAGCCAAAGTCAGGGTCCTGCAGCTCGGCTGTTTTATGCATGAAGAAAGACATAAAGAAGACACAGTCTTTCTTTCAGAAAGCTTATTTCAAAATCAGCACAACTCTTGGAGGGTAAGAAGGGAAATATTAATGTGCCGTGACTTGCAGTAGGGCGTGCAGCTGGTCGGTAGCGTGGCCATGAGTATAACCTGGGCTCCTGTGGTATTGTGTTCACTAGATCTGCTGCTTTCATTTCCCACGCTGGCATTTCATGCAGGTTAAAAAAAGAAATAAAAAAGCAACTCTCACTAAGTTCCCCAAATAAAAGCATTTTGTGGCTTAGCCTATTTATAGCTAGATGAGTGAAGGCAGCACTCACTCAGAGGGACATCAGGAGGTTAATATGTGTACAGCTGGTTTGGCCAATTGATTTCTGTGACCATTAAATTCCACTTCTAAAAGCCTTGCATACGCATATTAGTTGATACTTCTTGGATGGTGGTGTGCTCAAAACAGTGCTCAAAGCTTTGTTTTTTTCTGGTTTAGAGGCAATAAGGTGTTACTGGTGAAAGGTGCTGGAGATAAACACGGCAGGGTTTTTTTTTCCCTTCTTGTTGTTTTTGCGTTTTAATTGGCTGGCAACTCTCACCGTTTCTCCCCCCATCCAGTCCTTATTTAGTTCAGTATGTAGTTCCATACACAATACGCACACGCTGAGGTGTGGTTTCAAGGTCTTCGTGTGTTTAGCAAATATTTCAGCCGAAACGATCTGTTCAGCTGTTACATTGATTGCCAAGATTACAGCACGACAACAAACATTATTTGGGGGATCGGAGACGAAATTACAGCCCACTCTCTCCGGCGTCTGCAGCGAGGAGCAGATGCACCGTTAATTTTGTGCTGCAATGTCCATTACTCCACGCGGTGGTATGGCAATGCATTAGCATTGCAGCCAGCCGTGCCTGATGGTGCCGCGGCGGAGGCTGTAAACCCCGTTGCTCGCTGGAAGGGTCCGTGCGATGCCAGGGCATTTTTTGACTAGCGAGGGCTGTAGCGGCATGAGCCAAAGCAGGGAAAGCAGAACAGGTGGTAGAGGTTGGCAAAGTCAAGTTAACGGCTGGGATGCAAAAAGTGACTCTTGAAACGGCGGCAGATCCACAACGCAGCCTTTCTGCGGAGCGCGGGCCGGTGGTACTGGCCGTGGTGCAGGTTGTTTTTTTCCATAAGAGTAGCTCATCTTGGACCGATCGAACAACTGCGTGACAATAAACCTATTTACTTGGAAGCAGTAGTGATGGGCAAACGAGGTGACCTCTCTTGGTAAGCAAGCATAGGGTCCCTTCTGGACCTGACGTCGGGGCACAGCTGTGTTAGTTTGGGACTCAAACTTCTGCTTGAACCCAAATCCATTGGCTTACAGAGTGCGTGTGACTCTGAAGTTGGTGGAGCTGCAGAGGGTAGAGGAGTTGGGCTTTGGCTTGCGATCTGGCTCTGTCCCCGCAGGATGCGTGAACGTTGCCGACACACACGGTCTGACCTTGAGAGCTGAGCTGGAAACGGAGCACAGCAGCCAAAAGCACTTGTGACCTGGCCACTGCGAACTGGCCTGCCTCAGTTTCCCCTGCCTACGCAATGTGGAGCGTCCTGCAAGCGTGCAAAGGGAGCCACATGCAATGCTAGCGCGTTGTGACGTGTGACGCTAGCGCATCGTGACGCAGGATGTTAGGGCTTTGTGATGTGCTAACATCCAGAGCGTCAGGGATAGACCATCAGCAGGGCCATGGAGAAGGCAGCAGGGTTCTGCCCTGTTTCCTCCTCCCCGTGCGTGCTCGCGGGCGGAGAGGCAGCAGGGTGTGCAGGTGAGCGGGCTGTGGAGGAGGAGGATGGCTTCCTTCGGGGAAAAGAAATCTGAGTCCTGTGCTGTCCTTCCCGATGGCTCTCGCTGTGGTGCCTTCCCTAAATATACGCTTTTCACCTCTCATATAGAAAGAGTAAAATATCTACTATAACACATGAAGCAGCTGCATGCAGAATGAGGTCACTGCACTTGATCTCGTTATGAACTTTTTTTTTATGGTTGGAAGTTGAATATCAACATGTGGTGGCCATGGAGGAGATAAGAGGAATATGCAACCTAATGCATGTCGCTGCCTTGAAGTTTGGGGCAGAGGCTTTGCAGTCTCAAGGACGAGGCTGGTTAGGGACTCTCTGACCTTGAACGTGCTGCTCTGATCCTGCCTGATGCTCTCATGAGATTTCTGGCAGAGAGAAGCAGCCCAGCTAGAAAAGTGGATTGTATGAGACTTCTGCTTCTGTTCTGATGCTAGCGAGAGGGTCACCCTTCTTGTTAAAGTTACGCTTATTGATAGCTCTTCAGGAGTCTGTACAGAGTTAATAAGTGGTTAACAGATGTTAGAAACATATTGCAGATATTAGTAGTAGATTGGTATAAATCCATCAGCTACCGTGGCTACACACCATGGTTATAAGCTGAGCGCGGACTCATTGACCCGAGTTTTCAGCAATCCATTAGCTGTTTACCTCTACTACGCCTTGTTCAACTCCCCGTTAACCAGCCGAGAGGCCCTCTCCGGGAAGTTTGGCCTGAAATAACACAAAGCACGCAAATCTCTCGACAACTCTGCCAAATTCTTGGGTAACAAGTAATTTGTAAATCTGATTCATGCCTTTGCCTTGGATCCTGCTCGGAGCTCCCTCCTCGGCCCATCTCCCCTATTTATTAAGCATCTTTGTCCTAAGAGTGATAGAGGTGCAAAAAGGAGGTGTGATCAAAGGGGAGGAGGATGGAGCGAGATCAAATATTAAATTTCTGAATGTTTTCTGCTAAGTGACAGTGAGGGAACAGGAATGAATCGAGTGTCCAATACCGCTGCTTTCAACGGCTTTCTTTTCCAAATGTCAACGCGTAAAAATAAAACTGGAGGGAAAAGGAAAAGCTAGAGGGACACATCACAGCCCTGTGTCTTGCTAAATGACACACACCGAAGGCTAGAACAGTTTCAGTACCTTTTATAGGAGCTGCTCCCATCCCGGCGAAGTTAATGAGTATCCAGTTTTCACTGCCTGCTGGGTAATGTCAGGTCTAAAATACGGCAAAGCCTGTCTGAGGCAGCCGCTCAAGGGAGCAACAAATACAGGTTGCTGGCAGAGACAGCTCAGAATTGCTCTCTGCGGCCCTGGTCTTCTGCTGTGACCAAGGAGCTCTTCTGACGGTGCCAAACGGGGAAAGATGACAAAAGTGGCCTGGAGCCAGCTCCTGGCCCGCGGTGTGCACGGGGACCACGTCCTTCGCTTAGCCGGGGAGGTATTTCTGCCCGTCTCTAGTTGCCTCTGGCTCTTCGGTATCCCTCTTCCTCCACCATAGCTGGAGGTCAGCATAGGGGTGTCCTTCACTGGTTTTCTTCTGCGTCATGGAAGGTCTTTAGGCTTCAAACATCTTGGTTTAGCCTTGCTTTTGGGGCTAGCAACAAGGTAGGAAGCCAGGGAAAAACGCTGCTGTTAATTATTGTCTGGATGGCTCATGAATATATAGACCTAGTACCGACATTACTGATTTTCTTCATTTCCTACCAAGCTGGCCTCCGTGGCCCGGTCTCCAGCTAAAATTTCTGCTCTATTGTCATTTCTACCTTTGATTAAGCCATTCATCCGGAGATGAGCTGGCGTGACCCACAAGGTTCCATAATTTCACAGGGCACGTCTGGAGCCCACGCTGCGGCTCGCTGCCGACCCTCCTGAATCACTGATGACTGCGGGCTCTAATTACCTGCACTGTGGCTGGTTGGGATGCGTTTGGGAAATTGTTAGGTTGACGTGTTGATGAGTTGCTTGCAGCTTAGTGGAAGTCTGATGAGTTGCAGGTCAACCTCTCGCCTTCCCACCTCATGGAGGTAGAGGAGGGCAGCAGAGAAGAAGGTACATGGAGAAGCCCACCTTGGGCTTGAACTCGGCTTCCAGGAGAGGAAGAGCTTCGTTTCACAGCCATTTTGGTAATCTTGATTGGGGTTTTCAGCATCTGCGTGCAACGGGGTCTCTGTGGGAGTCTTTTGTACCTTGGGCATGCACTCCTCTGCACCTTGCACCTGCGTGCAGGACTCTTGGGTCCCAGCAGAGGAGAGGACCTGGAGGAGAGCCCGCATATGGTGTCCAGCGACGTGTCCTGCTGGAATGGCATGGCCTGGGGAGTTTTCCCTGGGAAGAAAAGCCAGGGCAGCGGGTGCTGACACCCTGGCACTCGTAAAATGGAGTTGGGAGCAGAACTGGGGTTTGCTGTTGCCCATCCTTCATCCAGCTTGAGAGGAGGTTTCCTCTGGCCCTGGCTGCTGGGCTGTCTGCATTTCTGCTGAATAATGGAGCCGGCATGGGGGAGCGTGGGTGGGTGTAATGTCGGCTGTTACCATAGCATCTAAGTGCTTCTGCAACGCTAATGTCTCGACGAAATGGGTCGGTGTTATTATTCCCATTTAGACAGATGGGAAACTGAGGTGTGGAGAACTCGGGAACTGACTTGGGCTCGGTGATACTGTCACTATTTTGGGAACATGGACCCTGGATGGAAACCACGGCTCTGAACGAGGAGCTTGGGGAGGGCTGGGTGCTTTGCAATGGGGTGCTGGCAGGGATCTTAAAATCCAGGGACATGCTTTTCCCATCTGAAATAGGTACCGTCGTTCAAACAGGAACTCTTTCAGAAATATTTTTGTGGTTGCACTCGTTTGTAATGATCGCAGTGGCCCGTTCTGGCTTTTTGAGCCACGTTGTGCCTCTTGCATTTACTTTCATTTGTTTATTTATTTATTTTGATAATCCCCACTTCACAGAAGGGATCTGCAGCTAGGGAATTAGTGGCCTGTCAAAGCAATTTCTCACCCTCTTCACCCAGGGCATCTGGTTAGTTTACACTCGGGATACTTTAAAAAATAATTGTTTGGAGCCCCTAATTCATTTATTATTCACTTCAAAATACTCGTGTATGACTTTGCCACCTTTGAGTTTTCCCGAGTCTTAAGCAGTTGGCATTTACTGGAATTATTTTGTCCCTAATTACCTCTATTTTTGATGAAAGAGAATTAAGATGTAGTCAGCATCCCCAAAGTATCTCAAGTCAGCCAACTGCAGAATGGGTTCATTCCCAGCAATACTATATATCATGAAGACAGCTATTTTTTTTTTATTATCTCCTTGTTTCTTTATTGTTTATTTATATAAAGCTCATTGTATATATTACTTTAGCGTTTTTTATGTATTTCATCTGTTTCTCTACCAGTGGTGTCTGGAATGAGCAGGGATGTTTATATTGAATTTCATGCTCACCTATGCCCAGTCATAGTTTTTGCGTAGCTGACTGACATAGCTGTAAGAGCCATGGATGGTTCCATATCGTGTTTCTAATTTCAGTTGTTTCTTTTTTTATTATTTTGACCCATTTCCAGTCACTGTAGCATGCCGCCAGTTTATTGCACAGGCACTAGTTAAAATACCCGTGTCTTTTTAAAAAGAATAAAGGTTTAAAGTTTTATTCTTGGAGTATCTTTAGCTGGTAATGACCTTTCTACGTCTGCCAACCACTCCGGTGAAGGCGAGATGCGGTTGTTCTCTATTACTCGAGGAGCCCAACTAAGTTGCATTTGCCAATGTCAAATTACTCGTGAGCTGTTTGACCTCCTATTTACTTCTAATTCCTGCAAGCTGTTAGTAAGAGCTACACTAAATCAACCTGTCATTTGATCTCGCCTTTTGCTACTGTCACGGAAAGATTTTATACTTATAAGCATCGGAGAGGAACTGCGTAAAACTCCTTAAGAGCATATTAGAGTTTACAAAGTGTGTAGGAAGTTGTTCGGGGATATAAATGGTACAAATTATAGAGTAAAGGCTGTGGGAGAGGAGAGGAGACAAGCTGGTGTCTAGCCTGGAGAAATGTAGGGAGCAGCAAGGGAAAACATGGACTTTAAAGCAAGTTTTCACCTGATGGAATTCCACATTTATTCTTACTCCGTGATTTCAACACCGATTACGGGTTTACAAGATTTATTCTTTTCCCTAACTGCTGGAGCTGCAAAATCAAGCTGCATTCACCCTGCTTCTTAGCTCATCACTAATAATAAAGATCCTTCAATGGGAGTCGAGTTGACAGTTGTGCTGAGGACAGTCATCACGGGAGCTGGCACCAAGAGTGAGAACACGTTATTGTTCGGCGTGAACCATTGTACCAACATAACACCACTCGTTCAAAGGCTCTTAAAACGCTGCTCAGTTGTTAAGCTTCTCAATATCTCTGTTAGGGAGCTGCTGTTCAAGATTTCCTGCAGCAAGGGAAACAGAGGTGTTAGAAGGATGAAAAGGGAGATGCAAACCAAAGCGGCGATCCTCCGACTTCTGCATCCGAGTGAGGCGTGGGAGACTTGGTCCATTGGAGACTTGGTCCATTGCTCTGGCGTGGAAAATGTCTTGATTCCCCTCTTTTGGAGAACGGCTGCGGAAATGTTAGTCTGATAAATGCGTGTGCATTACGGTGTATGGGTGCTGTGATGGGAGCTGGGTGGAGATGGCTTTTTTCATGGTGGCAAAGCAGCACGCATAACTTGCTCTGTTGTTCTTCAGCTGCTGGAAACCAGTCTTAGACCAGCGAGCAACTTTTTTGGAGCCTTTTAAGAAACCTGATATTGCACTGATGTATCTGCGCTTGCAAAATACTGGGCAAAAGGCGTTGTACAGAAAACTCACTCTATTAAAGTATTTATTGATATATGTATACATGAAAACCGCTGCAGAAGGCAAAGCCATAATGGGTCCCTTTAGTGGGTATTTATGGTTGGGTTCTGCTGTATCGTCGTTCCCATTCCTCTTTATGCCCCTGAGGAGCATTTTGCAGACACAGTTCTCCAAGCAAGCCGTCCTTGCAAAAACAACCCGGGGAGCAGCGTGGTTCATCTTGGCATGGTCACTTAGCTGGACTTTGGGGAAGCTGCTGGTGCAGGGTTGTAAATGACGTGACCGTGCAGGGTCGTTCACTATGGGTTTGCCTGAGACTAGGGCTTGCCTGCTTGTGTTGTGAGAAGGAGAAGTCCTTTGGAGGCCTGTAGACCCTACGTGCAAGTTCTGCTTGTTTCGCAGCATCGAGAGAAGGGGACCAAGACAAGACAGAGTTGCAATACGAGGTAAGACTGGGAAGAAAAATTCCTGACCTGTGCCATTGCGGAGATAAGTGAGGTATAAAATTGGGTCCATATTTACGTTTGAGGGAGAATTGCTTTCCAGGGATAAGGACGTGCTCTGGCCAGCACCTACTGAAGTGCTGCTGTGTCTCCTAATTGGGCTGTTAAAGCGTTAGGGAGCAAAAACGTGGTAATGACCTTCCTTAAAACAAAGCTTTGAGGGAAGAGGAAAGATACGGAAGTGTCTTAGCAATCTGTGACCGAGTGCTTAGCACCAGGCGCCTGGATATGGAGAAGATGAGGGCGATATCTGTCTCCAAAGAGATAGCAGCATTGTGAAAACACAGCAAAGTAAATCACCGCTCCCTAAGCAGAGCCAGCCCGTATAAATCAACAATAATATCTCAGCCCTCGCTGAGTGCACGTCCGAGACACTGTACACAGCTCTAGTCACCGTGTTACAAAGAAGGAAATTACAGAATAAGAGAAGGTGAGAATTAGGGCAACAGGACCAGAGCTCTGTGAATATCAGATATTTTTTTTTCATAGCACTTCTGAACAATTGGGGTCAGGCTGTTTTTGATTTTTTCTATAAAATCAAAGTAACACCCGAAATGAAATATCAGACAGTGGAGAAGAACCTAAATGTTTTGAAAAAAATCACACCCTTCTCCAGGCATGGTTTTTATTTTTCTGGAAGCTAAAAAACATTCAGTGAAACTGGCATAAATTCACTCAGAGCTTCAGTTGAGCCAGGTGTGAATTTCTGGTGGAGCCAGTTCTCACTGGCTCGAACCCCAAAATACATTGGAAAAGGGCGATGAATGGAGGATCAAGTGAAAATAAACCTTTTCCTCTGTGTAAGATGAAAGGAAGGTGAGTTGCGGGATGCTGTGGCAGAGGAGAGCAGGGCTGGCTGCTGCCTCGGTGGGAGCAGCAGCTTCAAAGGAGAAGATAGTTTGGGCTGTAAGGGGGTCAGACAAGGCAAAGGGAAGGAGAATTTTAGAAGTCGGTTTGAGTTGCTGAACCTGAATGATATGCACGTAGCTGGTCATGACTTTTAAGTAAAATTAGCATTTCTTAGGAAGGCTGGCTTGCTTCTGGGGCTTTGCATGAGGCAGCATGATTCCCCTGGCCGTATTTACTTTGGATGGCTGCGGCAGCAAAACGCAAACCCCACAGATCTGGGATGTGAGCGACTACCGCTTTCATCGTCTCTTAACAGCAAAGGTGGGAAATGCAATATTGCTGACTGATATGTTCATAATAAGACTCCTTTATTAATGCTCTGTAATGACCTTGCCAGGGCACAGTTGAGCGCCTTGTCATCTGTCCTGATCTTATTAGAGGCGTCGGCGGGATTCGGTGTGCCGGATTGCGAGTTGCTCTTTATCTCTGTTGCCATCAATATCGTGCGCTGCGGTCGTGTAGTCATGATGGGCGTGTTCCCAAGGGCCTTGAACACGTCTAAAACCCTCTTCACGACTTGCTATTTTAAGAGTCGCATTTGTAAGGAAAAAAACAGACGGTCGCAGTAGACTAACAGTGTCTTTCCTATCAACAGCAGATTCATCAGAGGTAAAGCACCCTTTCTCCTTCCTTTTGCTGGTGCCACACATGGGAAGAAATCCTGTTGATTCATGGGCTGGGGGTGGCCGTTGCCTCCAAAGCCTGCTAATCACAGGTATTAACGGAGCCAACTGGAGAAGTGGGTCAGTGCTCGGCCTGACTTAGAAGGAGTGGGTGCCACCGGCAAAAAAAACAAGTGGAAAGCTCAGAGATGGTGTTGGCGGGGGGGATTTCTGCAGTCAGAGGCTGGGAGAGGACTGAGAGGAGAAAGGCGCTGGTATCTCCACAGCAGATATGAGCAAACAACTTGTGCTGTTGTAAATGGGTAAAATTGAATTGCTTGGTTGCTTGTAAATTTAAAAAGATAGCGTGTTTCTATCAATAACCGGGGGCTTAAATAATAGACTTTGGTCTGACTACCAATCTCCTTTCCCCGCTTAGGGAGAAAGTCTCTTAGAGCAGCGGGGAAAGTCTCCACGCAACAGCTTGTAGCTCTATCTATCACGCACCTTATCAGTGGGTGCACTACAAGTTCTTGTACCAAGTCATCATCTTTTTCTTTGTCTCTTCATCCTCTTCTGTACTTTAATTTGTGGTTTCTATAATGCTACATACAGGCAGGCAACATGATGGCTCAGCCCAAACCGTTGCTTGGATTCAACCATTGCAAAGGGGCTGGAAGCAAAGCATGGGTGTTTGTGCGTGTAGAGAATGAACAGGATCCATGCTTGTGTGCATCCCGGCGTGGCTATAGGAGTTTCTGGGATCTAGAAATAGCCAAGTCCTCCCCTTTTCAGACACTGCTGTGTCTAAAAGTGCTCAGCAGCATCCCCAGCGTTTTACGCAGCCGAATGTTGTATGTCCCATCGTTGGCTTTCCCCTGCTTTTTTGGGAAAGCCAGGCTGAGCTCAGGACCATTGCTGCACAAGAAACCTATGTGGTGGGACCTTGCTGCAGGCTTGCAAAATGGGATCCCAACCGGGAGCTCTGCCCTTGCCTCCTCAGCTGACCCATTTCGTGCCCCACTGCCACGCTATTAAAATAAGCACGAATTGAGAATTAGTGCAGCACAGTGGAAGGGACAGGCAAAACAAGTCCAAGGCTCCAAACAACAAATTATTCTTGAATCAAACATCTCATTAATGGCTGCAGTGTCGCCACTCTGCTTTGCATAATTAAGTTTCATGGGGCGTTACAATTAACAGTTGTGCCGCAACGTAGGTAGGAACAATCTCCCGTTTATTTACCCTGGCTGTATCTGAAAGTGCTGTGTGGTGAATAAGACGCATTTACAAGTAGATTAGGGTGCATTCTGGGTCATAAATTGAGTAAGGCTGTAATTGCTTTCCAACAAAGGAGAGCTGCAAATAAGACAGGCCGCCTCTCTTCCCCCCCACCCCCTCCCAAAACCCCTTTTTTCCTGTTGATATGTGTCTGAAAATTCTCATCCCCAGCTAAATAACACAGTTATGGCATTGAAAACCTTGTAGAAGCTTTTTCAACTTGACAGCTCTTACTCTGTAATATTTCAAGGCATATTTTCCCCCTTCTTCTTCTTCTTCTTCTTCTTCCTTCTTGAGACTCCACTGCAGAGACTTGTTTTAAAACCACATATTATGGCTTTGGATAATATCAGTCAAATATCCGCATGTGCATCCATGATGGGGAGGGGGAGAGGGGAGATGCTTGGGTTTCAGGCACTTGGAATTAACTGGGAAAGAAGCCAAAATGTCATTAGAAGCACTCGGATATGGCAGAACGCAAACCACCTCCAGTCTATATTCAGATACGAAGGCAGGACCAGGAATTAAACATTTATCAAGGCAGGGGGATTAAAGCCTGACCACAAATACTCTACTTGGTGAAGGGCTTTCCCTGCAAGGAAGGAAGGATCTGGAGAGTTAGCAATACCACTTGCATGCTGTTGAGGAGCAAGAGAAGCTCTCGCTGCCTAGAAACTCTCTAGGCCAAATGAGCTTTTCTTGCTTCAAATATTTCTTAATCGTAGTTTCTTATAGGATTATGAAAAGGCTGGTGGAGAATGTTAAAAAAAAAAAAAGTTTTTTTTTTTCAGCCTCATGAGTATTTCTCGGGTGGTTGGTAAGACTTGGAGCTGGAGTAGCTCAAAAGGGAAAGAAAGATTCCGCTCCCGACCAATTCTGCTCCTCGTTATGCACTTAAGGAAAAGCTGCCATTTCCTGCTAAAAACCCATTTGTCTTGCAAATTTCTATAATGAGCAGATTTTGGAATAAATACCATGTAATCTGCAGTGACAGTTCGTTCATTTCTTTTTTATTAGTTCAATCTTCTCAGCATCTGAAACACGTAGCAATGGAGTCTCAGAAGAGGTTTAGGCAGCACTGTGGGAGTTTTTTTAACACCTTGGCACACAACTCTGCCAGTCGCTCTCCCATTGCATCCCTCCCCTCTCCCTTACCTTCCATTTATTTATTCAATTGTATATTTTAGCAGCATCTGTCCGTAGCCCCAGGCACCCTTTAAGTGATTTAGAGTACACGCAGTCGCGCATTAGCAAGACATGCCCCGTCACGTCATCCTCAATTCCTACAACAGCCTACGGAGCAACAGCCGGACGGGTACAGCCGTCATCTCGCTCAGTTTTCCATGTTCCCACATGCCTGGGGAAAAAAACCGGAAGGGCTTCCCATGTATCTAGAAGGGATATCTTAATATTTATCGTATCTATGAGGCAGATTTTTTGATGGGGATTGGCAAGGGTGGAAATTCTCTTTGTCCTAGAGAAGGTCAAACTGGTCTTTCTGAAAGCCAAGGAATAGCTTGTTGTGTTTGTCCCAGGGCTATGGTCTTGGCCGGTAGGACATCCCCATCTGGAAGGATGAATTGCTGCAGCTACAGCTCGGGAAAGATGGATCCCACTCACGGCTGTGGGTGCAGGCGCTTCTCCGCAGGCAGTGGGGTGGATCGAGCAGTCGCTTCTCAGGGAACGTGGCACCAGGGCCGGTGGTGGAAATAGTTGGTGCCGCTGCTTGTTTGGGACTGCAGAGGTGGAAGGCATGATGTTAGACCTTGGCCTAGGATGTGCCATAGTGCTGGTAGGGAGAAAAAAAACTATGTAAGAAAAAGCAGGAAACGCCTCTCTGTCTTAAGTTTTGGGATGGGAAGAGGCAGTTTTTACCTCTGAAGCTGAATCCTCCTTTTCTGTCGGTCTGAATAGGGGCGGTGGTAAAAACAGCTAAATGAAACTGTGAGAAACAAATAAGAAAACAAACAGCCCGCCGGATGGCCTCTGTAACCCTGTGCCATTCAAGCTGACCTTTACCAAAGTGTACTTAAAACTCGAGTGTTTCCCTTTGTGTTTCCTCCAGTCTACAAGTGAATTACAAATTCCATTGCTTTTAAAATGCATGATGTTATAATACTTGGTGAACTTTACCTTTTATTTTTATTTCTTCCTTTTCCTCATAGGTAAGTGACATTTTAATGTTGAAATACCTGAAGGTCCAGAGTAGGGGATGTAAAACATCCTTGCCCAGTTGGAGGTCCCTTGGCAGGTAAACCAGAATCTTTTCTTTCTTTTCCTCCCCGCTGTATCCAACCCAAACTGTTTTCTTTCTCTTCTGATGTTGCTGAAGTGGGCTGATACTGCAGGGGAAGGGCATGAAGGTGTGCGAGCTTCATTTACAGTTCACTGCTTTGAGGAGTTGAGTCGCAATTTGGATCGGCAGCGCTGGCCGTCTTCTGCGTGGGGTTGAGCATCACGCTGCGGGAAAGCGGAGGTTCGAAATCCCCTAGAAAGGTGACGCTGAGACGCGCTGCGCTTGATCCAGCCGAGTTTTTCAGCAAAACGCTGCAAACTCGTCATGGAGCTTGTTGCTGTTGTATAAATGCAGAGAGGTTTGTCCACACCAAAGCCGGGGTGGGGTGCGATTGCGCTGGGCTGGGCGGGTTCCCACAGGAGGCACTGAGTGAAGTTCTGCAAAGCTTCAGAGCAGTGTTTCCAGGAGAAGGATGCTGCAACTCACTCTCACCTCCCTCTGACCTTTTAAAGCACCGTGCCTGCCTCTGCAAAAACAACGATCACGTGCGTAGCTTTCAAATATTTCCATCGTACAGCGATTTTTACAGCCAGGAGCAGTTCAGAGCGGTTTCCTCCCTCCAGTCCTTTTAGCCCCAAACCCCACGCAAGCTGGTGTTTTCTCTGCTCAAAGCGCACCCCTTGTTTCGTACGGAGCCTCGAACAGCCTGGGCGAGACGCCCGCGTCCCGGCTGCCGCCGGCCGGCGGCACGAGCTGCCCGGGGCTGGGAGCGACGTGCAGAGCAAGGTTTTGCCATGTTGTATAACTCTCAGCGGCTCATTTCCAGCATGTCACTTTTTCTGAGGTCAGCGTATTATCTCACCCTGGCAGGTACAGCGAGGTAGAAATACAAGGCTATTTGCAATGCAGTCTATTAAGACGTGTTTTAGAGGCGGTTTGAGGGAGCACTGGCTGGAAATGTTAATCATCATCTCTGGCAATGTCTCGACCTGCCTTCTGCCTTACCCCGCTGCCTCGGGGGGCTGGAGGGGAGCGCTGGCCGGGCTATCGGTGCACTCCAGCCGTGCCTTTCCTCCCCTGCCGCCCTCTGCACCGCCTCTCCCGCGCCCGGCAGGATACATGCTGGCGGAGGGAGGAGAAGCTTTTCACCTGTGGAAAAGCAGCTTGTGGGTGGGGAAGGCAGAGGAAAAGAAGCTCTTATTTTATTTATTTTTCCTTTTACTTTTTTGGGGGGACGTGGTAGTCATCTTGCTGGAGAAAGGAATAATCTGACTTCTTTGGAAACAAATGGTACTGCGCAACTACCGTGCTGCCTCCTCGTGCTCCACCAGAAAAGGTGTCATTATTTTTTCCCCTTTTGTTTTAGACTTCTGTGAACCAAAAGGGCTTGAGGATTTTAATGGCCTATCTCAAAGATTGAGAGGCCCTTTATATGTCAAGCCACAATCCCATCCTAGGCTGTACTGGCCTCTGTTTGATTTTATGAAGCTTATTTTGGATAGATGGTATTTTTATAGCTCCTGCCTTGCTTCACCGATGGCCATATTGATGTAGCGCTACAGGACAGGGCTAATAAATAGTTTATAAAACTGTAGGTTCATTCTCTCAAGTGATCTACAGCTGCGTCTGAGCAGACTGCAAATCACCGTCCCGGTGATGCTGAGCCTCCGTACCACCATGGCCCTGGGCAGACCCATGGCATGCCATGGAGGAGGCAGGAATTACAGCAAAGCAAAGCTTTCTCTTGCTGAAGCTTGCACCAAACTTTCCCTTACGGTGATGTTTTGCCCCAGCAGCGGATCGCGAAGTGGCCAGCTCGGTGTTGGGTTAGAGCGGGCTGCCCCGGTCACCGGAGGAGTACGCCCGCGGGCTCTGTGGGAATGCCATCACATTGGAAAGGTTCTTCTTAGGCTACTTAGAACCTATCACACCAATGTCACGATATTATTAGCAGGGACAAATTCTGCTGGTACTACCTTTTTCTTGTATGGATTTTCCTGACCCTCAGGATGCTGCGACTGTGTAAGGCACTGCCGAGGCGGCCAGGCTTGGTTGCTGCAGTGCTCGGTCTCAAAGCCGCAGCAATCCCTGCGTGCAGGGGTGCCTCTGCCCTGGGGTTTTTGGTTGAGAAGGTCATTCTTGTGCTTGGCTGGCAAATCTCAGTGATCCCCTGTGGTTGCCAGCTGGAGGGTCCCCAGGGACCCTCCTTGGGATGGAAGTGTGATGGGTTGCCATTCAAATACCCACTGAGCGATGAGTATTTGAAGTGAGGTGCTAGGGGCAAGATGTCCCTTTCCCTGTGTTGCCAAGTCTCCGTACTTCATTTTGTGTTGGATGGAATATCGCAAGGAGTTTCTTACAGATACGGATGCGTCGTTGCTGGGAGCGTGCCGTGGGGCTCCCACTCCTGGGGTGTCAAGTTCTTATCCAGCACAGGGCCCTCGTTAAAACGCTGCTAGCCCTGACGAGCCGCGTTGCTGTGCCATCCCACCGGGCTGCTGGTGGCATGTCAGCTCACGAGAGGGGATGCTGAAGCTCTCCTACCAGCAAATGCCTCGACAGCAACGCAAAAGCTGTCAAATCGGGGGCCATAATGATGTCATGAGGGGTCCCCTCCTCTGTGACACGCCAGCCGTGACAACCAGGTTTTGTGGTGTAAGGACATGAGAAACAAAGGATGGACGACAGCTTGGCTGTCACGAACTCTGCTGCAGGAGTTAATGGGCACCCATCCCTCTGCTTCTGCCGTTCCTGAGCTGCGCTAGGCAGTGGGCTATCCACCTAGCACTCAGGTGTGCAGTTATAATAGTAGTGATTATTTTTATCGCCCTTATTTTATACCATGAAATTTTAGGCATGGCTGCCTAAGTTTATGCTTGGCTGGAAGGAGGTCAGTCGCCTGGAAGGAGGTCAGTAGACTAAGCCTGGCTTTCTGGCAGGTTAGTAGGGAATAAGCATGTCCTTTTGTGTAACCATCCGTTTCTATTAACCTTGGATGGCTTGCGTCCTGGGAGATATTCCCCACCTTTCAGACACGTGAGCGTTTCTTCCACGCTTTGCACAGAAAGCTGTTACCAGGTGGATTATCTCCCTTCTTTAGGAGAAATGTCACTGCTTGGTGACAGGGTGTCTGAGAAGGCTTGGTCCAGCCTGACCAGATGGATGTGGCTCCCAGCCTTTTTTAGAGTCCATTTCTGGACAAATTCTCTCTCTGGCCCACGGGTGTACCTATCATCCAGCCGTGAAAGCATCTTACCTGCTTGATGTTTGGTGGAGGTAGTGTTTATGTGTTTGGGTTTATGGGCTGTGCTACCTGATGGGATCTGTCTCTGACCATGGTTTCAGCAGGGGTTGTACCTGTGGGGTTGATGGGAGCCAGCTCTGACCCAAGTGGAGCCCTTTTGAAGGTCCTACCCTATTGTTTTACTCCGAAATGCTTATTTAGAGAGTTGCCTTTTAGTCTCTGTTTTAAGTGCCAAGGTCTGGTATCTGCTTGGCTTGTTCTTCGTTCTCCATAGCTGTCTTTTTACTTCTCCCCGTGAGCTGTGTGTGAAAACCCACAGCTGCCCAGCTTGGATCAAAGGCTTTATCATGTTGCTTCCTTTCGGGTATTAGAAATATGAGCCTCCCCTCATTTCTCCCACTTTTCAATCTTATAACATTTAGGGTTGAAGAGTCAATGAGGCTTTCTCTTTGTGGACAGTGGCATACTTAGTAACGTGGTCCTAAAAGGGACATGAGGCATCTTTATTAGTGTGTGTGTGTTGAAGCTGGATTTGGTTGCTGGAAACACAGGGGTTGATTAAAGTGCATGTGCAAAGAGTCAAAGGCAGCAGCGTGAGTGTGAGATGTACCCAGACACACATACATATTGATTTTTGCCATGCCAGAAATGCCATGCATCCCCTTCAGGGTCTGTGCTCACTTTGGAGGGGTCTCCGGGCATTAACTAGCAAAAAGAGTTGTCCTGTCACCACTAAGGACTTTATTCCTTTGCAGATAGCTCAGAAGAAGGAAAAAAGCAAAACCAGCCCACAGCTTTCCCTGCACCCATTGTCCACACCCCACTAACATTTGGCAAATGATAAAATATTAAAGCCGTATTTTTTACTGCTGTGCTCAGTTACCACGTTGTCCTTTTCTTTGGAAAGGAAATGCAGTTGGGGAGACATATGGAGGTGCTTGTTCTTCTCGTTGCCATGGGTATGTCTGCAGTGTCCTCAAACTTGCGGCTCTGGGTGCCCAGTTTTGGCTTGGTCCCCTCAGCTCCACCGCTGCCACACGCTTACCAGGGCTGTTCGGTCCGTAGTGCTGGTGCCCTCACTCTCTAAGAGGCCTCTTATGCTGTTTTAGGGTATTTTTCCCTGTCAGGTGTATAATTTGAAGGTTAATTTGGCTGTTGCTGCACTGTTACTATTGCTATGATGTTATTACAAGGGCTTACTACAATCACTGCAGTGATTGATATTTCTTCAGGCACCTCTTTGTTGCAAAGCGGGCGTTTCAGCCTGGCTTAGGGGCACTCAAGCTCTGTTTTATCCAGGGTGAGCTTAAAGCACTCACAACCTCCGAAAAGGTATTTGGGCTGTGTGGGAACGGCGAGGCAAGAACCAGAGCAAGTCTGCATAGGTGATGCATCCAAAATTGGGACCTCCTGATGGACTTCTTGAAGAGAGTCTTGGGCTCTTGAGGAGGCTATAAGGGATGAGTGGGTGATGCTGTTACAGCCGTATTGCACGCATACATCGTGTTTGATGCCAGCTTGCACAAGGAAAGGTGGGAAAAGACCCATGGGGGTTGTCGTGTCTTTTAATTTGTTCCCTGAGCCGGTCTAGGACAAATTGGCGTGTTGGCGTAGGAAACCTTAGGCTGTCCTTGCTTGTTTTGTTCCTTGTTATAGGTACCTTATGGTTAAATTTAAAAGACTTCAGATCTCCAGATAGCTCAGCTGAGTGTTTTTTTTCTTTAGTACTGAGCATGAAAGAGAAGTGCAGCCCTTCTTCCAGCTCTGCAGTAGAGCTCAATGAGAGAGAGGTCTGGAGTTGATGCATTTATTAGTAACATTAGGGCAGAGGAATGTGCACAGATACATCGCCAGCTCAATGCTTTAAACTGGCATTTTTCCCCTCGATTTAGATTGCTCTCACTCTTTCTGTGCCAAGACAGGAAAGTCGCAGCATGGGATGATGAGATCAAATGCACATTGGTAGCAAATGCAATTTGTAAAACGTTGGTTGTATAAATGACATTGTGTATAAAAGAAATGTTGCAACACAACCGTACTAATGCAGCCATGTGACACCGATTTAATGCATTTTCCCCATTAAGTTGCTTGTTCAAGACATCTTTCAACCATTTCGAGTACAGCAGTGGTGTGTAAGGCCTCTATTTTCTGAGTATTACTCATTTTGCAGCTAACAGATGTCAGTGTCTATTTGTCCCTTATGAAAAAGTCCCTGTAAAGTTCAATAGGGATTAAATTTGTCAGGCTCTATACATACATAACAGGATTCTATGGAAATTACTCCGCAATCCTATAGAATGTAATAGATAATCTCCTCGTCTCTGGAGGTATTTTAACTCTTGCATAATTGTGGACCAGAATAGAAAATCTCCATTAAATTCAACAAGATGGTTCAAAAAATCCTATAGGAAAATGATCATTTTCTATTAAAATCAGTAGGACTTTTTCATCAGCACGTCAGTATTCATTGGGAGGTTTTATTCATTTGCCAATCCTACTAAAAAGTGTTTTGTCAGGAGGCTGATACTTGCTTTGTTCTAGGGAACAGTGATTTGTGCATAAATGATGCTTATGTCCAATGCTCGTACAATTTATGGCAAAGCACTAAATTCCCTTTCAGAATAACTGGAGCAGGATGAGGCTTTGAGCCCTGCAGGGAGGAAAAAAAAATTGCTGGGGATTTGGAGAAGGGGTCTGCCTGCGAAGACACCTCGGCGTGCTGCTATTCTGTTATACAGGTCGTCAGCAGCCGAACAGCAGACCACAGGCAGGGTGTTGGGCACACGCACGGATGTGCCGCGGACGCAAGCTTTTCTCTGTCATCTCTCTGGCTCCGGCGCTGCTTATCTGAAGTGTTCAGCCCAGGATGCTGCAAATTAACGTTGGATTGAAGCTCCGTTTCTGTTAAACTGCCCGTGGCTGGTTTGAATGGCTCCGCTGCCTCTTGCGTCCGCAAGTCTGGCTTTTTACGGTGTGGCCCGGGTGGTGCGGAGCGTTGGCTATGCCGAAACCCGGGGCTTTGCTCTTGGAGGTTGTCACCTCTACCTTGTTGCTGGTGGAGCTCAGCCAACACGCGGGCTGGAGCGGTTAATTACAGAGCAAAGGCTCTGCTTGGCTTGGGGGGGGGGGTGTGTGCATGAAAAACCACCCCGGAAAGAATCGTTTTCCTTTTCTCCAGCCTTGGAAGGTGCTGCTGTGCTTTTTGATGAAGGCAAAGCACCCAAGTCATGGGAGCGTTAATAAAATGCTTCCCGCAGATCACCCGCCGTGACCGGGTGGCAGCTCGGGGCACCGCTTGAGCCCCGCGCCGCGCAAAGAGGCAACCTTGCGAGGGAGCTTGCTCAAAGGTGGGGACACGAGCGGCGTGGGCGTGGGCACGCTGCGTGGATGATGCTGTGGGGAGCGGGTAGAGCTGTCCCCATAACCGCTCTCGGGGGCTGATTCAGAGAAAGGAGAGCCGTCTCTGCGGCAGACTGACACGCCAGCGTGATTGCTCTTTTCATGGTCCGTTGTGTAGGAGGATGTGAGTCATCTTGGAGAAAGGAATTGCTAACTCCTTGGGGGGTATTTACAGAGGATAATTTCAGCGAGGAAGGTTACTTTACTTTGGCAAAACGCAGTGAGAAGGACTTTCTTAAAAGGATGGTGACCCGACTTGTCAGCTGAACGTTGGCTACGTTGGTGCCGTTGCAGGGGGGGACGGCATCCTGCACCGTGGTTGTGCTGGCCAAGGCGCATCTGCCCTCAGCAAATTGCAGCTAGCCCTGTGCTAAGGGGGTGGCCCAGGTCTGAGTTTTATCCGGACGTGGCCGAAAGTGTGCCTGAGCCTGAGTGAGGGCTTATGCCCGGTATGCATGTAGGAAAAGTTTGGGGCAGATTCTGGGGTTTGGTCTGTACATGAAACGCAGGACCCAGATGTATCCCCCTCTGCAGCGGGGAATGGGTCAGGGAGAAAGGTTTGCATAGCAGAGATGGGATCAGCTGGTAAAGTTGAGAAGGTCCGTGGCCAGGAGAAACGTAATGCCACAAGGTAAAGGTCAGGATGTGCCTCTTGACAGGGTAGAGACCAGAAGCCAGGTCCAGTTTTAAGTGCCTGCGTTCCTTTGCGCTTCCCCTGCGCAAACGTGCGCAAAGCGAAGACTATAAAAATCAATTGACACGATATATGTAATGGTCTCATTTACTGATGACTAGAAATGTGTGTAAATCTGGCATTAAACATGAGTTTACACTGCTCCCTTTCTTGGGAGAGCAATGATTGACGGCGCTGTGTAAATGACATGAAGACGCCGGTAGAAGCTGGGAAACATTTACCCTTCCAAGATACGTGTGTACATTGGAGAATTGCCTTGCTGTGAGCTTAAACACATCTGGAGGGATCAGTTCTTGCACAGTTCCTTGCTGTTGCTTACAATTAATACCTTTGTGGGGAAGAAGCAGCGCACAGAGAAGCAGCCCTGTCTTGAACAAATTATAACCGGTGTTTTCTTTCCTCCTGAGCCATGCTTGTTCCCTCCTGGAAGGTGCTGGAGCAAAAACTCCCGCAAAACCATCGTGTAGCAGCAGGTTTTCAAACTCCAGAATCTGGGAGGCTGCACGAGCGCGTAGGGGCTGGCTTCTCTCGCTGCGCCCATCAGCCAGCTAGTCCGAGTGAAAATCCAGTAACAGCCATTTGAGATTAAATTCTGAGCACTTGAGTAATCTAAAGCCAGCGAGGAGTCGGTGTCTCAGCAGTCAGTCGAATGGTCTGGGCTGTCATCTTATTAGAGGGAGAGAGAAACTTTGATTTAACCGAAGACCCTTAATTTTCAAACAAGGAGGCGAAGCAGTAACGCTTCCCGACTCCCACTGGCTGTTACCACTTCACGAAACCTTTGGCTTCTAAAATTTGTGACTGACTTCAGGGTTTGGACTTCTCAGGGAATTTCATTTGACAGGAGGATCCGTACAAATCAATTAATGGAAGTAGGGGTGGAGAGCAGTAGGCTGGTGCGGGTGTTTGAGGGGGGAAAGTGCTAGAGCAAACTTCCTGGGATTAAAGACAAAGGAGTTGCCGTCAGCAATCTCTGCGGAAAGCCTTATAGCGAGGGAAGAACAAACAAAAATAGAAAACCCTGGTGACCCAGGTTTCACAGCTCTCCTCCTCCGCCGTTGCAGAGGTTTGGACTGAACTCCGTGTTCCTGGGTGCGCCGGTACCGTCTCTGTCACCGCCTGGTCCTCAAAGCATGTGTTGTGTTAAATCGCTGCCGTCGAAGCGTTAACTGATGGCAGCCTTCCGGAATGACGGGAAATTAATTGCGAGCTTAAATACTGCCTTGGCCTTTAACTCTGCTCCATACTGAGTGAAGTAAAGGTTTTGTCTCATCAGAAAGACGCCTTTCCGAAGAGGGAGAAGTTGATCTTTTTCCCGCTGGAATCCATTTTCCTTTTAATTGCTTTGCGCAGAGCCCCAGCCCCATGCCAAACGTGAGAATCGGCCACGGGCCTTTTATTTATTTAAATACACATTTATTTATTTTATGGCAAATTTCCATTTCCCACCTGAGGATGATTTTTTTTCCACCCTCGGTGGTGAGCTTTAAAAATAAGCCCCGGTGTCCTCTCTGCTTTTTTTCCCCCCGTGCTTGTGAACCCAAAGGGCAGTCAGCAAAGAGGTGTGAATTAGATTTTGGTGTCTCGGCACAGGAGCTCCGGCTACGCCGCCTTCCTCCTTCAATGCAATCCTTCCAGAGCTGCTCACTAGCACATCTCACCTCCTTCGCCTCTATTCTTCTCGCATTTATTGCCTTCATTTCCATAGCACGCTCGGCACCCGGGCTGCATTCTCATACACAGCTCTCCCCTGTAATGAGTGACCTAGATAGTGCTTTCTTTTCGGACAAAGCAATAAACAATAGCTTTGCTGACAATGTGCTTGGCTGCTAATTCATGCTGAGTTGGGGTTGGACTTAGCATTAGAGGGCTATTCACTTGGAGCCAGATTACCTAAAGTACTCTGATGCCCCCCATTACCATAGTATCCGAGCACCTTGCGGCTTTTGCAGATGTTTATTTTTGTGTTAAGCTTTTTTTTTTTTAAAGACTGGTGGCTGAATTAGCAGGAGTGCAAGAAAAGCTCTGGGCACAGGGGCTGGAGCGGCTCTTTTGGTAGGAAGAAGGTTGCATTTGTTTTCCAAGAGTTATGCTGGGGTGAAGTATGAAGGCATCTGGGCCAAGCGAGATGCCGTGGGGTATTAATGTCAGGACTGTTTTGTACTGGACCCCTAACCATTTGGACCCCATCGGAGCAATCTGCCCTTTGCTAGGGAAAGGTGATGTACCCTCCCCAGCTGGTGGGAATCGATGGAGCACCTGGAGACTTGCTTCCCCCACCTTTGCCATGTTGCGGGGCTAATAATTTACTGTACCGTGCTGCTTCCTTTATCTCCGTTTATATTCGCTTAATGTGGTTGGGAATCCACAAATTCCCTTTTACGCTGTTCTGAACGTAACCTACTAAACCTTAATCATGGTTTGGGGAGTAGTAATTCTTTCTGTTATATGACTCTCTCTTTATTTTTTCTGATATAATTTTTCCTTTAAGAAAAGATCATTAATCCATGTTTCTGAGCCTTCCCATCAATCTATAATTGAATCATATAAAAAAGACTTGATTTTACATCTGTATAAGAAAGAATTCAATTCTCCCTAATGCCTGCAGATTTATAAGTCTTAATCTCCAGATTTCTCTTAATTTTTTTTTTCCTAATAACTCAGCTCATCTGGAGTCATCTAAATTAATTGTGAACTTGAATATACTGTGATCTGAGGAGATCAGTTATCTTTTCTGTAGAGGAGATGCCAACAGCTTAACAGGCCCATCTCGAAGGGAAAACAAAACCGCTTCTAATAGCTACCTAACCTTGGTGTGTTGGGAAGCACCCCTCGCAGGCATCTTCAAAAGATGCTCAGTTAATTATCGCATTTTAAACGCCGTTTTGCACCGCAGGGCTTTCCCCTCTTAAGTCTCGGCTCTGCTATCACCTCCTCCTTTAAAAGTACAAAGGGAGCACATCGTGCCTTGCCAGCTCGGTGGGCTGGGAGGAGAAACTCTGCTTTTCCAGCCCCGGCTCTGCCGCCAGACTCGCCTTTAAACCTCAGCTGAGTTACTGCTATCGCCTGGTTCAAGGCATCGTCTCTTAAAAGAGAAGACGGCAGAAAATAGAAGAAAAGAGCAGCAGCCCGCTGCGGAGCGCAGAGCCCATCCTTTGGCTTGTGTTGGATGGGTTCTACCTGCTGGGCTGGATGCCCGGTGCTGCTCTGAGCCCGAATTTCGGATGAACGCAGCTTAGCAGCTTTCACCGCGGTTTTAGTACGCCCGGACAGAGGGGTTTGCCGCGCGGCTGCGTAAATGGGAAAGGGAAAGAGCGAGCAACTAACTCGCGCTCGAGTGTATCTGTAAGTCTTGGAGTCCTCTGCCAACCTCCTCTTGAGCTGCTAAACAGCGCTGGGCTTTGTATCCTGAAGTTGAGGTGGAGCCGGAGCATCCGTGCGTGTAAGGCATGCGGGGAGGCGACGGCTTTTGCTGATTTAATAATGCCTCTAAAAAAATGTGGGGTTTGCATTGGTGGAACGCTTCCAGCGCTGTCGGGCTCCTGCACCCCGATGGCTCGGCTGGCCCTTCTTCTCAAGCTGAAGGTGTTGGCTAAAGCAGCCTCTGCCCTGGCTTCTCGGCGACATCCTCCTCGGGGGCACTCAGGCGTCCCGAGGAGCTGGCTGCTTCGCATTCTCCTTCCTCCTCCTCTCTGCAGCAGGGGAGGAAGACAAAGACAGGTAATTGTGCTGTCTCTGCAGACAGTAGATTCCAGCCGAGGTGTCCATTTTAAGTGCGCTGTTTGCAGCCTTGACAGTGGCATGCGTGCGGGAAATTGCTCTGAATTCCTCCAGCCTCCACTGTGTTTAACTCCTGGGAAAGGTGTTTAGAAAAGCAGCGCATCTAATATTTGTTCTAAGTTTCTTGTACCGGGAAAAAGAGCAAAAGCAAAGGTTTTGCTGTACGTGCGTTTACCAGCTCCCATCCCTGTCTTCTCTTGCAGGCTCACAGTCCCATCTGTTAGAGATTTCTTGCACTGATGTGCTTTTTCTCTATTTTCATGCCATGCCTGCACTGCAGATTCATCCTCTTTAAATGAGACGTGGGGATCTGTTAGCAGGTCTCCTGCTGCATCTCCCTGCTGTCCATCTCTCGTTCCAGACAGGCCCATTCCCTTTGCCTCCCTTCCCTCCTTGGCCAGCAAGGGAGGGCTGGTATTGAAAGGGGGGGGTTTGGGGTGTGCAGGAGCTGGGAGGTGGCAGGTTAGTGGGGTCGGTCCGTCCCCCGGAGCATGGCTCTGCAGACTCCTGCCCTGAAGGAGAGCACCAAGGCGGGATTAAAATCCTGGGCAGGTTTCCCTTGGCCTGACCCCCCTCCCGGTGCCCGTGGGCAGGTTGTGTGTCAGGATGTGACTACCCGAACTATCCCCGGGCTCCCAGGAATGCTTTACTAGTTACCAGGGAAGCTCCCAGGTCTGTTGGCGCACTGGAGGTAAAACCGCTGCTCGGAGCGGCTGCAGGCAGATTTGTGCTCCTTTTTATTTTATTCCCTACTTTTTCTCCCTTCCTCCTTCCATTCTCCGGGTTGCTCTCTGAGTTTCAGACGCGTTATCCAAATTGCAAAGCCCAAACCCTCGCCTGCCTGCCAGGCCCTTCTGTTCTCGTGGTGGTTCCCACGTGGCAGCCCCTTCTTTTCCACGGCGTGGGGCCGGGGGCTTTGCATGGGTGCCGCAGCGAGGGTGCGGAAACGGTTCTATGCATCCAGGTAGCGTGGGTGTCAGGGCTGTGGGTCACCTGTTGGACGTGGGTTTGTCCCACCGAAGCTTTCTTTCCCCATGCCCACCATCTTTTTGGAGAGCTTTAGGAAACAAGCTGGCTCTGGGCGGTGTTTGTAAAGGTGGAAAGGGAAGGGAACGAAGGAGCGAAGGGATCCCGAAGTTACTTTATGTCCCCTTGTCCGTACGGATGACGAGCTGCCCCGAGCAGAGGCTGTCTGGACCCCTTAGCACACGTGGGTCCCGTCAGGGCTGGGGCGAGGATAATCCCGCTAGAGATTTCTCTTGGATGTTACTTGGGGAAATTACAGGTTGGGAGACTGTAAGTTCTGCTGCAGTGAGATAAAAAGAAGAAAAGAAAAAAAAAAAAAAGTAGTTTTAATTACTTTCGTCTTTAGTTTGGAGATAGATTCAGGAATTTGGAAATGTGGTTCTTCCCTTGAGGAGCTCACTCTCCAGCTCGCTCCTTTGAGCAGACAGGGGATGTTTTGCTCTCTTGGAAGGCAACAGACATGACCATTTTCTTTCTGTATTGATTAAAACCAACAAACACCCTCAAGTGATCCTGTGCTTCCTCAGGTGGGGGGAGAGAACAAAACCCAGGCCTTTGTTTGCTCATCAGCATCGTGAGGCTTTGCTCTGTGCTGCCTGCAGTGCCGGGAGGGAAGAGCACTTAATCACTGCCACCAGTGGGGTCCACCGAAAAGGGCGTCTGCTCAGCCTGTGTTAAAAAAAAATAAATTACTTTCTTGGCTGGGGTCAGAGGGGAAAAAGCAGCAGTGTGATCTACTGACTAGGTGGCCAGACTGTGGATATAAGACATGGTTTTCAGTCTCAGGACACTGGGCGGGTCACTTTGCTCTTAGCCTACCTCGGTTTCCCCATCAGCAAAGCTTGACGTGTTCATTCCAGCACTTACCTTACTTGGTGTGCAATGCTTTGTACCTGGGAATGAATATGTATACAGAAATGCACCTGAAATATGTAATAGGTACGTATAGGTGTATTAGAGAATTTCACTCTCTGCATATTAAATTCAAGATGATGTCCCCGGTGACATTACTGTGGCAATGAGCCAGATTTGGGGCCCCAGCCCAAGGGATGCGATTTAGGACTCTACAGGTGAACACAGATGTTAAATACTTTCTTGTGATTATACAGCCCCGGCTTGCTGGTGTTTTCAGTGCGTGATGGATGACTGCTGAACAGCTGAGATGCTTTTAAATGTTCTGCTTGCTGTCAAGCCCTGTCTTTTTGCCTGTCTATCCATCTTCTCAAAATAACTCTGTTCTGCAGTCCTCTTCCACACGTGTTCGGCTGGCTCCAGGGGGAGATCCTTGAATGGGCTCTCCTGCTGGACTGCAAGGATTAAATTATTAAGAGAGGCATTTGTAATGCTCTTTCCTCCTGAGGGTCTCAGAGCAATTTGCTGAGGTCTCCTTTATACATGGGGGAAAGCAAGGCAGAGCCCGAAATTGTGCAGCAAGTCAGGAGCAATTTGGAAATGGAGTCCAACAGTTCTCCCACCCAGGGGTGCTGCTCCTTTCTAGGACTGAGAAGAGCAAAGCGTGCTTCAGAGTAGGCAGAAGAGGCGCGTGGTGGGCCCTGGAGGGAGGCTGGAAGCTGCAAGATGACAGAGTCAGTCATCGTGCCTAAGCAGTGATGTTGGCTGCATCCTCCTCCTCTTGCTGCGTTTCTCTTGTGCTCCCCCTCTGGGAGTCCGGCTAAGAATGGAAGAAATTGCCTGGAAAAGCCATCAGCCCACTTCTAATTCCCTTCTGAATTGCTGTTTCAGGCTCTGCGAGTTTGTATTAAGCCTGCAACTTTGGAATAATAATTCTGTTTTCCACCATGAGTTGGTTCTTCCAGCTCCGAAGGCTGTTGTGGCACCTCTAGGTCCACCCATCTCCCAGCTTTGGGAGATTGGTTGATCTCCCAAGCATTGATTGAATGCTTGATTTCTCATTCAGGTTGTCTGGAGAAGCTTTTTCAAGCGTTGAGACATGGGGTTGCCCACTGCTGGTTGCCTCTGCTTTCCTGTCGCTTCCCTGGAGCAGCTCCTGGCCGGCAGCAGCTTTGTCTGCCAGAGACCAGAGCTGAGGAGAAGCATAAACTGGATGATGAAGAGGAGCAACGCTCCTCAGTTCTGCGACACACAAGTCCCTCCATCTGCCCTGGAATTAGGTAATAAACAAATCAAACGGAAGTGTTAATATTCACTATCATGAGGAAAGTACCAGCCTTGGCTTCCCAAACCTCCGGGTGCTTTTATTTTAATTATAGTGTTGGTGGGTTGGGGTTTTGTTTTTTTCTCTTTGAGTTTTATCTGAGTAACTTTGCATGAGCAAAAGTTGTGCAAGACAGTGTCTCTGTGCTCTGGTTTGTTTACCAAAAATCATAAATGTTACAGAACTCATGATTCTCCCTTAGAAAACCTATTTTCTAAATGGGTAAGAAGAGCTGGGGTTACAGTTAGGGACAGAGCTTGGCATCTGCAGCATGCTCCATCACTCTTCCCTTTTCTTGGTCTTTCAACTGGAGGGATTGAGCCTCACCTTCTTCGTTCAGGGTGACGTCTGTGGTTTAATTAGCAACTGCCATTTCCCTTGCAGGAAAGTCCTGTAGAGTTTCATGGCGATGATACTAATGAACGTCTGTGGAAATTGTTCCTGGAACATATGGCATGAATATTTCTGTTGGGTTCATTGTTGCTGTCCCATCGAATGCTGTGACAGGGAGATGTTTCCCTGTTTTGCTTTGAAAGTCAAACACTTGTGCAGTCTGTAATATGTCTGTAGGATTTTTCGATAAAGATGAAAGGTGTGAGAGAAAAGAAAAATGATTGTTGATTCTTAATTATTGTTTTGCTTTAATGACAAGAAGCCTTGGGCACCAAAAAACCGAAGTCTTTGCCTCCTGTTCCCCTCCTCACCCCCTAATACATGAACTTGGAGCCCTCTCTCTCATTTTCAGAGCTGCCATGAGCCCCATGCACATCACAGCTGATCCAAGGTATGGTTTTGGCCCTGTTGTGTTCTGACTTTTAGGGTGAATCATTCCACGTGCCGATTGGTTTTTTTTCTTTCCCTCCAAGCCCCGTCGCAGAGCAGAAACACCCGTGCGGCAGGATTTGCCTTGTTGTGCCGGCGCAGCACGGGGAGAGCTGTTTCCATGCGAACGGCCGCTGTCTCCTGTCATTGCAGTCATATTCTTTTGTCCAGAAGATAAACTGCAGAGTTTTGCTGCACCGTAATCAGGGTCTGATCTAAACCTTATGGAAACCGAGAGATCCTTCAAGGGCGAAAAGCGGTGACAGCAGGCAGGCTGCCTGCCTTTGACCCCAGGGTCTAGGGCTCCTTCTTTTTCTCTCTTTTCCTGTTGGTAACGCTGTGCTTCTGCCTGTTGAGGGAGCGTGGGAGGGATGCGCAGGAGCCAGGGCATGTCCCGCTCTTCCGCACTATCCCAGGTCTTACTGTAGGTAGAGCTGCATCCCTGGCGATGCTGAAGCTCGGCAGCTTGTCTTGCAATTGCAGAGAGTTTCCTGCACCTTTTTGGGCTGGTGAGCGGTGGAGGGTCTCATTGGGAAAAACTGTGCTGGGAAGCTTGTTCCGGAGGCTTGAGTTCCTCCCGAGCTGGCGTTGAACGCTTGGGCCCCGGGAGCACCGAGTGGCGTGGCGCGAGTCTGTGCCAGACGCTAACCGAGATGCTGGCCTCTCTAACCCAAACATTTAACTCTTCAGCAGCCCCGTAGGACTTCCCCGCAAGTCAAAAGCTCCACCAGCTTGGGGAAAATCATCTGTCCTCTCTTGGCTGATGACCCCTGTGTGGATCGCAGGGTAAGGTGGGCATATTCGCACCCATAATTGCAGCCTAACGGGGGAAACTCTCGCTCCTCTCTTTTTTTTTGCGCTCTCCGTGCTGAGGTGCCCAGCTTGCATAAAAGTGCCTCGCAGAGGAAAAGCTCTTCCCTGTGCACCGAGCCCCAAGCCCACTTCTGAAAGATGTTGCGTAAGCTTCCTGGCGAGCAAGTAGCTTTTGTATTTAGACTGTAATTGGCTTTAAATTCCAAAGGTCCATTGCTAATGATATTCAGAGCAGTTTAATTAAAGGGGCACTGTCAAGTACTTCCTTTATAGTTTTTCTTTCGTGTGTGCTCTTGGTTGTAATACCCCCCAATCCTCCCCCTTTTTTTTTTTTTTTTTTTTTTTTGCAAGCTTGGAGATAATAATTGAAGTAATTCTCTGCTGATTTTGTCCTTTTCTATTTGGCAAACTTTGATCCGTTATTATTTTTTAATGGAGACGAGATTAACATGGCCACTTTTGTTCCGCGGCCATTTCGGTTCAATACGGCGCCTTATTGCGCTGAGATCTCGCTGCTCTCGTGCCGGTGGCATCGCTTGGAGATGACATGGATGCAGCTTTGAGGAGGGTTGCTAAGGCAGCCACAGGAGCTTGTGCTCCACCGAAAGAGTCTCTGAGCTGCCTTATACACTGTTGAGAAGAATCCGAATCTGTGGTGAAAGGTGGGGTTTTGAATTCCTCAAAGTGAGACGAAGACAAGTCTCTCCCTCGCCAGGAAAGCCCATCTTTGTATATGTAATGGTATTTTCCAAGAAAAAAAGATGTATTCGCAAGGTGTCAGCTCCTAAAAGAAGCAATCCCATCATCCAAGTTACAAAACCGCTCAGTTCTAAGCTGTCTCTTTGCAGTTTTCAACTCCAAACTTAAATTGGGGGCAAATAATTTGCCTGGGACTCCAAACTCCCTGGTTTCCCTACTTGCTAAGGGGAATAAGCAGGGCTGAGGGTTCGCAGCTGACTGTCCTACAGCCAGGGGCTGTTGCAGCGGCTCAGCTCGCTCCGCGCTTTTCCCTTCCCACGCGTCTCCTCCGTAGGAAGAGCTGAGGGATGCTTGTCCCATCCGTGGCCTTTTCCCCCAAAAGCGCTGCCTGGAGGAACGCTGCGCCGTGCGGTGCGATCGTGAACCCGCTGAGGGAGCGGGCGGGATGGAGCGGGAACGTTTTCCCTGGGTTTCAGGTAGCGATGTGCCTCCAGTGAGCCGTGGGACCCCGGGAGGCGGGTCGGGAGGGAAATAGCAACCGACCAAAAACCCTCCGCGTTCCCCAGCCGCTGCTCAAAGCGGTTCTGTCTTCCGTAGAGCAGCCAAGTGTGGAGAGCGCTATTTAGATCCGAGAGGATAAGGCAATAACCATTTTAAGGAAGATATTCGCAGTGGGTCAAATTTTCAACAATGAGAGTGTTTCCACATGACAGCCTCTGCCAATAATTGCTTGTAATCGCTTTCCCTTCGGTGCTGCCTTTGCCCTCTCCCGTTTACGGGAGCTGCTGTCCCCTGTGCACCCCGCTTGGCTTTCCCCTCACCTCGTGCTGAGCGGGAGCACGTTCGCAACAAGGGATTTTTTTTGCAGAGGCTGTAAACCGCTCGATTGCATCTAGAGGGATAAAGGGTTCCTGCTTCCCGTCTCCCGCAGCACGTTATTTGGCAGCTGGTTATTGCAGCGGCGGTGAATTCGGACAAGGGTTCGCGGTGAGGTGTAGCTCAGGTCTGAGTCGCTGGAACCAGCAGCTTTTTTTCTTTGTTTTTTTTTTTTTTTCTCCAGGCAGTGAATGAAGGCACGAAGTGATGTGTCTGGGGGGGGGTCAGGGCTTTCTGGAGGCACCCGTGCAGCCTGGGCAGTGGCACGCAGAGGCAGTGGGCACGGGGAAGGGTCCCACGTGTTCACGCGTTGCGAGCGAGCGCACAAATCCTGACTCTGGTCACACCACGCGGAGCGTTCGTGTGCCGCAAGGAGACCGTCTGGACCTACACAGAGACAGAAGCCGACTGCGCTTTGCTGCAAACACCCACTCCACCCCTGGGGTGCAGCACCCTGTCTGCATCCAGCGCCGGGAGTTTTGGGGATGCTTCGGGTTGGAGGTGCTGCCAGCCCCAGCCGCGCTCCGTGGGTCGCCGCGTGGGAAAGCCCTCGTGGGTGCAGCTGGCCAGGCATGGTGGCAACCGGCATCCGTCCTCCGCTGAGCCACCAGCCCTCGAAGCCGTGCTCTCGTTTAGCCCATTAAGGCTGGCTTTCGTTTTCCCTGGTGAATCAATTTCTCAGGCTTTAAATGGTACCTCCCTTGTGCTAATCATACAATAGGAGTACTAATGAATGTCTCAATTATTTAATGTTTGAATCGAGTAATTATTTTCTTGAGGTAGCAAATTGAAGTTTTCAGGAGGAAAAATACCATCCCCCCCCCCCCCCATTTGCTGCTACATAATTAAGTAATTGTATAGCCAGTGATTTAATAGCTACAAGATCAGGAGTGACATATTTTATTCATTTTAAGCAGGAGCATTTCTCATTTCTCCTCTTTCTTTCTAGGAGAAGCCCTGGCCACCCTCTGGAAGGCAGGGAAACCAGCTGCAAAGCTTTACCATTGCCTCTGTGGCATTGCTGGGTGTCTAAAGACTTTTCTCCCTGCGCTGAGCTGCCTCTCCCGCTGGCTGCCAGCGGGCGCTTTCCGGGGACTCCGTCGAGGGTTGTCTCCGGGGGATGCTCTGTGGGTTTGCTGCCTGTCACAGGCTTGTGTCCCATCCCTCCTGCGTGGACATGGGCCGTGTCCAATGCACTTTGTCTAATGCTCTTGCATTTTTTGGTGTGTATTTGGAGGGGAAGAGCCCAGACGCTGAGTATCATTTAACTGGGAGCTGTTTCGGCAGTCAGTGGTTGCAAGACTCCCCCCCCGCAGACAGTGCCCCGCTCAGGGGATACCCCCCTTTGGAGGAGACATCCACCACTGACGCAGAGCGTTTGTCACACATCATCCCCATCTCGCTGCCGGTGAGCGATGCCGAGTGACAGTCACGCTTATGAAAGCCTCTCCACTCTTTTTAAATAAATAAAGTTGTTAATCACTAGGGAATTACCGTGCTCAGATGTTGAGACGCCCTGGGGATGAAAAGAAGTGTCTAAGGAACAAGCATATCTAGTGTCGACTGCGTGTATGTCTGAATTACCCTTGGTTGCTTGCGTGTTAGCTGTACATGGGTATCGGTGGTGGAGAACATGAGAAAGGCTGGGTGGGTGTCTGTACAAATAATTCACCTTCCTTGCTGCTTTTTCTTCCACTGGTGGATGGACTGTGGTTTCTTCAGAGCCGGTTGCTGTAGCTGGGTACTTTTTGCTAATGGGACATGATCTGAAGCGTGTTTGTAGGTAGTTGCTTGGGAGTAGAAACTTCTTGTAGCCGTAAAATGACCTGATAAAAAATGGATGATATGTCATATTCTTGTTCTCCTGCCACAGACAGAGTCCCAGGCAGGCTGTGATTGCTCCCTCCTTGGATGAATGCAACATTAAGCTGTGCTCCTGGCGTGAGCGTTCGTGACTGTGAAGCCGAAATGGGCTTTCTTGGCACCCTCCCCCAGATTTTAGACAAGTTCCCAACAGCCAACTGACTGGCGAGAGCGCTGGCAGAGGGGAAGCACGAATGTGCTGTGAATAGGCATCGGAGAGAATTCATTAACAGGACTTAATTAGCAAATTCTAAGTGGCAGCGCTCTGGGGAGGAGCAGGGCTGGACCCATCCAGGTGACGGTGAGCATCCCACCGGCCGGCCGGGTGTAAGGTAGGGGTGCGCACACACCTGTACCCTCTGGAAAAAGCCACTTTTGCAGGAATTAGGTGTGGATCTGCACAGACACGTCCCCGCACGGCCGTCCCGCTCGGCGCCATGTCACTGCCGGGAGTGACAGAGCCGCTGTCTCCTGTGACAGGGTTAAACTCCTGTGACGGTGAGTGATTACCCGCCCGATGACAAATGAGCCCAGGCTGCGGTGGCATTGCAACTAGTTTTTCAAGGGCTTGGTCTGTTGTTAAGGAAATAGTGACTTGCTTGTAATTATTTCATTAAAACTTTGTGTCGGGGGCTGCTGCTTCTGCAGCGTCACGCGTGTCTCTCCAGCCACAGCTTCAAATTTCCCACCGTGTTTGAAGCCCCCTCGGGGGGGGGGTCTCGGTGGCCTTGCTGTAACATCAACCCCTTGGAAGCCCTGGGGATTACAGAGCCCTTAGAGGTGGTGGCCACCCCTTAAACCCAAAGAGGAGCAGTGGTGATGTCTTCGCAACCTTTTCCAGGTATTTTAAAACGCTGCTTTCTGGTGTCCTTATTTAACACGCACATTGTAATTAGGAAGAATTTCCTGTACTCCTCTGGGGCTCCTGAGGAATTTGAGAGCTGGAGGGTTTTGTATGTTATGTTAACACGCTTGTTAAAAAGGAGAGGTCTCCTTGGCAGAGTCCAGACACCGTCTGGAGGAAGTTGGAGGGAGAAGGAGAGGAGCCACGCTGATGGCCTTTGCTTCCCAAAGCCTCCTGAGAGTTTTGCCGTTTGTGGGTCAGGATACAGCCCATCCAGGTGCTTGTTGTGAGCTTACTGGTCCAGTGGGCTGAATCCCAAGGGCTGCGGTGTTATTCCGCAGCCCAGCCGGGAGAGTGCAAACATCCTGCTGGGCCGAACACACCAAATTTCAGTTGTTGAAAGCTCAGCAGCGTTACTGATGTCTTGGGAAGAGGAAGGGACTGGGTTTTACCTGGGTATATCAGATGGCTTGTGGGGGTTTTTTGGGGGTGTTGGGGTTTTTTTTCTTTCTTTTTAGTTCAGCTTTGCGCAGCAGTTATTGATAACGTTAGGAGATAGCCAAGGGTTAGATAACAGCGAGAACCTTGGTGAGTCTTCGCCTGGGACCAGCCTGCCCTTTCCCTGTGCTTCCGCACCGCGCCTCGCGTACAGCCTGCGAGAGACCCCGACGCGTTCCCAGCCGCTGTGCTGCGGTGGTGAGAAAGCTTGGATTTATGTGTCGTGGCTTCCCGTGCCCCCTTCTGCAACTGGTAGGCAGCCTTGCCTCCTAGCTACGCGTTACCCTGTCCTCGACACTTCCCCGAGCATCTCTGCTGCCGTCAACGCGGGGTGACTTATTGGGTGTCCCTAGCGATAAGCGTTACCAGACGTTTACACGACCTGAGATGTTGCCGCCAGGGCTCCATTTCTTATGCCTCCTTTCATAAGGAGCATTTGTATTTTGCAAAGTTAACTTCCTTCCCTAAATTCGGCTCTTCCCCGGGGCCTCGCTGGGGCACGTACTTGTGTATTCCCGCGGTGGGGCACCGGGATGGAGCATCCATCCGCGCTGGGAGCATCCGGCCACGCTCAGCAGCTCTGTTTTGGGCACCTGCGTGGTGGTTTAGCATGTTTAGCATGGAGGGAGGCATTTCATGGGGCTCCCACCCCCTCCGGTGGCTTCCCCCCCCCACGAGCTCTGTGGGGAAGTGCCGTCTGTAGTGACAGCCCGGGGCAGGACGCGCGGTGCCCGGGTGGAGAGAGGCGGTGTGCTTTGCCGGGAAAAGGCTTTCGCTTGCCTGCGTTGCAGTGATCCCAATTTAAATCCTAAACAGATCTGAGTTAAATAACTTTTTGGAGCTGTCATTAAAGGCCCCCTTCTCACGATTCTTTCCGTTTCTTCCCGAAGGCAAAAGCTGCAGGAGTCCCTAGTTATCTTAATTTCACTTTGAGTGTTTTTGGCTACAAACCTGTGGCATTTGGCTTTGTGGAGATGATAAAAATCTAAGATTTCTCTCGCGAAGGTTTCACTCAGCTGAAAATCCCTGTTGAATGAGAAGCGTGGGATCAGACCCCTCATTTAGGTCAATGGTTCATTATAAAAAAAAAAAAAAGAGAGAGGGATGAACTCTGAGCCTGTGAAGAAAACCTGGTCAGGGGATAAGGGAGGAGGGGGAGAGCTGAGTTAATGGAAGAGAGATATCGCCAGCCTGGAAATGGATGAAGGGAAAGGGAGTGTATCATGCCTTGTCCTCCTGGGATTAATTTTGAATATCAAATGCTTGATCTTGAGCCGTTCCTCAGGCAGCCAGTCATGTTTCTGTGAAAGCTATATTTTGAAAAGAATTTTTCTGATGCTTTAAAACAGAGGAAAGCAAAGCAAATGACCTTATCCTGCTTTGCATTATGTCACACTCGATGATATTCTTTTGCAGTACTTGCAGATGGCTTGACACATCGAGGCAGACAGCCCCTTATTATTAAATCTGTTTGCAAATGTGTTCAGATTGCCCTTCACATCCCCCTCCGGTTATGAGCGGTGGCAGACCGTGGCTGCGCATCGCAGGTCCCCGTAAACACGCGCCGAGCTGCCTCCCCTTCTCCCCGCCTCCCGACTGAGGTTGTCAACACTTTAGGAATTAATAAAGTGTCCTACTGGAAAAGGAAAGTGTGTTCTTTCCGCCGTCTGGTATATGTTAGCAGGATGGATGGGAGGGTTCCCGTAACGCCCTCTTCCCGTGGGTTCTCCTCATCCTCGCACCGGCTCTTTGGACTCTGCAGCTGAGATACGGCCGTTCTTAACCTGCCTGTGCAGCCATCCTATAAATGGCACTGGATAACCTGGTCCCTTTTAAGCTGTGTCATGTCTCCCCGTGGGTCAGATCAGGCCAGCGGTGCTTTTTTTGCTGTCCGTCAAAGCTGAATCAATAGTGCCTCATGCTGCTGAGCCTTGCTATTGCTGGCCCTTCCTCTCCCACAGGCTGCGAGGAGCGCAGATCCCTGAGAAAGGCCGCGGAGTTTGCTTGGATTTACATGCTTTCACACGTAAATCCGCCGTGCGAAGAGCCTCTGCCGTTGTCGGCGTCGCTTGATTTGCCTCCAGCAGCAGTCGTTGCGGGGATGCCTCTGACGCTTGGCTTCCTGCTGAGCGAAGGGGAAAAGTCCTCCCAAGAGGCAGCTAAGGCAAAATTTTCTTTCCGAACTCCAAGCCATTGGTAATTGGCCTTGGACCTCTACAAGGAGCTGTTGTTAAATAAATATGAGGCTGCCCAATACCACAAATGGGAAAGACTCCCAGGGGTTTTGCTTTAGCCTCCATATGGATCCTAATAGATTTTACCCTACGAGCGGGTCTTCGGGCTTCAATCTTCCTGCTCGTCTCTCATGCTCTCGCAAAACCTGACTGTCTCTCCGCGTCTCCGGTAGCTCATGGCAAAGGCTCCCGGAGCAGCTTGGGCGTTTCTGCTGAGACGTCGTCTATCGCTTCCAAATTTGTTGGCTTTCAGTGTCAGTGAATATGCGCTTTTCATTACGGGAGGATGACTAAAAGGCACCACTTAACCTTGTTTTTTTGTTCTGCAATCTGTTTTTCTCCTTTCTGATCTTCCTCTTGAATGATACGCCCACGATTTTTTCATTTGGTATGGAAATGTGTTTAGGACCAGACTTTTTTGTCTTTTCTTCCCATCCCTTATATATACATCTGTCTATCCAATGCCGTAGAAGATACTGGAAGATGAGAATGTTGTTTTCTTCTCTGATAGCATCACAATATTTTCAGTTACTGTTCTCTCTCCCTTTCTCACTCTGTCTTCCTTTCTTGGCCACTGTTGTCTGTTGATCAGATGTTTTTGTTAAGTTGTCCAGAGTGATGTGTAGTTTGGGGTTTTTTTTTATTTCCCTGAGTGGTTACAATCAAGTTAGAATCCATCAAGGCGTATGAGTTGTTGGAAATGTTGCTTTTGATAGGCATTACCTTGTACTTGTCTGTATTAAATTTCAGCTGTCATTGTTTTCTTAATTGCCTGTGTTAGATAATGCTGAATTTCCCACAGTCCTCTCCTCCTGACTAAAATGAATAGCATTCGTATCACAAATGCTTCAAACGTGACACCTCTTTCCCCCATGCCATTTAAAACTTCACCCCAGCTTGGCTGATTTAATCTGCTATCAACTTCTCATCTTTTTAATCATTGCTTTCTTTCCTTTCCCTCTCTCTGTCCATTTGCTGCTCTGCTCTCGTTGCTGCCCGCCGTCCTCGGGGAGCGTTTTCGCCGTGGTAGGAAGTGTTATGCACACCTTGGATTTATCTGGGATGGGTAAGGAAAGCTCCAGTCTCTTGAAGGCGCAAGCGTGAAGATGTGGCACAAACGGTGTAAACCCTGCAGGAGCTCTGGGACATGGCTTTGGGTTGGTAAACCATGATTTTCTCAGCCATGGTGGCTTGAGTCCAGCCAACGTGCACATTGTCTTATGTCCTCCTTGCCATGTCGATGTCGTGCTTGGGATCTGTCTGATACAGGGGTGGGAGAGCCATGGCTCAGGAGATCTGGCTTTTATTTTTCGCTCTCCCACATCCCCGCTTCGTATGGCTTTTGAGGAGCGGCTGCTCTTCTCCAGCTGCTGTGTGGTTTGTGTACTTTGGGTTCCAAATTCCTTGTTCAAATGACATCCTTCACGAGGCATCTGCAGGGAGATGGTTTTCATCTTTGTAGCCTGCTGCTTCTTCAGGGGTACTGGTTATTATTAATTAAGATATTTTTGAAGGTCTAATACATTTTACCTGCTTTTCTTGAAGGTATTGTTGTCTTCCTCAAAGAAATCTAACAGATTCGAGAGGCGTGGCTTTATTTTCTAAAAGCCATGCTGTTTGCCATGTCATGTTCATCTAGGTAGTTTATTACAACTTTTAAACCACTAATTTAACAAGTTTACTTAATGCTGAAATAAGTCTTTGAAGTCTGAAATTATCTGTTCACTACCAAAGTAAGGAGTGATCATTTCCATGCCAGCAAAAATTACCGAGGGAAATTGTGTGGTAATTTTAGTCTTAATTTACTTTTCAATCTATGAAAGTTTCTTGGTATTTTTAAGTGACATGAAAGGATCTGCACCGTTCTGTGTTGCCCAAAATCCTCTACGGCAGCGAATGAAACCATTTGGTAATGTGACATTTATGAGAAACCTGTTAGAGCTTTTCTCCCTTCGTAACACCTCTTTGAGGAGGAACTGGATGGCACGTTGGCTGGGTGGCAGACCAGACCTTCAGGAGGGGCTGGAGGACCATAAAGAGGTGGAGAGACCTCTGACATTGCTCTTGAGGCAGGTGAAAGGCACAGAGAGAGTTTATGGACCCATCTGCAGGAGGAAGGCAGCAAGCTTGCCGGTTCAGCGAAGCTCGGTTGAATCCTTCCTATTCAGGGTAGACCCGAAGTTAATCGCTGGGAGGTTTGTTGGTATTTTTATCACTGCATTTATATTTTATGGAACCGTCTGGTCCTGATAAATCTTTGAACATCGGCTTAGGTTGTATTGAGTTTCCTGGGAACTGAGAAGAAGAGGAGCAAGGGTTGGTGAGGTGTGGGGATGAGGCATGTCTCATTGCAAACTGAGCACTGAAAAACTAGACAGTCCGTCGGTGTGAGAGGCGTGATACAGGTTTTGAGTGCAGCATTTAAATCCTGAGTGGTAATGGGGCTCCGTGCTGTGTCTCCCCTGAAGGTAACTGGTTTTCTAGCTGTAATGTTCCTGTCCAGTCAAGCACCATCAGCATCATCTCCTCTGCAGTTACTCAGGGAGAAGGAGACCTTGGTAACTCTTTGGGAAAGCAGCAGTGACAACTTGAAAAATGGCTAAAGCAGAAGGCGAGTGCCCTGCCCAGGCAGGCTCTGTGATGAGTTGCTCCAGGACAGTTGCTCCCGACTTCTCCAGCCGGGTCCCATCGGTGGCCCTGTCCTGGTGGGGTGCACGAAGTGGTCCGGCTACCTCATTTCCCAGCTCGCCTCTTCCTCCCTCCCTGCCCTTCTCTCATCAGCTTTTGCAAAGCCAGCGAGGTCGCTGCCGTCGGGAGAGGAGCCGCGGCGCTGGCGCGGGCAGGCTCGCCGCTCGCGTCGCCGCTCTCGTGCTCCGGCGATGCTGGCGGTGCCACCCCTGGCAGCAGAGCAGCTGTGGACTTACCGAAACTTGGAGCTTTCCCCTTCTCGTTTCGGCATTCGCTTGCGTGGGCGAGGCTCTCGGAGCCTGCCAATCCCTTCCCCATCCTGCACGTTGCCTTTCCAGGGCTATGGCCCGGAAAAAACGGGAGCAGAGGGGCGTGCGTGGACTACATTGCCGTCTGTTTGGCAGCGCTGGTGGCCTTCCCGGAGCTGGCCGGGCTCGCACCGAGCTTCGGTGGTGGTCCCGGTGTGTTTGGCTGGGACACGGTCCCGCTGTGCCGACTTGGGATGCGAGCTGTTGCCGTGCCGCTCGCCTGCTTTTCAGTGTGTTCCCAGCACGTGTGGTGACAGGAAAGGAATTGGAGGGTATTTTGGCTTTTAGCTAGCGCCTCAGGTGTCACGATAATTCAACAATAGAAACATTTTTATTTCAGGTGCAAACAAATCTTGCTCTTCCTAGCTGGATCCGATGGTCCCCTGTGGATTTGAAAGGCACAAAACAAAACTTTTATTGATTTCTTCCAGAGAATAGCTTGCATTTCCTCCGTAAATGCTCCTGCAACCCCGTGTGATTTTGTCAAACACCACTAACCTGAGTTCACCACTTGCTCCTGCATGAGGATCTTGCAGCACCAGGGTATGGTAACTCCTTGCTCTCCGAAGGACCGGGAATGAGTGTCTGAGAAGCCCCTTGAGATGACTGCAAGGGAACCTGCCGGTCCCTGGGCAGAGGGAGACTTTTGCAAACCAAGGGCACCTCCTCTTTCAGTAAGTGGTATTTCATGGCGATAACTTGGCCTCGCTTATCTTGGTCACAATTTTCCCTCTTGCCCCTGGATTCCTTGGAGCTGACACTGTGGCTTTGGGGCAGCTGCTCTTGAGTCGTGCTGTCTGTGTTAGATTTGAACGAGTAATTCATGTAAGCAATTTATTCATTGAATTCACCAGTCTCAAGCTTGGGGCATGTCTGCTGGGCAAGTTGCTGTTTCCTTCAATTTATTAGTCGTGGAGTAATATGCTAATATACATTGAAACGTATGTATTGGGAAGCGTTTGTGATTGAGAAAGCAGGGCTGGCTGGTGAGCTTGGGATGGCAGAGGTGGGCTGGTGTCCTCCCCCCTGGTAGGGCTGCCCCAGGTTTTGGGGGAAAAGCATCTTTCGGGAGGGTGCATGCTGGCTGCAGGCTTTTTTTACCCCGGTGCTTACAGGAGGTGGGTGCTGGAGGGGTCGCGGACCGGGGGGAAGCTGTTTGCTGATCAACCCTGCTTTTGCAGCCCTGCGCTCTGTCGAGCGTGCGAGGGGCTCTGGGCTTTGGGAGGAAGAGGGGCTAAAGCTGTTTGTAGCCTTAAAACAGCATATGCACAGGGCTTTTCATGCACCCTCTGCTCCCCGAAGGCCCGGGGGAATTGGAGCTCCTGTTATTATTTAAGTGGCTTTCCAGCTGCTCCTCCTTGTCCTGTCATCTCTCTGCCCGTCTTTGATTAATGACCGGACCGTCCCTTCCAGCGCTTCCCTCTCTCCTTCGCTTAATTCCCTTTTATTTTCCCCTTTCCCCTCCGCTTCTATTTTTTTTTTCCTCTCCTCGCACAAACTGCTGATCTAAATGTTCAAAATAAATTATGCTGAATAATGGATGAAGACAGCTGCATAATTCATGGTGCCACAGGGTGAGGCAAAGCCGGGTGTGCTCTTCCTCTGCTTCTTGCCCCCCTGTGCCATCCCGTGCCCTTTCTCCGAGCCAACCAAGGAGCTGGTGGCACCAGGTTTGCTGCAAACCATAGCCTGCTGAGGGTGGCTGCTCTTTAGATCCCATATTAACTCAGAGAAGGGCTTTAACATCACAGGATTATACACACAGGGGTGTTGCGACTGTCGGAGATGCGAGGTGCTGATGTCCAGCCCATCAAAGCTGGTCCCTGCCTTCTGGGGAAGAGATAACAGGGATTAATTAGCCCATGACATTCCCCTTCTTCTGCCTTTCTGGAGCAGGGTTGTGCTGCTGGAAGAGGTTTTTAAAATCAGGTGGCAGGGAGTGGGCTTCTTGGTTTTGGGGTCTTGCTTTGCCCCAGGTGGCACCGTGAGAAAGTCCTCTGGAGTCCTGATGTTAGCTAGCATGGCTTGGCAAGTTGAGGCAATTTCTTCTGACTTTTATATTATATTCAGAATTTCTCTCCAGAAGGATATCAGATGTAATTATAATATGTTGAAATGAAGTACTTCAACCTTATCAAAAATAACATTTTGATAATTTTTCGCTGAAAATGTCAACACAATCAATAGGTTCTTGCGAATGTTTTGATTTCATTAAATTCAGCAGATTGTTCTGCTGGCATGTTTTAACCCACACTAAATATCCTTTTTTCCATATTGGGATGAACTTAGATAAGAAGGTTACCTTTTACAAAGCCACATGGTGATGAAGTAGAGCTTTTTAGCAACAGCACTCCGCGTTCCTTAGCAAGAGGATGAAAGAGTGGTGATGACAGAGACAGTGAAGGAAAGAAAAAAGGATAGATGGAGATACATCATTTTTCTCTATCCATGTTTATTATCCCATCCATTTGCCTCTGTCTTTTTCTGATGTCTCGTCCATCAGGCGGTAAAACCTAATTCTGTGAGAAGTAAATACAACTTGAGTAAATTAAGTGTAAAGGCTGCACAGAACCCAATTATTCTGTCCCCCGGACGCTTGGGAACGGAGTTCATTTCCCTGTAATGAACAACGCGGTGAGTGGCAGCCTGGCAAAATGAGCTGTGGCTCAGAGCTGCTTTCATCCAGGGGCAAACATGGGGAATATGGAGTAGTTAGGAAGGGTTATGTCCCTGGAGATGGAGATGTGGGGATGCCGGGTCTTCCCATGGGATACTGCAGCACGTGGCAGCGTGCGTTGCCTCCTCGGCCAGCCCTGGCTGGCTTCCTGAGAGAGATCATATTTGTTATGGAAACGATTTGTTAGTAAAAATCGGAGCAGCAGAGATGGTTAAAGGTGCCCAAGCGTTTCCCTTCAGGCTCTTCTGGGTTCATTTGCTTGAAGGTCTCGGCTTCCAGGCTGGTGCTGTGCGGGCAGAGCCATCCCCTGTGAGGAGGGAGGTTTGGGAGGACTGCACCAGACAAGGAGTGCCGCCTCGCAGCCTACGGGAAGGAATACAAAAAGAGGTAAAAACAAATGTATATGGGAGCTAGGTAGTGGGGTGGCTAAGGAATTGACCCGGGACGCAGGACTCATCCCCGCGCTGTTGCAGCCCTGACTGCGTGACCTTCAGCAAATGGTTTTACAGTCTGCTTCTCTCTTCCCCAGCAGTGCGTCATTTTGCTCTCTCTTCTTCTCTGATTGCAGGCAGGTTTGGTAAAAGATTTTGTTCCTCTGTGTGTGTATTGAACTTTGCACAAAAGCTTCTTGTTCCAGCTGTTGCTGTAATACGTGTAGTGTGCTTTGTAAGGAAAGGGAGCGTGCTGGAACAAGGCAGGAGGGAACCCACGCTGAAACCCTCCGCTCGTTTTTCGTTGCGTGTGCGCACGTGCGGCGGTCTGTGTTTGTAAGACTAAGGCCAAGAGCTTGCTTAAGTTAAACTGAAGTGTGCGTGTATGTGGACGTGAAGAGCTTCATAGGTTTCAAAACCAGAGGGGAGTCGATGGGGTGCCAGCCTCGTGTGCCACGGGAGTCGATTCGGTGGCTGTGATGCTGGTGACTGCGGAATTAATAGTGTGTGTTGTTACCATAAACACGATGAGGATGAGTGAAGGATCTTGCCCGTTCCCTTTTCCTTTTTGGAGGTATAGACTCTTTTATACAGCATCCCGAATGTTCCTCCAAATCCATAGGGATTATCCAGGCTGCTGGACTTGATGGACTGTCGCCCTATGAGTCCCCACGGCGCATAGCTGGCCCCTGCTGTGGGCTTGTTTTAAGTTAGGGACGCCTGCAGCAAGTCGGAGCCAGCACAGCTTGTTTGCAGGAGTCGTCGTGGTGCGTCGAGTAATAAGTGCACAAGAGAAGGAACTTGCGGTGCTTTATTATGCATAATATCCAGGCGATGAAAGACAGCTGCTGCTGCTCTATGGAGTATTATATCCCCATAATCAATATCAGGGAGGAGGAACTGTTGGGCAACCTGTTCCCTATTATGGGCACTTAAGCAATGCTTGGGTTGACAAAGAACCTTGTAGCAACTGCAGGCAGCACATGTTCAACATGCTCCTCATCTATCAGGGAGCGATCCGGCCAAATGCCCAGATGCTCTTGACAGCTAACTCTGGAGAAGAGCAAGTGGCAAAGCAGCCTTTTCAACCGGGTGAGCCTCCTTTTGCTGTGGGTGCTCGGTGATCTGCTTTGCTTGAGCCTCGCGACCCAGGGCAGGGAGACGGGTAGCCGTATGCAATTAAGTCAATAAATACCAGCCAAGCAGGCGACTGGAGCGGTGTGGTCTGATGTCAGGTGTGAAGGACCGGGAGCCAGGACTGCTGGGCTATTTTCTGGCACCGCCACTGATTCGTTTTGACTTTGAGCAAGTCATTTAATCGCTCGGTAATTAATCCTATTCATACAGCGAAATTGAGCACTGCTAGGTACACGAGCTCTCGCTGCAGGCACACTGTGGCCGTTCAAAAAAATCACAGCAACACCTATAATAGAAGAGAAGGTGTTTGATTTCAAAGCGTCCTGTCCTGCCACTTGAATCCTTCCCATCAGGTGTCTCCAAAGAGCCTGTGGCAAGTCTCTGAACAGCTCTGCTTCCTTAACTGCGGGGAGGAGCGATGCCCACTGGCCAGAGCTGGGAAATCCTTTGCCCACCTTGGCAAATAAGCGTTAATGAAGTTCGCAGGGAGCCTGGGAGGGATGGTACTAGCAAACGGCAGATAATTCACGCTATTTTAGAATTGATCTTCTCCCCGGCCCTTTGGTTTGGAGCTGGTATACCAGCCGCAGGATCTCGGCGCCTGTGCTAACGTGACCTCCCGCTCTTCTCATCCTTGCACCGTTTAACCAAGAGCCGCTGAAGTCAATCAGAGCGGAGTGTTTGCAAGCAGGGCCGGCGCCTCGTGCCGACTGTTTTTATTAGCTCAATACAAACTGCAGCAGAGCGCTTATCGATTCCGGTGATCCATTGCCATCAGTAACATCATTTGTAAACTTTTGGGGAAGCGGGAGTGGTAGCAAAGCCTGCTGTATGATCCGAGTCACTTGGGCATTCAAATTACCTTTACTGAGTGGAGTTTTTACTCCCTGAGACTTGACTCCAGGCTGTGTTGGTGGGTTAGGAAGGGCCTGGCAAGCAAAGTGCTGCAAACCCCATCATTGCCCACAACCCCAGCCACGCGGGTTTGCCGTCGGGCTGGAGGCCATGCACATACTGCTTAACCTCTGCGTGACGTGGGAAAATGCGAGACCTCTTAGGTTCCCATCTGCCCTGCCTTCAACTAAAGCTGTTCAGAGGTGCTTTCTTGTGCTCATGGTACGTAAAATTAAAGATCTTTGGACCTTCAGCTGCAGGGCTTTGCTCAAATGCCCCTGTACTTATTCTTGCTCCTGGCAGACCTTTGTAATTGTACTGTGTCTCCTTCTATATTTATGTGTGTATATATAGAGAGAGTATATCAATCTGCTACCAAGTGGATCGCTTCATTGAATAAAGCTGTTATTTAGTAGTCCATTAAGCACGTTTCACTGACCAGATGTGGCACCTGGAGAACCACCAGTAAATGTGCTTTGCCAGAATAACAGTGAATTTTGGCTGAGTGGCTCTTAACTTATTAGCAGCTATGGGAGGTTGTGGCTTAAAGGAGGATGCGATCGTGAAATAAAACTCTAGCTATGCCCTTCAGTGCAACTTTTACCGACAATAGAGATGTCAGTTTGTCCAGAACACATAAACCCATGGGTGTTTTTTTTCTTGCTACATCTGACTAGTAAAACTGTTTAGGTGGTGGGACAATACGGGGTTTCAGCGAAACTAAACTGCATTTAGAAGGAGGAGTTAGGAAAAGAAAAGGAAGAAAGGGAAAGCCAAGGTGGTACCAGCAGTACAGCCTGTGAATTAGCGTTGCTGGAGGAAAGGATCTGGGCTACTCACTCGTCCCTATTACACACAAGTCAGCTTTCCTTCCCCGCCAGGCCCCGGGGCCACGCTTCCAGGTCATTTCCACAGTCCTTTCTTCAAATAGACTTTCCTCTGCCTCCGTCAGAGGCGGTGATGCCTGGTGGAGTAATTGCTCTGGGGGTAACGCCGGACTCTGAGGTGGACTGGGAGCTATCTGACACTGTCTTGCCTCTGGTCCTGCCCTCCACAGGGAAATTTTAAGTGTGTCGGAGTGATGGCTTTGCACAAATTCCCAGCTGACGGGGCGCGTGTTTGGGCTGGCTGTCTGGTTGGGAATTCATTAGGAACTTTTATGTTTGCAGCTGTCTCTCGGATTATATCTTTATTGATCCTGCCTGCCCATGGCCAATGGGAAATATGTGGAAATGATGAAGCTCTTCTGAAGGGGAGTTCATAATCTTGCTCAAACAAAGCCAGGCCCCCAGAGGGAAGGATGAATGGCCTGTGTGTAGCCTATTTTGAGTTGATATGGCTATCACATCTTGTTCCCCTTGTTTTACTGGGATAACATTCAATTACCCCTGCCAACAGCAGCTTCCCATAAGGGTTGTTGAGACAGCTACTCACTTGTCCCACTTACGCCGAAGGAGAAATACAAGTCAGCTACAAGCCTGTCTGGGGCTGAGAGGATCAGTGGGACCAGCACCAGTTTTAGGACTCTGCAACGGTCCCCTAAAGACCTGGTCTCTCCAGGAGGTCATAAAGGCGGACGTCAGCCTCAGCAACAGCGCTGCCATGGCTTTGCTGCTTGACCACGGGCAAGTCGCTTCATTTTGTGGCAGGGTTTGAGGCAAAGGGCACGGGTGCTGGCTAGCAGGTCAAGAAGATGGCAAGTAAAGCCAGAGTTTCCGCTCCCTAGCCATTAGCAATGGGTGGCCCTTCCTGAGTCTTGCAGCATGTGGACATGTAGGAGGATGAGGTGGTGGCTCTGTGGAGTGCAATGAATTATTTGGGCTCTGCTGACCTCCCTGTGGGGGCTGCCAGCCCGGGCGTCAGCCCTGCAAGGGTCAGCATCTTCTGCAGGGAAGCTTCTCCGCAGCCCACGTTGTTTTGAGTGTGCACGACTAGACCTCGGCAGAGCCGTCAGCAGGTAACAGCCTTCACTTGCTATTAGCCTGGGCTGGATTTGTGCAGGCACCCTAGAGAGGGAAAAGCCCAGCAGCCCCGTGTCGGTGCCTGACAGCACCTTCCTATTTGTATACCCAAGCAAGGAGACAACTCGCAAGACAACTGCACTTAGCCCCTGCCAAAGCCCAGCGCCGGAAAAGTCCCTGATGTATTTAGAGAAACACGCTGTCTTGCCATGTCTGCTTTGGAGAAACCTTGCTAATCCTTCTTGAAAAGCCCAAAGGGGGATCCAAAGCAGCTTTTCATTAGCCACACAAGACCTACAAGTTCCCCAGCAAAACGCGTACAACGGGAGGGATGATGCCGTCTGCCTCTCCGCGGCAGGCTGAGTGACGGGGGAACGTGTGCGGAGGGAAGGGGAGGGATGCAGCCCTTGTGCCGGGAGCGGCGTGCGGGCAGGGAGAGGGCTGGGGGAGCCGGGAAGCTGCTGGGAGCTTTGCATTGCCGTGAGGGGTGAGAAAAAGCGGGGTTCCTCCCTGGGACTGCGACTTCTTTTTCGGGCATCCCCGGGGGCTGCAAACCTTGGCGACGCGTACCCGCTCTTTTCCCACTCTCCGGCCTCGTTCCTGGACTTCCTGATGGCGGATAGCCCTCGCTGCTGCCCGCAGGCAGGCAGGGCTGCCTGGCGTGTTCTCTGTGCACGTGCAAACAAGCTATCCCTGACGCAGCGCCTTTACGGCAGGATAACGATATCCATTGCACGGGGCTGTACCGATTCTTGCTGAGCACAGGAACTGCGTGTAAACAAGTCCAAAGTGCGTGGAAAGCACTTATTTAGACTTCCTACTGCATTAGCGAAGGGCTGGGAATTCATTTCTCGCCGAGCCGGTGTTGATTGCGGGATGTATCCGCAGGACCCGGAGCCCACGAGCGCAAGCTGCGAGGCCGTTAATAAGGTTGCGCACACGTAAATACTGGGCTGCTTGCTTTTCGTTTGTACCCGCTGCGTATCCACCTCCGCTTTCCCCTCTCCTCGCCGAAAGAGCCTGGAGCTGCAGCAGGTTAGACTGCAGGCGCTCGGGCTAACGGGTGATGCTGGCAGGTCGTCGGCTCCGTGGCTGTAAGAGGATGCCTCTCCCAGGCTGCGGTTAGCTAAGCCCGGATGATGTGACTTGCATGTCCACAATTCCCCTCTTAAGCTGCAGACTTGCAGCAGCTGAGCGAGTGCTCTGGCAATATCTGCAGGCATGGTAGAAAATCATTTTTGGTGGTGGAAAGTGACTTTGCTGTACGGATAAAATCTTGTGAAATTACTCAGAGGTAAGAACGATTTGTTTCAGTCTCCATCTCCCGAGATACTGATGTTGGAAACGTCCAGATTTGCCAGACCTGTTCTCCGTGCACCCATTTTAAATGCTGGGTTTGTTGTTTTGGTTTTGGGTTAGGGGTTTTTTTGTTTGTTTTGTTTTGCATGGGTGTGCTTGTGGCCTCGGGGACAAGAGTTCCATTAAAGCAGATAAAGGACTTTTAAATATGCAAGCTTGCTCTGCGTAAGCACCTGCTAAGGCATTACGATGTGATTAAAAAGAATAAATCCTTCAGAGGCCAGGAGAATACCTGGGTGAAATTAAACCCCTGCTGAAGAACAGGGTGTATATACGTACATGCATAAATGTATGTATGTATGCATATATGCTGGTATATATAGGCATAGATATATAGGTGTCATCTTGGTGACATGGTGCAGGCGTGTCAGACCTGCCCGGTGGGTGCGAAGGGGCTGTCCGAGGGCCCGCGCTGCTATGGTGAGCTGAAGTCAAGAGCAGTATTAATTTAGATGGCTTTTCTTCCCGTTCCAGGGCTGCTGTTATGGTGCTGTTGGGGTGTAATAAAAGACCTTTTAGTGCTGGGGGAAATCAAATAATCTACGCAAACGTGAATGCATCCGGACCCTGATTATCCTAATGAAATTGGTGATTCAAGTCTGACTCTGTGTGTCTCCTCGCCTTTTCTTAAGGTGTCTTTTGCCAGTCCATGGATTGACAGATTGACACCCGAGTGCCTTTGTTGTCAGGAGCTTGTCATTAAGGGTCTGTGCATTGCTTAGAATTTAGACTAACCTGTGCTTTTCTGGCAGTGGGGTATGTTGGGAAAGATTTATGAATTTTATGAGATGGACCCAGGTAGTGATAATGAAGGCTCCGGGATGGTAAAAAGTATTTCTTTTGAAGAATAGGAAAATATTATGAACCTTGACACCTCTCCCACTCTGGAGGCAGCCTGTGAACTCTTAGTGATGGAGAATTACGTGGAGACCGTGCCCCAGGGCAGTGTTTCCTATAGCCTGCTGTGCCTCCTCTTGCACACCCCCTCCTGGCTCGGCAGCGCTGAAAAGGCTGTCTGTAAAGGAGAGAAAAATGATTTTTCTGGGCTAAGGGAGCTCCAGCCCTCCTTCCTCCCTTCCCCATCAGCTCTGCCTATGCCCGTGGTCTGGGTAGCACGAGTGGTGCTGATGCTCTGGGCTACCCCAGTGCCTTAGATGCTCTGGCAGCCCCCGAGCATCAGGGATACTGGTCCAGTTGCGTGTCCCTGATGGCTCCCAGTATTAGATGCCTCACAGAGAGGTGCACAGAGCCTTAATATCATCATTTGCCCGGGAAGGATTTTCTTTGCAAATCTCAGTTACTGATTGACTTCTGAGCCAAAGCACACGGGTTTACATCCCCGATGCGTTTTTGTCTCTTCCGATATAACGATGAGCTTCCTTATGGGTCTCCTCCATTTCTAATTTCTGTGAAGCGCTATTTCTGCTCCTCTGTCATCGCAGAGCGCAAACCAAGCTTGTCAGAGGCAAGTGGGATAAAAAGCCACAGACCTCTCTTGTTAGAGTCATGCTTCTGTGGGTTTCCTGAGGGCTCGGGGACTGCACTACCAACACTCTCAGAGAAGCAAATGCACTTTGTACAAACCGTTTAACCTTTCTGTGCCTCTGTTTACCCTTTTAAAAAGGTGTAATACCCGCAGAGATGCTGTGAGGATCGATTACTGTTTCTGTATTCTGAGATCCCTGGGTACAAGGGTAGAGAATTATCCTGCCAGTCTGCCTCAAATACTGTTTTCGTTAAGATTAACACTCTTCAGTAAACAGAACTGTTAAAGCTGTATTAGGTGTTTAATAAGTAATATGTGGTTGATACCCATCATGTCTTTTTGTAGTGAGCTGTTGAGTAACGCATAGTAACAGGCCTGTCAAAGTGAAGCATCCTGCTCTAATTGCTCTTCACTGTGTGTTTGATTAGTGGTACTTAGGGTTACGGGATGATGATTGGGTGGACCTTGTCCAGATTCCTCATCTCATGGGCAGGAAGGCAACAGGAGACACGGGAACAACATAACTCTGGAGACTGTTGAGGCCAAGATATGTAAACTCTGTCTTGCAGAGGGGAGGCAGCTCAGGGCAAGTTGGGGTGATCGGGGCATGGGCAGAGGGCTGCGAATCCTCCTGCGCTTGGCATCTCTAAAAAATAAATAAAAAATCAGGTGCTGTGTTTTCCGATTGCCATAGGCAGTATCTGCACTTACTTGACATGTAGTTATGAAATCAAGACTGCTTTAAAACGGAGTGGTTTTGCGCTCGGGCTCCACCAGAAAAGAAAGAAGAGTCAAGTGGAGCTGCCCTCTGACTCCGCCGTCGTTGAACTCTCGGGGGATGGCAGAGTTCATAAGGGGAAGATTTCTTGGTCTGTTGCATCAACTACTCTTTAAATTTACCTTGGTTTTTTTGCCAGTTCATGTGGCTCCCTGACCCTTCCAGGCCAGGACCCCTCGAATACTCCTCCTCCTCACTTACAGCGACTGTCCTACGGTCTTGACCATGTGAATAGGACTCTGTCTCTTTCCATATCTGGATTTTTCTTGCCTGGACTTGGCTGGCAAAAGCTATGCAGCGTATACCATTGCTGAAGAAAAAGAACCTTTTAAAACCTGACAGCCAGAACTGGGTCCTCAGCTGGGTCAACTGTAAGTGCATAGAGCTGCACTGATTTACACTGGCTGAGGTTCTGGCCCATAATCTTTTGTGATCTATCATAAATATTATGTTGATTTAAAATGAAGAGGTCTGTCTCAAACTTGGCTGAGCTTTCGGTATAAATAGTGCAACCTTTGGAAACCTGCTTCCATTTTGTCCTTGCTGCCCGTGCAGGCGTAACTCTATCTGATGGTTTGGGAATGGGAGGGATTTTCCTTGCCTGGAGTTTTGCTCAAACTTGGAGGATTTTCCTTTCCAGTGGGCTGGACTGGGAGACAAGCAGACCCATGCCTTGGGCTCCTGGCTACTGCAGCCAACTTTACTGATGGCACCTTATAGGACTTTCCCTCGCCTCTGGAAAAAGCGGTGCCGGCACTCGCTGACCAGCCGATGCCTGTTCACAGTTACTGATGGTGGCTGTTAGGTGCTGATACTGTTGTGTGCAAGCCAGGGAAGCGATGGGAACATTACGGCTGTGATCTGCAGCATGCACGGAGTTATCTGTCTTGGCAACTCGAACGGATTTTAGCTGAGACTGACGTTTGAATAATACATGTATGAAAGCCAGTTGAGTTTCTGAGAAATTACCTTAGTCTGAGAGCATGGCCTGACCCCGTATGGGTACAATAGACCCGTCTCTGTCTTGAATATTGGGTGGCATTCCCAATCTGTATGACGGAGGCTGATGAAGACGGCTGCGTCCTTTGGCTCGCTGTGGAGCAGCAGAGAGCATCTCTGCTGCACTTCAAGGCAGGCATGAAATGACAGTACCTGTAAGCCCTTGGCTGCGGGTTCCTTCCCTGGGGAGGTATGTACTGAGATATCACTGACTCGGAGTACTGCTCTCCGCTAAGTCCCAAGGAAATCCCCTTCTGCCTACCAGCCAGAAAGGGAGTCTGCAGGATTTCTACCAGCCTGGAAATAATGGGAGAGTAACACCAATTAAGAGGACAGGCTCAGCCCGTCTCCTGCTGCTCAGCGGAGAAGATCAAGGCAGGTTTGTCACCGTTTGAAGACTGGCCTTTGAGAAAATTGCCAGTGAAGATGTTCTGAAATCGCTCCAAACCTTGTAAGTCGCTGCTGCTACGAATACAAATCGGTTGAGCGGAGTTTCATCTGAAGAGGAGCCGGCGGGGAGCCTTCCCCGCTGCCTGGCAAAGGGCGCCGGAGCCAACTCATCCCGGGGCGCCGGTGGGAGCCGAATCCCAGGGTGATGTGCCGGCAGGAGAGGGCTAAAGCTGGCGGGAGCAGAGGCGAAGAGGGAAGAGGTTGAGGCAGGAGGGCACGGGATCAGAGCAGCAAAAGCGAGGCTGTTGCCTTGAGCTGGGGGTGAAAAGAGAAGGGCTGAGTTTTCCCCCTAAGGTTGCCTCCTTCCTCATAAACCGCGTCTTCTGGCACGGGGTGAGGACTGAGGAAAGCAGATGGGACGGTACAGCTGCGTCTACGTTAGCCACGTGCTCAGCCAGCCTTGTCCCCAGGCTGGTGGTTGAATATAGAGCCAGCGTTTAGCTGGACATCGGGTGGCAAAGGCTCTCTGGGAGCGGAGGAGGAGAGATACAAGAACATCTTCGTCACCTTGGTGCCTCTTCAGTGAAGGTCCACGAGCGCGTTTTGGCTTTTGGGCCGAGAGCAGAGTGTGGCAGCCTGACACAGTGTCCCTAGCTGGGCCTCTCCGTGTCTGTGTTGAGGGATGGAGCACGTGGGTGAAACCATGTTTTTTTCCGAAACGCAAAGACCCAGCAGGCACAGCTGTCCCTGGGCCACCAAGCCACCTCGCCACCTTCTCCATCGCGCCAGCCGGCAAGGAGCTGCTTGGGCAGCGTGTCAACCTGCGGCCCCCGCTGTTTGCAGCCTTCTGGCACTTGGACGGAGAAGCCCAGAGCTCCTCGGGTTTGGCAGGCGTGTTTTTAACAGTCTGCTTTCTGCTGCCGCGGTGTCGCGGCAGCTTGATCTTTCACCGCCCCAGCAAACTCCTGCCGGTCTCCGGGGGAGCGCTAAGCCCGAGTCCTCCAACCTGGGGCTGCTCTTCGCCAGGTTTTGGCTGCTCTGAAACACGGCGTTGCATCTCACGGGCAGCTTCATCTGAGCAGCCTTTGATGCAAACCAAGCCGTACCGGGTTAAACCATCTGAGTGACTGTGTTAACTCTCGGCCCCGGGAATGTTCACGGAGTGGCGTCCATCGCTTGCCCGAAGAGGATGCAGTGCCCATGCATCAGAGCTTGGGCTGTCTGCACCTCTGACCGCATGATTTATTTAAACCCTCGTTACGGAGTTCGCCCCTCCATAAAGCAAGCCCAAAAGATGGCTCCAGCAATCTGCAGGGCTGAATTAAACATGTGCTGCTGCTTCTTGCAGGCTCTCGCTAGTTTTGTGCGGGGAGGGAGGAGGGAGAGCTCAAACAGATGGCCCAAGTACCAAGCTCACTGTCTCTTACCTCCTTACTAAGTAAATGAGCGGTGCAGAGAGAAATTCGGGCTGTGTAATGTGCTCTCAGGATGTGCACTTTCCAGGCAAGGTTGGGCTGTCCGAGGCTGCTGGGGTCGGTGTGGATGGTACTCTTATACCCTCTTGTCTTGAGATACCAGTTAATATATGCAGCTTTTGATCAGACTCTCATTACTGGGAGATTCAGCAGGGACAGCTAGCATGGGTTTTATTTTTTTTTTCCTTGCTCCGTGTTCATTTAGTTCGGTAATTTCTTTCCCTCAGGAAACTCAGGCTCAGATGCAGCATCTGGGTTTTCAATGAGGTCCATCTTTATTTTATGGTTGCAACAGGCATTTGGTTTTCCAGCTGTGAAAAACACACCTCCCACCCCCCCCAATTTAAAGGACAGGTTTTCTTCATATAGTGGTCCTGGATGCTGTCAGTGAGAGTGATACATGGGAAAAGGCCAGGCTCAGCGAGGCGGTCTCTGCCATCTTGTGAAGGTATTAGAAGAAGTACCTTCTGTCAAACAGGTCCATCTCCCGCGGAGGTTGGTGGCCCTGCCATCCACTGGTCTGGGGGTGGCAGGTGGATGCAGCCGCTGTATCCATGGTCTGAGGGCTTCAGTCAAGGACATGAGGTCAGGCTTGGCCAAGTCCCACAGAGACCTGCTCCGGCCGGGCAGGGCAGGCAGCAGAGCCTGGATGCATCCCTTCTTGGCCATCCCTTCCGCGTGGGAGGCCCTCCTGGCTTGTCCGGCATGGGACTGCGGAGGAGAGTGGGAGGCAGAGGCGATGCAGGGAGGGACAGCAGCCGCTGATGGAACGGAAAATGCTGACATAAATTAATCAAACGAGGCATCTCGCAAGATTGAATTAGATCCTGATTTATGACTGCAGTGCTGCTGCTTCTGCAGTTCCTATGCTCCGTGCTTATTCCTCACCCCCTGATTTATGGGGAGGCTACTGCTGAGAAGGGGTCCCTATGGAAAGAGCGGGTGGGTGGATGGATGGTGTTAACAGCTGGGCTAATACCAGCCATCACATCATGTTGTTCCTCAGGACTTCACCTATTCAACTGCTGTATAAGCTCAATTTCTAGGCATTTTAGATGCATTGCATAGCTCTTGAAAGAGTGATGTCTAGAACAGGAGAGAGCCTTTAGTCCTGTATCTTGTTCATCCTCTGCCTCCTCAGGGCCACCAAGAAAGCCCCTACTAGCACATTCCTCTGACTGGCTTCCCCCAGGCTGCTGCTGAAAGTTCTTTCCAAGCCCTTCAGATTGGGCTGGTCTGTGAGAGCGCCTGGTTTCTCCTCCATGAGATGTTTCTGTTCTCCAGGCTCCAAACCCCTTCATTTCTATTTTACCTTGAGAGCTCCTGTAGCTCCTGACTTCTTCTTCTGAGGAGAGCATGATTTGTCCGATATATTTGCACGCTGCTCGTCAGAGCATGAAGTGGGCTGAGCACGAGCGACTGTGCATCCTTTGCAATCGCAGAGGAGCCAGGGTAGCTTGAAGGACCATGTTGCCAAGGCAGCTTTGGAGATACCCATGGGGACCTCACTCCCCACGTGGAGGGAGCAAGAGAAGATAAAGGGATTAGGTGAAAACTGAGCGCTTTGGCAATGGACAAGCTCGGAGCAGAAGGTTGGCGTGTGATTACTGACGAGTAGGGAAGGGAAGGGCCGTGGACAGTGTGGAAAATAGAAATGTGTAGCTTGTGTGGGATGAGTTAGGAGGAGGAGCAGCCTGATGAGAAGTGTAAAGGGTCCATGGAGCAGGTGAGGACAGGGATTTGGAGAGAAACGAGTGAGGTCCTACCTACGTGAGGGCTGTCTTGTTTGCCTGCCATCTGTGTAGGATTAGTTCAGCTTATTTAATTCCATGTAGGAAAAGCATTTTCCGAAGAGCTATCCCCTTCGCTGGCAGTGAGCGTCCCTCTGTGCGGTGGCTGGTGCGGGGAACTGGAGGACTTGGCTTCAGCAGAAGGGCAGTAGCCCACAGCCTTGTTTGCAGCGATGTTCCCTGGGTACCCGGTGTCAGAGATGAAGAATAGAAACAGATCTTCTGTCTTCCTGCAGCGTATTGATTTTTTGCTCCCTGCTCCGGCCTTTTGCTCGTCCTTTTCAGCAGCTGGCGGTGGAATGAAATATAAGGTTTGAAAAACTAAAAATACAAAAAGTGACAGCTTCATTGCTCCGAGTGATGGTATTTCAAGGGGAAGCGTGACCTGAAAAAACGGAGACGCCGCCGTCCTGGCCTGCCTGCACTCGCTGGGCGGGGAAGGGAGCCGGGAGAGGAAGGGGGCTCGGGGCCGGGGTGCTGAGCCGTGTCGCTGCCGTGGTTGGGAGCGACCCTGTTCCTTCTGCAGAGGCAGCCCTGGGTTGCTTTGGAGGTTTGGGAATGGGAAGGGGTATGCCTGCAGTCCCGGGACGTGGGAAGTGCTATTCTTGTCCCTGCCACATCTGTGTGGGACGCATCAGCTTGCTGTGCCCCTGTGTCCTCATCTGAGAAATGAAGGTGGCTCTGGGTGCCTCGGGTGATGGGAGCTGGGACAAACCCAACGCCCTGTTGCTGTATGTCTTGCACCGCCGTACCTGGAGCACGATTTTAAGGCTATTTGCAGGCTTCTGCGTGGTTGCTAATTAGCGACTGCCGCAGCTCGCTGCAACGCGGCAGCCTGCCTTCGGTCGGAGAGTGCCCAGCAGGGTTTAAATTACTTGTCATTTGCCTTGTTTTGCTTGGCCATTTGAATAGTTGACTCTCTCCTAATTGGCATCGTAACCACTGGGGTGATACGCTCAGAGGTTCTTGATTGGATTCCTTATTTTTGGGGGTGGGAAGCCTGGCAGATGCCACCGAAATTAAGCAATGGAATTTAATTCCTCTGCGTCGTTTGAGAGACAGGCGATGCAGAAACAAGAAATCCCTTGGGTTTTCCGTGCTAGGGCGAACTCAGCCTGGGATTTGGATGGCGCAGGCAGAGGTTAGGCAGGGGAGAGCTTCATCCCTCCCATCCTCCCTCGGTGCTGTGAGCTCCTGGGCTTTGGCAAGGCTGTGCCAAGGTGGAGGGCTGGAGGAGCCATGCAGCTGGCGTGCTTGGGTTCTACCAGCAGAGATGGGTCGTTTTGGGAGGTGCTTCGGGGCGGTAGATGGGTAAATCTGTGCACGCCTAGCAAGGAATTACACAGCCCAGAATTAGAGAAAGCACGAAAACTGCCCTCATGCCGTAGCAGGCACCACGAGGGCTGTACCGGTGAGATGGCTGGCCCCAGTCTCCCAACGCCGGCTCGGTCGGTGGGCTCGCGACCTGAAGGTAAATGCATGGAGCCCGAGGGGGTTTAGGATTCACGAGAGCCCTCGGGAGTTTCCGTGCCCCACCGCACAGCCGAGCTCAGCAGTGCCATGTTCCTCTTATTAAATCCGATGGCGATGAATGGGACATGACACCTGCATATATGATTCAAATCGAGTCATCCCATTACACGGTGTAAATCAATAAACAAAACGTAACCGCTGACAGCATTTACAGTTCCCCCTATTACTGCCAGCCAGCCCATTTTCTGTGCATGAGAGAGGCATTTACACCCCATTTAACTGCGCTTTGATGTGGGATCCTCTTCCTGGGAGGAGTGGATGCTTTGACAGGTGACATTAGGAGAAGGGGAGATCTACAGCGCTCATTTGCAGAGACCTGAGCCAAGGGTTGGGAAACATATCTTTACCTGTTTATGCTGTCCGTCACCCTAATTGACGGTGTCGCGGGGTTGGGAAATAGAGCTTGGACAGGGAGTAGGGTGATGCCGGCGGGGCTGGGATCCAGCTGCGCTGCTATTTCCCAGTGGTGCACATCCCCAGGAGAGAGGGAAATGTGTTTCCCCTTCTATCCTGTGATATCCTTCTCTCGAGCTGAGTGAGTGGCAGGGAGAGAAAGGACGAGGGAGAAGCAGGCTGGGACATGCACCGAGAGACATCGCTCTCGGAACACCTCAACTGTCCGACTTGATTTTATTTAATGAGCTTTGCAATCTGGCGATTAATCTGGTAATCAGAGCAAATGTTACAGTAACGGCTGGCAATAAAAATATAACCTAATGTAGATACAAACCCTCTTTTTCTTCTCTCTTTCTTTTTCTTTTTCTTTTTTCCTGAGAAATTGTCAGTTGACATCTCTCCCCTTTATGAGAGACGGCAGGAGGGCGAGGGAGATGCGTGCGATAGGAAAACCAGGTCCCTGCTGCATCTCGCCAGGGCTCAGAAAACGTCCCAGCTCCCCATCGGTGCAATGGGGCTGAGCAGTTCCTCCACCCTGAATTCAGGCAATTGGCACCAATTCGTACAAGTATTTTTTGGGGGTAGGCATGGGCAAGGATCAGATCAGCTGCCCTTGGAACGGAAAATTGATCGTTTTGTCTTGTTTCCTGGAGCTCGACCAAATCTCTGAATTATTCCAAAAAGGACAAGAAAGGCACCTCTTTCTGCCTGCCTGCCTTTGTTGTTGGCTGATTTTGTTGGTGTTTTGCCACTGCAATTGGCTACGTGGATGAAAAGGGCAGTTTGTGACCAAGAGGGAGAGACGTGGTTAGAAAACAGCAAACGGGAGCAGGGACTTTGCAAAGCGTACTGCTTGAATGTCGTTTTGGCAGGCGAGGGACAGAAATCTGGGCATTTTTTACATCCTCCATCACATTTTTCCTGCAGATTTCCACCAAAAAGTCCCCTAAGCCCCAAAACGCAGCTTGGCGAGCGACAGCACTGGTGTTGATTCTGGAGGAACAGTATTCCCATATGCTTTGCTTAGTCCAGATCTGCTTCCAGTAAATATCCTCAGCAGCCGGTATTGAAGTTCGACTCTCTGCCAGTCATCCACATCTAAGACTTGCATTTATTTATCCTCTGCAATTCCCCTAGCAAATGTCCGGGGTGACTTTAGTCCTTTCCTTTTCCCAGCTCCTTGAGCTTTTATCGTGCCCCTCGTGGGAATCGTGAGGCGAGGAGCCCCTGCCCTCCATGGCTGAGGGATGCAGGGGATGGGGACGGCGTTTCCAGGCTGACTCGATGCCAGACCTGAAGCTACGGGCTGGAGCCCCGTGGAGATTGCGGGGGGTGGGCTGTCAAACGGGAAACAGCGCTGAAGCTCATGCAAGAAGTGGGAAAAGGGGATGTTTCAAGGCAACTTCTCATTAGAAAGGTTAAATATATCAAAAGGGGTTGTTTCTCCTTATTAACAGGGTCGGGTTTGACGCTTCCTTTCTAATTAAGAACAAGTTGAGAAAGGCTTTGAAAGCCTTCATGTGATCACGTTTGAGCTGTCCCCCCGCTGACCGCGGGAGCAGTTTGCGTTTGTGTGCGAGGACCCCGGGGCTCTGCGCAGTGGGAGCAGTGCCATGCGCTCGCTTGGTGCTGTGGCCGGTATGAAAAAACAGCCTTGGGCTTGATGGGTTTCAACCCAAAAAAGCTGAATGTCAGCAAGACAGCGCCCACAAACTCATTAAAGCTCCCGGAAGGTGACCCGGCGCTTCTGCGGCGGACGGCAGTCAAGCGGGCTGTCGGTGTGTTTCCTTGCCGGTGCAGGGTGCTTTTTGCACCCTCCGGCACCGAGCAGCATCATTAGCGTTGCCTGATTTCACTTTGCCACCTTGGGAAAGATGTTTCTTAATGCCTTCACGTCCTGCGTGCCCTCCTCTGACCTTCTCCGGGCTGCTGAGCACCGTGTTTTAACTTTGAAGGAAGCACACCCTTCTTATACGTCCTTCCCATCTCTCCTTGGCTGTCTATCACCTTTTGCTGCCAAATTTCCTGGACTGTGAAATGAAGCTTTTATTATCTTCTGAGAAGGGGGGGACACAGAAATTAAATTAGTGAAATTAAAAAGATGATGATGATGACGACTGTAACCTAACTTCAACCCTTTTCATTACACCTCACGTAGCAAGACAGCAGGCTGTGTTCTGGGGCTTCTGCTTGGATTGCTGTAAAGAACCGAACTTTTACTTTCAAATTAACCTGTCAAATCATATACTTATAACGGAATTGAAGGCAGGAGAATGAGGGTCCCAGATATTCCCACGCATCAATTAGGGGGAAAATTAATTACAATTTACCAGCATTGCCACATTAGCACTCCCTTGATTAGAGAGCAGATCACTCTGTGCTGTGGAGAAAGTTAAAACAGGGGCTGGGGAGGGAGGGAGGGAGTCCCGGGGCTGGCTCTGCGGGCGGACACCCCCTCGAGAGCAGCTGCCGGGGGGTTGGTGTTCCCCTCAGACGAGCTCTTTTGGGGTGTGAGGGCATCGGCCACTCTGCAAGTTGTTCGTTAGACCTTGACAGAGCCCATGGCTTGGGGTCGAGGTGTTGCCAATACACGGGGCAGGGGAAAGCTGGGTTCTCCTGGTCCTTGTTGGCACATCTCATCCCATCCTGGCGCTGCATCCCTGGGCTGATAGGTCCCTGCTTGACCCTGCATTGCCAGGGAGTCCCAGAGGAACGTGAGACCTTGTGTGTTTTTATTCTGGGGGTTGTTGAATATTTAATGTGCCTAAATCAGTGCTGCAAGCAGCTCCCGGGCCGTGGTTCCCCCGACGCCTGCTCACGTGGCTCCTAAATGGGACCGGCCGCCGCTCAGCGGAGACCCAGGGAAATGGCTGCAAAGCTGCTTTTTGATGGGAAAGGCAACATCATGTCGGTGCCCAACCGCCGGGCCATTAGCAATTCGGGCAGAGGCCACGGGGCGAGGGGAGGCACAGGCGGTGCCCTGCGGGCGGTGGGTCGGGGCAGCACCGCTGTATTGTGCACCCTCGGGCAGCTTTGTGCCACGGAGGCAGCGGCCGCGGAGGGGGAAGGTCAGAGAGATCTTTGGCGGGGTCTGGGAGGGAGGGGAGGCAGATTGTGCGCTGCAGGGAGAGGGAGGGATGGATTTCACAAAACTTTGAGTTTGGGAACAGATGAACCTGGCATGAGGCCACCTGGGGTTTTTTAATATTCCTGGCGTCAACCGCGAGCGAAGACGAACTTCATAGGCTTGGAAAGCCCAGGTTCGGAGGTTGAGTCTTAGGCAGCGATGCAAGATACCGAGGTGCTGAATCTGGCCGGGGAATGTAATTCTGTGTTGCTGGAGATCACCCTGAGACGCAGAGTTAGCACCCGCGGGGGTCAAGAGCAGCACGCCTGCAGCACTTTGCGTGGCTTTTATGTCCAGATAGAAGAGTGCCCTATGCGAGAGTGCCTGTTCCCGGGCAGCTGGGACAGGGGTATTTTAATATTTGCCCCAGGAAGGTGAGATCAGGTGCTTGGAGAAATGGTCCAACTACTGGGACCGGTCCCAGACAGCTCCTTTTTTTTAAGCCCTTGCAGAATGAGGGCTGCTTTACGGCCGGGGTGTGCCACCTCTTCTCAGGGATGTTGCAGGCACGGTGCGAGGTGCCAGGGATGGCACGGGAAGGGAGGGAGAGCCCAGGGCTGCGCTCTCGCTAGCCGTGTTTCCATGCCGGGGGGGTGGTGGGCAGGATCCAGCCTCTGAGCAGCTGCTGTGCTTGGAGCCGTGCAGGCTGGGGAGGCAGGAGCTGCCTGGGATGGATATGCGGGGCAAGGGGCTGCTTTTCAAGTGAGACCCAGCTGTGGCATCTCCTGCTTCCCCAGGAAGAGCCTAAAATCCTGCTCCTCGGGCGACAGTCCTTCCCCTAGAGCGAGCAAAGCACTCATGTTCCCTTCACCCATGGGTGCTACCACAGGAAGGGGCTTCTTAAGCCAAATGCCTTTCCTCCCCTATTTCCTAACCCCAGTCTCCCTTATTTCCACTGTGGGTAACACGCGGTCCGTCCCCGTTCCTCTGGCGTGGGGAAGGGTGCTGCAGGAGGGCGAGACCGCGAGCAAAATGGTTTGTGTCTGCTCTCCCTCGTGTCCCTGTCCCGCCGGGGGTTGCCCGTGGGCTGCAGTCCCTCGGGTGCACCCGGTGGGTGCGAGCAGCTCTTTCCAGGAGTTCTTCTGCGGTGGAGAGGGTGCCTGGGGTGTGAAGGATGCTGTGCCCTCCCCCGTGAGCTGTCTTGGCTGAACCAGGCGTTTTGGGGGTTGCCCCCTCCATGACTCTGCCACCCGACGCCCCTTTAGTGACCAGCACTTGCCGCTGCCAGCGAAACCTGGCCTGAGCCGTCGGGAGAGCGCGCTCTGCCGCAGCTGCAGGCTGGTTTACACCACTGAAGGATCCGGGCCTCCAAGGGAGCCGAGGGTGGGAGAGGCACTGAGGTTAGGGACCCCAAAAGCGTGAACATCCCTCTGACAAGCTGTTTGAAGCTGAGTTGATCAGAGAAGGTGACAGCCCTGCCACATCTGGGAACAGTTTCTGTGTCCTCCTTGCTGACAGGAGTTGATTCCTTTAATATTTGATGTGTTCTGTCTTTTGCAATGTTTGTTTTTGGCGTTGTGGGTTTTGGCTTTTTTTTTTTTTTTTTTTTAACCTACACTGCTCCTGGGCTTCCCGGTTGCAGTGTGGCTGGGAGCTCTCTGGAGAACCCAGGGAAGGGAAGGCAGCATGATAGCAAATGTGACACTCGGGTGGCTGGACAGTCTTCCTGACCTGTGAGGCTCCTGCTGCTTCTCCCCACCCTCTTCCACTCACCCTTCCAGCTGGAGTTAGGTGGTTGCATCCTTCCCACGTGCGAGAGGAGGCCAGGGACCCGCACGGGGCCACCCCTGCCCACGTGCCACCATGTCAGGGTGCAGGCAAGCCCCGTCCTGCACAGGGCTCCCACCCATTTCGGCTGCCCCTCCATGTCCACCCCTGGGAAACGCAGGGGCCGAGCAGGCTCCGGTGCTGCGGAAGGGTCTGGCTGCCCCGCGAGTCCCCTTGGACCTGTCCTCAGAGGGGAGGAGACGGGTACCTCACTGGTGTACGAGAAGCCTCTGGCTGGGTGACAGCGCACGACGTGACGCTGCCAAGCCTTGGGTGGCTCCTGGGCAGAGCTGGCATCAGGGATGTTGCCGCTCGGAGATTGGCACTTGCAAAACCGCTTGCGGGGCCGGGATGCTAATAAGCCTTTTCATCCTCCTCCCGCGCCCGGTCCCCTCCCGTGTCACTGCGCTTGAAGCGGGGGGGTGGCAGTGGGGAGGGCACCTCCTGGGAAACCCTTGGACCATCTTGTTTCAGACCCTTCTCCCCAGCCTGGGCCCTGCTCCTGCAGGATAATGAGCTGTTGGCAGCTCCGTCGGAGCGTTTCCTTGGGCTTGGTGTGGCAGAAGTCCCACCTGCGGGACGCCATGCTCCCGTGCCCGGCCCCCACCTTACCCGTTGCTGCTGCAGATGGGCAAAGCTCCCACCTGGAGAGCAAAATTTCCCGCAGTCAGGATGACTTCTGCTCTCCCGACGGCTTCCTTCCCTCTCCTGGCATATCCCTGCAGAGGCAAACGTTCACGTGTCTTGAAATGCTGAGCCGAGGCTGCCTCTAGGAGGGGAGGGGGCAGAAGAAGCGTGTGCTGAAGTCACTCGGGAAGATTTTGGGAGTCTGAGTGCGGAGCAAACATCTGCTTTTTTCGGTTCATGTCACGCAGGGTGTGGAGAGCCGCTGCCGGCGGCAGGACAGGGTGGCCAGGGCTGCTGTGCAATTCGGGTGGGCTCCCGGAGCAGGACTGAGCCGGGGAACGCGTTCCCCTCCGGAGGGGAGCTTTGCTCGGCAGCGTGCTGCCCGCATGGCTGGTGGCAAGGCAGGAGCAAGACCCCGGAGATGATGAGCGACGGCGCTCCCCGGCTCAGCGCTGGCAGGGTGAGCTCCCTTCCCTACAAAGGCTTCCTCCCGATGACATAAATTTAAGTGGGTGCCGCAATTACTGCAGGCTCTGACATCTGAAACGAGCGGAGCCACCCTTGCTGTGATTCATTGCCAGTCTGATTACAAGGCAGAGCAGGGAAAAGTCAAATTATCAAACAAAGCAAAAAGAGAAAAGGAAAAAGTCGTGCCTTGCCGTTCGAGGTCGGCTCGCCTGCCGGGGCAGGACGGGAGGCAAGGCTGCTCCTACGCCCTCGCCGCGCTCAAGGGCTGTTTTCCCGGCTCAGGTTTGAAGATCCGTCAGCTTGGGCATGGCGGGATGGAGAGGTTCGTCTCTGCAGGATTTGGAGGTGTGGGTGCCGGCGCGAGGCAGGCCAAAGCAGAACAAACCAAGGACGTGCACTTGTGTGCATCTGCCTGGGCAAATTTCTTATAAGCCGTTTCTGGAGAAATGGGGCTGACATGGGAGTTAGGTGGGCTGGAAGGAGATTACTGCCTCTTGACTCCAGGTCAGTCATGCAAATCCTGCTTTCTGGTTGCTTACCGAAAGCCAGGCGTGATGCGCCTGACAGCAAAGCTGTGGCTTGAGCTCCTTTCCCACTCCAAGCTGTTGGCCATCTCTGCCCGAGGATGCTGGACAACCAAACTCCAGCTCCTGCCCGCCGTCGGTGCTTTTGAAACTCTCAGCCTTCATTTCCTAGGGGATTTTGCTCCTGCCCTCCGGCAGGGAGGAGGAGGAAGGTGCTGCCACACGGGTGGCTCCTCCTTCGCGCCCGCCGCAGAGCCCTCGCTCCTCTTCCCCGCTTCTCTCCCTCCTCCTTCTCCTCCTCCCAAGGTGCGTTTCTACATCTGCCGGATGTGGCGAGGTGCCAGCTCAGTTAATTACAGCCTGCTTACCTGAATTCCCCCGTGCAATTCCAGCTGGATAACGTTATCCTTAGCTAGCTGGCCTTAAAGAAACACAGGCGGCAGGAGGGCTGCCGGACCCCTCTGCCTTCGGGGTGTAACTGCGGGTTTCTCGATGCTCAGAGCTCCCCCAAAGCAGCAGCGGGGCAGTCGTGGTAGTTACCCCTAAAGGCTTCAGACCTGGACCCGTGCCCGTTCACTCGCCGCTTGGCACTGGGATGGGTCCGGCATCCATCCGTCGGGAACGGTGGCCAATGCGGTACTTGGGAGAGCGGAGCTGGAAGCCGCGAGCGTCGCAGGGGGTGAATGACTGCACGTCGGAGCTGCTTTAATGGTTAAGTGGGCAAAATAATGCGATACTTTTTTTTTTTCTCATTGGCCCAAGAGATAAGTTATTAACGCATGCGCTTTCAAGCAGAGCGTACGATTCGCATGGGTACAACAGAGCAAGATTTTCATTATTTGGTGGGGTGCTGCTTGATCAAGGGCTACTGAGGGGAACTCGGGGCTGATCTTCTGCGCTATTTATTGTTCTTCATTACCAGCCGGCCGGGCGCTTTGCCCCACCTCAGCTCAGAACCTCTCCGGCGTATCATTAGCAAAAGAGAACCGTTTCACGTGTGTCTTGTCAGATGATAAAGTTATCGACATTCACAGTTACTTTGCTTCAGTTGTGGGCCCTGGTGCAGGCTTTGTTGGAGGCGGCACGTGTGATTTGTGTTAACAGAAGCGCTCGTCTGCCGCACGCTGGATGAGATGTGAGCTTGATGTCTCGAGAAGAGGAGCTTAGCAGGCGTTGGCATAGGTCATCCTTCTCCCCGTCGCCCCGTGCTCCGTCTCTGGCCCCTTTCAGGCCGGTCAGGCAGAGGGCTGAAGGCAGGGGAAGGGTGCTCTGAACCCCCCGAATCTCCCACTCACCCCGTGCTGTCCTCCAGCCCGGGTGGTCCCCAGGACCTCCGGGCAAGCAGCGTGCTCCTGCAGATCCTGCCTAGCTGCACGTGGGTGCCTGGCGGTCGTTCATGCTCTAAAGCAGCTTTTCTTTCCTCTGACTCATTTTTTCACACTGTGTCTCCAGAAGCTGATGTAGTCGCTTTCCTTACGGACACTCACGGCAGATCTTTGCTGAGAAACCTGTCCAGGGGCGATGCTGGCAGCTCGGGAGCTGGGCCGGCGGGTTACTGAAGCTCCGTTACGTGCTGTTCTAATTGCTGCCTGCTCACGAGCTGGGTGAGAGCGGTGCCCTGTGCTAGGGCCGTGGTGTGGGAGCACGGCGGGGATGCTCAGCAGCACAAACTGCCCGGGAAGGGCCTTCCCTTGCTCTGGCATCCCCGCTTTATAAACAGCAGAGGCTTTGGGAAGCTCCTGTTACCTCCTCCTGGGGAATCGGTCCCTTCCGCCCAGGTCTCCAGAGCTTGGGGTTCAGGGCTGCTGGCGGCGGGGAGGATTTGATATTCAAGGCGTAGGGGCATAGCCCGAAAGGTGTCAGCCCAATCTCACCAGCCTTTGTGCCTTTATTTATCTGAAATCCCACAGAGCCATCCTTCACTGCAGCTTGGATCAAAATTCATCTGATTGTGGCGCGGGTTTTGCAAGGTGGTTTGGTTTTTTTTCCTTAAAGCCCCAGTTCTTGGCGATGGCACCGGCATCTCAGGCTGCCCTTTCCTTCCAGTGAGAAAGTTTCTTGGAGTGCTGGAGCAAAACTGGGAGACCTGAGCCTTTGGAGGTGAAGCTGAGCTTTCTCAAGGAGAGGAAGCCGTGCTTCCAAGCAGGGGTTTATTGCCCGTAAGCAGCTGGCTTTCTCCTCCAAGCATCTCCACCAAGCTTGTCCGTGAGATGCTCTCAGCCGAGTCCAGCCCTGGCTGTTGTGCGGGGTAATTGTATAAGTGTTTGCGTTTAAACTCGGTGTGAACCGGGGCCGAAGAGTAACTCTGCGAAGGGAGCAGCCTCATCTTCTCCACCCGCCTCTTCTCACCCCGAATTCTGCCTCGGGAAGCTCTAGGAGATGGGGACCTGGTGCGCTGGTGCGCAGGCTGGCGGCTGCCCGGGACCTTGGGTCTCCTTCTGGCCGCTTTGCCTTCGGCAGGGACAAAGCGGCCACTGAAAGCGCCTGCAAGCTCTCGGCAGGCGAGGCAGCGTGCCGGGGTCTGGGCGGGACGCTGCCTGCGCGGCACGCTGCCTGCACGGCACGCTGCCTGCGCGGCCAAGCCAAGGAGGGAGGGTCGTGCGACAGCTCTCCGAGCCGGCCGGCCCTTCGGCATATGGTGCCGTTGTGCTCGGGTGCTTCGTTTTAAAGAACTATCAAAGAAGCCATCCATCTGGGCGCCCGCGCTGCTGCTGGCGTGGCGGGGGGCCGAGCAGATGGTTTGCAAACAAAACAGCTTCGGCCGAGGAAGGGAAGGAGACCTGCCCAAAGCGGCGTGCGGCCGGAGCGCAGCCCCCGGCGCAGAGCCCTTGCGGGAGCATCTTCCCCGTGTCGCGTCCCGTCTGCGGGCAAGCGGGCTCAGCCGCTCGCGCCCGTGCTTGTGCCGCGGCAAACCGCCTCGCGACGGCACCGCGGGGGTTTCGGTCGCCAACGCTGCCCCGGAGAGCCGGCTGGGCGCTGCTCGTCCCCCCACGCACGCGCGAGCGCGGCTCCGCACGGGCTCGTGCCCCCTCGTGAACGTGAGATCGCTTTCGCGAGGGGCCGATCTGCTGCCTGCGTTACCTGAGCTTTCCCTGGAAGTCCTTCAGCCATCCAGTCGCTGACCCTGAGATGTGACAAGCTCACAGCTCTTGCCAATAAAGTAGTGACTGGCTTTGAATAATATCTGACAATTACGTGCTGAGCCCCAACATTATGCAATATTTATGCATGCGTCTGGACTGTAAAGCGGTGATTATCTAAAAGGAGTAATTGTTTGCAATCTTACACTGAATTCCTTTTCTTCTTTGGCCTCGGAGAGCCGCGCTGTTAATCAGCGGCACGCGCGCCGCTCGTTAAACGCTTGCGCTAAAATCAGACGTGCTGCCTCCATCCCTCCCTTGCCAGGACGTGCAAGGAGACCCCCTCGCCCCAAATTTCTCGGGAACACCTACAGACCTTGCAGCGATTGAAACCCCTCTCCGTCCCTCACCCCCTCCGCCGCAGCAGCTGCCTTGTGCCTGCCTGTTATTATTAATTTTTTTTCTTTCCTCCTCCTTTCTTTCTTTTTCCAAGCGTCGTTTGCTGTCAGCCGGGGCCGAGGAGGAAGCCGAAGCGGAAAAGAAAAATGCAGTTGCCAGATTGCAGGGGTGGGAAGGAGAGGGCAGCAGGAGGAGGTGCTGCGCGGCACGCGGGAGCCCCCGGCGCGCTGGGGGCACCGGGGTGATGCTTGTTTCTGCAGCACAGCGGCAGAGAAGAAAAGTCTCTCTTTTGGGGAGAAAACAAGCTTTGCCGTTCATTTGGAGCTTTGCAGAGGCGGCAGCAGGGCAGACAAAACGTGTTTGCAACCGGTGCTCCGTCACCGACCGGTCACAGCATTTGGCACGGGCTATATCCCAGTGTAATTCCTGCGGGATGCTTGGATTTGAGGTGGAGGAAGGCTCAGGGGACCGGGACCTGCACCTGGGTGGTAGCTCTCAGAGACGAGCAATGTGCCTGGTCAGCAGAACAGGAGCCGGCGAGGCCGGGATTACTGCTGCCACAGCTTGTTAACATAAACTAATACAGGCTGCTGTGTCGGACGCAGGGAGATAGGAGGGAGAAAAATGGGAAGCGTGTGCAGGAATACGGGCCCTGATAATGAACCTGGCAATGAGAATGCAAAGCAAAACAAAACAGAAGAAATGCTTTCGTTGCAGAGCCCAGGCTCCGTCCGCTCGAGCTTCTTGCTGGGTTTCAAAGACTTTCTTCATGGCTGGGACTGTGCCTTCCAGCAATGCTGCTGGGGTTCCCGCTTTGCCCCCAGCGTTGTGGGAAGAGAGAAATGTCCCATCTGGGGCCCCAACCCTGGTTCAGCAGGGGTGCCCCACCACCGCACCGCAGTACGGGCGCAGCAGGGCGATGCTTCGTAGCACCTCCTGGGACTGGAGCTTACAGCAGGAGACACCGTACCCGTGACCGGGGTGGGGTCGTGCACCCTTTCCAGCCCACGCAGGACTGCTTGCCCGCTGCTGAAGTGGAAGAGCCAGCGGCGAAATGGCTTTGGCCAGTGCTTTGGGCTCCTGCAGCAAAGAGCAGAGCAAGGTCTGTAGGTGTTCCCGAGAAATTTGGGGCGAGGGGGTCTCCTTGCACGTCCTGGCAAGGGCGGGTGACGGAGGCAGCGTGCGACGCAGGCATCCCCTGGGACGTGCTGTCTCAGTAGACAGCCGTGTTGAGCTGCTGGGTTGCATGAGGGCAGGAGCTCTCCAGCCCCTCTCTTTTTTTTTTTTTTTTTCTTTTTTGATATGAAAAGCATGCGGGGGAGTTTGCCGCAGCGTGTGGGAGCGGGCGCCCACCCCAGCAGCGCGGGGCCGGCCCTTGCTGAGAGGCAGCGCCGGTTTTATGGAGTGTGCCTTCCTACCTAAAGGGTCCTGTCTTATCACAGGTCCCTCAGCCGTGGACAATTCATCTGTTTTTATGGTGATGACGGAAGAATCCAATCTGCAGCCTGTAGCCGGAAAGTTCAGAGCCACGCAAGGCTGGCTGGGGAGGAGAGCGGGTTTTAGTGATGGTCTGGGCTCCTGGAGGTTGTGTGGGAGGAATCTTGTTACCGGCTCCCTTGGGCCGTTGCCTCCTGACTCTGCCATATCTCTTTATTCACCTGCTTCAGCTGGTGTTGGTTTCTGTGTTTTGGTGGTTTTTTTGTTTTGATCCCCCCCCCCCCCCCGCTTTCTTTTGGAGTAAATGTTGGTGTGGCAATGGCTTTTGAAAATGCAGCAGAAGGGAAGGATGTGGGGCTGACCCAGGCACCTCCCAATCCTTTCCCTTCGCAGAGCCCTTATGGGGAGCTGCCCCATCTCTAGTGGTGTGTCCTTCAGCGGCAGAGACGGCTGCAAAAGATGTCTCGGGCTTCGTGATGTGGCTCTGACAACACAGAGCGATGGCCTTGCCTCCAAGGTGACCGGGGAGCTGTCGAGGGGTAGCAGCCCCATCGGTCTCAGGCGTTGGTTCCAAGGGGTGGAAGGACGATCCTCACTGCTCTCCCACGCAGCCGAACTCGACCTTGCGGAAACCATCCCGTAGCCTGGTGCTCGGTGGGGAAATTGCGATTGCCTGCGGTGGCCACGCTCTGCAACCGGAATTGTGCGTCCTCCTCGCGGGAACGGCCCCGATCGGTGGCGCGGGGCTTGTGGCTCGGTTTTGATAATTAATTGACAGTCGAAAATGTTTGACAAACAAACAGCAAACAGAAATCAAACCCTCTCACGTGCACATTAACATTTCATGTTGCCTTTCTTGTTTGTTTGCTTTTAAATCACAAAACGCTGTGATACATTTTTAATCGAAAGCGCTATTGGCTGTTTCCATCACTATTTCAATAACTTTCTTGATGAAAAAGAAGTTCAATACAGAAAAGTAATGGGATCTTTTAAGAGGTGGGCGATGGGTTTTTGACAACCGTTTTCATTTCTACAAAGGACTTTTTTGTCAGGGAGAAATATATTTGAAAACATGCTTATTTGAAAAAACACCCTGAGCTCTCGGGATGCTCTTTGCTGGCTCTCTGCGTCCTGGGCATCTCGGGGCCGTACACGACGGGCTGTGCGTGGTGCGATGTATTTAGCTGGGGTCGGTCTCGGCGGCTGTCCCCAGGTCCTCAGCCCCTCGAGGGGTTCTTTCTTTGCAGTCGCGCGTTGTGACCCTCCTTAAGGCTCTCTCGGAAGAAAATCCTCCCTGCGGGCTAACGCCAGTGACTTGCACGTGACTCTCTTATCTCCAAAGCCTAACTAAGGTTTTCCCCCCTCCGCGCCTCCTTTCAAGACAGGAGATGAAAGGCGTGTTTGTGTGTATCTGAGCGTGTATGCAAGCACAGTAAATAGTGGGTGGGGAATATTAATACAGGACTAAACCCATCCCTGGCATGAATCACAGGGAAGACATATGTTGCAACAACTTTCCTAAGGGGGTTCTGGCCAAGGTAGATACCAAGCGTTCCCTGGAGGGAAGGAGGAGGGTTGACAGCTCTTTTCTTTCCAAGACTGATGTAATTAAAGAATTATAATGTCCTTTAACTTCCCTGCCCTTGGCAGTGCTGTGCACTGGCATGTTTATTTATTTATTTATTTAATTTTTAGCACTGATGAGTGGCTAATACGCTTTACGTGGAGAAATGCAGTTCAGCATTGCAAAGAGAGGAGATTACAGTATTTCCCTGAGATTGAGCATCCATCCATCCGTCTTCCCTGTGTGGCTGACTCCGTGGCTAAGCACGAGGTTAGAACCACCGTCCCTTCCAGCTGCCTGGTAACACGCTGAACTTTGTAAAGGGAAGCTTATTTTAATTTAATAGGAAAATACATTACGGGTAATCCTCGCAATAAATTTCCCTCCCATCTGAAGGAGAATCTACCAGTGTGATGTGTCCACCCAGCCCAGATACCTGCGGATTTGTGGCTGCATGGCTTAAGTAATAACAATAACAATACCAGTAGCAATAATATCCTTTGCTGCTGTCCTTGAGTGACAAAGATGATGGAAAATGAAGTTGTAGATAGCTGGAGATGACAATGTGAGTATCCTCTACCCATCTTCCAGGTTATTAGCAGGTGTCAGTCACTGGAAGGAATCTAATCATTTCCAGACACAGCGATGTCTCCGAACATCAGCCGTGGTGCCGTGGCTGCAGAAAGCAAATGGGTTTTTATGGGCTCGATTCCCGTTTCTGCTCAGACCCGTTAGAGAGGCCGTAACGGCGGCGATGTACGCGCTGCATCCTCTCACACCTTGCTCTGCTAACCGCCCGTACCCCGTTTTCCGTCCTCCTCCCTCGATTCACCTGAGGAAGGTGGTGGTGGTGGTGGTGAGGCGGTAGCCCTTGCGAAAGGAGGGAGCACACGAGCGTCCGCCTCCCCGCCGCGGCGGACGTTGCGCCCATTTCACGAGCGCTTCCGGAGCAAGTCATGGAGGGGGAAATCGCGTCGCTCCCTTGGGACCGGCGTCCTCGCTGGGCGCCGGGGTAGCCGCGCGCTAACAACCGCTTTTTGAACCAACGCACGACGCACGCGTTGGGCGTCGAGGCTTGCTGCCGTGGGCGGGCTTGCTCCCACGCTCCTTTCCCGGAGGGTCCAGCGGCTCCGGAGGAGCCGGGGAACCACACGAGTCCATTGTTTGCCGAGCAGGTGGTGCTCTGCGAGCTTGAAGTGAGCACCAGATGGGCAGAGATGATGAAAGAGGCATCGGCGTGAAAGGCTTCCCTCTAGGGTGTTAAATATTACATTCAGCGAGCCCGCCGAACTGTTGAAACCAATGGAACTAATTAGCGAGCCGATGCCCGGGAAGGACGCGCCTTGGCTGAAAGAGATGCCAGATCGTACAAAAACCTCCCTTTGTCTGCCCCGGCGTCCCGCGTGAGCGCGGCGGGCAGGGCGTGCCGCCGTTTGGGGATGGCAGCAGAAAAGGGAGCGCGTCCCCTCTCCCCGGGCCCGCCTTCCAGCGTGGATGAGGGCTGGGAAGCGGAGGGGCTGGCTGGCTCCTATTCGGCAGGGTTTTTTTCTTTTTTTCCCCCCCTTCTCATCTGGTAAGCAGATGGAGAAGACCTCATCAGCCTTTGGAGAGCTGGGCCGTGCCCTGTGCTCGTGCGTGAGGTCTGCGAGGAGTTTGCAGGGGAGGGGAGAAGGAGCAGGGCTTGCCGGGCTCGTAGGCGCTCTGGGGAGCGTGTTCAAGTCACCGGCACGTGGCTGTCACCCTAACGAGCGGCCACTCCTCTTTCTCGGTGGCAACCAGGGCTTCGTCAGCGGAGAGACCCGGTGAACCCATCAGCACAGGCTGAGCACAGCGTCCGCGTGGGTTTCGCTGGATTTGAAGGTCTTAACCCGCAGCTACTGCGCGCTGCTCCCCAGCAGTGCCGTCCCCGGGCTCGAACGGGGGCACGTGGGCACCACCGCGCACCTTGGCCCCCCCCCAAAAAAATCAGTCTTTCCGCAGGTTTCCGCCTCTGCTCCATAAGCTCCTGCCGTGGTATGCGGGAGAGCCGTCTCCACCTCGTGAGCAAGAATAAATCCATTACTGCGCCCTTGTCAGTCTGGGGTCCTATTCTCTTAATGGGCTTGTTGCGAGCCTGCGTGCCAGCAGCTGCCCTGGAAAAGGGCAGGATTAGCCAAGCCAGCCTGTACCATCTGTGGCCTCAGTCGGAGCCGCTTCGTGTCTCTGTGCTGCAAGTGCCCCTCTGCCTCTCCCTCCCTGGCAGCTCTTGCCATGGAAATATTATTATTATTGTTGTTGTTGTTGTTATTATTATTATTATTATTATAATTATTATAATAAAATGGAAAAGGAATTATGACAAGATGACAAGTAGGCAAACATAAAAATGAGTTGGTGCATGGCGTCTGTGCAGATTCTGATCTCAATGTCAAGGGAGCATCATTCCAGCCTAATGGCATCTTTCCGTGAGAGCGCTTTGTAGCAGTCATAAATAAACATGGCGGCTGAAAGGCACGATAACAAACAAATGGAAACTGAGGCAGCCAGGATCTTTATTATTGAGCAGACAAAGCCTCTGTGATTAGTGAGAACAGGGGAGAGGAGGGGGTAAAAATAAAAGGCGGCCGATCGTGTTGCTGCCTTGTCCGTGTCAAGAGAGGATCTGGCTGTGGTAGGTTGACAGGTTGTCTGGATAAATAGTTTGGGGGCAGAACATACATTTCTGATGGAACTTTCTTTTTTACAGCCGAGATCAGGAGCTCCAGAGGTACTGTCAAGGACGGACGAAGCTCTATAAATCAGGACAGGCTTTTTTGTCTGTCTGAAAAGTCTTATCTCGGAGTTCGTCCAGGCAATTTTTTGAGGTCTCTCTAGCTTCCTCCCTTCTCCTTATCAGAGCTCCGCAGCTTTAAATGCAGATAGATACCCTCTAATGGAAGCACAAGCCAGAGCCCTCACTCCTTGTAAGTGCCAGCTCGTAATTTAGTTGTGTGCCCTTTGGCACGGATGCATCCATCAGGAAAAGCGGAGGCAGCGTTCCCTCCGTCACCCCCCGGCACGCCAAGGAGCGCGGGGGGCTCGGCCGAGGCGCGGGGGACCCCCGGCTCCCGGCCGCCTTGCTCGGTGCGGGACGAACCATCTGTAAAATGGGCTGAGACCGGTGATTTGGGTTTTTTTTTTACTGTGTGGTTGTGTTGAGGGGATTAGGGAACGATAAAGAAATCCTTTCTGCTATCTGAGGCAGCAGGGTGTAGAGCAGTTTCCTGAGCAGCCATTTCTCTGAATCTTTTAGTTTTCCTCTTGCTGTGTCTTTTTTTTCTCCCCCCCCCCCCCCCAACTTTTTTTATTTAAACAAAAAGAGCTGGGAAGGCAGGGCTGATTTTTGGCTGGCTGTGCTCCAGAGGGAAGTCATGCGCCCGAAATCAGAGCTCACCGGGGTGAAAACCGAAACGGGGTGGGTTTCTGCGCCGTTTCACGGGGGAGGGTGTCCAGGAGCCCGTCGGCTGCTGGAGCCCTACCCAGACCCCCTCTAACCTTTTGAGGTTCACCCGCCAGCGCTCCATCTTGTCGCCTTCCCCGACGAACGGTGCACGGCTAATGGCGACGCTTCACCGTTCCCGGCGGCTCCGGGTGGTTAATTCCCCCTGTTTTGCCCCGTTTTACCTTCTGGCTAAAGCGGCGTGGTTGCGTCGGCCTGTGAGCTCCTCACCTGTGGACATGTGAAAGGGGTTTAATAGGTTCCTTCTCTTTGCCCCACAGGGCTGTGACCAGGAGGGGTGATAGAGCCACCTCCGTCGCTAATTGCTTTGGCCCTGCTACTCCCAAATGATGAAAAAGATTAAAAGGGAAGGAAAACAGCTATTATATCTCTTTCTTGAAAAAACTTGCAGCATGAAAGGCTCATTAACATCATTAGTGTTTCATTAACCTCTAGCCAGACAAATAAGCTTGGAGGTAATTTAACAGCATAGGGAAAAAGAAAGAAAATTAAAAATTACCCAGGTGTAGGTGACATTCTCCAACTTACCACCGCTGTGCGTTTTGGAGGGGTGCGGGCTCCGCTGCCTTGCCTGCCTTGCTGCCAGCGACGCTGCCTGCTCCGAAGGGCTGGAGGTAATAACGAGCGGGGAGAGTCATTGATTGTGACAAAATGGGATTCGTTTGAACACAACAACATCTGAGATCGTGAAAAAGAACACGGCTCCGCACAATGCCGGCTTAAAAAAAAAAAAAAAAAAAAAAAGAGGGTTGAAATCCGTGGCTGCAAAAATTACTTTCTTTGTTTGAGTAAAACACTTTCTCCCCTTGTTAATTTTTGCGGGGTTTTATTAGATTTTTTTTTTCTCTCCCCAAGTTTATGTGCTCCACCCCCGCCCCACTCATCCGAAGTCTATATGCATGTATACACACGCGGAGAGACGTATTTATATACGTGCAAACGCCCGCTCTGCTGCTTTGTGCCAGCTTTGCGAGTCCAATTGTAAGTCATTGCCTCTCTCTCGATTGCCTTCCCTTTAGCAAAACCTTCTGGTATTAAAGGAACATTGTTAGTTCCTCCCTGAAATCTAAAGGTGGGTTGAGAATGTAAAGAAATTGCGGTGCTTTTTTGCCCTTTGTTGTAGCATATTCTGGTAGCTTCCCGGATTGCCTAATTAATCTGGGTCATCCGTGAGCAAGTGATAAGAGGCAGTTTCTGCCTCTAAGAGAGTAGAGAATAAGGAAAATTATTGAAGGGGAGATGTTTCTCCCCATCTAGCTGATGCCCAGTTGCAGAGGGATGAAGGTGACTTGCCCAAGGTCACCTAGAGGAGACGGTGTCGGAGCTGAGCGCTGAACAAGCTCCTCGCGGATCCCAGTCCGATATTTTCCACTTGTTCTCCTGTCCCACAAACTTTCCTTCTTGCCTGTGCTGTATCCCGTGAGGTTTGCCTGTTTCTGTGTTGTTTTTGTTTTGTGGCATTAGGACCAGCAGATTCCCTCCTCTTGCCCATGGGGATGGGAGGAGGAGGAGGAGGAGATCTCCGCCGCTTCCTTCGCTCAAATCCTGGCTCTCCTGTCCGCTCCGTCTGTGGCTTTGAATAAGTCACCTAACTTCCATGGCTCTGTTTTCCCTAGCCATAAAACATGGACAACTCTTACAGCGTTGTTTGAATTAGCGCTTATAAAGAACTCCGAGCGCAAAACATCGTGTCAGTGCCAGCCCTCCTGTTTTTACCCACCTTTGCCCCGTGTTCACCGCGACAAGAAATCTCAGCAAGGCGGGTGGATGTTTGCTCGAGCTGAGGTTGCGATCTGGCTGTTGTCCGGCGCAAGAAAGGGTTGGGAGATGCTGAATAACATCGCACCACTAGCTCTAGCTCCTCGTGCTTGTTTTTGCTAGCACCTTGAGCCCCTGCGCTGCTCGGGTACTTAAGCTGCAGTCTTTAGCGTTACGGGAACTTTCTGTGTAGTGCGAGTCAGCCCCAGACCTCCGTATTTCACAGGATCCCAAAGCAGCCCGCAGGCACTAATAACCTTCACGTTGTGCCCTCCACTGTTTATGTAAACTTGGCTTCTGCTTGTTCCTGTCACGCTTTCCTCTTTCCTGCGAGGACAGAGTGGTAGGTAGAGCAGGTAGAATTTCCCGGTGGAAAAGGGTCTCTCCCACCTGGACCGCGAAGGGAAAACAGCAACGCGGCGTAGGACAGGAGCCGAGAGCTGGATGCTTCTGTGCCTGGTGTCCGGTACAGTTTGCACATCGGTGCCTGCGATGACGGGGACTGCATCAGCGGCTGGATCCTTGCAGGCAGAAGAGGGCCCTGCCTGCACCGGCGTGCCTGTCCTGGGGCGCGAGGATTGGGAGGGTGCTCTCCTTCAGACGCAGCCTGAAGCCTTGGCTAGGTACCTGCTGCAGGCCAGCCTCTGGGGCTGAATAGCATAGCCTGCAGCTGCAGGTACAGATGTGGACCGCACTTAGCCAGATGTGCAGGCGACAGGTCCGATTCTCTCTTTAGGCAGGGCAGGCAAGCCAGGCAAGGTCGGAGGAATGTCTTTAAGCATCTCCAAATGAGCCTGTGTGGTACAAAACTCAGCCTAAGTTCCCAGGTGACCTGATAGTGAGGAGTTGAGCTGAGAACTTCTGATAAGGGGCGGTGATTTGGGGCGCTTGTCTGAGCGGGGGCCTGCATGTGAGCAGTTACGAAGAGCTTTCTGAAAATTTGGGACCCTTTCTTGCTGGATGAGCTCTTTGAACTAGGCGACATTCAGAATCACTTGGAGAAATCTTGGTCCAGTTTTGCCATCGTGAACAGCACAGACTGAAACACTACAAAGATAATTTTTATTGCCATCTATCTGTATTTTTATCTGTGTTTCCATCCCATCCTTTTGACAACAGTATATGAGCAGCCAGGTTTTATCCTTCCCAGCTAAATCTCTTCCAACCCATGCAAGAAGCCCAGGAAATGATTTGAGAAAAATATATAGTTCACCAAAATTATTCAACCCTCAAGCGCTCAGGTTTAGGTCAGTGTAAATTTGGAATAAATATTTGTTCTGGTTCTTATCTTAGCCAAGCTGATTTACCCAGCAGCAGCTGATAACTCCTTTTAAATTCACTGCAGAGTCGTCTTCTTCCAAGTGCTTAATTCCCCCCTTCTCCCCCATGTCCCTGCCTGGGTTTGTTATTGTGGGGTGGCACACACGGGTGCCAGATTGCTGACAAGCTCTGCAGGATCCTCAGCTCCCTGTTTTTCCAAAAGGAAAAACATGTATGGAAATGTCTTTTTAATAGAATTTCATTTAAAAATTTGGAAAAGCTTCTCCAACTTTTCTTTAAAAGCCCAAATTGGGAATGAATGTCTGCCTTGCACAAAAGCCAGGGTTTAGCTGGTTTGTGATATCTTTTCACTTGTTCAACTTTTAAGCAGACTTTTTTTTCCTCTGAACCTAAGCATTTCCTTCTTCGACTACAAATCTTTTACGTGAGATGGAGAGCGCTTTGGAATAGAGTTATTTACCCATCTCTCTCTATTTCTATGAACAGACTTTAAATGAGATGAAAACCAAGAGCTGCACTCGTACCTGCTCCTGCCTGCTCTTTGGCTGTGCCACCCCTTCCCAGCCCTCTGCATTTCCCGCATCAGCCCCACGCTTTGTGCAGCGCAAGAGGATGAGGGACAGCAAGGGGGGTTGTCTTGGAGCATCCCTTCCCGGCTGCATCCCTTCCCGGCTGCATCCTTGCCCGGCTGCATCCCTGCCCGGCAGCATCCCTGCCCGGCAGCATCCCAGCCCAGCTGCATCCCTGCCCGGCTTCATCCCTGCCCGGCAGCATCCCTGCCCGGCAGCATCCCTGCCCGGCTGCATCCCTGCCCGGCTGCATCCCTGCCCGGCTGCATCCCTGCCCGGCTGCATCCCTGCCCGACAGCATCCCTGCCCGGCAGCATCCCTGCCCGGCTGCATCCCTGCCCGGCAGCATCCCTGCCCGGCAGCATCCCTGCCCGGCTGCATCCCTGCCCGGCTGCATCCCTGCCCGGCTGCATCCCTGCCCGACAGCATCCCTGCCCGACAGCATCCCTGCCCGGCAGCATCCCTGCCCGGCTGCATCCCTGCCCGGCAGCATCCCTGCCCGGCAGCATCGCTGCCCCATGCCCGGGGAAGCAGCACCATCTCGCGTCGGTCTGGAGCCGGCACAGCCGGTACCTGCCCACTTCACACCTCCCTGGGAACCCAGGGAAAAATCAGTCCCCAACACCAGCCCTTTCCCAACTGTCTTATTCTGCCCACTCAGGACCTGGACCACACTTTCCTCCTTTTTTCCTCCCTATTTTTTAGAAGCAGGGACCTCTGAAGCCTTCTGCTAGCTGAGATGATGCTGAAGGCTTCAAAAATACCTCGTAGCTCCTGGAGAGGCAGGAGTGGGTCTGTTCAGAACGTGCAGAGGTGCTGAGGTTGGTTTTCTGTCGCTCAGACTCCCTTTTATACCAGCCTGTTTTATACCGTTCTGAAATAATAAGTGCATGTGAGAATGATGTAATTAGGTAGCCTGTTCCTTTTTGAGGTATGGATTCCAAGGGTATGTAGGACCTGGACTTCACAGCACTGAAAAATAAGGTGTTACCACATCCCCTAAGAGAGTTTTACCCTCTAAGGCTGCTGGCCCCAGAGACCACGACACATGGAGATGGTGTTTTTTGGAAAACACCAATTTGTTTGGTGTTTGTTTTTATCAACAACAACCCAAAAAAGAGTTTGGATGAAACCAGGGCTGGGGACAGAAGGTCCAAAGACGTTTGTTATGAGCAGCTTCACCGAGGGGAGTATTTCTAGTGTGGCGAGATGCTGAAAGGAAAAGCCGGGTGCGTAGCTCTTGCTGGCCAGAAGGTGCAGGGAGAGGATGCGAAGAGCGGGGCTTGCAGCTGAAGGCCTGGAGATGGCAGGTCTGAGACTCAGCTGGGTAACGCGTTTCTTTTTAGAGATGCGTAAGGTTTGTCCTGTGGTGGAAGCAGCTGAGTTCACGCCAACACTGAGATGCTGCTGTCTGGAAACAACCAGCCTGCTCCCTGCTTGGGAATAACGTCCTCTTAGGGGAAATTGAGGCACGTTGTCTTTAAAACAGCGGTAACAGCAGCTATATCCTTTGTAAAGCAGCTCTGGGCACCGCGAGTGTCAGCTCGGGGGGGTTTCTGTTAGGAAACCTTGTGCCACGTCTCTGGGAGCCCCGCGGGTCCTGCCGAGGGGTTAGGCAGGAGCTTCCCGCGCTCATGTGCAGGGAAGCAGAGGGCTGGAGTAGCTACACAGGTAGTAACGAACACTACGAAGCTGCGGTTCCTCTCGAGCAGCTCTCTCTGACACGAGGCACACGCCGGTTGTCACAGCTGAGTCCCTGCGCGACCTCCCCGGGGCAGGGATCCTATTAGGCATCTCTTCTAACCCAGGGATGCGTTTGGGGTGCCCCAAAAAGGGCAAGGTAAGGGAAGCTGCCTGCTGCACAGGGGATTGGAAGCAGCGAGTTTTTCCAGGCAAGACTTTTTGCTGAAAAGCTGTGGGGGAAAAGAAAAAAAACAAACAAGAAACCAAAGAAAACATTTGGAGGAACAAAATACTACAGCCTCCTTCCCACCAGCAAGTGTGTTTGGTTCGCCTTGTTCAAAGTGAGATATTTGCGTTTGAAATGCACCTGCAAATATATATATATATATTTACAGATAGAGTCCTAGAAGATGAAACTTGTGGTTTCAGCAAAAAGACTAAAATAGCCTCATGTTTTTGCCTTTATTTTTCCATTCTGGCGAGAAAAGAGTCTGTTACTGGCATAAGGCTACCTGGAAAATGCCAGGCTGGAGAGCATCAGTCAGTACAGTCCGGTGTCGTATTTGTGGGGTCCAGCTTGGGTAGACAGAGAATAAATATAATTCCCTCTATTACCACGCTCTTTTCTTCATCGTGGCGTTGTTAGATAGCAAATACCTTTCTCCTGCGTCTTCTCTCAATCGTGTTACGTGAATCACGTTGTCGAAAGGTTAATTGGGGGAGCGACGAGGCGTTTGTAGCAGATTTAGCATTACGGGGTGGGATGGAGAGCAGCTCTGAATGGCCAAGGGGGGTCTTTGGGGGGTCTTTGGAGCCATCAGCAGCAACTCTACTGATGCACCGGGGAAAGAAACTGCCCGTGCGATGCCGAAACCGCCCGTATGATGCCGAAACCGCCCGTGCGATGCCGAAACCGCCTGTATGATGCCGAAACCGCCCGTATGATGCCGAAACCGCCCGTGCGATGCCGAAACCGCCCGTGCGATGCCGAAACCGCCTGTATGATGCCGAAACCGCCCGTATGATGCCGAAACCGCCCGTGCGATGCCGAAACCGCCTGTATGATGCCGAAACCGCCCGTATGATGCCGAAACCGCCCGTGCGATGCCGAAACCGCCCGTGCGATGCCGAAACTGCCCGTGTGATGAAGCTGGCTTGCCCAAGACCCTTCCCAGGAGCTCTCTGGTATCTCCCAGCGCTGGAGACTTGCTCGGGGGACGAGGCAGGACCTCTGCGGGTCCCCGAAGGAGGTGACAGCGTCAGGGAGGTGGCGGCCGGCTGCCGAACGCCTGCGGCGGCGTTTCGCTGCCGGAGGGCCCTAGGGCGGGAGCCAAATTGGGGCTGGATATTGACATTGAAAGTTGGCTTTTTGAAAGGCACAACAGCCTTTGCTTGCTGCAGAGCTAATTATTATGCAAATTCATGCTAATAAACTCTGCCTTGCATGTTGTTGAGAAGCTGCCTTTCCCGGTTAACATACCAGTAATGAGAGGTAGATTTGTAATTCAGATGCCGGTGGTAATATCCTAAATTACTCTGCGCTATAATGGACTTTATTTCTTTCTCCCCTCAGCTCCCCCCCCTCCCCAAGTCCAAATGTCAATGCAAATCGGTTACAACTTTGCATATTTATTGCAGATGTATTTATTGTTGATACAGGGGTGAGACCCTCGGCTAAACAGCCCCCCCCCCAGCCCGGCCGCGCTGCCAGGGACTCACGGTGCGGTTTTGCCCAGCCGGCGTCGGCTGCCGCACGCTCCCGCGGTGCTCGGAGGGTGTTGGGATGCTTTGCGTCCCTCCAGCCTTCCCCGGCTCCAGCCCTCGCAGCGGCTTCGGAAAGGGGAGTTTTGTGACTCTCCTTTCCTGACTTTGGTTTCAAAGAGTTTACGGCTTCGATCTCCTCCACGCTGGCCGCCCCGAGCAGAGCGGGGGACCCTGAATTGCTGCTTTATTTTGCAGCGGTGCCTTGTTTTCGGCATGGGAGGGGGCTCTGACGGCTGCTGGGGGTGGGCAGCCCCGGGGAGGGACAGCAGCATCCACCTCCGGACCCGGTGTCTTCCCTCCGAAGCATATGGTATTTTTTTATTCATTAATTCCTTAGCATCTTTCAGCGTGTGGTTTTACATGACTGCCTATTCCCTGAGTTGGTAGAGATAACCGAGGAAGCACGGATCATTTCCAGACTAAGCTAGGATTTAGGCCTAAAGCTGGTGAACTGAGGCTTAGATTAGATGGCATCAGCCCTCTGTAATCTGTCTCTGTAAGATTTTGGCCCAATTTTGTCATCTTAATCAATGGAAAATCATGCAAGTCAGCTGTGCTTGACGTTTCAGCTACCGCTGGGCCCCTTCTGAGCCAGAAATACCCTTCTGTTACGCAGTGTCCCGTGTAGCAAAAACGTAAGTGCAGGTTTCTTTCAGGAGCCGGGAACCAGTGATCAGAAAATCCTGATTTGAGGCCATCTGACAGGGAACGGAAAGCAAACCCATCCCCGCATCGCGCTGTAGGCGACCAGCGGTAAAGAACGGCCACCCTCGCTCGCGTTGGGGTGAAAGGAGATGTCCCGCCGCTTGCTGGTGTGTGGTTTTCATAGGGAGCAATGGGGGAGCAGTGCCAAATTAAAAAAAAAAACAAAACAATAAAAAACCCCAAACAATTTGTATTACTTCAGATTTTTGTGGGGTTTGGTTTTAAGGTTTTATATCTCTTTCACAGTTTTCCCTAGGAAAACCCTGCCAGAGGAGCAGGGACCGCTTCAGGGTATCGCTCTCCTCTCGCCGAGCAGAGGTAAGGGACAGAGTTACATCCCGGTGGGTTTAAGCCTGGTGTGGGCTCGGATCTGGCTGGTCCTGGCTTTCTGCTTGCTCTCAGGTGTGTTTTCATTTTCTTTTACCTTGCTGCAGAAGAGAAGGCTCCAAAGCTCGGGAATATTCATGGCTCCCCGAATCCTTTACCTTGGTATGGACAAACTGGTGATGCCCTGAAAATTGGCTTTTAGGGGAATATTCCCTTCTTCTGGCTGTTGGGGCAATTATTTGGGGAGAGAGCCGTTGCACACATGCTGTAGGTCGTGCAACGCTTGCGGACCATGCATTTCCTTCTCTGGGTTTGCTCGGGTCTGGGGTCAGAGTGAGCGCCCACGTTAAAACAGCACAAGGGACCAGGGATGCTGCTCTGGGGTGAGACCCTGGGCGAGTGTGTGAGCGGAGGCAGAAGCAGGAGTCCCTCCAGGCCTGCCCGACTCAAACGCGGAGGTTTTTGGAGCCTTTGAACGTTTTTACTTTGCTTCTATTTGCATCCTGGCTTCTGCGCTGTGAGAAACCAGCCGGGCTGAGGAGAGAGGGAGAGGTTTTTGAAAGGGACTAGGAAATGCTCCGCAGCCCTGCTCCTCCTCCCCTCCGCGGTGTCCCTGCGTGGACCGGGCACGCAGAGGGACGGGCACTAGATGGTTTGCTCCGAGTCAGTGTTCTGCATTTTTTTTCCAAGGAAGTACTAACATTGCCAGAACCTTCCCTGCCAGCCCCAAAATACCAATGCGTCGCTGAGGAGCAAAGGGATGCAGAGCCAGAACACCGCAGGCAGCCTGTGGTGGGTAATTTAAGACTGAGAGTAGCCTTGAGGGCTGCGCGTTATTCCCAGCCCTTAATTTGCTTGCGTGGTCCCCACGCAGCCCCTCTGCTGTGTCCCGGCTTCACGCCTGTGCCTTGCAGGCAGCCGTGCATCCCTGTGCACCCTGTGCATCCCTGTGCACCTTGTGCATCCTCGTGCACCCTGTGCATCCTTGTGCGTCCTCGTGCACCCTGTGCGTCCTCGTGCACCTTGTGCATCCTTGTGCATCCTCATGCACCCTGTGCGTCCTCGTGCACCTTGTGCATCCTCGTGCTTCCTCATGCACCCTGTGCATCCTCGTGCACCTCGAGCATCCTTGCACGCCTTGTGCATCCTGGCAGCATGCACGCTGGAGTGCTGGTGGTGGGGATGCCAAGCGTTGCTTTGAACTAGGCAGGGACCAAAGGGTGTACCGTAGCGAGATGCCAGACCCGGGGAGCGTGGGGATGTGTGCGGGTGGGCTGCGTGGCGAGGAGCCGGGAGCACTGTGCAATGCTGCAGCTCTTCCACACGGTGCTGACAAAACTCCACGGCAGACACAGAAGCCTCTAGATCATCACTCGTTTCCACAGGTCCACGTCGTCCCCACCACTCTCCGTAGCGCTGCTGTAGTTCCTGGTGAAAGGCTGGCAGCGCCTTCCCCGGGGCAGCATTGAACTTGACCCCAGGGATGCAGTGAAGAGAAAGAGCTGCTTGGTTGGATGTTTAGGCTGTAACTCTTCAGCTCCCCAATTGCTGCGGGGTCCGGAGGCCCCGGGTGACGCCCTACTCCTGTTGCAGGAGCCAGGGTGGACAAGGCGGAGGGTGTTTCCTCCCATTTCCAGGTCAGAAGCCGAGGCTGAAAGGGCACGTCCATGCTCCGAGGAGCCGGGCACAGCCTGAGGACTGCTTATGTGCTACAAGCTTGGAGGGGGGGGCTTGGGGACAGTCATTCCCCGAGCTGGCAGAAGCAGGGGTGCAATCTCCTCTCCAAACTGTGTACACTGTGGCTTCGCTCAAGAGCCAGCCTCCCACCCAGCCTCGGCAGCGGTTTCTTAATTGCTTTCTTAACTTTGTTACTCCTCTTCTGTTGGCAGTGCCCTGAAGCAAGGAGTCCCCCAGGTGCATTAGCTCTTGCATGCCAAAATTAGCTGCTTTTATTTAATTTTAAATAAACGGAGCTTCCTTTGAGTGCCTCCCAGCATCTGCCGCGGAAGGGGGCACAGGGAATGCGCGGTTAATTTTGCATGTGCCGTTCTTTAAAGAGCTGTGGATTGTTTGGCCCTTCTGAACGTTTTTTAATGTTTTTTGCATCTGTCCTTTGTGAGCCTGTGCAAGTCAGGCTCTGAGGCTACAAAATGAGGATACGAATACTTCATGTCTCCCTACATACGTCTGTCGGGACTGGTTAGAGCCAACAATTTTCAGGGCGGGCGAATGGGCCCTGGTGTACTCTGCTGTTGTGCAGAGCTCTGAGCAGGGTTATTTAGGGGTGTTTGAGCCCTGCCTGTGTTAGGCTCAGCCCCAGGACTGGTTTTCCCTGGGCAGAAGTGCAAGGCAGGGACATCAAGGTGTCTGGAGATCCCTCCTCTGCCACATGTTCCCCATATGGCCTTGGGAAAGTCATTTAGGGTACCCATTCAACACCTTCTTGCTGTTTGGCATCACGATGGGATGGGATTGAGATGGTAACCGGAGCAGTCTGGCACAGAGAGGGCAGGGAAGGGTCTCGGAAGAGCGTGAACCAGGAGGGAGACGGAGTGGAGGGTCTGTCTTCTTGCAAAGTTTACCAAACCGAGGACGGCGTGCACATGCGTGTTTTACACAGGGCTCAAATAATTTATGGAGAGCTTCTCCTTCTCAGCAGAGGAGGTGGTCAAGATGAGCGAATAAATCTTTAAAAGAATAATGTTTTCAAAATCAGGCTCCTTGTCCTCGAACCCTTTGATGTATGAGAGCAATAGTAGGTAGGACACATAGTGAAATAAACATGAGATCTCCCTGCAAGAGAATAGCAGAGTGGAGAAAATATTAGTGTTTACATCAAAACTCAATTGGAGCACTCGTTTCAAGATGATAGTTTATTACATTGAATGCAATTTAGTTCCATAAGGATGTTTCTTCTGCGGGTGACACGCAGGCTCGCTCCCCACCTCCTCCTCCTCGCCGTACCTGGGCGCTGCCGTCCCCGCTGGGTGATTCATTCTCTCCCTCTCGCTGCAATCTCGGGATGCTTGGGAAGGGAAGGGGAGGAAATCGTCAGGTTTTGGGAGCTTTGCTGTTTCTTAGAGGCCCGGGGCTGGCGTTGGCTAGGGACGTCTTGACCCGGGGTGGGATAGACGTGTTTCCTAACACATGAGAGGATGCAGGGCGAAGAAATCTCTGCTGGAGAGCTGGTTTTCAGTCCCTCCTCTCCATCCTGCCACTTTCAAAACCAAGCCAGCACCCAGTCTAGCTATGATTAATGTCTGGGAGAGGTTTATTCCTGCTCTCAGCTCTGCTGGGAGCATCACATCGCTTTGCTGAGCCTGGGCTTGAGCAGCTCACCAGGGGCTATGTTTGCTGGCCTCCGGGTCGCTTAATATTGCACCACGTGAAGGGGAGGGCTGGGGAGGAGAAAGGTGTGCAAGACTCGGCATCTTCCAGCAGCCCCGATGTGATGGCGATGGGGAGGGCAGTGTTTTCAGACAGGTGACCCAAAGCAACCTGCCTCTTCTGCTCCAGATGCAGCAGACGCGGCGGTCTGCAGTCCTGCCAGAGGCGTTTAATACGCTTTTCTGCGTATTATTTTCTGTGGGGCATCGCCCCACAGCTCTGTGTGAAGCCCTGAGCATCCATGGCAGCACATCTGGGCTGGGAGTCTCTTAGCGTCCAGCTTAGCCCAGCGGGAGAATATTTCAGTTCCTCCGGGCACGTGGCACAGCAGAAGCGTATCATTTTGTTTACTTTCTCAATGCACTTTCCTCCTGGTTATGAAGAGCTGTGTCAGAAGTTCCTCCCGCCTAGTGCATTTTTTACCAGTATATTAGCCGGTCTGGATGGCGGGGATCTAACTTGCTCTTGAATAATGTTGGCCGTAATCCGTGCACATTTCCTGGGCTCGCAGTTGATGCGATTCCCCAGGGCTGGGGCTGCCAGGGCCGGCAAGTGTGATTTGCTTTGCAGGGAGAGGATGAATGCTCTTAGCAGAATTATTTGTCCTGCGACGGCCGCTGCGCACGGGGAGCCGGTGGGGCAGGAGGGGCTGCCCCCGGGGCGGGTGCCCCATCCCACCTGGATACGCTCCGATCGCACGAGATCTGAGCTCTCACCTCTGCTTTGTTTCCTCATGCGCAATTGGTTATATGTATGTAAACTACAGAGGGAGCAGAAGAGAGGGAGAGATGAGTGTGAGATGTAAAAAAAAAAAATAAACGAAATATTAATTTATTCTAGTGCAAATGTTGGTTTTCATAACCCCGTTACTCTCAGCGGCCCTGGGGTGGAAAGAAGGAGGCGGTGGTGGAGGCACTGGGCAGCAACGGGAAGCGAGGATGAGATTTTCAAAGTCACCTGGGAGATTGGGATGCTCAGTTCCCATTAATTTTAATAAGAACAGGACATCTGTCTCATAGCTGACTTTGAAAATATCAGCCCAAACTTTGTCTAACCCTGATTTTTTTCTCCACCTGATGCTCTCTTGTAACAATGCTTTGATGGCATTTAGCGATAAAAGTAGCTTTTAGACATGCGGGTCCTTCCTAACGGGCTGCCGTGCGACGGATTTAGAGACCTTGTTAAAGGGAGAGTACAGCTTTTTGGTGGTTTCAGACCTGCTGCGGGGCAGCAGAGAGAACACCTCTTGTTTTTTCCAACGATCAAGAGATCAGCCACCATCTCACTAACAGAGGGTCGAGAATATCTTTAATTTATTCTCAAAACCTCCCAGAAGAGAGTAATCTGCGTTCTCCCCAGGCAACTCGTTCCTGCTAGGGATATGGTCTTCCTTGGGAACTGGCTGCTCCTGCCCGCCCCGGCTCCCGTGCAGCCGTGCGATGGTCGGCTCCTATTTACCTGGTGATTGACTGTGTTTGCACGCCCTGCGCCGCACAGTACCGCTGTCTGTCCGGCGTTTGAGTTCTTCATCCTGAGTGTACTACTTCGCAGTTGTCTCTATTGAATTTCATCTCGCTGATTTTATTCCCCCCCCCCAAGCTGTTGGTCTAATTTATCACGAGTATTTTGAATTCTGAGCCTCGCGTCAGGAGCGCGCCCGGCTCCTCCCAGTCCAGGCTCCTCTCCGCAATATCTCAGACGCTTTCTGCTTTATTATCCCCATCACTGCTGAAATATAAAGCAAATGGACTCTGGCCCAGGGTAGACAAGGGGAACCCGTTTGCAATGTCTTCTCCGGCGACGGGGAAGTGCTCAGCCGACGACGTTTCCACCCCCGGCACTGCCTGAGCTTTCTTCCCAACTTCACTCCTGAGGATGTCACGCGGGACGGCGTCAGGCACTTTAATGAAGTCGAGGTATATCGCATCTGCTGCCTCCCCCACTCCGATCCATGAGACCAATTACACCGTCAAAAAAGGAAATTAAGTTGGTTCGACATGATTTGCTATTGACAAATCCGCAGTGGCTGTTTCTTATCACTCCATTATCTCCCCAGCGCTCCCAAAATTGATTGCTGTGTAATTGGGCCGCGCGTCTCGCGGAGGATAGGGCAAAATGTGCACAACCCTTCGGGCAGCCGGGAACGCGGAGCCAAAAAGGGGTTTCCTCCTTGGCCTTCATGTTTTCAGCTCCGTGCGTCGCCGCTGCTGAGGAGGGTGATGGCTGCACCCCTGCAACGGGCACCTTTGGTGGACGTCTTGGTCGCTTCCATTTTGACGGTGTCAGAAAAGAGCTACGTGCTTGGTTATCTAGGGATTTATGGGATCTCAGGGGAAGCTCGGCGTTGATCCAATTTATCCCATTGACTCCCAAATCCCCGGAAACCTGATATCGAGTCAGCCGGTTCGGCAGCTCATCACCCTCTGCGCTGGCCCCCCCACTGCGGTCTCTCTCCGCCGGCTCCCGTGTTTACTCTTCTTACGAGCTCCACGATTTAGTTTTATGACCTAACGATCAATTCTCCATCAGGAGCTCGGGAATGGCTACTGATGTGTTTCCGATAAATGGTACGTCAAGGAAAATATATATGATGCTGTCCTGCCTCCAACTCATTTCCTTATGCGCCGCACCTCCCTTCGGGAAACGTCTCCCGGAGGCAGAAACGGGGACTCGTCGTTTGTTCGAGGCGTTAGGAACGAGGGAATATTGATTCCCTGGGGATGAGAAGGACCAGTGGAAAGGGGAATTCGTACGACAGAGTCACTGGCGAGGCCGCAGGTCCCCTGCGAGGCTGCAGAGACGGGGAGCGTGCGCCGAGCGCGCCGTAGGTTCGCAAAGAGCAATTGCTCTGAAGTCAGAAACGAAACGAATGTCGGGGAAAATAACTGGAGGCTGATGTTAATAATTAAGCTTTCTAATGAGAGCATTAGTTTTTCTGCGGTAGATGGATTCAGCCTTTCCTGTCCTGGCGTCGTCGTATATAAACCAAATTCAATTTTCCATCTGCCTTTGTTGCTCCGGACTAAACACAGTGCAGGCAGCAATTCCTCCTCTTGCCTTCTGGGATGGACGGTCCAGGAGAGGATGAGAACAATTAAATTTAACGTATTCCTACTCCCTGGGAGTTTGGTCCTGCCCCTGCGACCCTCCGTTTCCTCCTCTGTAAAATGGACCTCAGGGATCCTGCAGCTGGGTGGATTTTGCTGAAAAAAGGGTTTTCTGAAAGTAATCTGGGTTTTGATGAGATTTATGTTTGTGATGGTCGGGACTTGGAAACAGGAGCAACTATTATGCCCCAGTTTTTTTTCTGTCCTGGGGAAAAGCCAAACTAAGATATTTTGTTTGAAATTGGCACATCAAAACGTTGCAGATGTGGTTTGGTACAACGCACCGGTTTGATGAAACAAAGGGGAAAAAAAAAAAGTCCCCGTTTCTGAATTTCAGCGTTGTGGAACTGATGATTCCAGAAAAACCTTTCAACTTCTCACCCTATCTCGAGATGAAAACAAATGTTGAACTACTGAGATTTCCCAGAGGAAGGAAATTCTGCTTTCCTAACACCTCTAACACTTACTTTTTGTTGTAAATCATTTTGAGCTCTACAGATGAAAAGCTCTTGGTAGATGCAAAATATTGCTGCTTTTTATTTTATTTATTATTCATCATGATAGTTCATGCCCAAAGAGGAATTCGTATTCTTTCTTTCTTAGCTGCTGGGACCTATGAAAATCACCCAGCTATGGAGCCTGAATGCTTGTAGTTGTGGAAGAAACGGGAAATTCATTAAAATTTCATCGTTTCTGGCTTAAAGGGTTTACTTTATTTGACCAGCTCTGCTGGGGGATGACTTCTGGCTCCCGAAGACCCAGTAGGTTTTGCTTTGCCCGGACCGGCCGCTTCGTCTGTGCTCTTGGCACGTCGCAGGAGGGAGCGTGGGAGGAAAAAAAGGGCGTCCCCCGTGGGGTGCTCGGGCTGGGGGAGGAGGAAGAGGCAGCTGATGAGTTTTGCTAATTGCCAAGGTTTGCAGGCAGCCAAGCCCCAGGCGGTGGTGGCAGGACCGCGTCTTTTCCGACGCCGCGCCGGTCGGATTTGCTTTGGCACGAGGCGGGCGCAGCACCTGCTCCCCGCCGGTCCCGGGGGGGACAGGGAGCTGGGAAGGGGGGACGCCTGGTAAAACACCCGTGCGGTGGAGGAGGGAGGGAGCCTCCGATGAAGTTTCCCCAAATATGCGATTAATTTTGACTTAATAAGACATTTATTGTATAATAAACAACAACTGATTCATGAAAAAATATTTATTGAGGATTTACGGCTGGGTAATGAATTTGTAGCTCAGTTTGCCTCGACTAGATTTATTTACATAGCAGTTAAAGCCCGATCAATAATATGCTTTTAATAATCACTATATTTAAGTGGTATTTCAACAATACGCTGTAATTAGGCTATGAATTCTGCTGTAATTCCTTAGATTTAGTATACTTTGGGGTTCAGAGTCTCTCCTTGATCGTGATGCGGGCTCTCCATTAACATTAATTAAGTGCGTGCCAATCAAGCAGAGAATAAACCTCACTCTGTGCGATCCGTCGGTGAATAGCAATAGGGTAGTGGGAGAGAAGCAGCTCTGGCTTCCTGGGGTAGATAACAACTGTTTCGCTTCAGCATCCTTCGCTGGCTCGTGTATCTTCAGATCAGCCATCACCAGGATTAGCTCCTGGGAGAAGAAGATCCAGGGCAGAGACCAGCGCTGCCGATGAGCCCGTTTCCATCCGCCCGTGCCACAGTGTCTTGCGATTTTTGTGCCAAAATAGAACCCAAACAAGGCTATATCTGCCTTTGAGATTAAAGTGCTGGCTTATACCCATGGAGCTGTGACTGCAGCTCAGGCCAGGGGAGGGAAGACCTCAGGAGCTGGGTTTGCTGGGTGTCTTTGCTCTGTCTCTGGGAAAACAGCTCCTGAGCTGGAGGGTCCATCACGGAGGGTGCGGGACGGTGATGCTCATCCCGGTGCAGACGGGACGGAGGTTTGTGCTGGGTGCAGGGAATGGGTCCTGCTCTTTGCCGCTGTGCGGCTGCTGGTGCAAGGCAAGTGGCTGCGAGGAGGTCTTTGCTTTCCTCTACCCAAGATAATTTTAGCTTGGCTTTGTAGTCGGGTTTAGTATTCTGCTGGGCGTGCTGATAAACGGGACTGTGGAGTGGGTGCACTTCAGAGCATGATTCTGCAAAGTTTTGCTCTATCCGCAAGGCACTTGGAAGTCTTTCTAGATGAATTACGCTTTAAATCCACATTTTTCTCCTGCTCTTGGTCTGTCTGTCTGTCTAATCTCTCTTTGTCTCGGCAGTTGTACCTCCTGTCTCTGTCTGCAGCCGATGATATTACTCCTGAGAAAGATACGGGTGTGTATATTTAGAAAATGTCTCCTGCATTCCTCTCCCACAAGGGACAGTTGAAATGGCTTTGGAAAAAAGAATAAAAGCCCCAAAATATGGCCCTTCACTCTCTTGCTTCTGTCCTATTGGAACAGGGCCCCAGGCAGGAGTGACGCCACGGGCGCGTGGTGACGCGATGGTGAATATTTACCGCGCCTGGAGAAAAGATTCAGCGCTAAGGACTTTTTTTTTCTTTTTAATTCGATAAATCACCTCGTGGCGTGGTTAAAGTGCCAGGGCCGGCGGAGTGGGGGAGGCAGGGAGGGGAGTGCTGGCTGGCGGCTGCAGAGCCAGCCCCCCCGATGAGATGGGGCAAAAAACTCAACGGGGTTAAAAGCTTCGCTTGAGAAACCCCGTGTGAGCTTTCCCCAGAAAGGCGCGGCGTCGGGAAATTAAGCGAGACAGCAGACAGGGAAGAAGGATGTGGCGTGTTATGGTAATCGCTCTTCTTAATTGCTTTGACTCCAACGACCAGTCATTTCTTATCCTAACAAAGACATGAGAGCTATCCGGTCCCGACTGCGAAGCAAATCCCAAAGGTAGCTCCTCTTCTTGCTCCGTCACGGACCCGAACGGCCTTGTGCCTGCCGGCCCCAGGACCGAGCCGGCGTCAGGACATAGTGGTGGCCGGTCCCGGGGTCACAGTCCCGCGGGGGGCTGAGCCCGAGGAACCCAGAGGGGTTTTGCCGGAGCGAGGGGTCGTGCGAGGCATCGGTCCTGCCACCTCCGCTCCTGCTGCCTGTGGCGACCCAGGTGTAGAAAGGCAAGGCGTGAAGCTGCCATCGGTGTGTTACCGAACCCCTTTGAGCTAAATAGGATCCCGATGCTCAGCTATACAATTCACACTCATTCCTCAGTAAACTCATGGTCTAAAGCCAACGGGAGCGGGTGGAGAGGTGCCTGCTGCTTCTCGGCTGGGCTTGATCCAGCACAGAATAATTGCGATGACTGTTTCACTCTGTGCCTGACAGTTCAGGGCTTCGAAATCCCCCACAAAAGAGACCTGCCTATAGAAACTTGACTTGGAGTCCAAAGCGAAGCTGCAACTGGCACAAGTGCAGATCTTCAGGCTCAATCAGATGCATAAAGACAGGCAGGCCAAGCTGAGGTGGGAATACGTTGCTTCAGCTGTGCACAGAAAGCTGCTGAAATTTTCCATATCAGAGAGATGCTTTACGAAAAGGGGTAGTCTGGCCTGGGCTTTGCAGGGAGGAAGACAACAGCGATGACGATAGCAGCAACAAAAAGCTCCCCTTGCTTCCCACACTGGTGGGAATTTCTTGTTTATTCTCTCCCGATGACTTTCTGAGCCAGCTTTCTCCATGGCCAAGTTCAAAAGCATCTGCCCATTTGCCCCTGGTGTGTCACAAGCTCCGGCAGCCCGTCGGGGAGGATGGCTGTCACCAACGTCACCGCTGGCAGTGGAGCTGTGTGCCCAGCCCGGCCGCATCGCCGGTGTGAGAGCCGGGCTGGGGATGATGCATTTGGGCTCAGAGATGCCTGGAAGGCGGCCGCGTTGTGGAAAGGGGCTGACTGAAGCAGTTGTGGGTATTTATTTGATGCGGAATGGTGATTTCATGCGTTTCTCCTCATTCCCTCCAATGACCCTCTTGGTGATTAAATGAGCAGTTCAACTACAGGGGGAAAGCATTGGTCATGCTCTGAATTGTGCTGGTGATGTTCAAAACAAATCTGAGGAGGAGAGAAAAGCACACTGCTGCTCTGCAGGAGATTTTTAACTAGTCTTAAATATTCAGTCCGAGCGAGAGAGGTCATGTTTTGCGACGGGGAAAACTTTGCTCCTTGCTCCCAGCAACACCTTTCTCTCCGGTAAGGAATAACTGGCCCAGCTTGGACATGCAGTTGGGAAGGCTGGCGGGCCCAGTCATGGCCACAAGAGGATCTTCGCCTCCGTGCTGCATTATAATTCCCCCAGCATTGCAGTAGTGATGGACACTCGGACATCGGTTGCATTAAACATAGGGTCAGTCATTTCCCTGCCTTCATTCTTTGTCTGTAATTCTGCATCTAATGGCAGCAATTAGTCACTGTCCAAGAAGGGATGAGCAAGCTCCTGGCTCATCCCTGCTCTCTGACGGATCTGCCTCTCCAGAGGGATGGAAAGGTCATTAGCAGAGGGTTAGTTATTGATCGTCTTGGGGGAGAGAGAGGGTCCAGAGGTGAAGCTCAGCACCTAGCTTAAACGATGGGCCAAAGAAAGGAGAAGAAAAATAGGCTGGCAGCAGCCCCAGAGAGCCCGCAGCCACCATGCCACAGATGCAAAGGACAAATGCTTATTGATTGGAGAGGTGTTTTTGGAGGTAGGTTATTTCTTTTTCCTCCCTAAAGCGGGGGCCAATTATAGCTTTTGACTGGCAGAGACAAATGCCGGGAGTACCAAGGCCGGATTTCCTACGGCCAACCTGCTTCTCCACACGGTGGGGTGGCAAAAATGTGCACCCCTTTTACTGGCTGGAAGAAAGAAAAGATGTCCCAAGAAGGGGGACAGGGCTGCTTTTTGCATGCACTCTTCTGCCAGTTGTGCAGGAGCACTCTGCACCATGGCTTGCAAAATGGCGCGGAGGAAAAGAAGTAAGGAGTAAGTAGCTCTTGCCGAGGAAAAACATGAATCAAAGGCAACCCTGAGCGCAGGGCTGGTGAAGGAGTTGGGCAGTGGCTGTGCTGAAGTGAGGAAAGAAGGATCCAGGGCAGATTCGACGATTCGATCAGCTCGTTTCTGGCACTGGCTTTAATTAAGTTGTGCAGCAGATAAATGAAGACCATTGCCAAGTTCCTAGGAAGGATGCAGGAAGGAGCTTTACCGCGGATGAGAGTCAGGGTCACATTGGGGTGGGGAGTTGGGGGGAGGCTGTCTGATGGGCTGCTGGGCTCTTCTCCCTCACTTTGTCCATCAGTCCCGTGTCAGGGCCTGTTAAACACCCTCTGACCTTCTCTTCCATCACAGCTGTATCAAAAAGAGGGATGAGATTATTGACCGTATCAACAGGGCTGATAAATCACAGCTTCTGAGCCTGGCATCACAGGATCTCCTCAGTCTGCTTGGGTTGGGTTTCATCCTCTGCCCAGCTCCAAGGGTCCCTCCATAGGTGTGGAGACAGTGATCCTGGAGAGACATCAGCAGTGATGCTTCATGCTACCGAAGCTCTTCCTTAGGGCCTCCTTATGCCTTATTTCTTCCCTCCTTTTGCCTGGGCAGTAGTAGCTTTGTTTCCCAGAGGGGCGCCTGGCTGTATTTGCTGATGGGTAGTCTAGCTCCTGGAGGCTCCTTTCTCTTGGAAGGAGGCATGAAACCGTTTTGGCTCCTCCGGGTCAAGGGCTGCACATCAAAATAGGGGCACAATGGGGAGCAGAAGAGCTGACAAGCCCACCCAACCCTTGAAAGCAACACTGCCAAGAACCTCTTGATGGCCAGTCCCATCGGGATGGCTGACATCCATAGGCAGAAGCAGGAACGGCTTCGTCTGCGGGTGGGAAGAAGGGAGTGCAGCAAGGTGGGATATCTGCACCCTTTCCATGGCTCGTGTTGTCTCCCTCCTGCAAACGGAGCGCAACCCTCTTGTCTGTAGTGATTATCCTGTCCTCAGAGGCTTCTTTGACCTTCAGCACCAGATGGATAATGCTGCGGGCAGGCAGGAGGAAGGCTCGGGGAGCGCTGCCTTCAATACGGCTTCGCCCTCCTGATTTATACGGGGGAGAGAGCGGTGCTGATGCACGCTACTGCTCATAGATTATCTTCATTCCAGCAGCAGTCAGGCAGACAGGAGAGGTAAACGGAGAGCTATCTGCCACCCTATCCGTCACCTTCCCTCCGGCAGTGACGGTGGCTGCCGCAGAGCCGTCTCTTCCGAGGGGAACTTTCTCTCTCCATCAAACACTGCAGAAAAAAGTCATATTCTGCAAACGGGTCCATGCATCTCTGGAGAGCTTGTCATGGCCGCGTCTCTCTTCAGCCCCCCTGGATGGGAAAATGCTGGAGAGGAGCCGATAACCATGGTCTCGGGGGGAGCAGGAGGCAGGGTTGAGGTCTCTGTTCAATCCAGAGCGGCTGTGTTTCAGGGTCTGAGCATGGTAGTTCAACCAGAGGAAGGTAAATCAAAGACACTGGAGACCCAGTGTGATTTCTTGCATTGCCTTTTTTTTTCCCCTCTCCTCACCTCTTAGGCCTTAGTTTCCTGAACTGGGATTAATCTTAATCTTGCTTACCCTCCTCCTAGGGGAGTGTGGAGGCTTGTTCTGTTCATGTCTGGAAAATGCTCTGAAATCCTCTGATGAAAGGTGCTGACAGAGCACCAAGGATTTCCAGGATTCCCGGATTTAGATAAATAGATAGGCAGACAACTGGTGGGAAAGCACTGGGGGCTGAGGAGGTGGTTTTATCAGCTGTGCCGCCGCACCGTGTCCTGCTCCGGTGGGGCTTGGTGTGCCGGGGCGGACCGGCAGCGGGGTCCCTGCGAGATGCCCCATGCAAAGGACATGAAGAAGCCCATTTTTTAGAGCAGAAAGTAGAAAGTCTTGTACTGGCATCAAGCAGGAGCGTCTCAGGAGGAGGGGTGGGAAGCCTGAAGGCAAGTTATATCTTTCTTCTCTCGCTGCCTCTGAGAACACATGAATTATCCAGCCGTCGCCGCCCGGAGAGTAGGATCAAACCCAGACGTGGAGAGCGCTGGCTTTGCTGCCGAGGGATGGGCAGACGAGGGATGCGCTACGAGCAGGTATGGGGCGTGAAACCCAGCGCTCCCTCTTGGAAGGCAACATGTGCTTTGGGTCTGAATTTAATTTTAATTCCCCCTTTTTCATAAGGTTTTTTGGTGGGGGTTTTTTTTTTTGTGAAAGAGTCATGCTTTAGAGCTCTGTACTTTTTTTTTCTTTTTTTTTTCAGTCGGCTGTATGTAAAATGTGCCCAGTAGCCCAAAAGTAATGAGTTTACTCAGTGTGGAGCCAAAGTAGTGTATGTGCAGAGAGTGCAAAGCCCAGCTCTGCAGGTTCCCAGTGCTGCTGGTTTACATCATGTGTGTTGGGTAGCCCCAAACGAACTCTTTCCACCTAAACCTCTGTAGGCTGCAGAGAAGATGGGAGACCATATATCCCCATCTTCCTTTTGCTTGGGAGGCCCCTCTTCCTAACACAAATCCGATCAGCATCCTGCGGCCGAGCAGCCTGGGCTTTGGTGCATTCAAAATTGCCCTGCGGCGTGCGATGAGCAAAATTTGAATGCCTGGTGAGCAGCAATCCATCGAGCAGGAGCAGGGGGATATATTACTCCAAATGGAAATAATTTCTATTGCTAGGGAAGGGAGTGGCCTGTTCTGAGCTATTGCACTGGACTGCTCAGTAATTTGCGTGGTGCAGATGGGAGGACAGAGCCTTATTTCGGGAGAAGGCTTGAGTCAAATTGTTAAGGAAGAAACATAGTCAGAAAGAGCCAGGAAGCATAAAGATCAAAGTTGAAAATCATTTACATTTCATCAAGAACTTGTGGAAAAAGGACAAGAAAAAAAATCTGTTGGTTATGCCAGTTTTTCAGCAAGAGGAATACGATTTAGACTAGGAAGAAAATGCATAAATTGACGTTTCCCTGTATTTTCAAAGCAAGAATTGACTGCTGAGCCACAAGTGTTACTTGAAGTGACATTTGTGGACGCATTGTGAAAATGCTCTGCCAGCAAAAGGCCTTGTTCAGCATCCAACCAAATGTCACTTTGAACCCCGGGATGCTCTCGCGAGCGCTCTGACGGCAGAAACGCACCGCGGGATCCAGGGGCTTGGAGTAGATGGCATTGAGGTTATCCATAAAGGTTGGTCGGTTTTTGCTCTGCCCCCAGCCTTTCACCTCTAGTTTTTGGGGCAGAGAGAGCCCTCAGCACCGGCGTGAAGCGGTGGGTCCTCCAGGGCTGCCGGTGTGCAAAGGGAGAAGCAGACACAGGCAATGCATCGTCGGAATGCAATTTGTCCTCTTGCCCAACCCCTTTGAATGTTCGTGTATCATTCCTCTATCTGTAGCATTTTAATGCCTTTATAAAATGTTTCCTAACGACAGAAAGATAATTTGGCTAATGCAGCTCTGCGCAATTAGGTTCCCTAGTTAACATCATGTTCCTGCGTCAGATGCCCTTTCATCTCCTAGCCTATTTCTCATACCCTAGGTAAATATGTTTAATAATCAATTGGCATATTATTAACGCACAATAACGATCTTACTAAATCGAAGCTCAATCTTTATTTGAGACACTTACAGTAAATATTGACTGTTCTGCAGAATTATGGCAGAGCCCTGAGGAGTCTGTTCCAATGGGAACTGGATCCATTTTTTAATACTAGTTATTGATTTTCGGCAAGCGAACTGCCTTGAGGCATCTGTGGTTTTTCTCCTCCCCCGTGAGCTGCTGGGAGGCGGTGGGCACGCACCGGGTAGACGATTTCCCTTTGCTCCATCAATAGTGCCATCGCTAGAGATGGGCAGAGCTGGTGGGCATTTCTCCATCTCCCTTTGGAGGCTTCCCCAAGGTCAAGGTCACTCCTGTCCCCACGGTGCTGGCAGGGGACAGGTATCGCCTGGCCTGCTCCTTGCCATTAACCACGCCGAGCGAGGAGCGTGCTGCCACCCGCCGAGGGGACAACTGCCTGCTGCGAAGATGCTAGTTTAATTTTCTGCCCTTAATTGCTGCTAAGGAACTAAAATAGGCTTGTTTGGTGATTTGATGAAGACTCGTGCCAGCTCCCATTTTCCTGCTGTCCCGTGACCTGTCCGCATGCGGGCGGAAGAGAAATGGCACTTCCTTCTCCCTGCGTGTCCCTGGCATCTCCACGTGGACGAGCCGGACAACATGCAGGTGACGTGTTTACAGCCCTGCTGAGTAGACCCACTCTCTTCCCCCATGCTCTCTGCGTCTCACCAGTTCAGCCCTTCAATCAGGGACAGCCTTGGGAGGACTGTTTTGCGTGCTAATTCGGGCGCACATCCCCATGGGTGAGGCCAGTTACGCTGCTCGTGCTGTTATTTGATGATGGTCCCATCAGCTCGATGCGTGAGGTTGCTTTCCCCAGAGGAATGGGTTTTAGCTCTCCGCCAGTGCTTACAAAAGCCAAGGGAATAGCAGACATCTCTGTTTTCCCCTCGTGTGGGAGAGGAGGGAGATGGAAATTAATCATGTCCCATGCAAGATCTGTGAGCAAGTGCCTCGGAGGGATCAGGCGGGGTGATTTTCCCCCGTTATTATTTTGCAAGAGCTCGGTGTTCTTCCACGGAGAGAGGTTTGAAGGGAAGACTGGCTCTCAGGGCTGTGAGTTACCGCGTGGCATGTACTGCACACATGGAGTTCTTCGGGAACGACTTTGCAGATCGTGCTTATGGTGGCCAGTGCGTCTGTTGAAGATAGCAAGAGACAAGGAGCATCTTTGTGCGAGGTGTATGTGCGTGAAGGCAGGGATAGCTGTCCGCGCTCTACCCGAATCCCGAGGACTTTCCAGATGTGGACGAGCCCTTGTAAATGGATGAGATCCCCCGTAATGATGAGAGCTCATTCCTGGGCTGTGGGTTTGTCCCCACAGCCACAGCTGGGGAAGGACTGTGCCTTTGCCTTGGCCATAGCTCATTGAGATGTGAAGTCCATTGGCGTGGCTGACTGTCTATGTATATTTATGTAGAAGACTTCGCATCCCTGGAAGGTGCTGTTGCTTGTTATTTTGACTGATTACAGGAGAGTGACTGTACTACAATAGCAGGAGCCACTCATTAGCTTTGGCGTAGCGAGAGAGAAATCAGCAACTCATTCCAGCCACATCCGCCCCTGGAGGTGAATATTAAACAGGAATTGATCCTGGGTAATGAGAACACAGCCCGGACTGCTGCGATTAGCACTGGTTGAATTTTAAATAGTTAATTATTACAAGAGGCAAAGGGAGCTTGTTGGGGGGCGGGTGAGTGTGTTGCCTTCGGGGTGGTGGGTGTGTGTTGAGGGGTAGGAGTTGGTGTGGTTGCAATGAGCGTTCGGTGAGGCGGGGGGATGTGGATGGGTCACGTTTGGAGGGCTTGCGTGCGTACGGCATATGTGTGAGCGGGGCACGCCGGGGATGCTGCCTGGAGAGCGCTGGGAGGGCTTTTATCTGGGGGAGGAGGTAGGTGGACAGCCCCGTGCCTTTGGGGGGATTTGGAGGTATCTATCTTGGATTGAACAAGTTTTGGGCAGGGATTCAAAGAGCTGCTGGAGATGAGGGTCTGGGGACACATGCGTATGTGCTGCTCCACCTGAATCCACTTCCAGTCCCTCCAGCCTCAGGTCAGGTAAAACCCGGAGGACTCGGGGCAGGCAGCAGGTCTGGAAAGCTGCGGTGGGAATATGTTGAAGACGGTTTTTCTTGCGTTCCCCCATGTCTGTTGGCTTCCTTCTTCTGGAGCGCTGCACAGAAACAAAGGGAAGGCGAGAGAAGGTGGTGGGTAGCAGGGGAAGGCATGCTATCTGCCTGGAGAGAGGGGAATTATCCAGCTCAAATAAGTATCTTTCAAAAAGAGAGGAAGAAAGAGAATTTCACCCTTCTCCTCACCCCACGCCTCCCAAAATACCAAATCACCATGATTAAAAATTGACTCAAATGGACAAGCAGGCACAGTAATTGATTGTGGCCTTTCATTCTTGCAGCCACACTTAATTAACCTTTAGACTCAAATACCAAGCACTGGTAAGACAGAAAGGTGTAGGCAGGGAAAAAGAAGACAGTGCCTGTTGGGAGGATCCTGGGCTGTAAGATGTCCTTCGGGGTGAAGGCTCCTGGATGATGCTGGGATGCTCAGGGGAAGAGCAGGTTACCCCCCACCACCCACCCTGGGCCCAGTGTGTTCCAGCTCAGCTCCGTTTCGTGTGCTGTTACCGATATTTATTGCTGTCGTCGTGCTTAGGACCACAGTCAGGAGCTGATGCCGAGTTGTGCTCAGTGCTGTAGGAAGCCATCGAGCTGACAAACTATGCACCGGTGGGTTTGTCTTTCGTGCTATGAGCGTTACGCTGTAGTTGTTGGGAAAAAAAAATGACAAAATGTCTGGCAAGGAGTGCTGTAAATGGACTCAGTGGTAGCAAAAAGCTGTCGTTTGAAGGGTGCCTGTTTTTCCAGCGGTGTGTTGGGCTCAGAGAGGCCAGCGCTGAATCTAGTGGTTAAGAGGCTCGCAGGATTGCCTTGCAGGGGGTGTGTACCATTGACCATGGGCAGCATCTGATGGGTGTTGGACCAGATGACCTTTAAAGATCCCTTCCAACCCAAACCATTCTGTGATTCTACGATCCTGGTGTGTCTCCCATTAAATCAGTCTCCAGAACTGACCCAAGAGCATGTGGCAAGCAGGGGTTACTGTGGCCGTTCCCTTAGGGAAGGGTTCAATAAACGTTATTGAGTATGAGAATCTGAGAGAGTCAAGAATAGATGTCCTGACACTGGGCTGCGTGGAGCTTGGTCTTCCCACAATATTACTTCCTAGGCAGACTTTCCCAGGCTGTTCCCCTGAGGATCTGTGCGAGAGTGTTCTTGGGTGCAAATTTTTGGTGGCCTGCCAGTCTCCCATGTGTCACCCTTTCCTTTCAGCCATGGACCCTGTGCTTTCATGCTCATGATCGTTGATGCAAAAATCCTCTGGCCTCCTTACAGCATGAGTTGTCTCTGTTCTGTGCCATGAAAACGTTCTTTGACCTGGAAAGACATTGCCAGCAGCAGATGGAGTAGACCTGCAGGCCAGCTGGTCCATGCCCTGCCAGGTGCTGTGGTTGCTTTGGTTTTAAATGTTTTGGCTTAAAAAGAACTTTGAGTCCATCCTGGAATTGAGGATGTATCAGTGGAAAACTCAGGGACAGGCATCAAAATGCAGACTATAAACGAGGTTACTCATTTCAGAGGAGACAAGGATGAACGATGAGGAGGCTCCAAGTGGTTGATCTAATGAAGGCAACGTGGTTTTGAAACTCTTAGGTAGTATCAGTTCTGGTTTGCGGATCAAACCCTGGTTCAGCATTAAAACAGGGTGGCTGGATTGGTGAGTATGGCTGAAACCCAGAAGCATGAATGCAAGTACCTTGTGTTGCCTGGCGCAATAAATAGGAAGGGTTCCTCTAAGAACAGTGGCAGCTCTTGAATGTCCCTGGGATATCGTTTGCTTCCAGACGTGTGAGTGCCTGAGCATGAAGGAAGCCTGGTCCCAAATTTTTGGACAGGGCTGCGATGAGATGGAGCGATGCCTGGGCTCAGCTCCTGCTCTGGACTTGGTGGCACTTTCTTCGCGGTGAGCTGGGTCCTACCGGCAGCTCTTTCTGTATGCATCTCCCTGCGATCGGGGGGGCCTCGGGAGGCTCTGAGACAAATTGCATTTGTGCATATCAGATGGAGACTTCGGGGGTTTGAGCAGGAATTCTCTGCCTTTTGTCTTTTGTCATTAGGAGTCAGGGATGGAGGTGACAACAGAGTCATGTATGAATACAAAGTAAACAAAGCTGTGTGTGGGTGTGATGACATGTTTCTTTTGTCCATAATGTATTCATCCTCTGAGTGCTCCAGGGTTATGCATTTAATTTGTTGTGCAATTGGCAGCTTTAGAAGTACTTAAGCATCCAGCTACCCTTGCCTAAAAATAACTGAAAAGCAATTGGGTGTTTTTTTTCAGGATGAGGGGAAGAGAGGTGGGCCAAGGAGACAAACGTATTCTGCAAGCCAGGGATGCAGTGCACAATCCTGACAGGTCTACCATGCTTTTCCGGTTATTCTGGTCTTTTCTTCTTCCCTTCCCTAGTTAGAAGCAGCTCTGGCCATGAGCAAATATCAGGGAGGGGAGAGTAGGCTGCTGATTAGAGCACCAGCCCAGGTTTTAGAAGATTTGGGCTGAATCGCTCGTTTTGCTGCTGTCTTTCTGTGTCATCCCAGGCTCTCTGCACCTCTCTGCAGTCATAATAATATCGTTTCTGCACAGGGGTGTTGCAAGAGTAAATATATTAAAGACTGGGAGGCGTTAAGGTACCGTGGTAAGGCTCCTGCATAACAAGGGAGCGCGCGCTTGCAAATCTCAGCGTCTCAGAGGGTCGACGAACGCAACCTCAAATTTATTATTTTTAATATCTGATGATTTCTGAGTCAGTCGGAAGATTTGTAGCTGACCTTGGCAGGGAGAGACCTGCCTTGTCAGGTCCAAGGCAGCTGGTTTGGCTTCACTCCCTTCATGCTGTTGGGTCCCAGCTCTGCCTTTCATTAGAAGCAGCACCCATAGGAGTATCTCCAGCCCGAGCTGGACACAGAGCCCATGGTACTGGCAGCGTGGGCTCTCTCTGGCACTCTTGACCGGGTAACTTAGGGTTTTGAGTTAGTCTGGGTGCTTGGCACTCCTTGAAGACTGGCCTACGGGGGTCAAGGTGCTGGTGACTGCAGTGTCTCACCGTTGTTCACCGCAACAAAGCGGTGGGTGGCTGCAGAGCTACGGACCCGCTGCTGCTTGTGCGAGGGACTCGTGCACCAAACCATGCCCTCGTACAGGTTTTCAGGCGGCTCCCTCTCTCTGTTTAGCAGCTGAACCGTGCTGGAGCAGTTTCTGAAACGCTGGTGGATGTGTTTGGCAGCTGCTAACGGGGGTGAACTTTTTGTTTCAGATCCTGCAAAAGTTTGGAGCGGAAAAACCTTGCGAGCCCAGAGCCTGAACCCCTAGGAAGATTTAAATTCCCTACCCCTGCTTTACAACGGCGCTGAGAGTCTGTCTGGCAAGACAGGTTCATTAACAAATTAATAGAATAATCAGCGGGGCTTTGTGTGCGTTTTGCAGATAAAAAACTGGTAACAGCATTCTTTGGCTCTTTAATGGATTGATAAGAGCCAACTATCTGCTCCGTGGCGGGGCTAATCGCGGCGATAACAGAGGTTAAATCAACTGCGGGGCTCTGGCGAGGGTACTCACAGAGGGAGCTGCTTTGGAGGGATGGATGGAGGAGGGAGCTGGGGGTTTTTAAACGTGATAAAAGGGAATAGGCAGCAAGGCGAGGGAAGGGAGAGAAACCGGTGCCAGCTCTGTGAATATTTGTAGGAGCGCGGCGTGAAGCCCCCAAGGGCCGCCCCTCTGGGGCGGTTAGAAAGTGTAAACAGGCTGTAAGGGAGCTCCGTCTGCTCTCGAGCCTTTCCGTGGTGGTTTGGACAAAGAAGGAAAGTGCTTGCCAGCCTCTTCTCCTCACGATAAGCAGCCGGGGACGTGTTTCTTAGGGGCCTGGCAGGGGAGAGGCAGGCTGGGCTGCCTGCAGGATCCCAGGCTGGTGTGGCAAAGCCAAGGCACCACCCGGTCAATGGCCTCACCACCAACCGCCCGTGCAGAGCCAGGCGTGAGCCTCTTTACGAGGATTTCAAGGTCCTTCCTAACACAGATTGGACTGGGAGGGTAGAAACCAAACCACCCCCGGCCGTGCTTAGCCGGGCATCCCAGCCCAGCATCCTCACGGCAGCACCCCGGGGCCAAGCGGAAGGGGAGCGAGTGGCCGGCGGGGCAGCCAGGTCGGGTAGCGCTTCGCGTCCCTTCCAAATCCAGTCTCGTGGTCTTTTTTTGGACAAAGACCGCAACCTATCTCCTCTCCGCCCGCGACTTTTTTTTTTGGGAGCAGCCCTTGCTTTGGAGGCCGGAGAGCCGCGTACGCGGCGGCTTTGGCAGAACCGTCATTTTACCTTCATAAATTCCAAACGTGCGCGCTGAAATTTCGGTGGTGATAAAAGAGAGAGATCCTTGGGCTTGCCTCGGGAATGCAGCGGTGGAGAGCGATGGGGACTCGATGCTTGTTTTGCTTTCTTCAGCCTTCCTGCTTGGGGGTTTTGGGGTGCATTTGGCGTCCGGGGACCTCTGCTTCCGTGCCACGCTGAAGGTGGAGGGTTTGTCCTCGCGTCACCTCCCCAGCCGGCCAGCAGTTTGCTCTCGGTAGGCTGCGAAAGCGAGTTGCGGAAAGTGGCCGTTGGGGCTGCGATGGGTAGCACTTGCCTCTGTCTCTCCCTGAAGGGCTATTAACTTCTACAATATTTGCTTTGTTAAAGAAAGGACGTTGTCAGGCGGCTTTCAAGTGATGTGTGAAAGTGACTCTAATAAGATGTTCTGGGGAAGCCGGCAGGCAGCCCCGCCTCTCCTCCAAACCTCTCCAAGTCTCCTTTGAAAGGAGCATCAGCAACCTTGATCCTCCTCCTCCACTAGCCCAGGCGCTCGCCGCACTCCCTGCAAACTTCTCCGGCGCGGGGAGCCGGGGGCGGAGGCGCCGGGGAGAGCGGGAGGGCCGGGGAGCCGGGCTCGGCGGATAATTGCCCGCGTCTGGCTGCTGGGGAAGGGAAACGAGGAGGAGATGGCACGGAGGGCTGGGAGTTTTCTTTGGAGGAGCAGCTGCAGCTCGGGGCTGGCACTTGGCTAGTCAGCGCGGCGTGGGGAAGGCTGCAGATGAGACCGGGCTCTCCGGCTACCGAAGGCTTGTGGGCTGGTGGTCAGGGGATGTGCTTGCAGGCTGGGGTCTCCCCTCTTCCAGCATCCTTTGGATGGCAAACCCCAGTATGCCATCGCCACCAGCTTGTCCTAGCCAGGCTCTGGCTGTCTTTCACAGAACCATTAAGGTTGGAAAAGACCTTGAAGATCATCAAGTCCAACCACCAACCCAAAACCACCGTGCCCGCTAAACCACGTGCTGAAGTGCCACGACTGTTGAGGGGTTTCGATGCTCCCTGGGGTCTCCCTGCCACCCTCGCCGCCCTGGGCAAGTTAAAGAGATTTAACCAGCGTTGCTCGTGCGCCACTTTTCTCCGCGGGCCAGCGAGCAGAGTGGCCGGCTCTCCCCTTGCCTACCCGCAGCGTGCTGCCCGCCGCACGTGCGCTACCTTCGCCGACGCCGGGGTGAAGAGTGGGGTTATTTAAGGAGCTCTTGCATCCGTTGCTGGGCCATTTCCTTGTGTTATAGGGGCAAAACCCACCCCCAAATCAAAGGAGCTTCTGGTGCAATGAGATGCCAGGATCAGCGTGTGCAACCCTGGGAATGTAAATCTGCGTGTGTAAACCCTCCCGGGTAAACCGTGAACGTTCTTCTTTGGGTTTCATTGTTTTTGCGAGTATCGAAGGAATTAACTAATTAATGCCATGCGCTCCTGGCCCACCTTTCCTCCCAGCACCTCCAATCCCATTACAGGTTTTCCTTCTTTGAAAGCAGGGTGATTTGCCCGGCAAAGGGGGAAACTGAGGCACCGGTCCAAGCGCAGCGGCGGGGCTGGGCTCGCAGAGCCCTGCCTGCGGCTCTGCCCGCTCCTCTTCCTCCCTCCCCGCTCTCCTGTTGTCAATCCCAAATGACAGGAGGCTTCCAGCTGCCTCGGACGGAGCAGGACTGTTAATAAAACATCAAAACCATCAAACTCATTAGAATCTAAAGAGGGAACAGAAATGGGAGATCAAAGGTGATCGCCCGCCTCGGCTCCCTCGGTCCCCAGAGAGATGCTTGCACCCCGGGGGGGTGTTAACTTGTGGAAGGAACTTTTAGGAGGTGCCAGCAAGCGGGAGGGGAAAAAGGAATAAACAGGTACAAATAAAAGTCCCAAGGGTGTAGGTGCGGAGCTCAATTTCTGCACGGGGCGGTGGTGCGAAGGTGCCATCTGCTAGCCCAGAACAATATCTTAATTCAGGGGTAAGGAGCCTTAACACAAACTCTGGCAGTAACTAGCTCTTTTTTCTTTTTTTTTCTTAATTTTTTTTTTATTTTCATAAGTGTTCTGGGGTTGTTGGGAGGCTTAATTAATTAGTAAAGATGTTTTCCACTGTTATTGTGCCTCCCCTCAAAGGCTTCTGACAGTAAATCTTCATCAAGTGGAAGATCTAATAAGTGCCAATTATTGAAGTTTGCTAATTGCCAGATAATAATAATGCTGATTAATAATGCTTTTAACACCACTGTTGATTTCAAATGTGGGTACATGTGCCGCAGCACCATTGACTTAAATTGTAATTTCTTCTGCTTTGTGGCCAAGTGGGGTAAAAATCAGGTCGGTGGTATTTTTTTTTTTTTTGTCCAAAGAGCATATTGTTCTAACCCCTCTATAAAAACCTGCTAAGTTCACAAGCAAACGATTTAAAAATAAAGAAAGAAGTGCGGGAGGATAATGCATCGCAGAGAAGCGCTTCGTTCATTTCCTTGACAAGTGTAATTTAATTTTAATTATTTATGATTCTTCATAGCCCGCTAGTAAATGTTCTCTAGTATATTTTGTAAAGCTAATGAAGTCTTAGTAATAGGAGACCTAACTCGAGCCCTGCACGGAGCAGCGGGGAGACGCAGCTTGCCTCTTGCCTCGCGCCGTATCGGACTGGTGACGTTTTGCATAATTATTCTTTGTGGATCCCACCCAGGCGGGGACGCGGCTGCTCCGCGCCGGCCGGTTGTGTGGGAAACGGATCCCAAAGCTGTAGTCTGGACTCGCCGTAAAACTCCTTGCTTTTGAGCCGTAGGGATGGGAGAGAGCCGCAGCGAGCGGGGAGCGGGCAGTTAGAGCATCCCGGCTGCCCCTTGGGGGTCGCGATACCGCTGGGGAGGTTAGGAAATCGGGTTTTCCTCTAAATTCCTCCTTTCTGATTTCTGCCCCTAACTGCCCCAGAGGGTAAGGAAACGTGGAGCAAGGAAGGGAGGCTGCTTGCTTTGGGCTGCCCCGAAGGGGACGAGAAAGCGTGTTCCTGCAGCGGCGCGGTGGCCGGGTTTGGGACGGGCGCGGGACGCCGGCATCCCCGACCGCTGGCCCTTGAGGAGCGGCGGGCGGACCCGCTGGGCGGGCATGCCCAGGACAGCGTGGGGCGTCGAGCGGAAGCCTAAATTTGAATGTTAAAAAGCTTTTGTTCGTTACTGGTGGCATTTCCTCCCCCTCCCCATTTGTCACTTGGAGCGGAGCTGTGACTCTTTTAATATCAAACAAATAATAAGCTCCCTCTAAAGTGATTTTTCTGACAAGGAGCTCAATATATTAAACTTTATCTATATTTTAATAGCCAATTTCACACCAAACTGCCTTCTTAATAATGTATTTACCACCTGGGGATATTATTCCAACCCATCTGGAAAGAATTGGAAATTAACTGTCCCTAAACTGAGTCTGTGTGTGCTTTAGATGCAGCGGAGATAACAGCGGTGTCATTCCTAGGGGAAGTGGGGGAGGAAGCTCATCACGCACCGAACAAAATGTCAGCAGCAAAGGCGATGGCTGGCGGGGAAACCGAGCGCTCTCCTTCTCGCAGTCGAGAGCCCCGTCCCAGCCCACCGCAGGAATATTCAGGCGCGCGGAGGGCAGCCGCTAACACCTCGAGAGCCTCTTCTGCGCTCGTAAGGGCGGAGGGTTTTGGTTCCCAGGGATGCGGCCGCGGATGCGGGGCTCAGGGGAACGGCAGCAGCGTGCCGGGCAGCGCGTCGTGCCGCTGGTCGCCTGCCACCGCTGCGTCGGGACCCCGCTGCCGCGAAGTGGGGACCCAAAGGATGGGAAAAAGTCGTGTTCCCCCAGGCCGGTGCTGCTAACGGGAATTAATGTGCTGGGGCAGCGCTTTTAGCTTGCTCCGTTTCAGAGCGGGCCGCTCCGGGTCTCTCTGATCCCATCGGAACCAACAGGCTGATGTAGCCTAGGCCGATCGCGGCGTCCGCTCCCGACGTGTACGCGCAAGCATGCGTGTTTGGAAAATATCATTTTGTTCAGTCTAAGTCGTATATAGAGTTATTTGTTGCTATTCATCTACTTCCTGCGGTTTCAAGGGGTCGAGCGATTCTGCTCCCTTGGCGCTTGGTTCCGCGCGAAAAAACGTGCGACGGTCCCAAAGCTGCAGACCCGGTGTCCCTTCCCGGTGCTGGCACGACAGCTGTCCCCTCCGGACAGAAAACCAGGCAAGAGAAAATACCTCTTGTGGCTCTTTCACCCTCAAAATAGGAGAGTGATAGGGTGCCTAGCCCAGAGAGCAGAGCCCTTCTAACCACGGCTTGCCAAGCTGGACTTAAATCAGATTTTGCCAGCACCTCTTATCAAATATAAGCCTATCAAGCTCTCCCTAGGCGACGTTACTCGTTCCCGAGCTGTACAGACCATCCCTCGCCTCCCCTTCGCAGCACCGAAGGGACACGAGGGATGGCATTGCCTGGGACATCGAGTCCCAGCCAGGAGCGAGCTTTTCATTCCCCCCCCCACCGGCAAAAAGCCCTTCCCAAACCTCCCGGCTGCGTTTGCCAGGGAAAGACCGGCTGTTCGGGTCGAGGCTGGTGCGTTTTATGCCAGATCCGGACAGCATAAATGACTTACTGGACTGGCGACGGGTGATGAAGGGTTTGCGGGGCACGGGCATCGCTGCCAGCATCCCCACTGCCTGGTGTAGCAGCATAGACCTCCCTCGCACCGGTCTCCTTGGCAGAAGAACGGCAAAGAATTTCCCGGTTTTAAAGTTTTGTTTGAATTTGTCTGTGTTTGGAGGTTTGTATTTATTATTCATACATTTCTACGACACGTCACCGGTGCCAAAGCAGATTAATCCCTGCAATGTTTCCTTTTGTTTTTAAAATAATTAAGGGCAGCTGCTACTTAAAGTCAACTAAAACATCCTGGTTTTTAGATAAAAGTGCCTCGTGTTTGTTGTTGTAATGAAGCAGTTTGACATGGAGATGAAAGTCTCTCCTGTTTGTGTTGTAAAAACTGGTTTTGACGCCATTTTTGAACAATGTCAAACTGTTTCCTTATATTTTGAACAAGACACGCTTTGATCTAGGAAAAAACCCCAAGATGTTTCAATCGGAATGAAGAAGCAGCAGTCCTTAATGACTTTAAAATAGGATCAAATTGTAAAATGTTTCAATCATTATGTTACGTCACATAATGACATCCTTGTAGCTGTGCTGTGTAATGCTCAGCGTTGCATTTAGCATCATGAAATGTTGTAGAAATAATTCAGAATAATCTAAAATGCCGAAACAAAATACTGAAATCGCAAAGTGACTCTTTAAAGCCTCAGAAGAAGGTTCTAGTTTCTGGCATTTTTGGAGTCGCTGAGCTCGTCGGAGGAAAATGTGCAGGCGCTTTTGTATTTTTTCATTCCGAAACCGAACAAAAATAAAGCGTGGAGAAGTTGAAAGCGCCTTGTGAAATGGAAATTCTCCAAATCGACCCATTTTAGCTACAATCCCGTACTGCTCGGGAGGAGGAGCGGGGCTCTCCGGGCTGCAGATTCTCCGGTCGGGGCTGGGAGCCGATGCGGTGTTTGCACATCCCTGTGCTAAACCGGGCACTTTTTTGGGGGTACCTTGGCTCTTTTGGCTCTTTTGCAATTCCCTCGGGGACTTCCCCGGTGCCGCTGCCGAGCATCTGGGAGCAAGGGGGAGCGATGGCCATCTCTGCGCTCCCCAAATCGTCCGCTGAGCACGCAGAGCGCGTGTGACAGCCGGGTCAAGGAGGAGAGGTGCACGAAGGCTGCTTTAATCCTGCAAGGAGAGGATATGAGCACCGACAGTTACCTGGGGACCCTGAGATACCAGAATCCCTAACTTAATCAGACAGATAACGGGAGCAGCTAGAGATGAGGCAGGAGAAGGAAACGCCGAACAATAGGAGCCAGCCCCCCCCGGGCCCCCGTGCTGCGACGGAGATAATAAACTATATAAAAATCTGTCACCGTGCGATAAGTGATGAATTAGAAACAATTATACGTTTAAAATAACAGACCTCCCTATGGTGTTACCCTCCGGAACGGGGACGGCTTCTGCCTGGGCTTGGCAGCGGCGATGGCAGGCTTGCTGGCACCGGCACCGTCGGGGCTGGGACGCCTCGCGCAGGCGGCTTCGCCGTGCCGGGGAGCTCGGCATAGCGGCAGCCGAAATCAAAACTGGCAGCCAAAATTTGGCGTTTAATTTCGCATTTCCTCCCGGTGCCAGCAGAGCCGCGCGGCGCGTGGACGCAGCCGGCTTGTGCGGCGCCCGCGGCGGGCACGGCCGGCGCAGTGACCTCCAGCCCGCCGTTCCTCGCTATTTGTAGAGTTTTTAGAGGTTGACCATTTTTCTCGCGTTATCGGCCGCTTCGTGTGCATGGCCTCGCTGCTCTGCTCCCTGCGTGGAGCAGCTATTTCTCAGCTGCTGAGTGCTGTTCTGCTAAATAACGCCGCTTGAGTGTATTTTTTTCCCGCCCCTCGAATGCCAGGAAGACAGCCGAAGGTGTGAAAATGCAAGATTAACCCTGAGGATCGTCCATCAAATGATGCGCGGTTGGTTTGCGAGCGCTGGGCTGGCAGGAGCGGGAAGTGTCCAGGCTTGATCACCCCGTTGCTACACGTGGGATGCGGTGGTTGGCAAACCCTCCCAGCAAAGCTCCTGCAGGGCGGTGGGAAGAGCGTGTCTGTCCGGACCGATCCTTAATTCAGGTTGAAAATGGAGGTGTTTGGTTGGTTGACCACGCTGCTCGCCAAAGGGGCTCGGAAGGAGAACTGGGGCATGGACGAACCTCTCGCCTGGAGGTGGTGGTTGTGTTCATGAGCCGGTCTGGTCATTTTGCTGAGGATCGGGGCGATGCTCTTGCTTTTCCCCCAGAAGCTACGGTGCTGTAGCTTCTCACGGGCTCACCACAAAGAGTTTTGAGACCGCTGGGCGCAGCCTGTGTCCTTCCTAGGCACGTTTCCAAACAGAGCCTCTTTAAACAAACGCGCAACCCGGCTCAGGTGTTCTCAGGTGGTTTTGCAGAGGTGTATGTCGCTCTGATTAAAGTTGGTATTTTCCCACTGAACGCCAAGGCTGTTCGCCTCCCTCCTCCAGCCACGTCCCTTCCTTTCTGCAAGCTGGGGGTTTTCCCAGCCCCCTGCACTGACAGGAGAGAAAATGCTCCTGGTGCATCGGAAGATGAATTGGAAACCCGTGCCTAGCCTGGCTTGCTTTATTATTTTGTTAAATAGCACAAGTTGCAGCCATAAAGCCCCTGGAAGCCTGTGCTAAGCAGGGGCGCTGGGACCAGTGCTAATGGATTGAAGTGAGCGGCTCACCAGCCACAGGGGTGCCCTGGGATTTCCCTTTTGAATCTTATTTACATTCGGACTAACAATAGCTCCCAAGCTCGGCTATAAATAATTTCTAGGAAAGAGTTGTCTAATTAAATGTACAGCAGCAAAGAAAGTACTTTTAACCACAAGGCTGGTGTCCTAATGAACGTAATCACTGGATGGGGACAGCTTAGGAAACAGAACTTGACATCTCCCAGCGGAGGCAGAGAGATGGAGGGGAAACATACTTGGGGAGAATTCTCAATCAATATTTAATTGCGTAGCATGTAATCTGCCTTAGTATTTTTTAAAATAAAATTAAAATCCCGCAGAAACCAGAGAACCTTTAAAGCAGATTTGAGGAGGGGGAGCCTTTTTTTTTTACAGCTGCCTGGGGAGGGAACAACATCTAACCGCCCCTGTAGGCATGCAAATTGTTCTGTAGTTGGTGAAATGGTCTGAATGCAGGCTTTGGCACAGATTTTCATCCTTCCCCCATCTGCCGCGGTCTTCATCCTCTCCTGGTGCCTCAGTTTTGTTGTCTGTAAGCGGGGAATACAGAATTTCCCCCGGACCTGACAGATGTCCAGCTATAGCTCACATCTGGAACGCATTTTGGGCATGAGAAGAAGTCGGGTTATCTGTCACCAGCCCTGTGCCACGGCGCATCGCACCCGGCTCCTCTCTCCGAAGGGTGTTCAGAGCGAGTTTCCCAGTACAGCTAGAAGAGAACCCAAAGGGCTGGTGGGATCTGGTCGTGGGTGGAAGCTGTGTGCAGGTGGATTCAGGTCAACCTTGAGTTGGCAGAGAGGCTCTTAGGCAGGGCCTGATGCTGAACTGGGAGGTTTTGGCGGCATGTGGGCGTAGGCGATGGTGTACACGGGTGAGGAGTGGCTGCTCCTTTGTAGGGTGGACCCATGTTTGGTAAGATAGCATGTCCCCGTGTCTGTGAAGGGTCGCATCAGGTGTTGGTGAGCTGTTGAGAACAACCCAGCGTGCAACAGGGACTGTGCTGCCCGGGGAGCAGTGCCGTCGCCGGGGCAGTGGGTGTCCTGGAGGCGAGGAGTGATGGACAAGTAGCCGTGGCTGGTGCCCGTCGGTTTTGTAACAGGCTCAAAGCCTGTGTCTGGGGGTAAAGTACAACAGGGCAGCTCACGTGCAGCCTGTGCATGCCAGCTTGCACGTTTGGGCTTTGCAGAAGACTTGGACACAAAATGAGGGAGCCAACTGGTGTAAATTAATGCATCTCCAGTTGGGGCGGAGATGCTGGTTTATGCCGTGGTATCTCCCAGCATGGAGGAGGATTTGGGAATAGTGCAGCCCTGAGATGCATGTTCCCCTGGCTTGTGGTGGTGGCCCAAATGACGGTGGCCCTGGCCGGAGAGATGCAGAGAAGCGGCAGCGGTGGGACGCCGGCGGCGTTCCTGCCCGCCGCAGCTCAGGCTGCACTGCCAGCCCTTGGTGAACGCTTGCGCCATCCCCAGAGAAAATGCTCTGGCTCCGCTGCGATTAATCTAATCGGCCACTGGATGTCAATGTTGCCTCATCCAATTACAAAGTGGAAAAGTGCTGGATCTTCAGAAAGGGGGAGAAAATGCCGCTTGTCAGAACAGCGGAGGTTGGATGTTGTTTTCTTCTGCGAAGTTGGCTATTAAGCACCGCAGGGCCATGTACGAGGGTACAGCGGAGGAAACAGTCGTTGCTCTTGTTTTGCTCAGCCAGGGTGGGATTTGATCCAGTCTGTGTAAAAACCAAGCCCTGATTTGGGACAAAGAGCCTCAGCAGAACGAAAAGCCGGATACAAAACCGTATCCCCTTCTCCAAGGCACAGCTGGGCGCGTGCCGAGTTGGTGGCGGTTGGCATCAGGCCCTTACGTGGTGTTCAGGAGGACGGTGATGTGTCCCCCGTGGAGCTGGGTGCAAGGGAGGTTTGAGGACGCGTAGCCAGAAAATACAGCTCTAGCAGGGGAGGGTTCTCAGCAGCGTGCGAGAGCAGAGCTGGATTTAACCGTTGCAGCTTGGCCTCCTCTCCGTTATCCGTCTTCTCGCCGGTCGCGGGGAAGCGCAGACAGCAGCTGCATCCTGCCAAGATTCATGATCACGAACGCCTCTCCCCCACCTCCTCCCTCCCTTCGACAAATATTTTAAATCCAGGCCGCGGTTCGGGAAGCAGGTGCTGCAGCTGGCCCCTCCAGCCTGTTCGCACGCCCAGATGGAGCAGCTCCGGGAGCGGCGCGAGCCCTCGGGAAACCGGAGCCCGGAGGTTTGGTGTGGGTCTGTAGGAACGGCCGTGAGCAAGGGTGGGGCGAGACGCATCTCAGTCCTCTCCTGCGTGCTCCGTGGAGTGAAACTACTTAACACAGACCTCGCCGCAAGGAAGACCTGGCGTTGCAGAAGCCGTGCGTGCCCTTCGCTTGGGTGGCAGGTCCCTGGCAGTGAGACCTGGGGGCTGGCGACGGCTCCTGGCCCCTGCTTGCAGCAGCTAAAGCTAAAAGCGTTGCTCCCCTGGGCTGGCAGCCCGCTGCCTTTCTTTCCTAGCACTAAAAAGGAAGGAAAACGGACTCGTCGTTTCCATCCCTTCGGAATTATTCACCCCTCCCTTTCACACTGGGTTCATCTGGGCACGCTAATATCTCAAATTTAATGATAAGTCTAACGGAATTCATTTATAAGATAAATAAGATGTTATTAGTACATTAGTAGCAAAAAATGTGCAAGGACACTGCTAATCTAAGGTGAAAATGCCTTCCTGAGTGAAATTTAATTAGCAGATTGTGTTCTATTAGTGACTTTTATGGGGAGTTCATGAAAATGAATACAAATACCATCCAGGCAGCCTCTCCTGTGAAGCGAGAGCCTTGCTAACCCACCCTCCCTCTCCCTGCCACACTGCCGCCAACAGTGGGAATGCCAATGTGTGTCCTGTCCCCTTGCCAGAAGAGGACTTTCTGGAGGCAGACTGGCAGCCGGTGGCCACCTTGCAGCTTAGGGTTGTGGTCGAAGGGCAGCAAGTTCTGGGTGTCACCTAAGTCGAGTGTGCTCACAGCAAGTGACGTGGGGCGGGGGAGCCAGGAATGCCCCGTCTTTGCCCTCCGCCTGAGCATGCTTTTCCGTGGTAAGGTCAGCGACGGTTACGGAGGTCTCCTTTGGCTTTGAATTCCCAGCCGGACGTCCTGCAGCGGTCAGCACCGGTAGCGGAGGCTGCCAGCTCCTGCAAAGCGTCCATCACAGACTTTCGGCATCGGACTGCCATGTGCTGGCAGACCTCTGCGCTCCTGCAAGCCTGTCGGCATGCGGTAGCTGCGGGGGAATGGATCCCATCCAAGAACATCATACATCTTTTAAAGACTTACGGTCCCCTCGCAAGCCGGAGGGTGTTGTGCAGCTGTCGCTGGAGTCACAAGCTGTGGAGATGTGCTGGTGTCCCTTCTCCTCCTGGCTCCCCGCGCAGAGCCAGCGCAGCGGGGACTGCCGTGTGAAGGAGCCGTGGAGGTGACATTGATAGGTCTTCCCAGGTTTTGTGCTAAACACCAGCACTTGGTGAGTTTCCAGAGCTGGAAAGCATTCCTGTGCTGCATATGGTTTTGGGACCATATAGATGACTTGGGAAGGAAAAACGTCTTGCCGTCGGCAACAAAAAAAGGAAATAAATCAAAGGCAGCTCTGTTCTCGGTCTTTCCTGGGAAGACTGTCTTGCACACCCTTCTTTGGGGGTAGCTGTAGCTGTGGCACAACCTCTTCCACCCGATCTAGGACCTTCTGGTCCCAGTCGGTGCATGGCTAAGGGAGATGCCCCTGGGTGATGCTGCTAACCCAGGGTGAGATTCTGCCTGGGCCAAAACCTGTAGTAAAACTGCCCTTGACTCTGGGGTGGCCAGGAGGTCTGGACACCGTGCAACAGGCTGCCCATGCGTTTTCCGTGTGGGAAGTGCTTGTGAGGGCGTTGGAGCTCCAGAGGAGCCGAGAGGGGCTTTGTGCACCGAGAAGCAGCATTAGAGCAGTCGCCTTCCCCTTAGCAGACCTGTCCCATCCCTTGTATTCGTGCAGAATGAATCCAGTGGCCCCTGCCAGGCTTTTGAGGCTGGGGGAGACTCCATTACTTACCGCGGCCGATGTAGGAGGTATCTGGTGGTGGTTTGAAAGATCCTTCCCTCCTATCTGTGGGTGCAGGATCTGGCTCTTGCCGATTTCTGTGCTGAACAGAGGCGGAACGGCGAAGCAAATGCATGGGGAGTCATTATTCATGCAGATGATCCTCACAATTCAATAGAGGTAATTAGGAGAATGATGGAGGAAATTAGCACTTTTTGCAGGTTTATTAATATTAATAATATGATTTCACGGTTAAAAAAAATAATAATATTAATAAAATAAATACAAAACTGCAGAAGAGCTCTGCCCAGCTACTAAATACCAGTCTGCTCCGGGCAGTCATCAACCAGTAGCTTGAATTAGTCTCAGAGGCAGGTTTCTTGCCTTCTCTGAAGACGGCATCACAGAAGTCAGGATGGATTAAGGATTATATCTGGGGTCATTTCTTGTTTCCCACTTTTGTCTTCCACATTAGGGAGAAGAGCTGAAGTTCAGCAGGTCCTTAAGGCACTGGAAAGTTGAGTGGCTTGTCTTTAATGTGGTCTTAAAAATAGGATGTTTTCTGAGAACTGCCTCCGATGCCTGTTGTCCTCCTGCTTCTTCACCTGCTTTGGCTGTAGCTGTCCTAGCAAGAAAGATGATCCCACATCCTCACTTGCCGGAGGCTCGCTGTAACGTGGGTTCCTGGGTCTGCCATGAAGTTCTGTGTCCAAGGTTGCCCTCTCAGTTGCGTTTCCCACCTCGATCGCAGCAGAGGACTGCAGACCACTGCCACCGAGGTGCAGTGTGGCCTGGGAGACTTGCTCAGCTCTCCCTGCTGTTGGCATGCCAGATATGCTGGAATATTTGGGAGAGGTTATTTGCAGAGAGTGAGGAGATTATCAAATTAAAGATGGCACAGAATGTTATTAATGAAAATACATGACAAATGTATTTAAACATGTAAAAATTTAATTAGAATTTTTATTATTAAAATATTGCTAAAAGTGCCTACTGAAGCCCTCTGCTTTCTTTTGAGATCAAGGCTTTTTCAGTTCCTTGCATGCTAAGAGGAGGATTTGCGGTAAGGAAGGGAATAATTGGGACCAAGCGGCTTCTGCAGAGGGCAGTGGGACTTTTGCCTTGGATCTTGGATGCAGGATCAGGCCCGGCTGTACCCATGGGAATACCTGGCTAGACTTGATTCTCTTAGGAAGGCATTAATGGGGTTTTGCAGTCGTTGAAGCACTTCTTTGCTGGCTGGGAGGGACGTCTGGAGAGGTTTGGTGTTGGGCCGGGGACTGTGCTTTACTCTGAGGATGGCGGCAGCTGGCAGCGCCGGGAAGGGCAGGAAAGACCCTGGATGGGGTGTTGGACTTCCCACTCCTTCTCCATCCATGGCAGATGTGTGCACGTAAAAAACTTACTGGGGGAGCAAAGAAAAGGTGCTCTGGGGTCCCAAGCTGTGTGCTGTGTGCCCTTTCCTCCGTGGCACACCTAGCACACCCCTGCTTGGGGCACCGGGGAGCAGCTCTGCGTGTTTTCTCTCCGCGGGGAGCCGTGAATATGCCGGTAACAGCTCTCTTGGCTGACCTGATTATGTTTCCACTCCCCAGTCAGAGATGCCGGTCTGGTGGGTGGTGCCGATTCCCAGAGCCTTCTCCATCCCTCTTTATTTAAATGGGAAAAGATCAGAGCCGTTGAACCCATTGCTTTAATGATAGATTCAATTATATTAAAAGGTAATTGCAAAAAAGCAGTTTCTATAATTAAAAAAAAACCAGCTAGACATGGTGGCTTTGTACTGGTGCTTTGCATGCAATCTCCACCTTATTGCTGGGGATCCTCACGTCCTCCCTGCTTCCGTGTCGCATGCGGCGGCGGCGAGAGCACCCAGCGCTTTGTCTCTGGAGATGGGGATCGGGAGCCAGCTGGGTTTCCCTCTCCCATCAGCTCGTGTCTCGGGAGCCGTGCCCAGGGCCGTATATCCTGCGCTGAGGTGGCGGAGCTGGCGAGCGGAGGCGAGTATTTCCATTCCAGAGGAATTTGCAGGGCTGGCAGTTTTAAGGGAGGAGGGCGAAAGCAACCCTATCTCCCAACTTGTAAATTAAGCAGATCTGGTTGGGAACTGTCACGACAGGAGAAGAAATATGAAACCTCTGGGGTCATGTACGCAGAGTAATTTTTCTGACTGTAACTCTGCTTAAAGGTAAGGATATGATGAAAATGCTTAGAGCATTTTAAATGGACCCAGCAGAGATCTGATTCAGCTCCAGTGAAGTCTGCACGGACTTTACTGGGTGTTGGCCTACTCCAACTCACTCAAGTTTAGTCGTGGCTGAGAAATAAATTGGTTCCTTCTCCTTATTAACTGAAAATACTCTCAGGTGAAGGAACAGCAGTAGTCTGGTTTTAATTTGTTTAAAAATTTATTTTTTATTTAGGTGGGTTGCAATGCAGAGGAGCAAGGAGGTTGGTAATGTGTAGGGTGCTCGCTCCCCACCTTGATCCAGGGTGCAGGTGGGCTCCGCACCGAACCCAGGATGGGTCATGTCTCCAAGTGATGGAAACCCCCCAGAGGTGAAGCTGACCTTAAAAGATACCCAAGGATGTCTGTGTTTGTCAGGCTCCCTGCGAGAACGCAAATTGGCCCCGTGAGAGACTACAGGATAAGGCTCATTTTAAGGGGACTTGAAAAAAATGACCGTGAACTTCACAAAAGCTCAAGGCATAACCCAACGTGAACCTCTTGTAACACAAGACAGCTCCAGTCCCAGTTCTGCTCCCCGGTCTTTACCTCTCTCGCTTCGAAGCGGCCGAGCCGGGGTTCTCCCCAGCGGCGTGCAAAGCACGCCCGGTGAAACCGTGCAGGAGAGCCCTTCGAAACCGGCTGCGACCCTGAAGCTGTCGCTCTGCGACGCGTGGCGTTCCAGGACGTGCCGGGCGCGGGGAGTTCATCTAGAGGAAGAAGCAGGAGCGGTGCATCACGACCTCTCGCTGGCATGCAAGGATGTGGAAGGGGTGTGTTTTCCTCCCCAGTTCTGCAAAGACTCCGTTTGGCTCCCCTGTGCTCCCAGCCCTCCTGCCTTTGCCTCTTCCAGCAGGCAGCGCAGGCAGGAGCTGAGCGCTGCCCCACCAGCGAGATGTTTTGAAGGCTCGTGCGCGTTGGCTGGTTGTTCTCCGGAGAGCGGAGGTGCAAAAATGACGGGGTGTCAAGGCGGAGGCAGGCTCCTGGGCTCGCCGGGGTGACGGTAGGCAGGGCGAGGGACGTCTTGCTCCTTGGTGCGTCTCTTGTGAGATCTGTGGAGCCATGTGGGACACCGCGGGGTGCAGCACGAGGGAGAAGGAAGGTTCTGGAGCTCACGTCCGTCGAGGGAGAAGGAAGGTTCTGGAGCTCACATCCGTCTCTGCATGAGTAGCTCCCTCGCCGCGGTGGTGCTCCCGCCTCCCTTGGCTGTTCGCTCCGAAGCGGACCAGGCACATCATCCCGGGCAGCAAATGTCATTCCCTTGGTTTTATTTGGAGGGACACAGGCAGGGCAGGGCGAGCTCCATCGTGATGCGGTTCCGTGGAGAAAGACGTGCCAGGCTGGCCAGCCGGCCTCGTGAGACCCTCCTTCTTCTCCGGCATCAGGCGCCCTATTTCAGGGGAGGTTTTTAAGCGCCCGGGTTGCAGCCACAATACGGGGGAAGTTGCTGCTTTTCTGCTTTTTTTCAGGAACACAAGAAACGCCCCAAATCATTCCCCTGTAAGAAAAATAATGAAGCTGGGTTTGGTTGAAGACAGGACAACCGTGCGTGCGTTCGCGTGTTCCTCCATGAAATGTAGCGTCGAGATATTCAGGATTGTGGTGGGATGGGAGGAAATGGGGATGGAGAGGAGAGTGAAAGCCACCCCAGCTTTCCCTTCTCTCCCCCGGATTCCAGTGGTACGAGATCTTCACCCCATGCGTAGGAAACAATATCTCGGAGGAGCACTGGAGCCATTTGTTTTCCGTTTAATTGGCTAGTGGGGAGAAAATAACGAAGGGAAGTCATGCAGGGGAAGTTCTCATCGGTGCTGTTTTTGGCAACAGAGTCACAACATCCTAAATTTTTTTATTTAATTGCATTATTAAAAGTATAAATAAAAATAAATCCAGGAGAGCAGCCGGATCTATGCGTTGCATCTCTAAAATAGAACCATAAATGCCACGCAGCACTGGGGGAATGATTTATTAGCCTGTTATCGTGAGTGACTGGGAAGCTTTCGATGGAGTCCTTGCTAATTTCTAACAGCTGCATTAAATCACAGATGCTATCAGCTATTATAAAATAATCACCCAGCGGTCTGCAAACCAGCACGAGCCCAGGGTCGGTGCTGGAGCCCTTCATTTGTTTCACATCTCGGCCCCTCCGATTCCTGCGAGGGTGGGAAATAAATAGGACTTGTAGTGGCCTCGTTTTATCATCCAGGAGTTGACAATAAATAAAACCTCTATAAACCTTTTTCTAAAAGGCGTTTGGACTGGAATTTGCAACGAGAGGAAACCTCATTTTGTGCTTAAATATGGCCGTGCGATGTCAGGACTCCTGGGTCCTCTTTCCAGCTCTGAAAGGGAGCCTGCGTTTGCTGGTTTATGGGGTAGATGGAGGATTTCGGGGTTTCGGCTGCAGAGGGGGCTGGAAGGAAGAGAGAAGCTCCTGTGGCAGTTGGGGACGTCCGTCTCGGCTCCTCTGCCTTCGCTCCGCGGTGCTGTTTCAGACAAGTCACTTAAATTTCCCTACAGCTTGACTGCCTTCCTCTCGTTTGACAAATAACGTGTGTGTTTATGTGGCTGGGCTCCGGAGGGGGTTAATACTTGGCCTGGAAATCTCTTTAGAAGTGCCAATTTGTAGCGACAGAGAAACAACAATGAATGGGAGAGCCTGCGAGGTCCAGAAGAAGCGAGCAAGCGGCTGCTTATCGGGATGGTGGCTTGCCGAGCCAGCCACAATAGCAGAGAGAGTTTTAAAGGGTGAAGGAGATGGGGCGGGGGAAAAAACACATATAAATAAAAATAAAGCGGTTAGGAAGAAAATGCCGCCTATCTGCAACGCTCATATTTTTCTTGATGGTTTTGCTTTATGTTAGAACAGCTGCTTAACGTGACAAATGCCGGCTTTAATAAGAACGTACGTGAGGAGACGCAGGCGGGGCGAGCGAGGGACGGAGCTCTCGAGCGCGTCGTGCTGGCCGACGCTCTCCCCTGGGGATGAGTAGCCCTGGGCACGGTGGCCGCGGTGGCTCGCACCGACCCCGTCGAGCCGGGGGGGATCGTTTTGGAACTGGTGCCCGCCGTTTGGGGAACGGTCGTGGTTTTGCAGCGACGCGCCCGTGTTTGAATCGGTGGGGTAAAAGGGTAAAAGGAAGGAGCCTCAGGGCTATTTGCTGGTGGAGGAGCCAGCTTCTGCTGGCAACCGAGGTTGCTCCGAGGCCATGCGTCCATGGGGAACGGTGCACGGAGCAACGCTTTGGAGGGACCCGGGGCTTCCAGGGTGGCCTTGGGCAGGTCTCTCATTTCTCCAGAGGTATTTGGGTTCCTTTGTCTCTCGTTACTCTCTCTGCAAAATGGGACAGCAGGCTGTGCGGCTTGCAGGTTGTTTCCTTACTGCGGTATCGGAGATTGTCGGGTTGTCAGCAACCTGGAGATAGCAGGGATTGCTGACAGCGAGCAGAACTGAGTCAGTGCTGTGTACAGAAACCTTGCTCAGCCTTTGAAACTGCAGTCAAACCCTCCCCCAGGGTTACTCTTGCTCAGAAAGCGTGCTTAGCTTTGTTTGCTGCAAACCTAGATATTAATCCCAGAATCCAGACAAGACCCGGGCTTCGAAAAGAATTGGGTTGGAGTCAGAAGTGAATGGCTCAGACCCGGCTGACTCTAAAAGATGAATTCAAACTGACCTGGGAAGATGGAGATGTTCACATCCACACCCCGGCTTTGCAACTTGCATATTTATCTCCTTGTGGCTGATACCACTGGGAATAAATCAGCAGCGAGACACGCGCGGAGCAGATCCGCTGGTTCGGATAGCGGGGGACCTGCACTGGCAGTTACCCACAGCTCAAATCGAACTCCCAGGGAAGTTTTCCAAAGCCTGCAGCAACCGACATCCTTCCCTTACTTAATGTTTTCTTCCCTCACTTCAGCCCTTAGAAGCAAGAATTTCAAAGGTGAAAAAACATCATCTACACTGGCCACAGAGGGGAAAAGACTGAAAATACTGAGAATTTTTATTTCTCCTGGGACTTGCAGCCCGTGAAGCCGGGGTAGTTTAGACAGGCTGAGAATAAGCGTTCAGACCTTTACCTGCTTACCACGACTGCCAAGCCCGTCCGGCAGCACCGCGACGGTGAGCACGCAGGGGCAAGGAGGGGGAACAGTCCTCCCCAATTCTGCAGAGACCCTGCTCGGCTCCTCTCTGCTCCCAGCCCTCCTGCCTCTGCCTCTTCCAGCGGGCAGCGCAGGCAGGAGCTGAGAGCCACGGGGCCACGGGGACCATCCTGCGCTAGAGGAGAGGACCGTGTCGGAGGGGGTGAGGGCTGCGTGGTGGGCAGGTGGGAGCACAAAGTGTTTCAGCTCTCGCGCTGCGGGGCGCAAGCTTGCAGGGGAATGCAGGTTTTCAAGCTCCCTTTCGTCTCTATGTAATTTGTCAGGCATGTTTTTCTCTTCCTCCCTCTTTATCTTTAAACCTTGCTGCCTTGGCCGCTCTGCTCATGCTGAGGCAGGTCTGGGCTTTGGTCCGGGCTGGTGTCGGAGCTGGGCTGCGCAGGGCACCGGGGCTTGCACCCCACCACTTGGGTTGTGGCTGTGTTGCCTTGGGACGGGTTTGCTGCCCACCCCAGCGCTGGGCGACGCCGGGTCCTCCTGCCTCCGAGCACGGAGGGAGGTTGTGTTGGCCCAGCCAGCCCCGAAGTGGGTGTCTTTCGTGTCATCCAGGTGTGAAAAACACCGGTGCACGCTGAGGAGAATGGGTAGATATGATTTTCCTTTCTTTCACCTTCCGAACGTGTGCTGGGGGCACCGTTTCTGAGCCCCCCAGGACAGCCAAGGGCATGGTGTTTCCCTCTCCCAGCATCTAGTGCAGGTGGCACAACCGCGCTCTGATCGTTTCCGCGTCTCTGTAGTTTGTAAATAAGCCCAGAGGCTATGCGATGGCTTCATATTTAGAAATAGGATAAACAGGGCTGTGTGCTATCTATTTATTTGTTCTTTTATTCGTTCGGTTAAGAGCTCGCAAAACACTTTGCAAGCGTCTATGAAATGAGCCTTGTAATGCTCCCAGGAGAGGGAAGAAATGTTCCTGCTCCACTTGGCAGGCGAGGGAAGCCGAGGGGCTCCGAGAGGCTCGCTGCCTTGCCCGCGGTCAGGGCGAGACCGTTCTAGATGCAGGAGTAAATCCCAGGTCCCGTTTTCCATTCCTAGGCTGTAATGGCTGCTAAGACTCAAGCGCACGTTGCATGCCCAGGCTCAGCGATGCCGAGCTATTTGTGGTCACGATCCTCTTTTCCGGTGTTTCTCCTCCTCCTGGTCTAATTTGGGAATGAGATTGTGCCTCCACACCTTGTCCCGGTGAGAAGTCATTAGGCGGTACGTGAGTACGATAGTAATGACGGCGAAACCACGTCAAACCCAGCCTGGCTCCTTGGCTGTCAGAGCTCATTCCCATCTGCACGTCTTTCCTGAGCTCCTCCATCTCAGAGGTGCCTTCAGGCCTGTCCATGCTCCTGGTCCCCTGGACCTTGGGGTGGCCAGTGCCCTCAGTTGGAGACCACCATCCTTTGCACAGCCTCTTCCTGGCTGCTCCCCCTCTTCCCTCTCGCTGTCTTTGCGGTTCAGGCTCAGCTTGTGGCACTTGAACATTTGCTGTGGCTTTTGCCAGACTCGGACCTCCACCTCCTGGCACCGAGTCAGGCTCATTCGAAGGGTTTGGCGCGACCCTGAGGTGATGGTGCCTGGTGGGGACACAAGTGCGTGGTATTGCCCGTCCAGCTCGGAGGCTTCAGAGCAAGAAGGGGCATTTTGCAACCTCAAACCTGCCTGCCCTGCCCTTGTCTGCGGGGACACGGGGGCTCTGTCCCCAGCAGCCCACCCTACTGCCCTGTCCCCACGCGCGTGGCAGTCCCCAGCAGTCCTCAAGCTGCGGCGTGCTCACGATGCACGCGCAGGTCCCTGTAACACGTTCGGGTGCCCCTGAGCGACCCCGCTATGGAAAACCCATGTGCATCGGGGTGGTGTTGACACAGGGAGGCTTTTAATTGCTGCTCACTGTCCAAAGGGCACGTGGCCTCATCCTGCACATGGGCAAAGCCGTGCAGAGTAGAGACGGGCTGCCTGCCTCCCTCCCCCTTCCCGCAGGTGCTGTGGGGCTGGAGCCTCCCATGTGCTGCAAATTTGGTGCCTCCACCCTGTGATTAAGGGGAAGGCAGGGACTACCTGTGCCCTCTCCCCGCCCCCAAATAAATTCGCCTTAATAGATGTGCAATTGCACTTCAGCTTCCTTTGCTTGTCCCCTCTGGTCTCCCCAGCTGAGTGCTGCATCCCTGCCTTGGACCAGGGCTCCATCCACCGAGGAAGCCCAGCTGAAGGTATTCCCCCACCCTGCCCTTTCTTTCTCTTTCATGCTTTTTCTAACTTGCTCCAATTCCCTTCTTCTGGCCCCGGTCTGATTTTTTTCCCCTCTGTTTCCCAGGGATGTGGGAAATTTGGGAACGCGCTCCTGGAAGCCTCTCTTTGATGGATGCTGGCAGGGACTGTGCTGTGTGGTGGGGGTTTTGTTGTGCTCTTTGGCAATCCGCTGGTGATTTTTTTGTTTTTTGGGGTTTTTTTGCAAGACAATGTCCTCCCTGAAGCAGGCTTGAACTTTGGTGTGTTTTGATATGGAAATGTTCTGGCAAAGAAGCAAAATGTCGCATGTCTGTAATCGCCTCCCCCCACCCCTTCCCTCGAGAGTTGAGTTTTAAGGGAAAAACCGCATGGGACTTGAAAACTTGCCCAAATGCGCTGAATACCAACAGGAATGGCAACAGCAACAAAAAAATTGGCATCACAGAGAAAATCTTAACATTTCGCTTTCCTTAGGGGAAAAAAAAAAATTGAATAAAAAAAGTCCTGGACCATTGGCAGAAATACCGCTGGAAGATGAAATCCTCCCCTTCCAAGCTTTTTGGGTGATGTTGTGATGGCTCTGTGTGGTTCTGCTGTACCTGGGTGTCCCAGCCCCTTCGAGGTTTTCTTGAGCAGGGTGTTTTCGGAGTTGTTTTTTGTTTTCTTTAATATTGGGTGTAATGAGGGAGGCTGCTTTTAACTCTGCAAGGTGGGTGTCTTCAGAGCTGCCTCCTTTTTGAGTTTCAGTTGTCAGGTTTACACGCGGTTTAAGCGTGCCATATGCCTCTGGTTCAGCCGGGGATTTTAGTTGCCTGCTGAGCATTAAGTGTAAAGAAATCCCATTAAAATCCACAGCCGTCGCCGCGCAGCTGAGGGGGTGTTGCAGGTCCTCCTGAACCACAGCCTCGCCACGCTGTTGGCATCACCCCAAGCTGGGTTTGTATGTTCTCGGGAGGATCTTATGGAAGTGGGGAGGATTTGGGCTTGCATTTAGGGCACGAGGATGGTGTTGGAAGGGCTACCTGGGCATTGACTGCTAAACCAGTCCAGCAGTCGGGTGTTAGCAAGGAGCATGTGTCTTGAGCTTGCGTTTTCTGCCCAGGTGAGCTCAAGCACAGTGATCAATTTGAAGAGTAGGCTATGGTTTTTTTCCACAATTACCTCAGTGTTGTGTTGGTATTTTTCTTCCGCTAAATTCATGAGATAAAATGCATTAAATGTAACAGCACGGAAAATAAAAGTTCAGTTTGCGGAGAGAGCCTGATTTAGTGTGGAGATAAAACAAGATAAAACAACTGGAAAAATTAAGTGGGATAAATAAATTCTGCCAGAGAGAGGCAGGGGTAACACAGGGGGAGAGCTGAGTGTGTGCAGCAGCCAATCCAGCTGTGAATGGCTTTCCTAAGGTTTTCATCCTGGGAAGGGGATGATGCTTTGCTGTCTGCCCCCCTCCCAAGCGCCGGCGGCTGCTCAGCTTTATCCCGGGACCATGAGATGTGATTCTCCCTTGCACGGGGTGTGCGTGCTCCTCCTGCCCGAGCACGGTGCTCTCTCTGCATGCTCCGGCTTTCAGGTGAAGAAATGAGAATATTTGGCAGCAAATGGGAAAAGCAAAAAGCAGGGCGGCGGGGTGTGGGGGAAGAGGTGTTGGGATGGATTGCCAAATCTGCTGGGTAAAAATTAGCAGCTGCAAGCGTGCAAGAGAAAAGGTGGAGAAGAGAAGGGGTAGGGACAGATGGAGAGAAGGAGGGAGAGAAAGAGGAGGTGGGAGAAAAGGGAGGAGGGGATAATAGTGCAGAAAGATATTAGTTAAAAATCTTATAGCCCCGAGCCCAGACACCATCTGTACGTAGCAGGATACCGGCAAGACACAGCTCTCCCTGCTCGCCGTGGAGGTGTTGCGTACTTCTTGGCCTGATAGCGTGGCCAAGATGTTCAGGATGAGAAATTTCACGTGCCCTGGGAGAGAGATGCCTTGGAAGAGCCCCGTTTTCGGAAAGCAGCTGTCTGCAAGCCGGGAACCGGAGAGGAGCTGGCGTCTTGGAAAAAGCTTCTCTGGGGTTTCCAGAGGGAGAGCTGGAGAACTTCCACCGGTGCTGGAGGGCGAATCCCTGGGAGCAAGGATTAGCTCTCTGGTTAAACAAGCCCAGGTCCTCCAAGGACCGCTCTCCCCTACAGCTCTGCCGGCTTTTTGCTTTCCTGGGTGCAGCATTAACCCCTTCAGTTGTGAACTAGGCTGAACGGCTTAGAGACACCAAAGTTCATCTCGGAAAAAGAAGAGAAAAAGAAAAAGTGATTTCCCATTATCTTTGCCTTAAGATTTAGTTTCCTTTGCCTGCTGAGGACTGTGCTTTCCCCTTTGACAAGGACGTGGTGGTTTTTTTGTGTCCGCCACGGGAGAAGCTGCTGTCCCGGGGTAAAGTGCACCTTGCTGGTGCAGCTGTGTTTTGTTTAAAAGGAGTTGGAAATACTCTTTGGAATTCTTTTGGAAGAGGCAGTGTCCCAAAGACCGCTTGTGAGCGGGGAGGTGATGCTTGCCGGCCAAGTGTGTAGGGTCCTGGTGTTGTTGCAGTCTCCCCATCCCTCGCTGCATCAATCTCAAGGGAGCTGGACTCGCTCCCTGCTGCACAGCGAGCATCTCAGCATGCCCCGAGCTGTGTGGAGAAGGGGAGAATAATGTGGGAGCAGCAGTGAGGCTGGAGAACAAAACCCAGGGTGGCCGTCCATAGGTCCCGGCGGCTGCAGGCTGCTCCCCAGCCCGGTGCCGGAGCAGCGCTGCCGCTGAGCCGCTCCGCGGCCCCCGGTCCCTCACTAATTACTCCCAGGCCTGTACTCTTGACATTTGCAAGCTCCTGATTAGAGCAAGGAGGGAGAAATCTCCGAGGGAGACGGAGGCCAAACTGCACCACTAATAAAAGCTGAGATTGACAATTGGCTGGGAGGTGAGAGACGGGGAGGTGGAGGGACTTGTCCTTGCAGTCTCAGTTTCTTTCTGAGCCTCTGCGATGATGAGAGAAGGTCAGGGCTTGTTAACGTCACCGTGAGGAGCAGGATCTGCCACTGCCATATGCCTGATGCCCCCAGGGCCGGTGCCAGCCTCCGAGTCCCTCTCAGCTAGGCGATATTTTTAGGCATGGGCCTGAACTGAAGCCACCTGCGTGATTACCCCGTACAACCCCAGGTCTGCAAACTGTCTCGGTAAAAAAGTGTCTCCGCTTTTTGTGTCTGCTGGCTTTGTGTGTGCATCCAGATTTTGTAGGCTCCTGGATTTCAATTTCTTTTCCCCCATGCCCTTTTCTCCCCCACTTCCCAGCTTGCTCCCTTCGTTTGATGCCAGCGCTGTCACTCAGGAGGTAGCATTAACCAGAGCGGTGGGACGGGAAGGTATTTGTGATGGGGTGGCCTGGCAGACTGGGGCAGGAGGCTGCTCTGGCTGCCTGCACCCGCTGTCGGATGCCCAAAGCGGCCCCTGGGGTGAGCGTGGTTGAGACAGACCTCCTGTGGTCTCCTGCATAGCTGTTCCAGGCTGTTGGGTCCCTACCCTGTTAGGCAGGTTTCTGTTGCGTAAATACGTATAGCATTCCCTTTCCAGCCCTCTCTTTCCCCTCCCTGATGGGCCATATATGCTTACCTGTGCCCAACAGTCTGTATCAGCCAGTTTAGCTATCTGTCTATCCGCTTATGCCCTGCCTTTACATCTGTTCACGTAGCCGTGGCTCTCCAGCCTCCTCAGAGGCTCTTTCTGAGGCAGACAGGCTGTTTTTTCCCCTTTAAATGGGGAGCCCTTTCCTGAATTGCACTGGCTCTGGCAGGTATTCTGCTACGCGTGCTCTACATCTACGGCTTCCTATCCCAAGGGGTAAACACCATTTTACCCAGCAGAGCTTCTGGTCCCTGCAGCATCCTCCCTGCTGGAGCTCATCCTGCTGCTGGACGAGGCTCAGCAGCGCCCGGGGTCGGGCTGTCTCGCTGGTGGGGAGCTGCAGTGGGTTTGTGCTGGCTCTGTTCTGCTTCTGCTCTCTCCCTGCCAGCAGACACGGTTCCTCTGTGCTGGGGTGGGAGCAGATCGGGAAGGAGATGGGGTGTCCTTCCTCTCCATCCTTCCCCCCAAAGGATGCCTGGCACTGAAGCAGCCAATGTGTACCTTCAGGTTTAAGCCAAAAAAAAAGTTTTCTTTTCAGCAGCTGAAGAGCTTTCTGATGGAAAACTCAGCCTTGCTTTTCTCGGTGCTTCCCTCGGCTCCTAGGCTGTCCTATTTATCCAAGCTGCAGCGAGCATCCCTCTGGTGCCTGCAGCCATAGCTGGTGCCGGGAGCCAGCACGCGTCTCTGCAGTGCTAGCCCGTGGCTAGCGGTGTATTTAGGGTCTCTGCATCCCACTGCCATATAGAATGGATCTGCTGTGCTGACAGTTGGTCTTGGGATCACTGAAAAACCCTTGTAAAACCTCTTTATCTCTTTTAGCAGCTGTGTTTGGGTCTCTGGATGAGGTTGGGGTCCCAAAAGACCTAAAACTCTTTCACTGGTCGTTATGATCCTCCTCTGGCCCCCGGAAGGGGCAGGTTCCCCAGGATATATTCCGTAGGAGAGGCAGATGCTCTTTGCGGGAAGGCACCCAACCGAGGTGCAGCCTGTACAGCACGCTGCGGGCAGACCGCCAACGTGAGGTTGGTTTTCTTTCGTAGGCACAGAGTCTGGGTGGTCACCGAGGTCTTGGTGCCCTCAATTCCTCTCTGAGGAGGTAAACGGTGTTCTCCGGCTGTCTCCAAAGGAGGAAATTTGTTGCTGCCCCACCTGTTGTAACAAGTGAGGTGGAAAGCCCTTGGGCTTCCTACTGCAGTGGTCTCTGTCAGGGAGCAGGGACAGGGCAGGGAGATCCCCCGCAGCCCCCCTCCAGCCTACACCATCCTTTCTGACTGCCCTGCCTGCAGGCAGGCTCCCAGCCCCTCTCTGCTACCCGCTGCCCAGGCACAGGGGAGAAAGCGGTCCCAGCCCCTCACCCAGGGGGGCGGGAGGAACATCAACAAGTGGGTGCAGACAAAGATGCAGCGAGGGGGTCGGGTGGGCAAGGGGGCCAACGTCCAGCCGCCCTCCGGGGGCTGCATGGCGAGCGTGGGGCTGGGCAGCGTGTGTGGCGTGAGAAAAGTCCCCTCTGCGGCCGGGGGTGAAGCGGTTAAAAGGGGGGGGGTTTGGGGGGGTGCACCCCCGTGGGTAGTGGGAGCCCAGGTCCCCCCGCGCGCCGGGAGCGTGGTGCGGCGGGGGTTAAAGGCTGGCGTGTGGAGCGCGCGCCGCCGCTCCCCGTGTTGCGGGTGCTCGGTGCGTGGGGCGGGGGGGGGCGGCTGGTGTGCGTGGGGAGGGGTGTGCGGGAGGCGAAGTGCCGGTCAGCGATGGAGCCGCTGCCATGACAACCGCGGGCAGCCAGCCTGCGCGCCGCCCGGGGATGGCTCCCGGCGGGGCTGGGATGCTGCCGCCGCCGCCGCGCCCCCGCGCCCCGGCCTCCCCGCTTCTCGGCTGAACCGGGAGCTGGGGAGAGCAGCCGCCCACCCTGACGCCCCCCGAGGAGCTTCGAGGAGCCGAGGAGCAGCGCTGGCTTGTGCCTCGCGTCTGGGCGGCGGGGACGTCGCCTGCAGCTCCGCGGGGAAGTTCCGATCTTGCGACAGAATCGGCATTTTGGGGAGCTTTTGCGTGGTGGTTTTTTTTTTTTTTCCCCCTCCCGTCTTCGTTTTCCTTTTCCTTATATTATCTAAACAAAAGAGCAACAGCCGGCAAAGAACCGAACTCCAAGCCCGTTTTGCTCTCCCAGCCCGTTTTTATGGCCGCCCTCCCTTTCCTGCCAGAGACACTTAACGTTGCCTCCTTGGGTTATAAACTTTTGATGCCAGATCTCCGCAGCGCGTGCCCAACTGAATCTTAAAGTAGCGTCTCGAGCAGACACACATCTGTGACCTTCATCTCTTGCTCTGCACCTTCTCTCCTCCTCCTCCTCCTCCCCGGCCCTCCCGTCCTCCTCCCTCACCCAAGGATACCGGGACTCCCTCCGGATGCCGCTCGGCAGGCTCAGTGCTCGCAGGCTGCCTTGCCGGGGGCTCTCCTGATCTCCGTGGAGCTCCGCATCGCTCGCCCCGGTGGTTTTGCTCCCCCCCGTCCCCACACACACGCACCCCCTCCCTCCTCTCCTCCCCCCCCTCCCCACCTTTTCGCTCCCGGTGGCCTTGTCGGGTGTGTTTTTTGCCTGTTGGAAAAGTCCCTGCTGGCCAGGATGGGGGTCGGTGGGTGCTTAGCCCTGCCCTGGAGGTGCCTGGTCGTCCTCTGTCTCAGGCTGCTCTTCCTTGTGCCCGCAGGAGTGCCCGTGCGCAGCGGAGATGCCACCTTCCCCAAAGCCATGGACAACGTGACAGTGCGGCAAGGGGAGAGTGCCACGCTCAGGTAGGAGCAGCGGGGTTCCTGCCTTGGGGGGCACGGGCTGGGGGGGTGGTCCTGGCCGTGGCTTTCGGGGGATGCTGTGGCTACCGGAGGGTCCTGGGACCGGCTGGAGACTTTGCACGCTGTCCCCATCGCGGCAGGGGACACCCCCGGCAGAGCAGTTTTGGGGAGGGGGGGACATCCGATGTGCCGGTGCTGTGGGGCAGGGGAGAGCTGGCAACCTCCCGTGGGTGCTGTGTGATGGGGGCCTGAGGAGCTGACAAGGGCTTCGGGTGGGCAGGCAGCGAGTTAGCGCTGCCCTGGCGCTCCCGAAGTTGTCTCTGTGCTTGGGTCGGGGTCCGCGCGCTGCCTGCGCCACTGCCAGCGGGCTTCCAGGGCTGCCGTGCCTCCAGGGTGTCCGTGTTTCGCCTTGACCGCTTTATAGTCTCTGCACGAATCTGTTAATATCAAATCAATCTTTTACTCCAGGGGTGCATCTTATGAATTCTGATGGATGCTTTACCTTACGCTGTTTGCTGGAGGAGAAATGCAGGGAGCTTATATGCAGATGGGCCGCTTCTGTGCTGCACAATACAGCAGAGCGTCCCTTTTCATGCCCTGAATGAGTTACAGGTGTACATGGTGCATTCCCTGGGTAGGAGAGCGGCTCTCCATAGACAATCGCAGCAGCGTGGCCAGACGAGAAGATAGCAGCCCAGGCTTTTTCGGAGGGCGGCGGGGAGTCAGCTCGCGTCCGGGGCTTTGGGTCGTGCTGTGCGTGCTTCAGGTCCTCCCCGGGCTGCCTGAGCTGGTTAATCCCGCTGGACAAGCAACCCTGGGACTTGAGAAAGACGCATGGGGATGGTGGGACGTGAGTCTGGAGGAGTTAGTCTGCTGCTTTCTCTGCAGTAGTGAGCAGCGCGTGCCTGGCTGCTCCCTCGCTTAGACCTGGAGTAACAGGGCTGCAGCAGAGAGCAGCTGCTCTTCCCAAAGCCAGGCATAAGGGTTGGCATAAGTAAGCCGAGCGTGTCGTGCTCTCCGTTAGCAGCTGAGCCGTGGCAGGGATGAGGAGCTCGTGCTGGTTTGAGCAGAGGGTGCTCCGCTTGCCCGGGCGGCGGAGGCACGGAAGGGGATCAGGCAGGCTCTCCGAGGCTGGCCGTGGTCTTTGTAGAGGGGAAATGTTCGGTGCATAACGTGGTGGTGGGAAACGGGCTCCGACTTGAGGTCTGTGGTGCTGGGAGAGGCGTTGGTTGCTTGTCTGCCTGCCTGCCGGCACGGTGCCTGCCCGACCTGGGGATGTCGCATGTGCCGGGTGCATCCCTATTCCCCAGTCCCAGCCAGGGACCCGCTGGGACACAGTTGTCACCGCTCCAGGTAACTGGGGGCCGTGGCACAGCAGGAGAGCAGAGGGTGCGTTTCCTTGTGCTCTTCATAATTGAACTGCAACAACAATTAACCTGAGCTGGAGCGAGCAAGGCAGTTTAAAGAAGAGAAGACAATCCCCCAGAGAGGTGCCTTTGGCCTTGGTGCTCTTTTCCTCGCTTTCTGAATTTGTCATCCTGGTGAAGCGTGGGGTTTGGGGCTCTCTCAGGCAAGGCTCGCGGAGGTCAGGGCAGGATGGGTGCCTGCTGTGGCTGAGCTGGGGAGGGGGCTGAGCCCCTTCCCTGGGGAGCCCTGCGGCTCTGGCCGAGCCTGCTGCCAGCAGAGGGCTGACTTGGATTTCCTTTTTTTTTTTTTTTTAAGCTTCTGGCCTCTTTTCTGTGCTGTTTGTGAAGCAGCCAGCCCCGGGGCAGTGGGGTATTTCAGTCTTCCTGTAACGAAACTCTGCACCCCCCGGTGGGACTCCGAGTGCCGGTGCTTAGCGGAACGCCCTGCCCCAAAAGCACTTGCTCTCTACCCCTTTCTCCCCTCAGCATCTGCTGCTGCCCAGGCTCTCCGGTGCATCTTTCCCATGCTCTCACCCCATTCCTTTTTCTCCTCAAATTCAGCTTTTCCCCGCTGCAGTCAGGTTTCTGGCGTCCAGCTCCCATTTGCCCTCAGGTCTCCCCATCTCTCCTTGCATTGCTGTTTCCCAGTGGCCCCCCCTCTTGTCTCCCACCCCTATCTCCCCACAACCTCTGGGTAGCGAGCAGCTTTCTGTCTTCCCTTGGGGTCTGGAGGTGGGCAAGGCATTGCATGCAGCAATCCAGAGGGGTAGCATCAACAGCGGGGTGCACGCAGCAGCCCAAACGTGAAGTGTCTCGAGGATGTGGCTGGCATTTGTTTGCAGGCTGTAATACCCTACGGAGAGCCAGGAAGGGGAAGGTGCCCTGGGCAGTCCTTCCGTGTGGGTGATGCTTGTGGTAGCTCTCTAGCCTGGGGTCACCGATGGGGTTTTCTCCCAGCAAACAGCCTGCGCACCCTTGGTGGGAGCAGATGTGGTGTCCTCTGCTGTCCTCCCTGCAAAGTGGCTCTCTTCTTGGGGCTTAAATTGAAGATAGCTGAGGAGGTGGGCTTTGAGAAACCGAGACCCGTCATTCTAGCTCGTTGCACTTGCAGAATTAGCCGCGATCCTGCTAGGTCTGGAGGGGCCAGGTCCTCTCCCATCCTGCTTCATGTGGTGCTGCTGCCTGGCCATGAGTTGGGCTGAGCCTGCCAATCTCCCCGGCTTCGGCAGGGCTGATGGGAAGCTCTTTGCTTTCCAAGATCAGCTCTTCGACCACACGTTGCGTTGCAGAACGGAGCTGAGAGAGAGCAGAACCGCATGCTAGCGGTGGAGGAAGCCTGGAGGCTTTTCGGGCTGGCTGTGGTTTTCCTTTATTGGATTTTGGGTGCTTCCATTTCCATCTCTCCACCCTTTTTCGGAGGGAGGCTCAGCGCAATCCTTGCAGAAACTAAGGCTCCATCTACAGGCAGCTCCTGGGTTGTCTTAGATCAGCAGCAAATTATCTCCCTGTTTTAAGCAGAGATTGTTGATAATTCACTACTTTTTATTGTAAGAACAAACAATTCCCGTAATAGTCATGCACCTTTCCTCCCCGGGGAACTCGAGGCAGTTTGCGAATTCTCTGTGTGCTATTAAAAAGACAATCAAGCTGCCTCTTACCTGACTCTGAAATGCAAAACCTTCCGCCGTGGAGCGGGTTTAGATGGCAGCAGTAGCCCGTGTTACCCATCAGTTTGGGACGCGGAACAAGGAGCACGCTGGTAACGGACAGGGAGGTTGAAGAGGGTCACTTTTTAATTTCCCAGCTGGGAGTTGATGTGGAAATGAGAATTAAGTCTCTGCTTTTGGGAAGAGTGCCACCGAGTCTCAGCTTTCCACGCACGATGCTTCTTGGATGCGTGCCCTGCGAGCCGCGGGGCACGGGCATCCGTCCCCTAGGTTGCCACGGGGGCATGGCTGGCAGGTCCCCAGCACGGTTAGCAACCCCAGCGGGCTGACCCCCGCTAGAAACCTTGGGTTGTGTTTTATCCCAACCGCATCGCGGCGGTGAAAGCATCTTCAGCGTCGCAGAGGGCCGCCGGAGGGCAAAGGCGACGGGGACAGCGGCTGAACCGCCGGTGACGCCGCTGCTGTGGCAAATATTCAAGTGGTGTTAAAATGGGGCCGTGTAGTAAACGGGATCGTATTGCTTGTGCCGCCAGCAAACCGACCTTTTATAACAGGCGTCAGTACAGTTCATAAAGACATAAAACAACAGCTGCTCAAAATTTCAAGGCTTTATAGTTTTATCTGTATTTAAGATGTATTTGGCTTTTTTTTTTAAGGCAAAGAGAGTGTGTTTCAGTGGTTGGAGGGAGTAGCTGGGAGACGGGGTGCGCCGGGTTTCTTCCTTGGCTGTCGCCGCAGGGACACACCAGGGCTCAAGGGGGCCGCTCGAGTTGCCCCCTTGTTGCCTCCTGCCTCAGCTTCCCTATCTGTAAAATGGAGCCAGTGGTAGTTGTTTGTCAGGGATGATTAGAAGAAATGAGCGTTCATAGGTGGTGCTAGGATTGTACAAGAAATATTAGGTGTGTATAACTAGGCTTTTCTCCAAACTAAATAATACGGAGATGCTTTTTCCCCTGTATTTAAAGGCAGATTTTCAAGTCGCATCCCCCTCCACCTTTCTATTTGTTTCTGGCAGACCTGTGGCCTCCCCTGTTGCTTGTCCACGAAGGACACGAAAAGACCAGGGTAGCTTTGCTCATTTGCATCCAAGGCTCTGCGACTGGCTGTATTTTGTCAATTAGCGAGCATGAGAACAATTCCAATTAAAAACAAAAAAGCCAGAATAAACCATCATGAGATGTCGTTCTTCCATTTATTTTTGCAATTACAGTTTTAATTATTTCTGACAATGCTGTTTTTTTTTATTTTTTGGTTGTAATAATTTACCGCAGTCTATTTCCCAGCGCACGATGAGGCCTCAGTAAAATACAACCAGCAGGAGCAGGCGGCAGGACCGCAGTGTCCGGGCATAGGTCTGGGAAGTTGGGAAATCAGATTTTTTTTTTTTTTTTTTTGCCTTTCTCGGTCAAACCGCCAGCCCTCAGTTTACCTACCTGTTAATGGGGGTTGTGACACTCACCCGCCGCCGTGCGACCGTGGTACCCGGCAGAGAAAAGAAGTGTTAATGCAGCCACGTCTCTGCTGTTAAATCCTTGCCGAGAAGTGGGAAGAGTGTGCCGCTTTTTGTGTGCAAATGCTAAAAGCGTGGGGATTAGCGAAGAGCAGATTAGCAAGGACTTGCTCCATCGCTGCCCCCTCCCTCCCTCTCCTACCCAAAAAGTTTTCTGGAGCAGCTAAATATATACCTGCCGTTTCCAAGGTAGAGCTCGCTGCGTGGCGGAGCTGTAATTGGCGACTCAGTGAAATTACAGCCACGGATTCTGGCATTTGGATCCTCCTGGCTGGCATAATAATTTCTCCCTAGGTAGCTGGTATTTAACTTGTCTTATCTGCTCCTGATAGTTATAATTACAGTGCCCGCTAATTTCACTGTAATATTGCAGCCGTTGGAAGGGCGGATGGAGAAAGGTCGGGGGGTTGCGGGAGGGGTCCCGGTCGCACGAAGGCAAACGCTTGTTGCCGAAACGCAGATGGTAGCTGGTGCCCGAGCTCCTCGGCTGGGCCCCCTTCCCACCTCGGTGTGGGGCTGGAGCGGCCTCGCAGCCCCCCGCCACGCCGTTGCCCTCGCTAGCGTCGGGGCGGGGAGATGGCGGAGGGGGTCTGAAGCCCTGGTGTGGGGGGAATCTCCGTCTCGGGTCGGGCTAGGGCTCGCTGGCTTGTGCGGGTTGCGTGGGGAGAGGCTGGTTGTCCCCGGCGTGCGAGGGGGGGATTCGGGGACCTCACCTTCAACCGGCGAGGCTTTCGCTGCCGCTCGTGCCAGCGTCTCCCCGGCCGAGCCAGCGCCCGCAAGGCAAGAGAGGCCGTGCCGCGGGCGTGGGGCGGGAGCCGAAGCCCCGCTGACACCGGGATCGTAAGCAGAGCACCGGGGTTTTGTTGCAGAAAAGCCGGTTGTCGGGGATGCGGCGAGCCGGTCCGGCTCTGCAGCGGGAAGCGTCGTCGCTCGCCGTCACCTCTCCAAGGGCCAGGATGGAAGCCCTGGGAAGATCCTCTTGCCTAGCAAAAAGCCAACCCCCACGCTAAGGTTTTGAGCTCTCCTAGCCAGAAATAGTTACGAGCAGTGGTATTCGGCTCCAGGGGATGAGACCGAACTGTTGGTAATCCTTTCGCTACGGGGTGCGTGAGGTCTTTCTGCAAGTATAATAAACTGCCCGGGACTGCAAGCGGTAATAGCTGTCCTTGCCCTGGATCCCGCGCGCTGCTCCGGGAGCTCGGGTCTTTGTTTCCAGAAAAGGTTTAGGTGTTAACGCCGCAAAACGAAACCGGGGCGCAGCGGCTGTCTTTCACGTTCCCGGTTTCCGAAGAGTTTCTCTGTTCCCTTGACTGCTCTCACAGTTTGCCGCCTCCTCGCATTTCTCAGCCCTAAACCCCGGATGCTTTTTACAACAGCTGGACATATTATTTTAAGTGATAATCTTTAGATACTACAGCCGAGCAGGCGGTTCATGAGGAATATCTGATTCGGTGACTATCACTTCTTCCGTCCTTGCGAGCTGCCTTTGAGGGTTAGGGTATTCTGCTTTTCTTTGTGGTTTTGTTTGTGTGGTTTTTTTTTTAAATGAGAAAAATAATTCCCCCACAGCCCCTGCCAACAATCCTTAGCCTGTAACGGGTTGTTTATTGCAGGTTTGATTTGATGCGTAGGGCTTGTCGTCCCTGACAGACGGAACCCTTCAAGGTCGGATCTTCAGTGCAAAATACTCGCATATTGTACTTCTGTTTTCCTATGAATATTTCCCAAGATTTGCTTAAAATTAGTTGTTTCCATGACTATACTCACTCGACAGTGTTCCTCAGGATACAAACGGGCCTCAAAGTCCCCTTCTCCGCGGAGGGGGAGGATGATGAGAACAAGAACTGTTGTGGCGTAGGATCACAAAAATGGTAAATTGTGCTGACTGCGGTAAGGTGCTTTGTGCCATCTCCGGTGCAGGTGGGGTTCGGAGCGGGGAAACGCGAGGAGCTGTCGCTCAGAGTGTCTTGATTTTTTTTTTTTTTCTCTCGGTGGAAGAATGGGAAGAGGAGGAATGGGAAGCTAGGAGGGAGAAAGTGGAAGAAGAGAGAGGAAAAGTCGGGAGGGGAAAAAAAAAAGTGGCAGGTGCAAGAAGTGAATGAGTAAAGGGAAAAACAGAGCGGTAGAAAGGATGAACCAAAGAAAAAGCCACGGCTGGTAACTCCCGTCGCGCGAAGTTCAGCGCTGTGGGGCGAGATCCTAAATCCGAGCCCAGCAGTCAGCACGGCCGGCTGGACCACGGGGATGTGCCAGGTGTGGGGGGCTTTGGCCTCAGCCAGCTTGCTGGTACCCACGAGCTGGGCAAAGTGTCCCCCCCCACCTCCTATTTGTTTATATTTTCTCTGTGTGTGTGTGTGTGTATATATATATATATATATATATACACATATACACACAAAAAAGAAATCTAACAAATTTCTAACCCGTATAAATCCAATTACCCATGTTTTGCCTGCAGGGAGCGAGGGAGATTAATGTTTGGTATTTTGGCAGGAATGTAAAAAGAAATAGGTGGTAATAACAATGAAGGCTCATAAAAAGGAGCCGATAGCCGTGTCTGCGCCCAGGAACCCGGCCGTAATTCTCGTGGGCATTTGCCGGCAGGCCGTCCCGCTCCCGTGGCGGGGCAGGAAAGAGCCAGGAGTGCTTCCTGGGCACCTGAGCATTCATCCTGCGAGCGGAGGTGACATTAATGTGATGATAATGGAGGCTGATAAAAAGAAATGGTTTATGCTCCCAGGGTACCTGCTCGTAACGCATCCCGCTCTGTGTTGCGGCTCGTAAGAGCCATGGGAGCGTGCTGCTGTTATCCCCGTTTTGCGGAGAGGCAAGGAAGTCCCGAGAAAAGAGGATGAAGGTGTGGGTTTTTTTGGAAGGAGAGGTGGGAGCCAAGCTCGTCATCCTCTGTGGTGAGCCTGTGGTTGCGCTGGTCCTTGCAGATCTGGCTTGGAGTGACGTGGCCCGGAGTTTTTGGGGCAGTTACGGCTGTGGGTAGGAGTTGGGAGTACCAGAGCTGTGCTTTGCCAGAGCGCAACATCTCTCATAGTTTTCTTCCTCCACTCTGAACCCTTTTCTGCAGTGTCTCCGCACGCTGCGTTTTCCTCAAGTCTCTCCTTTCCCCAGCGTGAACCTGGGCACACGAGGTGCCTTTTCCCTGCAGCTCTCGGGCAGGGGCCGGTAGCCTTGGTGGAGGACGAGCGCTCGCCGCAAGGCTGTACCGTCACGTCGCGTTGGTGCTTGGCTTCGTCCCCCTCTGCTCCTCGGTCGCGGCCCACGGTCCGTCCACGTGGCGAACGCAGTCAAGAGGGTGTCGTGCCGCCAGGCACCCCTCCTCCCTCGGCTTTGTCGCTTGGGAGCCGGCCGTCCATCACCCGTCATCGATACCCTCCCTTCTGCCGCCCGGGTGAGGTCCCCCCGTGGGCACGGCGCTGCTCTCCGCGTCCCCTGCGTCGCGGGTTCAGCGCAGCGAGTGCCGTCCTGCGCTGCTCCCTCCGCCGTCGCCCGCGGCCACGTATCGGTCACAGCTCAAATATCGCTTCCCGGCAGCGGCTTCTGCCTTCTCCGCTGGCTTTGCATCAGGCTCCTTGCTCTCCGTTTATTACCACCACCGGTTTTATAACCCACTTTATCAGATGTTTTTTTTTTTTTTGCCTTTTTTAAAGAGCATAACCCACGAGCAACTCATCGTTTCAGAAGGAGGGAGAGTGCCGTTAGCAGAGGAGAAAGCCTCCATGCTTATACCTTAAATGAAGAGGCTGCTTTACCGTGTTGTTGCATTTAATTCAATCAAGGCAGTTAAAGCCGAGATTTAAAGTCCTTTGTGCGATCGCAGGAGTTGCTCTGATGCAGCAGCAGGTAGAGGAAAAGATTGAGCCCATTTCCAAGGAGACTCGGAGTAAGTGTCGGAAGCAGCCAGGCCTGGGGCTCACTGCGGCAGCGGCTACGGTGGGAAGCTGTTAGCATTCACGTTGCATCCCATCTCTCTCTCCGTCGCCCTCCCTGCTCTTGCTCCTTATCCCCGTATATTCCTTTAAGTGGAATTGATTAGTTTGGCTTTTTTTTTTAACTGGGGGGAGGGCTGTTTTTAATTAATATTCTTAACTGTATGATAATTACGCCGGCTGGTCCCATCGCTGCCTGAGTCACCCTCTCCTCCCTTGTTCTTGCGAGAAGGCTGTTTGGACTTAATTAAAGTTAGGGATCCAGGGCTAGCGGGAACAGCGGGAGCCTTGCAGGGCTTTTGATGAAATGATTGCTGTGGGGGAAGCGGCTAGCTCCCTCCCGGAGCTGCGGATCGCGATGCTGAGACACCGTTACGACGGTCCGGTTTGACCGCTCGCGTTACACAGCCCGTTGCACCTCGTCCCGCGTTTCCCGTCCTGCGCCCGCAGGCGACAGCCCCTGTTTTGGGGGCGGGAGGAGCCCAGTTTTGGTGGTTTGCCCCCTGCTTAGAGACACCCCCTCCCCGAGGGAGCGTGTCTTCGAGGAACAGCGGCCGAGCTCCCCCAACCCATGGCCGCTGGGCGTGTTGCAGGTCGTGGCGGGGGACGTCGGAGGGGTAACGGAGAAGCTGCGTGGAACCGGCGGGTCTTTTTCATCTCTCGTTTCACGGCTGGTGCTCGCAGACAGCGCTGCCACCAGAGCTCAAATGCAGCCCAAGCGAGAGCTTAACAAGCTCCGAGAGCTGTCCAGAAAGTTATCCTGACACCAAGTGACAGAGTCTCAATTGATATTCTCGGGAGACTTTAAACTCACTTCTGCGAGGTTTCCAAAGCTGGTTTTGTCTCATACCTGAGGAACCCTTTATCTGCTGCGATGCCTCCCCTGCCTCGTCTCATTGCTCTTGATGTTTCTCTTTGTTGCCTGCTGCAGCGTGGGTAAACCCCGCTGCAAAACTGCCGAAGAGGGGTTTCTCTTCCTCTCTGCTCCGCTCTGTTCCCGTATGGATTTCCTGAGCTGATGCCGTCCCCGCTTTGGCTCTGCAGGGAACCGGCTGGAGCCGCGTCAGGACCGCTGCTGCTCATCTGAGAGGCCGGGGAGGCTCCGGGCCGCTGAGGAAGGGCAAATACAGTGTCTGCCGTGAAAAAGGGAGGAGAAACTGTCCGAGGAGATCGCTCGCCTTCCATCCCGAGAAAGCTCTGGAGCAAACAATCGAGGAAAATTTTTGTGGTCAGCTAGGAAGGGCAAGAAACTGTGCTACAGCCAGCAGAGATTTGTCAAGGAGAAATCGTGCCAGACTAATCGAATACCCTCCGTACGACAGCGTAGCAAGCCTCGTGGGCGGGGGGAAGCAGGAGATGCCTCCGATGGTGACCCGGGCAAGGCTGTAGGTACGACCCTGCGAGCTGAGGGGAAACCTACGGTGGGAACCACCGCCGGAGCAGGCTGCAGGGAAACGGGCTGGCTGCTGTAAGCTGCTTCCCTGCTTTTGAGACCCAGCCCAATACGAACTCTTTGCCCAACTGATAGGAAAAGCTGCCTTCGCAGTAGTTTCAGGCTGGGGCTGGCTGATAACATCCTGCGGGGCTTGCAGGGAGGGCTTGGGGACCATCCCTTGCGCAGGATTCCTGGCGTGCGAGTGTGTCAGTGCCGGTGTCGTGCTGCTGGGCTGGCATTTTGGGATGCCATCAAGGACTTCTGAAGTGGCAATGCGCAGTCGCGGGCGGCTCGTTATATGCTCCATCTGTTGGTGCCCCACACGAGAAGGTCCGGAGTGGAGTATATTTGCTGGTCTGTAATATTGGGTTGGTTTTCCCTGCAGGCGAGGGGGATTGCCAGCCCGCTGCAGGATGGGTGGCTGCTGGCCTCACCCCGCTGCCTTCTGCCACCTTGTTGTATGGTGGTCCTGAGCAGCAGTACTTCTCCTCCCCTTCCTCCGCAGGATTTCGTGCTCCGGCACCGGCTGCAGAGCCAGCCAGCCCCCGGCAGACCCCTTCCCCGGTCACCCTGCAGACCCTTTATGCACAAGAGAAGGTCTTAAGAGGCAGCTGGAGCCTGCCCAGACTCTGTCACTGAGGCTGCGGACTCTCGGAGGTGCACCTGGAGCATTTTCCTCCATTTTTGCTTTTATTGCCCGGTAAATCGGTGACGGGGCCAGCCCGCCTGCGTGAAGCAGCTCCTTAGTAAAGAGGTGCTCTCCCCGTCGGCCGCGTCCCGCGTGAGCTGTGCGGGTGCACGGTGCGTTGGGACCCGGAGCGGGGATTACGCTGCAGCTGCGTCCCTCTCGGGGATGCCCCGAGGCCGGGTCTGCCATGCTGGCTCCCAGGTGAATCCCTTCGCCACCCCTCTCCTAGCCCACCGCCCCAAGCCAGGAGCCGTCGAGGGTGGCCAGGACTGTGTGGTCCTGGCCGCGGGCTCCCTCCGGGAAGAAGCTCTGGCATCTGCTCGGCCTCGCTCTCCAAATCCCGTGCCTTGTCCTGCGGTTGCTGAGCTTGCAGCTGGATTTCAAGACTGATGCCGCACTGAGCGGGGTGCTGCCGAACCCACTGAGTCCAGCAGGTTATTTCCCTTTAGAAGCCATTTATCTTTTCCCTTTCTGATGCAGGGCTTCTGTCTCTTATCTTTCTTTTCCTCCTGTGTGGGAAGGAGCCCACTCCTCCCAACCCCCCCAAATCACTGGCCCTGGGCACGGGGTCAGACCCCCTCCGAGGAGCATGGGGACATCCTGGGGAGGAGAGGCAGCTATGGGGAGTGGGCATGGTGGGCGAGGGAGAGGCAGGGCTTGGTGGGCTTCTGCAATGCCGCTTGACACCTCTCCATTCCTTTCGCTTTCTTATTTAGAGGGAGATCGCTCCAGACTTCGGCTTCTTGTGCGTGTCTCTTCTTATTGGGCTTTCGGATGAGGCTGTCCTGCGGGCTGGTGGGATGCCTGCTTGGGTTTGAAAGCTTTTTTTTTTCTGGCAGGGTGTTGGCTATTTGTCTCTGTTTCTTGGGGGTTTGCTCAGAGTGAGAGAGAAGCTGAGATGCAAACTGTCAGATGGGAAGTCTAGGAGCGCCTCGGGCCCTGCCACTGCCTCTCACTATGACCTTGGGCACCTCACTTACCTTGGGGTTTGATTGCCTCAATTAAAAAGCGGGGGCTCTGAATTTCCTGACTTTCCTGTTCACCGTAGTCGGAGGACTCTCATCCTTGGATAGGGTCTTGCATGTTGCCAAGCACTTTTGAAAATCCCATCCAAAAGTTATCTTCAGGAGCAACACTCTTTTTCATTAAGCACTAACTTGATAGTACAAGGGAATGCTGTGTGATGGTTATTAAAGTTTAACAACTGTGTATATCTATTACCTAGCTGCTAAATCTTTATATGCCTTAAATAATCAATTGATATTTAATTAGCATACAGTACTATTACTGCCTTCCTAAATCTATAATGATAAACCAAGTTACAAGTTATTGGACGTTAATTACTAGCTGATGATTAGAAACAGCAAGACATTTACCAGCCTCATCCCAGATATAATACAGCGTGTCCGTGCACACTGCAGAGCTAAACCACGCTTACTGTCTCTTAATAATCAATGGGTGTTTAACATGCAATATTTGTCTAATTAGCACTAAATTAAATCCTCATTGACAACACTTCAGGGTAAGAGATCTGCATCAAATATGATGGATTAGACACGGAAGGGCTGTTACTGTAAGCAGGAGATGTGTGTGTCATTTGCTTTGCTTGTCATGGCTGGCACATGCCTCCCTGTGACTGTCAGCCCGGTCCTGGGGGGACCGGTGATGGAGTGATGCCTCGATGTTGGATTGACAGTCCCGGGGACCCCGGGTCTCTCTTTACTCGAGCTGTAGATACAAGCAGCTCTTCCCAGCACCCTCCCCTGCTTCCCATCGCTGCTCACCCACAGGTAAATTTGTGCCTCCAACCATGAGGACGAGCTCTGGGGCGGAGCAGGGTCCTTTCTGTGCAAGCAGAGCTCTGCCCAGCCGCCGTGGGCAAACGTTTCCGCTCTATTTTGTGCTCCCTACCAGCTAACTCTTTTGGGGAGTCTCTGCTTGGTCAACGAGGATCGGGGAGACGTTTGCGGCCATCAGCGTGACCTTGCGTCGGGGATGCCGGGCGGAGACGGGAGGGACGTGGGGGTGCGAGCAGCCCCCGAAGCCCGTCGGCGCGTGGAGAAGCGCCTTGCTGCAGCTGGCCAGCAAACGTGGAAGCCGTTTTGCGAGAGCAGCGGGATGGATCGCACGGCCTCCGGCTCTCCGCCAGAATCGGCCCGTCCTTCACACTCGGCGGGGATGTAATTAACGGCGCTGATAGGACGTTATGCCAACAGCAAAGCAGAAAACACCAGAAAATGAGTCGGAAGCGATACCGGGCGCGGGGAAGCGGCGGGGCTTTGCTTAGCGTGCGGGCGAGATGGATGGTCCCGGGGAAGGGTTCCTCTCCGCGGGCGCACGATGCGTCTGTAACTTCCAGCTCCTAGCTCCCTCCTTTCCATCCTCTGCAAGGAATCGCTGTCCTTGCTGTGTCAGGACAGGTTTCTCATCGCCAATTTTCCTGACGCCTTCAGGGTTTCGCTGAAGGGGGTGAAACCTGGTGTAGTCTGAGCAGCTCCTTGGTTCCTTTACATGTTTTTCTCTGGCCCCGAGAAGCCCAGATCCTTCAAAGTGCAGAGCTCTGCCGGCTGGGATGGATGTCTCCGGCGCTTGGCAGGAGCTGGGATGAGAAAGAAGGAAAAAGAAAGAAAAAAAAAAACCCCCAAAACAAAAACCAAACTACTTCCAATTAGCAATTGAAATTGTCCTTTAAAGAATTTGCCTATTCTGCAAGGAATGTTTAGTAATTGATAGCAATTTCTGGCAATTAAATACAAATTAATTCATGCTACTGAGTAGCGGTTTATTTATGGCTCTGTATTTATGGGCACTCCCTCTCCTTAAAAATATCATGGTTGCTTTTGATAAGTAATTAGAGTTTACTGAATGATTTCCCAATGTAGGTATGAATTTTAAATAATTTTTAGTACCAAGCAAGTGTTTCATTGTATTGCTGAGTGAGGGATTATCGTTATTTATACTGTAGTAGGGCCTAGAGGCTGGGACAGGCACTGTGCAAATGTATAGCAAGGAGACAGTCCCTGCCCAGAATAGCTTACAGTGATTTTTATGTCTCAGCTCTCTGCAGCAGGCTCCTGAGCATGTTTTCCAAGAACTAAAGGTCATTTGCAGTCATTTGCACCAGGGCAGCACGGGCTGCAAGCTGCGGCTGGGCTGCAACCGCGTTTCACCTTCTTGATTAGTGGGAAATAGTAATTCTCTACTAGTAATAGTAATGGTTACCCGCTCAGACGAGGAGGGTCAAGCCCCAGACCGTGAGGTGGTGAACAGAAGTCACGTCTTTTGATTAGTTTACTTGTGCATTGGATTTGAGGTGCCTTTTCTCTGCTTTGTGTTTTTTCAAAGATGATCTCGGGTCATGGTTGCAAACTCTTAATGGTGCTCCGACAGCTATACGCACGCGTGTTAGCTCTTTACAAGATGAGATCTTCATGTGATCGCATTCCCAGGACTTGCAGATTTGGGGGGGAGAGGGAAAAGCCACGGCTGGTTTAATGCTGCGGGTGGGAGCTGGCGGTACGGCACCAGACGTGGAGAGAGCTCTGACCAGAAGCGTTGATTTTAGGAAAGCTGCGTGTCCCCAGACGCCTTCCATGGGGCTGTGCGGCTCCCCTCGAAGCACCCAAGGGATGCCTGGGGGGCAGGACCCCGGTGGGGATGACGTGTGAGGGAGATATGTCTCCTGATGTGTGATTTACAAAATGTGATGGTCATCTTAAAAATGCTGTAAGGAAGAGAAGCTGGCCGGACTGGAGCGAAGGTGCTAATTAAAGCACGTGGTAACAGCATCCATGCGAGGAAGACCCTGGAGAGAGGGAGAAACCCAAGCCTGGAGAGCAGGCATCACCTTCAGAAGTGAGCTTAGGAGCTGGCAGCAGCGTTTGGGCTTGAAGTGCCAAGCAGAGGTAGGGTCAAAAGTGCCCTAAATATATTTTCAGGGTCCTGAGGTGGAGCGTGTTGCTTTTACTGAGGGTCAAAGTAGCGTCTGGGAACCTTGGAGAACTAAATACCCCACGGCATTAAAGTGTAGGGGACAGCTTCGGGATGTACCACCTGTACTTCGGTTATAGATAAAGTGCCTGTGGGCTATTTGGGAGCTTTGAGGCTGCTTGAGCCTTGGAGTCCCCGTTGCTGCTCCTGTCCCCTTTGTCACCGGCGGGTAGCAGGGTCGGCCCCCAGCTCTCGTTCAAAGGCTGTGCTGATCCTGCCTGGGACTGCACAGCCTGTTCTGGCTCGTTTCTGGCTTCGTTACTGAGCTTGATTAAATGGTACTTGTACAGCCGAGGGCTGGGAAAACACACAAAGGGACCTTTCTAGTCATCTGAGGCACTTAGCTACCCTGGAGACAGATGCTGAGGGGATAGAGAGACAGGGTTTGGCACTGCGGTTGCAGTAGTGAGATGTAACCCATCAGGGCAGCGTCCTCTTGGGGTCCAGATGCCTCCAAGGAAGGGAGAGGGTTGAGACAGAGCCTCAGGACCTGGAAAAGGCTCCCTCTGAAGAGGAGAAGAGTGCACTGGAGGGTTGCCCTGTCCTTGAGAGGAGCTGGGGACAGGTTGCTGTGGCTTTTGTGGAGGATGGGCTGGGGAGAAAATGAGGGTGAGAAGGTTTTTGACGGCAGTATCTCATTTCTGTATCTTGTTTTATAGAGTGCAGATATATGCGCAGCCAGGGATATTGCTCACGGAGCTGGATTTAGCCATCGCCTCGTGGGCTGCGCAGCTGCTGTCACACCACGGGATGTGTGCGCTGCATGGGGCGATGCTGATTCTTGTCACCTCTCCGTGAATGCTCGAGCGGGGTGCTGTCTCCTAGACTATGGGGTCAAACTCGTCTTTGGGGGCTGGGAAAGGCTGCAGCAGAAGGTGGCAACTCTTATTGCGGGGCAGCAGCCGGTGAGTTTGGCCAGCCCTGAAGCTGCCGGGTCCGGGACAGACAGCAGGGTCCACCCGGGGAGATGATGCGAGGCAGTCGTCTTGGCAAAGACAGGCGTGGGCATGGCTCTTAAGGGTGAGGAGCAACTTCAAAGCAGCAGACTTGTGGTCTTGAACTCTCCGGGTCTGGCAGTCTTCCCTTAGATTTCACAGTCCAATTATTTTCGTGCCGTCCTTCCCATGCTGGAGGAGCGAGGAGCTTTTCTCCCTGCCCATCTGCGAACATCATTGCACGCTTCGCTTAAACGTTTTCCTTTTACCCGATCCCTGCTGCTGCGAGGGTCCGGGGCATGGCGGTAGCTTTCATCTCCTCTCCTTTCTTGTGACGATTCAGAGCTGGTGGCTTTTGGCCTCTGCACTACGGGTCTCTGCTTCGTTAGAAGCTGCTGCGAGGCGGTTTGTGGTGCGCTGGCACGTGGAGCGGAGATGCCGTGGACCCTTTGGGATTAATCGGCTGCCTGACTACGAGGGATGAGACCCGGTGACCCAGCGGGTCCCCTCTGGGAGCTGCGTAACAGCCCCCCGCTCTCGCCCTGTGATCCGAGCGTGCTGGCACCGGGCTCGTGTCTGGGCGCGGAGATCTTAGGAGACGGTTGAGACTTTTAACTGCTGCCTCTGATGGTCCCGCTCTCCCTCCCGGCGACTCCGAGACGCTCGCTTGTGTGATTAACTTCACATCCCAAAAGTCACTGCCTCTGCAAAGCTTCGGGACTCCGCCAGTGCTTCCGATGCTTGAGTGCCCTGCGAGCTTCCAGACAAGGGTCAGCGAGGCTGCTGCTGTCAGAGGAGCTCAAAGGCTCCAGGTTTGAAAGCCAGGAGTACTTTCTCAGTGACTGCAGGCTGAAATGCCTGCAGAGTGCAAAGGGGCGTAAACGGGGAGTCTGGGGGCTCGGCAGCTTTGCAGTGGCTAAATCTGTGTGCTCCGGTCCCCTCTGCGCAGAGCTCGGCGGGGTGGTGGTAGGTGCCAAAATAACCACGCGATGAGCGGGAGGTTCCCAGAGGTGACGGCTCAAGGCTACGTCCCTAGGGACGTGGCGAGGAGGGTGGCCTTGCAGGAGGTGGGTGAGGGGAAGGAGCCGAGCCGCCCAAATCCTTTCGGGAACGATGATGGTTAAACTCCCGCGGCAGGATTGCTCACCGGTGATTCATCAGCCCTCCGCTGCTCGCGCTAGAATGGTTCTCCATTGCTTTTCGTCTGCAGAAATAACGCTTGGGGACAGGGGAGGGGGACATCTCATCCCCCGGGGAGTTTTCGGTGGCTCTGAGGTGCCACCGTGCGGGTTGCCGGCCAAAGCCGGGGACGTGAGAGGAGGCCATTTGCAGAGCAGACGCCAAGGGCAGGGGTGGGAGCGGCGCCGGCACCGTGACTCTCCGGTGTCTCGCTGACCGTGCGCGGCCGAGGGATGCTCCTGCGCTGGGCAGCGGTGGGTGGACACTCGGGTTTGGGGTGCGGAGGTGCCTGCCGGCTGCCGCAGTGGGATTTTACCCTGAGCTGCCTCCCTCCCTTTGGCATTTTAGAGCAGATGACTTGAACTTTCTTCATCGCTCAGCTAGCAGCAGCACCTGAGCCAGAGGAAAACCAGGCAGACCCTGCAAGTGAATTTGCCAGGTCAAAGCCTCCCTGCCTGTATTGCTGTCTTGCCGACAGCAGCCCATCCCTCCACCAAATAAAAATTCCACGCACGGAGCCAGTTAAAAACATCAATTAGCTCTAAAACAATTATTATTTTTTGAAATGCCATTTTATATATGCAATAACACAACACAATAATCCTGGGTTATTTAACAGAGCATTTACCATGAAAACAGTCATTACTCTTTAAACGCTGCTGACTGTACGAGCCTCTTAATGTTAAGCGGCAAGTGAGGCAGAAGTCAGAAACGCCACGTTCCCCTGAATACATTAGAGACACCGTCACGGGGAAGCTCGTTGCTTGGCTGAGTGGCGTTGCCCCGGTCCGAGGAAGCTCTCGCCGTTCTGCCGGCCGTGGGGCAGCCCATGGAGCGCGGGGGCATCGCCCAAATTTTGCCGCGTTGGTTTAGACCCGGGCACGTGTTGGAGAGGATCAGGTGGCTTCAGTCCAACTGTGCTGTGGCCCCGTAGTTTTCCCTGACCCCCACCCCTCTCTTCTGCACCGCCCTCGTCTCGGGGGGTAGCAGCCGTATTCCTTCTCCAGCCTAAACCCGGCAGGTTTAGCTCTCTTAATATTGTCGATGGGGCCTGTCGTACTGCACCGATAAAGATGTGTTTGCTGCTAAGTCAATAACGAATTTAGTAGCAAATTCTGCTTTTTCTCCCCTTTTGTGGTTCTAGGGAATTGTGCTGGATGTATATTATTTACTTACTTATTAGACCTCTTCTAGATACCTGGCACGAACCCGGGGGAACAGATGGAAATACCGTTCTCAGGCTACCAAAAGCCTTTGGTTTAAGCAAAATAGTTGTGGTTAAAGATTAATTTAAGATGCTTTAAAAATTGAGCAGGCCATACATTTTTAATATTGATTGATATTATTATAAAAGATTCAGCTGCAACTCTTCTCACCAGGCCCTCTCTTGGCGCGCAGACAGCACGTTTGTCTGCGAGGGACACGGCTTAGTTATTTTTAATCCTTGAGACTTGTTCTTGTGAAATTTATGGGAAGCGTCGCCTCGTGTCTGGCACCTTGGAGCATCGGCATCAGCACAGGCAGGAGCCTGGGACGCGCTTGGGAGGGCCTGGGGAGGAGGCGAAGCTGGATGAAGGGCTGGCGGTGGTTGAAGCCTGTGTCTCTGCTGGATGGAGGAAAGGGGATGGTACATCTCACCCCAGTAACATCACAGGGCTGGGAGCAAAACTTCTTCCACTAAACTGGAAGAAGCCTCAGGGCAGCAAATGCTGAGGACCTGAGCAGGAAGAAGGTAAAATCTGCCCAAGAGCAAGTGCATTTGGTTGTGCTTCTTGCAAACCTCCTAAAGAAATTTCCGAAGGAAACTTTTTTTTCTTTCTTTCCCGTTATTCGGCGTGGAGGTGAAAAGAAATAGTGCACAGCACCCAGGACTGGGTGCCTCCTTTGCAGAGGCCTCTTATTTTCGGTAGTGTTTTGTTTGCAAGTTGGAGAGACAGAACAGCCTCCCCAGCCCTGGAGGAGCTGATTTTGGTGCTGAGGAATAATTCTCCAAATTGCATTTATTTCACAGGCATGAAAGGTCACAAAGTGAAGGGAAACAAGAACTGTATTCAATTAGACAATTCGATCAAAATAAATCTGTCAAGATGGCATTCCTGCTGAGGAATCAATTGACTTGGAAAATGAAGGCAGCTGCTGCTGTTGTTATTATTGTTGTTATTATTATTATTTTAAATTAGCTCCAGTACCTGACATGAGTACCTGAGTTGGAGTGCCTGAGCGGTTCACATCATCTATCACTCTTATTAGATATTAATACATCCTCCTCCGCCTTGCATTTAGTGCCCTGTTAATAGTCAAGTGGCCCCAGAGTGCTTCCTGATGTGAATGATTAGTAATGAGAAGGGATGGCGAGGCTTTTTTCAGGCAGAAGGTTAAGGAAAAAAAAAAAGAGAGAACAAGTAAGCAAGCGCGCGGCCGCTCTGCTCGGTCAGGCGCGTTTCTCGGTGGCTCTAAATCAACCTGACTGATATCTCGGTGTGTTATAGCGGAGGAAGTACCCAAATAATTTACTTTATGGCTGGGTTTTGGGAGGAAAGGTTTTCGTCTCCCCACGTCCCTGCTGCTCCTGCCTCCCTGGGTCTCCTGGTCAGGCCGGCGTGGTAGGGCCAGGGGTGGTCCCCGCGCCTCGATGGGTAGAGGTGTTTGCTGAAGGGTGCTGCAGGAGGACGGGTCCGTTTGTCCACCGGGTTGGAAGGTGAGGAGAGGTTGAAGCGGGCAAAAGGCGTGATGAGATGTACCATTAGGGAATAAATGATTTTGCAGGGGAAGAAATCGTCCTGTTGGAGAGATCTTGAAGCCTACACAGTCCACTCCATCATCTGAGCTATTTAAAATTTGCCTTGATGGAGCACTGGAGAATACAGCAAAGAAAGAGGCCTGCCCCAGCTGGATGAGAGGCTGGATAACCCCGACAGATCCCTTCCAGCTTTGGTGCTTCCCTCTCTGCCGCCGCCAGCCCTCGGAGGCTGAGCTGGCGCCGCCTCCCCGCGCTCTCGGGGATGGCCCCTCTTTGAACGTACGATGCCGGGAAAGCAAATGTGAAGGTTTCCCAGGGTTGGCAGGTAGAAGTTGCTAGGAGTGTCTGGGCTGCCTGTGATAGGAAAGGTGATGAGAGAAGTTTCCTTCATCTTTTACCAACTGGGGTATTTTGCTTTGTATCGGGCAGCCTTAAAAAAAAAAAAGAGCAGAAAAGAAAGAAAAGCCACTAACCTCCTTTAAAGACAGACTTTATCACAGCAACATACTGATCTGCTTCCCCACTGCCTTCGGCTTGGTGCACCTCATCAAAGATGGTCTTCCCATGCCTTGGGCAGCTCTGCCTGTCTGCTGCCTGCAGCTGGGAGGGTCCCGGGGGGACGGGCGGGTGAAGTGCGGCACCGGATCCTCCTCTCCTCCGCGTCTCAGAAGGCGGCTGAAGAGCTAGCGTTAGACGGCAGAGAAAAACAAGGTCCTCCTGGACGTCTGGTAGGTACCAGCACGCGGGTTGGGTGCCGACCCCACGCCCCAGCTGGTTTTTGTGGGCATGACTCCATCCTTCTCCCCTGAGCGCCCTGGTCCTGCCTGGGCATCAAGTCTGCCGCATCGCTCCACGCGTTGCAGTGGGTGTGAGTGTACTCACCTCGGGACTTCGGGGCAGGAGACGCGCATTCAAGAGCGAGGCTGAAAACGCGCTCGCCTTTGCGTGCCAGTGTGTGCGGGCGGTCCGGCCGGGATCCCTCGGGTGCGACGTGGAGGGCGAGGGACACCGGCCCTCGCCGCCTCCTCCCCTTGCTTGCCTTTTTATTGACTGGCGATGACAAACTGGTTTATGGACAGATCTTTTATACCCGCTAGGACTCGGCAGTTATGTTTGAGATGATGCTTTGCCTCAGAATCTTCCTTCCTTCATCCTTCATAAATCTTGAGCGAGGCTGCTGCATTCAGACCAAGCTTAATATTCTTCTTGCAGATCTCTGCACCAAAATGGCTGCATGTGAGCGGGGAGGTGTAGGCGGCTTCCCCTCCACCCCTTCGCTCTGCAGTTGTGAGCCTCGACGTTAGGGTCTGTAGAGGGGTGTGGGGTCCTTGGGTGAGGCAGGACGGTGCTACCTTGGGGGTGTTTTGCCTGAGGATCCAGTGTGTGGACACGAGCATCCTCTTCCCTTCCCACCAGGTTGTGGGCTGTGAATAAAGGGTTGGAGTGTGGAGGTGATGTCGTTAGCTAGGGAAGAGTGAAGGAGAGCAACGAGGAGAGTAACGGGAAGAAGAGAAAAGAGTAAGGAGGCAATAGGAGGAGAGACTTGTTTGCAGCTCTGTGTTGCTGCCGTTGGCTTTTTTTCAAGTAAAAAGCAGAGGAGAGAGAGTCCAGCCCCCTCGTTTCACCTCTCCTCCACTAATGCATTGGGTTGCAAAGGACAAATCCCATTCACTTGGCCTTTCTCCTCTCCTCATTAACTCCGATGACCTTGGGGCTGTGGTGAGAGCAAAGCGTTTATCCCAACAAAAGGATTATCAAAATAAATAACCAGAGTTTTCAGAAAGGTCATGTCCATTGCAAGCCCAGGCAGAGGTAAAACCTCTGTGCTCAGCTGAGTTTGGACTGGCTTTTCTTCCCAAATGTGTCGGGTGATAAATCCCTCTTGCTGTCACCTCACCCATGAGCATCATCTCATCCCCGCTGTCCTCACTGGGGAAATAGTGAGGAGACTATTTTAGGAGACTAATTTAGACTATTTAGAAATAGTGAGGAGACTCCAGCAAAGCTGGAGAACATCTCCCTGTGAGGGTGGGCAGCGGGGCCACGCTCAGCAGCAGCGCTATTCCCCAGGGATGTTGGAAAAGCCCCGCGGGGCCCCGGCGTTGCGCTGCCATCGCCGTTCCCCTTCCCAGGGCATCGCGAGCATCTCCCGGCGGGATGTGACCAGCAACATAAGCCCCCAGGCTGCCTGTTAGCAGGTCACTGGAGAGGTCCTCCTGTAGACAGGCTTCATGAGATGAAATGGCACGAGCTCAGATGCAATAAAATGCTGGAGAAGGTGTGTAAGAGCTCCTTGGCAAGCTTTCAATAAATCCTCACCAGCATCAAGCAAGGCAAAAAAATCCCAAAACCCAAATCCCTCACCTGGATTTATCAGTTGGATTAGTATTCCTCCAATTTTGTTTATGAAACACCTTTTCAGCATACTCTGTTCAGAGCAGCCCTGGGGCTCGAGGGGTTCCAAATCACGACGAGAGCTGCTGGCTTTTGCGCAGGTCTTTGCAGAGGAATTAAGGGCGCACCGCGCGATGCGAAAACGGGGCGCGCGTGCCCTGGGAGGGGACGCGAGGGCCGGAGGTGGTGACCGCGAGCGTGTGTGTGTTTGTGTGTGCATACATCGGTGATTCCCAGGTAAGCCACAAGGTTGGAAGTCCTGCTCTTGGAGTTAATAATCCCTCTAATTTTTACATCGTTCGGGATTGCTCCCCCGTGTACGGCACTGCTCCGGTTTTGTTTAGGCTGGGCTCAAGGGGGCAGGTTTTGCCCTCAGCTTATCAGACAGCACCTTCTTTAGGAGATGGTCTTTTTCTCCACGTTTCCAACGGCAAACAAACGTGTCTTTTAGGCGCTCCCACCATCTCCTGCTTTCAGTTTCTCTGGAAAAAGAAAAAAAAAAAAATCTTTGACCGGGGCAAATGAATCTGGCTGCTTACCATCAGCCCCGTCATAGGCTGTCAGCAGAAGCCAGGCATCACGCACCCAAGTTTTGAAAACCAAGCGATGAGCTGATGCGAGTGTAATACCTGTCTGGGGGAAGAACAGAGCCGACTCGCTGCTGGAGGCTTTCTCACGTTCTTGGGTGAGATCCTGGTTGGGATCTGAGCCGGCTCGGCTGCTCGGCAATTCCCTTCTGCTCCTCTTGGCTCCGTGCAGCTGGGGAGAAGAAAAAAAAAAAAAGTACCTGCCTTTGCTGCTGCTGCCCGAGTGAAGTGTTATCAGGTTTTATTCTCCCTCCTGTGTCCCTTTTTCACACCTGTGTACCACAAATGTCTCCCATCATCATACGCCCCGTGAAACTCTCCCGGAGCGTTGATCTATTCGAGAGAAATAGCGGAGGATGTGATTTCTGAGGCTGGCGTCGTCCCTCCGTCTTTCATCCCTTCTCTTCGGCGTGATGTAGCATCTTGGAAGTTGTAAAGAGCGTCTCTCTCTGTGTAGGCGCATCCGCTCCGCGTGCGTGCAGGCGGGCGGCCGCAGCGGCGGCACCGCGAACTGGGCGAATAATTTGCCAGAAGGACCCGTAAAGCTTGAAATCATTTCAGTACCTAGAAGTACGTATAAAATAAGTTATTATTTCAGTTGGGAGGAGAGATGTTGGAGACGTTCGCTTTGGCTGGGGGCTCTGCCTCGGCGTTGGGGTGGCGGGAGCAGGAGCGTTTCTTGGGAGGACTCTGATGCCGCAGATAGGCTTGCGGTGATGTATGGGCTGGCAGAGCGGGTGCCCGCGACAAAAATAAATAAAAAGATCCAGATAGGTGCGAGAACGATCCCGACAGCTTTCATTATTTAAACTGGAGATGCCCTTCCCTGGGAAAGAGGAAAAACAAAATTAAAAAATGACCTTTCGTTGCATTGCCGGAGAAATGACATTTTCTTTCATGGCCTCCCCTTATTCGTTGGGAGGCGGATGAGCCGAACGCCCCTCTCTCCGCTCCCGGCAGCTAGCGTGGGGCAGCCCCCTGCCCAGCCCCACTCAGGACTCGGGGGGCTCCGGCCGGGCGCGCGGCGGCAGCTCTGGGCAAACGCCCCTCGTTCCGCCGGGGCGGTCGGTGCCGGGAGCGCCGTCCTCGCCAGCCCCGCCGCCGGCGACGCGCCCGCGCGCGCCTCCGCCCCCCGTTTTTTCCGCTGAGGCGTCTTTGCGCGCGTCCCGGCGCCGCGGTGCGATTCCCCTCGGAGCGGGTCCCAGAAGCGAGACCCAAACCCAGCCGGCGGCCGCAGCCGGGCCGTGATGCTCGCCAAACGCCAAAACTCCGGCTGCGTTCGGCAGCAGCCTGGCAGAGGCGATGCACGGCAGGCAGGAAGCCGTGTCCCGGGCGTTCGGCTGCCATCCCGTTTCGGGTGTGAACCGGTGCTGCAGCAGAACCGAGTGCTGCCATTTAAGGGGCTCAGTGTTCTTCTCTCCTTTTTTCTCTTCAAGCTTGCCGAGAGCTGGGAGTTAATTCTGGAAGCGTCACTTGTGCGAGGATGTTTCTGGCAGGCTTGGTGTTGCTAAGTGTAGTTAAGCACCTCGAGCATCCGTAACTATTCGGCTCCTTTTTTGTTTGGGTTTTTTTTTTTTGTTTCCCCCCCTTCTCCCCAAAGAGAAACTTTCTGAAGGGGAAGAAGGAAGCAAGCACAATCAGCCGTGGTAAATAATGCCGTAGGGTGCTGCAGAAGGGGTGCCACCAATACTGACATGTGGGGGGCTGACGGAAGCGTGTGCTGCCTGGGCTGGCTCTTTCCCCATCCTTCGCCCCCGCTCCGTCTCTGATCTCCTCCGGACCCTTCTGCCAGCATCTTTCAGCAGGGAAGCATTTGGAGCCGGGTCTCGGTGGACCCTTGGGAAGGCAGCGAGTGCGGTGAAGGGACTCCGGTGCCTCCAAGGTGTTTCTGGGCTCTGAGTCCGCTTGCTCCTGGTCACGGCGGTGCAGGAATGGGTTGGGATGTGCAAGGATGGAGAGCTCTGGGTGTCAGCTTCAGAGAGCAGTGGCACCAGAGAGACACCCACCCACCTTCCCTCTGGTATTCCCGTGTTATCTGGGGTATTTGGTGTGTATTAAAGTGGCGGTGGGGTGGGCTGAGCCTCGTTCCTCCTGTGGCACAGTGAGGTGGTTGGTACCGGTGAAGAAGCTCATTTCTGGAGTGATGTGATTTGCCTCTGGTGTTTTCAGGAAGGATTTTCTTAACTGTTTAAACCTGGCAAATTGTGAATTACTTAACGGCGTGTTTCCGAGTGAGGTATAAAAAGAAGGCTGCAAACCTTCTAAGTGGTTTTTAACAGATACAAATTTCATTTTCTATTAGGATCTTGGAATTGGTTTCTGAGGTGGCTGGTGCTGCTCTCTGTAGCTGTTTCTGGTCCGGTTCCTGCAAGTGTAGCAGCTGGCCCCGTGTATTGCAGGTGAAACCCCAAAGCTGATTCAGTTTGATGGCTGCTCTTAGTCTCCTGGCTCCTGCGGTGGTACCTTTGGGGTGGTGGGTTGTGGCCCCAGTTAGGCATGAGCTGGGCTGAGAAGCGTCCTACAGCTGCGTGTATTTCCCAGCTAATTCAGCAAAGCAAATCCCCTCTTGCCCCTCTCCTTTTCCACCCCCTAGTCCCATTTCCAGGGGACCAAGAGGGACCAGAAGACCTGCAGCCTCCTCTACCTGCCTGCCTCTCGAGCTGCAAAAATTAATAACAAGCTTCAGCTCCCGAGACCGTCCTCCTAGAAGCTTATTTATACCTGTGCTTAGTGTTGATTCAGCTGCCTTGCAACCATCGCTCAAATTCAGAAGAGCCCTTACAGAAAGGAGAGATGAAAACCATCCTACCTCGCTCCTGCCCCTCTTTCTTTTTTATTTTCTCTCTCCTGCACGCTCGCAGCACTTGCCTCCTTGGTTTTGAGCGCCGGGGGAAAAAGATGTTGTCGCCATACGCGATTCCAGAGCCTCTCTGCAAGCCCCGAGACCTCCCCAGGGGCATCGCAGCCCACAGCCTCTCTCCTGCTTAGGACTGGCTTTGCAAAGCAAGGAGCCGCGATTAGCAGATCCCCTGCCCCTTAGAGAGCCTGCGCCTTGTGCTGCCCGTATCAGAGAGGAGAGGAGAAAAGGCCTGGCAGGTGCCTCCTTGGCCTTTCCAAATATCCCACCGTCGGCACATTTGTATTAGATATTGATTTCTGTTTAATAGAATAAGCCAGGAGAAATCACACTCTTTGTTGGCGTTCAAAGGATAAACCATAAAAGCCATTAAGAAGTACTGTAAGCGGCGGGATGATTAATGAGACTTTAGGTGCATTCTACTGACTGCTTCCAGATAATGTCTTTGAAAGATCCCGTTGCTTCTGGCTGCAATTCAGAGCTATTTATTTGCAAGGTGAAGCTCTGAGAAACGGCGCTTCCAGCGCCCGGCCCTGCCCGATACCGTCACGGAGACAAACTGGATGCCCCCGATTTCCCATCTCCAGAGGGATTTTTTTTTTTTGCTTTGCAGTTTTGCTCGGCAGCCTTGCCGAGATACCGGGGAGGTCAAGTGATGAAAGACGCTACGTTTGCCCTCAAATCACTGCTTCGTGTCTGTGGCCAGATGCTGCCTTAGGGAGGGCTCTGGGGTTTAGGGCTTGTAGGAAGGAAGCCCTTATCGGGAGATATTGATCCTGTTTGGGTTTTTTTTCTTGGTGCTGGCATGTCTTTCCGTGGCTCTGTATCTCTGTCCAGGTGAGCTCTCTTGCAGTTGGGCTGTCTGTGATCCTGCCAGCGCTTGCGCACCCATAAATTCCCCTCTCGGTTTCAGCATGGGCAGAGCTCACAGCTGCGTCCTGCCTCATCCGGGGCTGAAACCCCCCAAAACCTGTCTGCTAGGTCTCTGTGAGGGTCAGCGTCCCACCGTGAGCCCCAAAGCTGCGTGTCCCCGGGCACTCCTCTTCCCCCTCTTCCCCGGCGGCACATCTTGGTGTCGGCAGGGCTTTGCCGAGGCACCGGAGATCTCGCCAGGGAGCCCAGCAGAGCTGGAAATGAACGTTTTCGTTCCATCCCTTTCCCGGCAGCTCTAGATGAGGAGCGTGTCAGTCGGCTTTTATTCTTTAAGAGGCAATAAACTGGGTTTTACAGGGACCCCTTGTTTTTCAGTGGTATACTTGCTCTCCCTGGCAAGCAGAGCTACGGTCTCTATTCCCGGATAAAACCTTGGGGGCAAAGGGAGTCTCAGACCTAAGGTCTAATCCATGCCTTCCACTTGCCCGCTTCGCTTTTTGGGCTGCCCAACTTGCAGCCCTCAGGGCGTGATTTTTGGAGGGATGGTGTGGGCAGAGGCACAGAGCTGCTCTGCGGAACGGGGACGCTCAGCCCCGCGTCCCGACCTGCTGCTGGAATGTTGGTTTGGTTTGGGTTTTTTTTATTTTCCTGGGAAGGTGGAAGTTATTGGCGTCACAGCAAATCCTGTTTGTTTCTAAACCAAGCCCTTCTGCGGCTAAATAACAAACAGAACCCAAGGAAACAGATAAAGCAGAGTTAAAAAAAAAAAAAGCTGTACTTGAAATGGTCTTCCCCCCCCCCCGCCCTTGGCAAAAAAAAGATCCTTCCCTGTGGCGGGGCAGGATATGGGAGGCAGGGATTTTCTGTCGAGGGAGTGGGAGCTGCCAGAGTTCGTCATCAAGAATAATAATAACAACCAAATGATGATTGGCAAACTGTCGTTGAGGGGGTAATGAGGATATAATCCAGCGCAGCAGAGGAAAAAGGAGGGGGGAGCAGGCAATATCGCGTCTTTAATAAACAGTAACGCTGCTGGTAGGAGGGGAAGGACCTGATTCTGCTGTTTCCTTCCTCAGTGGCCGTGTTGCAGAGAGAGCTGGAGAGAGAAACCCACCTTCTTTAAGCAGGGGGTTGGTTTTCCCTGTTAAACTCGAAGATAAAACTCTGGTGCTAAATTGCTCTCACTGTTTTAATTCGCCCCGGCTCACCACCTCCTCTCTCTCCCTGCTACCTCCTTCTTCTGCTTTTCTCCTTTATTTTTGTCTCCTTTCTCCTCTCTGTGCCTCTCCTCCATCTTTGTTTCGCTCTGTCAATCTCTTCCTCTTTTCTAAAGCTCCCTTTGCTTCCTCCGCTCTCCCATCTCCTTTATTCCCTTTAAATTTGTCTCTCCCAAGCCCTCCTCCGCCTCCTCCTCCTCTCTCAGCATCCTCTCCCTCATTGCCGCCAGGCTTTGCAGCCTCTCCCCAGCTTCGCCAGCCCTTCCCGAAGCTGATTTATTGGCTCGCTTGGAGAAAATCGGGGCTGGTTTTGACTCCTCCAAGATGCTGCCGGCAGCCGGAGGTGGCACTAAAAGGGCACCGGGTTCATTTTAAGCATCACGGTCAAGTGCAGTAGTTTGGGCTGGGTAACCTCTCCTGCAGGCTGTGTGTTTGGAGAGGCGGGTTTTATGGTCTCTTGGCTTTCAGCATCCTCTCCCTTTTATACCTGCCCTCCAGATGTGAGCTCTCGAGCAAAGTGCTCTCCAGGCTTTGCTTCGTGCACGCACTCAGCACTTAATAAGCAATAGTGAGTAGTAAAAACGGCAAGTGGAGGGATATGTGGGGTTGGGAGCCCTGAGGTGGGGGATTTATAATGTTTATGAGCTCTGAGTTTGCCTCTGCCACTGACTGCTGCCGGAGATTTAGCAAATCCTTTAATCTCTCTCCTTCCTCAGTTTCTCCAGTCGGTTAAGTGAGGATAATGAGCCATAACTAACTTGCAAGCTGTCAAGGGAATGGTTTAATTAGCGGCTGATCTTGCTAGGTGCTTGTGGGGCTTCGGTTCGCGTCGTGGTACGGGAGCATGGATTCAGGCATGAGAAGGCTCTGAGGGGCTCAGGACCTGCAAGATATTTGACTGCCTAAATACTTCGGATGTTCCAAGCCCCAGCTCGTACGGCAGCTCCTACAGCCCTTGGTGGTGTTTTCTGGGGGAGGCAACGGCCCCGGTCCCCTGGCTGGCCGTGCCCCATGGCAGCGAGCAGGGGATGGGGGGACCTGGGCTCTGCTCCCCTTTGCCGTGCATTTTGCGGGCTGTCCCTTCCCTTTCTGCGCGCACGGGGGTTAATTGCCTGGCGCATCTGCCAGCCGCAGGGCTTCCCAGCCAGCGCCGCTCTTCCAGGAATAGAGAGGCTCTTGGTTTTCAGCGCTCTGTCATAAATCCAAACAAGAAAAAGGTGAGAGAAAGAAGGGAGGAAATCTATTCCTTCCAGCCGTCTCTGGCTTATGTGGCCGATCAGGTACGGCGTTTTCTTTTGGAGTAGGCAGGAGGTGAAGCAAAGGTGGTGGAGGAAGAGAGGTACATAGATCGTCCTCCATTGTGGGGATCAGCTGTGGACCCTCAAGTGATATACTCCAGCCTCCCCCCACTTCACGATGCTCGTTGCTTCCTTTGGATGCTCTCTAGAACTTGGCTGCCTTTCTATCACAGGGTAGAAAAAACACTGGTTTTGACACTTGTTATGAGATCTGATCTGACTTTTATTGGGGGTATGTGTGTCATCTTATCTCCCCTGGTTTTTAGTTGTAACAGCATGTTAGAGGCATGACGGGTGTATTTGTTACTGCTCTGTGCTCTCCTTGCCGGGGCTGCCTTGCCTGCACGCGTTCCAGAGGGTTAGCTGGCGCCGAAGCAAACCACATCCACCGCCTTCCTTCTGCCTGCCTGCCTTAGTCCCTTAACAAACGCAATTATATTTGTCTTGCACCATCTTTTTTTCTTGAGATGAGCCCTTGCTGGCTAGTGCTTAGAGTCCCGTTCTCTTTTTCTGCTGCCAAAAACACAGGGGAATGGTATTTTACACAAAAGCCTTTGAGAAGCAAAGAAGCTCTTGAAATCTCACCCTGGCGTGACCTTTTTCCCCCCCCCCTTCCCTTGAGCAGGCAAAGGGCATCGTGTGACCCGTCCACTCAATCCTGTAAATCGTTTTTACAGACATGTAAAATACCGGTGAAAAATACTTCATCCCTTTAAAGAGAAAAATAAACAGCTTCTCTCATCATTATACAGTTTCCAGGAAGAAAAGCACAGTTGGTATTGACAAAGCTTAAAAAGAGGCAGGGGGGAAGAAAAAAGAAAACCCAGACCCAAGATGCTGAACTTCTCGCAAAACAACTTGCCTTTGATATTTACAAATGTGTAATTTGCTCCTTGTCGGATTTGGTGTGAACTCCTCGTCACTGGGACCGGGCTCCAGCAGCAAGAATCCCCTTCCCAAACCATGGGCTTATATTTGTTGGCTGAAAATCTGGCAGGAGCTGTTGAATGTCTTGGTGGTCATTGGGTCTCTTAAGAGGGTGATTCATTGCACCCTAAAATGTTGTCTGAAGTAAGGGTGCTCATTTGAAGGGTGCTTTAAAGGTTCCTTCCGACCCAAACCATTCTATGATTGGCGTTGGCCATTGCTCTTTGCTAGCTGCGGTGGGATCTTTGAACGTCAACCCGCACGAGGTACCTGACTTGAAAGCAGCTGTAGTTAGCTGAGCTCAGCACTACCCTGAGTGTCCAATGCAAGGTGCTTGGCTGGGGTTTTGCATAAGTGTGGCTGCAAGTAGTAGTTTTATTGCTCCGAAATTCCCTTTCCATCAGCTGAGATTGATTTCAAGACATGAACTTGACTTCTCTTGTGACCTGTAGTTGACTGTGTGCTCCGTTATGTTTCAAAGTACTCTGAGAGCCATAGAAATGTGAGGCCTTGTCTTTTGCCATTGAAATATTTTTATTCTTTCCCCTTCCTGGGTTTATTGCCTTTGAGTTGTGCTGGTGCCTTTGAAGTAGGGATGAATTTTAGCCACGGGGTTTCATCTCGGGGTGTAGATCCACGCTCAAAGGAGGGAAACGTTCACTACATTTTCTGTTTCCGTTCAGCCTGTTACAGAGTGGGACCCAAGCTGTGAAATTCAGATGTAAATTCCTCCTAAGCCTAGGCACGGTTTGATCGCCCGGCTTTTAAGCTGGCGACCATGAACGCCCAGGAAGGGAAGCTCAGGATGCCTTCCTTAGAGATAGGATTGACCACTGACTGCAGTCCCTCTGCATCCAGAAAACCAGTTGGGAATGGGATTGGTGTGCCCTGGGTGAAGCCGCAGTCTTGCCCTCTCCAGCTTCCCAAGGTTGAGGCTTAAAAAGGCTGTTTCTACCTCTGCCTCCAAAATGAGTCAGTGGTGTAAAAGAAGTGCAAGGTTAGGCTGAAAACGGTAGGACCCAGCTGGGACTCTGGTGAGGGGAAAAAACCCCATACGATGCCCCATCACCACCCTGAAAGCATCCAAAATGAGAGAATTTGTCCCCGTGTTGTCTTTTGGCTCAGCCCCTGTAAGCGAGCGGGTTTTCCACGTGGCCTCACCGGCAGAGCCGCCCTTGGCCGGTGGCTAATTGGCCATAGTTGCAGCTCCCGGCTCGCTCCATTTATATCCGCGAACAGGGATTACTGGGAGCCGACTGACTTCAATGCCAGCTGCGGAGAAATGGAGGGGGAGAGGGGAGAGCAGCAAATGAGCCGTGCAGATGTTGGAAAGTGAATTAGCCTTTAAGAGTGTTTTCTGTGGCGAGGCAGTACGGCAGCCGAGGTAAGAGAGAGCATGATGCTGACAGCATCCCTCCAGCAATCCCTCATATTTACTGAAGGATTGAGATGAGTTTGTTCTCTTCTAGCGGATCGAAGGCTATGGAGATCGCAGAGCCTCCTAGGGTGCGTGGCAGGGCTTAATAATAAAGAATGAGTCAGCTCTTCAATATTACACGAAAGTACCGGGCTTAAATAATAAATGAAGCAAAATTAATCAAGGTGTATCTGAAGGGAGATATGGACGTTCCAGTGCAGCGAGCTCAGGAGCAGCTCGGCAACTGTCAACACGCAACAGAAATGAAGTTGTTTCTAAAAACCAGCTGGAGAGGAGTCTCTAGATGTTGTTCCTCTTCCTTTAAAGAGCGTCATTTGTTCTGAGACGGCCTGTTAAATGATCCACTGCTTCCCAGGAAGAGCTGTCCATGACCAAGAAAGGGACTTCTCTTGGGGAAGTCATGGTGCTTCACAGTCCCAGTCTTGTCTGGTGCATGGAAGAGGTGAGGTGGAAAGGAAAATAAGTTGAGTGAGGCTGAGTAGGTGCAAGTTCAAGCTGGGCCCTCAAAAAGGGCGGCTGTCTGAGGCACAGAGCTTCCTTTGTCTGCCCCCTCTTTTACCCCTTTCCTACCCTCCAGTGCTGCTGTTTCTTCTGCTGATCCCTGCCAGCTTTGTATCGCCTTCACATCATGTGTGTGAGGAAGGGGAGAGAAGTGGGATGGATCCCAGTCGCTTCTCCCCCCGCATTTGGTGCTCTTTGGGGAGTGGACAAACCCAGGTGCTTTTGTGCCTTATTTCCATTTAGACGCTTCACAACAGCCTTGTGGGCTTCGATGTTCATCATCCTTTGACTTTCCGTGGGCTTTGGGTGCCTGGCCATTGCGGATCTCGGCTTTCAGCCTTCTGGCTTTCCTTTCTGACCAGGGCTCCGTTTAACCTTTCCTCTTGTCTGAAGAAAGCACATCACATCAGCCCATGCGCGCAGATGGAAAATTGAAGAGGATCTTTGCCCTTTTCCTTCTTCTAATGTAACGACTCAGGGATCCCCCGTAAAGGCTGGGTTTCCCTTACGAAGCAGTTGGTGGCAAAAGACGTACAAGGTAATTGGAAAAGTAGCCAGGTTTGAGATTAAAGTTGTTCCGTCAGCTGAGACGTTTGTCGAAAGCTTCCCCTCTGGCTGATTTACATAATGCTCCTAACCATTTCAGGAGTGTTGGGAATCCCATAATGCAAATAACCCCCGAGCCTATATCATCAAATGCCTTCACCTGATCCAAGATGAGTGCAGAAAGAAATTTGCCACATGTTTTACCCAGCTCAGCAATGTCTCCTCCGCAGACGGAATTGCTAACAATATTCCGACCTGTTGGAGCACAACATTGAAACGTATAGAAACAAGACCCGCAGCCACGTTCTGCAATTCAATCTTGTCTTTATTGCAGTGGTGGAGGTGTGCTGCATATTAGCGAGTGTTTTTTTTTCCCCTCACTAACCTTGGCTAGGTGTTGTTACCAGTTCCTGGCTCTGCTGGGAGTCAGTCCACGTGGGTCCTTGTCCTGTCGATGGGAAGGTGGCTGGCTTCCCATCCTGGTTGGGGATGTGCTGGTGACTCAACATTGGTCCCCATAAACCCTGTCCTGCAAAATACCTAGCTTGAATTCCCACCGATGGCCAAAGAGAGTCAAGGTCGATGGGAGAGGACATGCTCTTATCTCCTCTGGATTACGGTGATGCTGCTGCAAACTGATGGTTCTGCATCCACGTTGGTGCCCCTATGCAGATTTCCCCCTGCTGAGGATCTGCTCTCTAATCCTCTCTTTTTTCATGCTTTTATCTTCCGGAGAAGAACAATATATCTCTTACCCGCTTGGTAGTTTCCTTTCCGTTCCTTGATTGAATTATACAGAGGGTGCACTCGAGTGATTTTTAAATCTAAATGAAAATGTAAAGAACCCTTTGCCGTAGTGCCGAATCCTACAATAAGGCAAATTGTTTAACTTCTCCGCACCCCCATCTGGCCCTAATTGATTCTTGTAACCCAACTGTGATTTCTAACATGTTCTACTCGGAGAAATCTACTGGCACTAATTCAACACGGTGAGCGCTGGTATGGCGTTTAATGCAACGAGGAGATCAATGTCCCTTCCGAGGGAGCTGGTGAGCGCGTACTGCCCTGCCCGGCCAAGGCGAAGCAGCAGCTCTGGGGCAGCAAGCGTTGGTGGAGCAGGCTTTTGCCAAGAACTTTGTTTCTGAGGGTAAGAAAATAGGAGGTTTTTCATCCTTCTCTTTCCCCTGTGTGTACCTGCAGCTCTTTCTTTTCCCACAGAAATCCTACGGGAGGAGGCTGCTCTTTGGGGAGCAAAGATTAAAAGCATTTTAGATGAGCCTGTGTTCACCATGCCCCTGCTTGTGAACCCTGGGATATTTTGGCATTTGGATTCAGCGTGTGGTTTGGGCAGAGGCTGAATCCTGTTTCTCTGCAGCGGCTACCCTGAGCTTCCGCCCTGCTGTGCACAGCAGGGATCCAGGGGCTGTTGTCCAAGGATGCTTTCACTCAGCATTACAACTTGTATCCTATTGAGCCATGCTATGAATTGAAGGGTGGCTTTTCTTTTTTCTTTAGTTGTTTGTTTTTTTTTTTTTTTTAACTATGCTAAAAATATTGGTTTTCTGGATATCCTTGGCTTCTTAGTAAATGGGGTGGGAGTGTGGACCTCTGGGCCTCGCCCAGCTCTTGCGTTGTGCTCTGCTGGGAATAGCAGGAGGCCCCAGAATGGATCAGCCAGGTCTTTGGAGCCTCAGAGGAGCTGGCCGTAATTTCTCTATCGCTACAGCTTTCTGGAAGTGTTAATGTTTATCTCCTTGCTCTGGGCTTTGGATGTCAGTGAATTGGAAGTCGTTTACCCTGATCATCATATATTAAACAAGGGGAGATAGGACTGGAGTAAAGGCTGTCTTGGTGGGAATATAGCCGCAAGGCTTTTCCACTGGAGTAGCTACAAGTAGTAGGAGAAGCCCTTGTGGAAGGGGGTCTTCATGGAGGGGGGAGGTGGGTGTCCCTGTTGCCTCCACAGAAGTGTATAAGAAATGCCTTGCTGGGTGGTGGTGATGGCGGGGACAACACTACCTCGCGTTAGGCTTGGCATCAGTGCAAGGACGCTGCTGTCGCTTTCTTGGTCTCTCATTGCTCTGCCTTCCCCTTCCCACCTCCTCTGCTCCAGGAGAGCCAGCGCTCGGTTAAAACAATGTGGTATTTTAGGGCAGGTGACAGCCTGCTTGATGGCAGTGACTGGTGGGAAGCCAGGCTCCCAGTTAGAGATGACAGGTCCAGCCAGCACCGTGCCACCGTGCCATGCTGCTCCTTAGCCGCGCCGGGAGGAGTGAATGGCGTTGCCGGTCTTTGTCAGTGCTCTTCAGTCGTCTAGCAGTTGCACTCCTTGCTTCCTCTTCCAGGTTGCTACACTTGCATCTCAGGATGCCGTAAGACCAATCATCTTTGGCAAGATGATGGCTGGAGGCTCCTTTTTGACTGCAGTTGAGTTGACACCAGGAAACCAGCATTGACATCGGGTGTTTTGCAGACAGCAGTTGGCTTGTCCAGGCAAAGCCCAAGCTCACCCTCTCAAGGACTGAGCGCACGGGCGTTCATTTGTGTGCTGGTATCCGTGTGTGATGGCAGATGTGGCTTGGATGGGGAACAAGCTTATCCTCTCCTAAAACTGACCTCGTAACGCCAGCTCCGGAGTTGTTTGCTGTGGTTTCTCTTACGGTAGCTACTCTGAGATTTAAGACAGTAGGGTAAAGCAGATGCTGGAATCTATGGGAGATGAGATTTACATACGTAGAAGGACTAAAAAGCTTCGTTTTCATTTGGTTTGGTTCCTGTTTGTTTGCTTTCTTACTTTTCTGATTTTTTCACATTAAAAATTCAAGATATGTCTATCTTCTATTTTCTGTAAGGCTCGGAGGACATCTGGAGAACTTGTTAGGATTATGTTTTTTGAGACATGATTTCTTTAGAGGACGAGGGATAGCTGACTGTTTGAAACCCCACTTCTGGGGTGGATTCTGTTGTCACCTCCTTTTTTAATGATTTTGTTTTGAGAAAACCTGGTGAGAGAGATGTCCTTGTTAAACCCTGCACTGTGAAATAAAGGCTCAGAAAACCTCCGATTTTGGGGGACCTCTAATGAGCCTCCCCAGGAGACAGAGCTCTATATTCCTATTTTGTCTGAGGTAATGTGAAAAAAGAAGCGGCAAGTCAACTATCGAAAACAAATTTTCAGTTAAAAAAATCAAGACCAGGCAACCTCAAACCCCAGCTTTCTGTATGCGCTGCTTGTAAGTAGGAAAAAAAAGGCAGCACCCCGCTTTTTTCCATTAAGCTTCTTCTATAATGTATTAATAGAGAATTATATCCTCGCTATAGGATTATTAAAAAAGAAGAGAGATAAAAATGATAGAAATGAATCCGTACGCTATTATGCGGATGACAATAGATACACTTAAGCCTTCCAGCCCTGACCTTGGCACATGCTTCATCTCAACTCTCGGAGAGTCTGAAATTGATACACTGACACTTACCATTAATATGAAGAACCATCATCTTCCCCTACGAGCACGAGGGCATGGGAAGGATTTTGCCAATGGACCAAGGGGCAGAGCAGGACCTCTTCTCATTTCGGTGCAAATCCTTACGTGTGTGTGCGTGTGTCCCATGTTTTTTCTTTGTTTTTTTAATTAAACTTGCTACAGAAGCTTTTGCACGGCCGGGTGCCGTCCTCCTCTCTCCCCGGCCCTCGCTCCCCACTTGGTCATGGACTGGTTTGCCCAAGGAGAAACCCATGCAGTTCTCTGTCCCAAGTGCCAGGCCACCTCGGCGATGCGAGGGGACCTTTGCGTCGGCTGCCCCCAGCTTGTGGCACGTTGATGGGTGGCCGGTGGGTGCTAGAAAAAAGATTCTGCAGGGATGAATGAGACCAAAGCTGAGATTTTTTTCTTTTTAATCTATTTAGCAATTTGAGTCTCCCCACATCTGGAGGCAGCTGTGAACTTTTCCCTCTGCTGCTCTGCACCCCGTGCAGAAGCGCAGCAGAGGTGGTACCCGTGCTGCCCATCCCCTCCCGCGGCATCTCTCCCCTGACCACTGGACACTCCCCTGAGCTTGGAGAGGGAAATTCGTACTCCAGGAGCCCCGTCTGGTCTCCGCCTTAGGAAAGGGGCAAGTTACTGCTGTAGGCGTGTGGCCGCCAGAGGCAGGTCCATCATGGATGCTGGGCAGCATCCTCCTGGCTAGGGCTGGGTCTGAGCCTCTGCCTCCCTCGTATCCCACACCCCGCACGGCTTCCCCGGCCTCGAGCTGCCAGACGTCGCTGCCGTTGCCCACAGCCCGCTGTTAATCGCGCTCTCCCTTCCTCAAACCCAGTTTGTTTAGCCCTTAAGCTACTGTGAATATCAAGGGGGAGAAAGAGCCGCGTGATGTAGTGACAGCTCCGCCGTGTTCCTGCTAATGCAGGTATCATTTGATCAACGTGATCCTCCGCAACCCCTTGCGAGGATTAATCACGACGAACGCTTCGCTCGAGTGGAACCCGAGGAGCAGCCGACTTTGAGCCGAACGCTTCAGGTGGGAGCCGGCTGCAAGCAGTGCTGCCAAAAGGGACTCGTGGCGGGCATCTCCGGGGGAGCTGTGCCCCGAGGTGCTGTGCCCCGAGGATGGAGAGGGTGCAGACACAAGGGGAGGAAGAGGAAGGCACGCTGGCTGCTTTCCTTCCAGTCGAACAAAGGGTTGTAACAGCCCCCTGAACCCCCCCCGCGCCCCTCCATCACCTCTGCAGCCCAAAGAGGGGGGGATTGGCCGCCGTGCCTCCCCGTCCCCAGGCTTTCGGGCATCGCCGTGGGATGCTCTCATTCCGCCGGTCGCACGTGGCCTTGGTGCCGAGTGACCCGCTCAAGATAGAGCATCCGATCCGGCCACAAAGGGACGAATGCAGGGTAGCCGAGGGGGTGCACGGGAGGACTGCTCTCCAAAGGCCTTGGCGTGGTGGCTTAGCTGCCTCTAAACACCGCGTGTGCTTCTTTCTGTCTTGGTCTCTCATTTTATTTATAGCCCTGGTTGGCTTTTTTTTATTAGTATTATTATGATTACTCCTGCTGAGCTGTAAAGTCGTTGAGGAAAAAAAGAAAAAAAATATTAGGGCAAATGTGTCAGGCAAATTAAACTGGCTTGTTAAAATCAGCTGCTTCTCCCATATCCTTTGCTTTCTGTGGCTCTCTATTCCTGGTCCCCATGTACATATAGATGCTCTCCCTCCTCTCAATTTCAGTGTCAGGAACTTTATTGGCATGACAAGATATACTGTGTTGCTGGAGTTAATACAGTCTCAAGTGTGTATGTCTGAGAGAGGTTTTCACAGTAGTAATTGGGTTTTATACAGTGTGTCCAGTTCTATATTTGGTGGCTGAGGCGCAGCTATATCGGGAAGCCGTTTCTGCCACCTCTGCTTGAATTATGCAGATGACTTTTTTTTTTTTTTCCCCCCCTCTGGCTTTTAAGGGCGAAGTAGAGGCGGTTTGTGCAGCCAGCTTGCTCCTTGCCCACCCCGAGGGCTGTGCCAGCATTGCCATCCTGCTCATTTCTGCTCCGTCCCCGCTGGCACTGCAGTACCTTCCCATGGAAGCAGGATCTAGCACAACCAGAGTGCCTGAGCCTCCAGAGTGGACCCGAGGGTGTATTTGTCCTCCATGCTCAGCCGTTGCTTGGTCCGGCTGCTGCCGAGCTGGAGCAGGCTGGGGGGCTCATTGATGTCCGTATGGAGATGGGCATGCCCTTGGATGTCTCCTCTCTTCTCCATACCTCCCCTTCTCCATACCTCCCCTTCTCCTAGCTTTGCTTCGTATTTATTTCCCCCCCTCGAGACTTTCCTTGTCCCCCCCATCACCTTGCCCCTTTCCCCCCGTGGGGACGTGTCCTAGCCCCGCATCGGCCCCGTTGCAAACACCCTGGCAGAGAGGACGACGGCACGTGGGCTATTTGCAGAGCTAAGGCACAAACGGGACGGAGGACAGGCAGTCCGCGAGACAAGGAACCTTTGCTCCAAGCGGCGATGAAAGGCGGCAGGATTGGAAATGATTTTATTTCAATTAGATTTTAATTAGCCGCTGTCTCCGAGCCGTTGGATCAGTCACCAAATAATTGAAAAGCAACAATATTTGCATGTGGCGCCTCGAAGAATAGCTGCGTCTGATCTGTGGCAGGGAGGGTCTGGGGAGATAATTCCCAAGGTCAGCTGCTCCTCGCTGGTAGTTCAGCGTGGGCAAGTTTCTTGCAAATAACCCACTGTAGCCTCACGCTAATTTTACAGTAAATTAATGCCGAGCCGGCATTTGTATGGATTTAATTAGCAGGCAACACAAACTTTTATAAACCTTTTGCAGCGGCAATTTAAACCTGATTGCGAAGTTATTAAAGGCAGCCATGGCAGGCCGCTTCTAGGAGTCCGCAGGGACCGAGGCGCGCGAAGGCACGGGGACTACACGACGTGTTGGTGCTGCCGGAGCTCTTCAGGGCCGGGGCAAGCGGGCGAAACCCTGCCAGCTTGCTGGGGGTGTGTGAGGGTGGCATCAGCGGGGTGTCCGATGCGAGCATCGCCCCGTGGCCGGAGCGGAGCCGTGCTGGCGATTCCTCCTGCGTTCCCCAGCAGGTTGCATCCTTCTAGGAGATCAAAGAAGTTGGCTCTCAAATCTCCCCCAAATTGCTCTTCTGCCCCGTTCCAGGCGGCTGCCGCATGGGTTTTACAGTAGCTACAAATAGTTGGGAGGTGGAGTAGCCCATAAAAGCCAACGCTCTCCTCTCAGCACATGCAGGCAGAGCAGTTTATGAGCAGGTCTGTTGTCTGTGGCAGTAATGTGTTGCGTGGTCCCTGAAGAGAGCTGCTAGAAATCACAAGATCATGAGTTTCACAGTACGTATCTATAGCTGGTGTCACAGATAATTAAAATAAGCCGGTTAGTAGCCTCGGTTGGGTGCGTGGATTACAGCTCCCGTAATTCAGGGTGGACATGGGTGTCAGTCCAGCCGTGTCTTCGAGCACGGAAGAAACAGCCCTGCAGCAGTTGGATGAGGCTGGATGGCTGCCTTAAGGACATTAAAAATATTTATCCACTCTGGAATGATGGGAGTCCTTTTTAAATGCCTGCAGAGTGAGGCCATTCTTACTTTGCAAAGAATTGCGTTTAAAATCTACCTATGTCTGTATATGTATGTGTATGTATATAAGGGAAAACGCAGTTCTTGACAGAGCAGATTCAATTGCCAACCGGCCTTTGTAAGAAACGGGAAATAGCGGCTTTTAATTACGATTGAGGGTTTTGTGTGGCAAGTCCAGGACACCTCTGCAATCAGCCAGAGAGATTCTGTCCTCCATGCTTCCCTCCTCGCATGTTCCGAGGACAATGGCAAGTCATTAACGAACTATAATGGGAAAAGCCGTATCTAACGATTACATTCTCTTAGCGAGGCCGGGCGGGTGACTAACCGCTGGCGTACTTTTTCTTCCCTTTTCTCTTTGCTAATAGCGTTCTTGCCGGAGCCAGTCAAATATAGCCCAGATGCTGGGCCGCTGACTGCTGCGCTTGGCTTCGGGTGCCGCGTGATTGAGTGCCGAGCCCTGTTTTGCTGTCTGTCGCGCCGTGTAGATCTGGAGTCGCTCCACGGGCTTGCATTTGTCTGACATAAATGGGAGCAGAGCCTGGCCTGCTTCAGCCCCCTTCCCTGGTAGCTGGAGGAGAGCGCTGGTTAATGATTGATTGCTGGTATTAATTTGCTGCGTGTAAGAGGTGTCCAAGGACAAGTCTGAAACGGCTCTTGCACATCCAAGGGGAGTCGGGAAGAGCTGATGGATTCGAGTGGAGCCGAGTGCCGGCAGATATCTTTCCTAGCGCGGCTGAGGCACACGACCCCCGTTGGGAAGGTTTTGACGTGGCTGGTTAGACCTGGGTAGCTGTGGAGTTATTCTCCCCTTACCACCTCCGTGCCTGTACCCACCTTAGGTCCCTGAAGACATAGCCTGGTTTTCAGAGATGCTGGGCTAGAATTTTCCATACAGATAGAAACTAGTGGGTGTCCAGCAGCCTTAACGTGAGGCTGGGATGTTCCCGGGGGGAATGAGGTAGGCTCTGAAACTCCAGGGTTGCTGGCACCCATCCCTTGGGTCCAGCACGGGTGATGGGCAGAATGAGGCTTGGATGCCGGCATTTTTGGAGGAGCAAGTTTTGAGGTCTTGGTCAGAAAGGGCCCAGCTTTTAGACGCTCTGGTCTTTGAAAAAGTGGCCGCTGCCACCCAGACCCTTCTAATTTCTGACTTCCTGGTCCCTTCTGCAAACCTGAGCCCGGATCTGGAACGGGGCGAAGTGGGAAAGAGGAGAGGGGAGTGCTAAAAAAGTCAGGAACGCGACAGTAGAAGATCAGAGACATATTTCCAGATGGATGTGGGTAGGAAAATGAGAAAGAATGCTATTTGCAGCTTGCAATTAAAATAAATCTGAGCAGGAGAGGAGATGGCAGTGCTGAGTCTGTTGATGTGTCTGATGAAGCAGAGCTGATTCACCTAGAAGTTGACACAGCTGTGTTAATGTGCCTGCAAATAGCAGCTCCTGTCTGCCTGCGATTAAGCCGCGATGGAAAGCCGGCCTGTCACCTGGGGGGTTATAAAAGCCGGTGCCTCCCCTTTGACTGGAGCTGGTTTCTAGCCGGGTTCCCACGCACGCGCCCGGCTCCCGCTGCCGGCTAAAGGAGCAGCACCCGCCGGCACGGTACGCTGGCCTCAGCTCCGCCAGCGCGGAGCGCGGTACCGGTACCTGCGTGAGCGTTTCCGTTGCCACCCATCCCTTCGTTTCGTGGGATGCGGGCACGTGCGCAGCGGGGCGGGGGTGAGGATGGGGACGTGGCTCTTTGAGTGCAATTGCAGCGATTTACCCGGTTGCTGTTGTGAGCACGAGTGAGTTGTCAGGCCGGCTCGCACGCGCGAGGCACGGAGCGGCGTCGGCGTGTCGTTAGCCAGCGCTGCCATCAGGGTTTTTGGGGGGGCAATGAAAACGCTCCTCTGGGGGGTAGGGGATCGCACGCAGCACCCCGCGCCCTCTAAAATATGCCCCTCAGAGATGAAGCTGCTGCCGCTCGCCATTGCTGCTGGTGCTCATCAGTCCCTCGGGGTATAAACAGCCGCGCTCCTGACGGAGCCGCTCGCTCTTGCTTTGGCATCCCCATGGCTGCGGTGGCACCGGTACTGGGATGGCACACAGCCCGAGAAACCAGCTGGGGCGTTCGGTGGGAGAAACGCAAGGCTGGAAGGAGATGTAGCTGTGCGTGCATACGGGCAGCAGAGCTTGAATTCTGCTTTTTGAAGTCTTTCAGTTGCCCCAGCTAGAAATGACCATCTGGTCAGTGGGATATTAGTTCCCGTGTCCTTCCCCACCCTGTATCCTTCAAGCTCGGGGTCTTCCGCCCCCCGATATAACTCTCAGAGCAGCAGGAGAGGGAGGGAGCAGACCTGCAGATGAGCTCCTCTCCCTGCTGAGCAGGGCTGGGCGTTTTGCGTGGGGCCGAGCAGAGCTCCCGGCAAACCGCCGCGTGCCGCTCGCAGGGCCCGAAAGAGGGAGATGCGATCTCATTTTTTGCAATATGTCAGAAGTTGTTACAGAAAAGAGACCTATCGATCGCTCTCCGTGTCCACTGCGAGGCAAAACAGGAAGGAATCGGATTAATTTGCCGTAGGGAAGATCAAGATTAGATAGTTGGGAATAGCAATCTCTTTGGTAGCGAGCATCGGGAAGCGCTGGGAGAGGATGGAAAGAGAGGTCGGCGTGTCTCACTGCTGGGGGCTTTTAAGAGCAACGTGGGCAAATACGTGGCGGGGATGGGATGGGTACAGCTGGTGCTGGGAAGATGGTTTCACGAGGTCCTTTCTTGAGCCTGTAAGTGTCGGCTTCCCGGTGTGGTGGTGTCCCTCGCCGCTAGCCGTGCGCGCCGCAAACGAGGCTGCTGCGATACGATGCTTATTAAGCAATTACTAGGGGAAGCGGAGGGGGTGTCTTCAAACTGGCTGCTTTGCAGATTTCCTGTGAAAACTGTCTTGCTGGAATCCAAATGTCATCAGTCATCAGCAGCTGAACAGCCTCTCCGAAACCTCCAAGTGGGACGTATGCACTGGTTCATTACAGCTGTCATCTTGCTGGTGCTTGGGTTTATTTGTGGCGGTGGTGTTCACAGAGAGCCTCTGCTGTGCTTTTTGGCTCCGGGGGCCGGGATCTGGAAAAAAGTTTCAGCTGCTTCAAAGGCAGGGGCTCGCTCTGGCAGCACCCGCCATGGTTTCCCGAAATCGTGCAGGGGTGGCGCAGCCCTGGGCTGCCCCGGCCCCTCTCTGCAAGCCCCCGCTGCCTAGCAAGCCCAGAAATCTCCAGTGCAGCTTCTTCGCTCGCCCTGCCGTATCTGCAAGGCCTTGGAGAAGGTGGGGGCTTAGCAGAAGGATTTGAAGGGGGCAGGGGATGAGGAGGGGACGAGGTTTCCAAAGCTGCAGTCCTTCTCATGGTAGCTGTGGCTTGTCTGTCTTCCCTGCCCGGTGGTGGTTTGGAGCAAACGGGCAACCCAACAATCTCCCCTCGGGTAGGTGTCCAGCTTACAGCTGCAACAGCAGCTCCTCCACTTAATTAGAAGCTTTTTGCCTCCAAGAGGGAATTTCTTGAGACCTCCCTGGGGATCGTGGAGCTTGGCACCCACCGTGTGCTTGGCTACCTGCCTGAACGCTTCCCCCGAGGTCCATTGCAGGGTTAAAGCATATTCCCCGCTGCAATCAGAGAGGGGATAAAATGTGGAGCCAGGAAAGAGGAAACCTAATGGATAGGTAATTAAAGGACATGCCGGGGGATAGATGGATGTACAGAGTGGAGGGAGGATGCGGAGGGGCTATAGAAACACATCAATACATGTATGAGGAAGGGAGAGATGGATGAGGAGATTAATTTATGATCATTCCTGTCTATTATTATTCTGAGCCAGAGGCTCCGAGCACATCTGGAAAGTCTCCAAACCTGCCCCGGTGCCATAAGGTTAATACCAGGCCAGTGGCTCCGCTGAGATCCCCAGGGCTCAGAGCCGGATTAGGCAAACGCCAGCTGAAATCTAAGGTGGGCAGAGAGGGGAGCGAGAGGTAAGAGGGTGAGCAGCGGGGTTAGAGGGCTTCGTGGCTGGGATTAGCGAGCGATGATACAGGCTGGCAGCGGCGCGGGGTCGTCAGAGAAGCGTTATTATCCAGGATGGCAGCAGCAGAGAAGCCCCAGACCTGTTTTAGGAGGGAGGAGGCAGCACCTTGTTATTTGTGTTACTGGATAGGGTGGGCTTTTAGTTGGTTTTGCTCCCTGCTTTCTAGGTTGGCCGGATTTGGATGGGTGATCTGAAATCCCTCTCTGCCCTAGAGGTGCTTCAGCAGTCGGTGGCGAGCAGAACAGGCTGCCCAGGGAGGTGGTGGAGTCACCATCACTGGAAGCGTTCAAAAAACATGTAGACGTGGCACTTCAGGACATGGTTTAGTGGGCTTGGTGGTGTTGGGTTGGTGGTTGGACTTGATGATCTTCAAGGTCTTTTCCAACCTTAACGACTCTGTGAGTAGAGGCTTCAGAAACCTCTGCTGCCCAGGAGCTGCCGACGTCCCGCTTTGGATCTTTTATAATAGAGGTCTTGGTTGAGACTCTGGAGCTGGGGAGCGTTGAAGGACCTTGCTGTGTGTGGATCCTGAGTTAAGACCGAAGGGAGCAGCTATTTTGCTCTGTGCTGTGGCTCCGGGGAATAAGATGCAGTGATGCCAGAGCAGCGATATGGCATGCTGCCAGCTTTGCTGCCTCACAGGTTACGTGCCACGAAATGGCCCTTTCTCCTTGTTGAGGTTCAGCAAGTGGCTCGCAGGCAGCTGCGTGCCTTGCCATAGTGTTTCTGCTGCGGTCCAGAGAAGGTCTTGCAGCCGTGCGCTCCACGGAGGGGGTTCAGCAGCTCAGGAAAGCTAAAGTAGTACTTCACAACAAGGGGTGAGCCATGAGACTTGTTGAGAACCGCAATCATTAGCCCTGGAAACCTTCTGAGCATTTTCCTTTCCCCTCACACCTCGTCCGAAGCACACCTTTCTCGCTCCAGCTCCGCAGGCTGGACGGGCTGAGCAGGATTTCCCTTTCAAATGACACGGAGAGGGCAAAAAAACCCTTGACCCCAACCAGCCTGGAGCAAGGTTTGTCTGCCGGAGGCATGACCCAGCCGGGCTCGTCCCTGTCCGCAGGCAGGAGCAGGGCAGCTGGGAAGGACGAGGGCGCGTCGCCGTTTGTTTATTCCCCGCTTTAATAATCGGCTGATTAAGTTGCATTTTTATTTGGTTTCGGTGGCAATCAGATTGAGAGCTGTAATATCCACTCACACCTCGTAATTACCGTTAATTTCTTCTCTCTCCTCCGTGCGAGGCAGGGCCGGGGTTGGCAGAGCAGCCGGGGAGCGCGGGTGAACCAGGTCGCCGCACTTGGCATGTTGATGAGCCGAGGCGGTGCCCGCTCCTCGGCCGGGGCCGAGACAAGCGGGGAGGAATTGGTGGGGAAGGAGAAGGGGTGAGCAGCGGGGGGGGAGGGAAATCCACCTTAAATCCCAGACAAAGGCGAGCCCTGCAAAGTGTCGGAGTCAGCACAACAGCCTGTGCGAGCCTAATTACCATAACGATGTGAAAGAGCCCAATCAGCAATCTGGGGCTAATCTTTCATGTATTACAGGTCTCTCTTTCGGAGCGCTCCACAGCTAAATGCATTTTTAATGAAGATATTCCTAGACTCACAGATAATTTCCCACTCTTTACAAGGAGGGTATCAGAGCTCATTAAGTGGGTCGTTCTTCTTTTTACATATATATATATATATATGTCTCTGTGTGTGTGTGTGTGTGTATATATCCCGGTTCTTCGGGAGCTCAACGTCGGTGCCGGCGGCAGCAAAGGGAAGACATCCCCTGTCGCAGGGAGGGAGGGAGGGATGCTCGCTGTGGGGGGACTGGCTCTTGCCAGCAAAGTTTGCTGTCTGCATCTCCCATGGGTTTGGGTGCTCCGTCCCTCTCCTGGTGCAGCCGGCGTATAATAAAATACAGTAAAAAGATAGCAAGAGTGAGGATTGGGGGGCAGCAGGCAGCGTGGGAACGGGGGTGGCTCGGAGGAGGATGGGTTGTGGCGAGGCCGAAGGCAGAGGTGAGTGGCGGGTGCAGTTATTGCATCCTCAGCTATGGCCGTTGAGGGACTGTAATCGTATTATTGCTCCGACGGTGATTTCTCATACCACTTTCTAAAGCGCTGTCAAATGAAATCTGGCTGGAAATTAAAGGGGAAGCTGAGGCTGGCCTGCAGAGGATGAGTTATTTGGGAAGGGAGCGGGACTGTCTCCTCCCGCTCCCCATGGCACTCGTCTTGCCAGGATCTCAGCAGAGGCTTTCGTGGGGAGCAGGGAGGGAGGAAAACAGGGAGATTGCCTTTAAAGCGTCAGACAGCTGGCTCCTGACAGGAGGAGGATGTGGAGGGTGTGTTTCCAATTATCTCTGTAGATGGGGCCAAATCCCAAGAGGGGATAAGGAGCCGCAAGTCACAGTGAGACCGAGGAATTGCCGGAGAGAAACGGGAGCGATGATGGGTCTCGTCCGGCGCCGCGGCCGGCGTCGGCGCGAGTAACGTCACGGTGCTCAATTATAACCTGCCCAAAGGGAAGAGTCTTTGAACTCGACGGAAGAAGCGCTTGCTGTGTGCCTGCGAGCGGGAGGGCGTCTGAAGCGTGTATCTGATGTCGTTGCAGCGCTGGGTTTTCTCCTGGGCTATGCGTTGCCAAGTCTTTGTTTGAGCCTTGGCAGTAGCGCTGGGGGCTCCGTTCCTCCTGGGATTTAGCTCGCAAACCTGGAGATGGAAAGGCCTCTGGAGCGTCAAGCTCTTTGAAGGCGCTCTGGAGATGGGCCGGAGCAGTGACCTGTTGGGTCTGACCCCTCGCTTTTGGGTATGGGCCTTGCAGGAGCTCGCTTTGGCCCATGGCTCAGCCGGACTCGGCTCTTAGGTTTGGATGCTCAATTTTCCTGCTCCCCTTGGGCCTTCTTCCAACTTGCAGGGAAGTTTGGTTTCTGCTTGGACTTCTTTCTGGCCTTGTTCTTTCTTGGTACTGGGATTGCAACTAGCTTGTAGAGGTTGGGGGCGGGAGCCAAAAAGCTCCTGTTCAAGGCAGGACCAGAGGTTTATGGAGAAAATAATGCTTGTGAGGGTGCTGGGAGCAGTTGCTTGTACATCCTGGAGGAATTGCTTTCCTCCTCAGCCCGTCCCGAGGAGTGCCCCATGCGAGAGCAACTGGAGACTGCAGCCAGCAAAGGGTTAAAGAGGTAAAGGAGCAAGAGGAGGACAGCAGAAACTTGCAGGCATGATAAACACCACCGAGGATGATTTTGTCTCCACGGAGCGGGCCATTGATCTGTGATTAGAGTAGCTGAAGCTTTTACAATCAATCAGGTAGGAAATCACATCATTGGGAGGTTCAGAGAGATTGGGGAGAGCAGGAGGGGAGGGAAGAGCTGCCAGAGCCTGTCAGAGGGCTTTGGGAAGGCGAGGAGGAGCCGCATGTGGATGTGAAGCTCAAACACAGTAATATTTTCCTCGTGTGTCTTCCCTTTGTGGGTCCTCAAGCGAACGGCCAAGAAGGGGTTTTAGCTTGGTTCAGCCAGATTGGGAAGGTTGAGGCTTTCCTGACTTGTGCGTTGAGCATCAGTCTGTTGTCTGCCGTACTGTGGACAACTTTCCGTCTCCAGACCAGGTCTGGATTCATAGCTGTGACCTACAGATAGTTTCTCTAGGTGCTCCTGTTGGACTGGATAGTAAAACCCATGACAGGCTGAAGGTTGTGCCGGGAACAGGCATGTGGAAACATCACCTCATTCCATTTGCTAATTGGGGCTGTGCTGTCCGGCCCCAGAAGCACTCTCTCCAAGCTGTCCTCCTGAGTTTGCACCTCGACGTGGAGATGCTCCTCAAGCTGAAGACCGAGCACTGGACTTTCACCCGCGTCGGGCTAAAAATACCTCGCCGAGCTGGTGCTTGCAGTGATGCGCTTTGATACTGCGCTGCGGAATGAATAGGTGATGTCTGTGCTTTGGTGACTGCTGTAAATAACTAGCTACTGTAGCCGGGTAGGAATTATGGATTAATTCAATAATTGGTCCATCTGGAACGTCTACTTACAATATCAATTTATCTATGTACCTCCTAATATCTTGAAAGGAGCTTTAGGAATATGCACTCAAATAGCCGGGAAGGGAAAACAGGGGAGAGCTTGTTTAGCAAGCAGATGGAGAGGAAGGTCACGAGATGAGCCATCAGGTAGGTTGGTAAAGGGTTACTCTCAAGCAGATTGATCACGTGTAATCTGGCCTTGCACTGGGAAATAAAAGAAATAACAAAGGTAGGGTAGATTAAATAGAAGACAAAGGCAGAGCGTGTAATTACAGCCTCCCCTGTCCCCTTTTTCCCTCAGCCCGTGACGGCAGCCGCACCTCTTATTTTCTGCTTGTTATTTTGTCTCTGGCCTCAGCCCCACGGCTTCTCAGCGGGGTGTTTTTAAAATATGATATGATTCTGTTGCATTCTGTGTTTGGAGACTCATAGCAGGCACTGACCTTTCAAGTCTCTTCGTGATTAAAGCTCTTATTAATTTCCTGTGGGGCTGCAGACACTTTGAGGCAGTAAAGTGTTGGGAGTTCATTAACATGTGGGGCTTTAATTAGTCGGCAAGAAATCCCTCTCTGTCCCAATTTGACCAAGGAAAAAAGAGGAAGGGTGGGTGTAAAAAAAAAAAAAAAGAGGGAGAAAATGATGTTGAAGTAAAAATAGTTGCAGCAAATGTCTTCACAGTAGGAATAGATTTCAAGGCTCACAATGTATTTATCAGGCACTTTAGACCTGTGTGCGTGTTCCCTGTACAAACCGTCAGCGATGGCCCTTTATACAGACACGCCGAAACGTGCTCCCGGGGAGAATCGTCCCACTGGCACCCGGAGCAGTAAGTAATGGCCTCAGGAAGGGAACGGGAAGAAGGGTTTGAAAACCAAGCCAAGTGAGCCCATGCAACAGCCTGATGCTGCGCCTGGGAAGCGCTGCCTGTGCCGGCGCCAGGCTGTTGCATGCTCCCAAACTTCAGGGCGCGTACGTTAGCATCGCTGCAAAACCGGGTGCGGCGAGCACTGGTGCGCTGGGGCTTGGCCCTTCCTTCTTGTGCCTTTTTCACGGCGGTGCTGCGCATGTGGCGTCACTCTGGGAGCAGATTTGGGTGGAGCAGAGAGCAGCATCAGGCACGGCAGCCGCCCGGGAGGAGCACTAGCCGCGGGAGCACGCCATCAACACGTGGCCCTTTTATTTATTTAAACCTCGGGTGGAATAATATATGTTTGATTGCCCAGTTGATCTATTTGTGACAAGTGTTAAAACACATGTGCATTGATTTTCTTTGAGGAGCGTATTTCTAAGGGTAATTTAATAGTGGTATTGAGCATAGCTCTTACTGGCCAGGGAAAAGACGGAGGGAGGGGATGGGGGGATTAGATGAAGAAGAGAGAGACGCTAATGGCGTTTTCGCAATGCAATTGCTTAGGCCAGTGAAAAGCTGTCACAGTTTAATGCACTCGCTTGTTGGGGATGTTATCATATACAGGATTAAGCCATTCCAAAACATGAAAACAAGAGCAGCTTGTTAGTGAGGGAAGCAGTTAAAGAGCTGCTGTTGCAAAGTTATGATCGCTGCGTGGAGGGAGTTACATGGTGCTTCTGCGGCTGCCGTGAGCTCTGCGTGACTTGCAGGGATGCTCTTGTCTTCTTCAGCTAGTCTTCATCTGCCCTTTTCCTGGAGGAGCTGGTCCTTGGCATTTGCACGGAGAACCCAGATCCGCAAAGGTCGTTAGGCGATAGGCGCAGAAAGGCTAGAGCCTCGGCGTGGGTAAATCCATGCGTGCCTCTTGGCTTCAGGCTGAGACCCGATGTGCTGACATGTCTTGTTGTAATGACCGACGTTAGCAACTGAATCTTGGGCTCTTCAGGCGTGTTCCCCATCTGCCAGGGAGACCGAGTCCGGTATTTACGCGCCGCCTTCCCAGAGCCTCAGCAGGTTTAAGTTTTGGCTCTTGATGAGTTAAAAAAGATTTTCTACCAGTCCAGGTTGGGGTCTAAAAGTCAAGCTGGGCTCTTCCAGCTGAAATACTGTCCTCGTCCATACCCACGCAGCCTCCCTGTCTCTCGTGGGATTGCAGAGCCAGTACTCCGGACGGCAATAACACCGTTCATTATGCGGCAGTCAGGGGAGGCTCCGGCTCCCTCCTTCCTGGCTGCATCAACTCTGCGGGGCTGACAGGAGCAGAAAGCATTACAAACTTGCCTGTGTCATCCAAAATCAGCAGATTCGGCTCCGAATATGTTTGGGGAGCTGCTTTGTGGAATAGGATGGAAAGGCTGCGTCATCTTCCTGTTGCCACTTTTCATAGTGGGGTTGTATTTTAGTCTATCCTCTCGCTAGCGCATAAGCTCCTCTCTACCATATGTAATATTTAGCCCTCCATCCCGTCTAGTTTGAACTGTCGAAAACAATGGAGCATCTCCTCCTTCCTCCCAGGAGACGGTTGCACGGCTCTGTAGATCTTGGCATCAAGAACTTTTTCCATATTTATACTTGACCTAAATTCCCTCTCTCTTTCTCTCTCTCTCTCTCAAATAGCCATAGTTTTAAGCCCTCTGGCACCTATGCCTCTTCTTTAGGGTTTTCACACTTGAAATACTTACGGGTTGCAATAATACGGGTACCTTTATATGTATCTTAACCAGGCTATAAATCCTGCTAGTTGACAAGGTTATTGTTATCTGGCTTCTGCCATGACCCACTGTTAAAATACATGACATAAATTACACAGAACATATCATACAAGCCATTTTTCGTCGTATGAAGCCTGATAAATATTAATGGCCCATTGCTGTAGCTTTGTACCGCGGTAGTATTGGAGTCAATGAGGTTGATCTGAGGCATGATAATTGCTAGTGGACATGGACCCTAGGCAGCCGCTGAATTAGCGCTCTCTCCGAGCACGATGCACTTCTGGAGCTCTGAATTGTGTCTCAGGGGTGCGGTTTTTTTTTGGCCTCTGCTGTTTTGAACTCTACCGGGAGAGTAGACGGGAGACCCAGGTTGGATGAGACAAGAGTCAACCCAAGACTCTTCCCGTGTCTTTGCCGCTGATTTGTCCTCAGTTGGGTCACGTGTAATATTAAGTACATGCATGCATCCTTGCCACTGGATGGCAAGGCAGCAACGTGGATGTCGCCTCTGTCCCCAGACCCACTTTGCTGCTCTTCCCTTGAGCCCCTGGGACCCATCAGCCCGCACCTCCCCTTGTCTCCCCAATCTAAATTCACAGTGCCTGTCTCCTGTAAATGGTACTTTATCCGCTGGAAATGTGAATCCGGTCGGTAGCGTTGGCTCCGTCATGCTTATCAGAAATACATTATCAGGTGGGGATTAGACAGAGCCTCGCGCTCCTGTTGCTGTCCATGCCAGGCGAATAATGAATAATGAAAATTCCTGGGACGAGAGACAAACGCACTTGACAGGCAGGGAAGCGCCCGCGCCTGCCTTTCACTCATTTTAATGTGACAAACATGGCTCCTTCAGAAATCTTTCCACTCCATTCACCATGGTGTGGCTTGTTCTGGATTTTTTCCTTTTTTTCCCCCCCTCTCCTCCTGCCTACCCGCTGTCCCAGCCCCTGAGCCCCTTGGCCATGGAGGAGGAAAGGGTGAGGATGGATTCAGGAGGCCACCACCCCCCTGACTCCCACCCAGTTTGCCGGAGACCGCTTTGTGGTCAGCTCACCTCACGTAGGGACGCTGTGCGATTCGGGTCCTTGCCTGCTCTGAACTTCGATGTTGCAGTGTTTCTCCCCTGTTGTTAGTTAATAAGCTTTCAGGAGAGAGGACAGAGCGCGGCAGAGACGTCGTTCTGCTCGCACGGCCCTCGCTTCCGTGGCCGCGGTGATTTTGGTGCGGATGGGAGGGAAGGGACCGTGTCTCCCAGGACGTTGGTGCCGCATCCCTCAGTGCTGACCTTCTACAGCCCTTATGGTTTGGCTCCCTGCTCCCCCCGGCGCACTAGACCTGTCCGTGCCTTGTCCCGTGCTGCAGACATCCCGGTCGTCTCGAGCCCTTGCCCTTTTCTTCAGGGTCGGCGGATGCTCGGTTTTATTCTGTCTCGTACCATCAGCAGCACCTCTCTTACCTCCTCTTCCTTGGACACAGACAGACCACACGCTTTCCCCGGGGCTCATCATCCTCTCTTCTGGCTTTGCTCATGTGTAGCGCAGGAGGACCAAACTCCTGTGTAAGGTCAATATAGGAAAGGTAGCAGCAGGTCCTGCAGCAGCATTCCTGGCCTCAAAGAGAGGTTTCCTGCCATCGCTGTGCTCCGGCTGCCCTGTGCTGTGTCCGTTATGTACAATTCACACGGATGGATGTGGGTTCCGTAGTAACATACAACCTGGTGCGGGTGGCTGCGAGCGAGCTCCGGTTCTCCGAAGTCCCTGGACGCTGTAGCTGACCTGTGGAGTAGGGCCCTTGTCCCAACGAGCGTGCAAGCAAGCTGGGGCCATGGAGAGGAAGGGGTTTCTTCACACCCAGGTATGGGATTTTTCACGGTGCTCAGGTTTGGCCTGCCTCTTGTCTCATGTAAATCAGCCGTGGCAATGCCATCTGTAAAGGCTGTCTACACGAGACGCGACTCCAGCGTTGGGGTTTTTTTTCCTGCAGTTGTCATCTAGAAGCATGCAATAAATTTTATGGACCGGGGTTTATCGAGCACAGAGGATGAGGAATTGAGCTGCCTGGCTTGAATCTGAAGCGGATGTTCGGGGGAGAACAAGCGCTTTCAGACGAGTGCTTCCACCACTCGCTACCCGCTTTCTGGAGGATGGCAAATGACCATGTCCCAAGCCGGCTTTTCCCGGGGGGACTGGAGAGCGCCAGTGCCAGCCGTCCCCCACCCTTGCCTTGTCTATCACGGGTGACATCTGTCTCTTTCCCAGCCTGTCTCTTTTAAAACGCATCCAGCCTGCTGCTGGGAGGACGTCTCGGCTTGGCACCGATGGTGACAGTGCCTCTTGATGCAGTCTTCCTGGACGCATCACACAAACTCCATGACTCCAGCTCTTCCCCCCCATCCAGCCGGCAGGGAGGGAAGGAGCTGTGAGCCCGCATCACATCTGCTGCGCAGCGTGAGGCTTTGCCAGCAAGATTCCTGCTAATTAATGTCAAACTTATTTTAGCAAATAATGCACATTATCTCGTCCTGCGGAAGGGGTTGGTGCCAGCACCGATCGCGGCGGCTCTGGAGGAGATGTGTCTCCAAAGCGTTGGGTGCGGAGCGAGGAAGTGCCGGGGAGCGGGATGCTGAGGATTGCTCCGCTTGAGGCAATGGCGTGAAAATGCTCCTGAGGTTTCATGCCTAGGGAGTCTTGGCCAAACACGTAGTGCCAGCCATCCTTTAATACTTGTGAGACCAGTTTGTGCCACTGGCTCGGGCAAGAACGGGCTCTGGAGTTTTGAAGGCCCCTCATACACATGAGGTGTGCTCCTTTGTTCTTCATCTGTAGCGAGAGGCTTATTTGCTTTTCTCTTCAAGCGTGTGGTCCTCCTCATATAGGGAAGCCAGAGGAAGAGGCAGAGTGAGCCCCAGTCCTCTCCTCCATCTCCTAGTGCTGCAATATTCCGTATTTCGTGCTTGTGGGGGGATTTGCCAAAGCACGGCTAGTTGACCACTAGCCTGATTCCCTGGCTAGCACAGAGCAGAGATGAGCTGGTGATTTATCGTTAAGGCCAGGGAAAAAAAAAAAAAAAAGGTCTCTGGCAATGCTAGCAGGGTCACTTCTGTAAGCTGAGACAGCTCACCTGTTTTAGCAGAGCTAATATTTCAAAGATTGCCACCGTTAGCTGGCTACTATCATCCCCATTTTTCACGTGAGTCAATTGAGGCACGGGGAGAAAACAAGCACAGTAGCTATGGCGAGCCAAAAAATAGCCAGATGTCCTGGCGCCGAGCCCTGGGCTTGTACCATTTTGACTGTGGTGCTGCTTTGAAGAGGTGGCTGAATGGACCTCCTTTCTCCTTGCCCTGTGTCAAGGCCGTCATGGCCAGCTAGTGACTGCAATCACTAACTGGCATTTGGGGTTTTGTGTCTTCAGTGGAGTCTAAATGCGGTTATGTCCATAGGGTTTGGGTGGAGCTACATCCTCCTGTAGGTCTGACGCCGCATGTCTTTGATTGTGGACTCCTTTTACCTTATGGGATGGTCACAGCTGAAATTAATGAAAGTTATGTGCTCCTGTTAATGGCAATTTCCATTATTGTGCCATTTTTGTAGACAGTGCCCTGAAGGCAATGCGCAAGGCTGGGTGACGGCTCCAGACAGGCCGGTGTACTGGGATAGCCCGGAGGACCCGCTCTCTCTTGTGCTCTAGCTGGAGGCACGGGAAGAGCCGCAGGAAAGCTGAAGAAATCTGGGACTAGAGCTCGGAGGAGAATTTCCTTTGGAGCATCTTTTCCCCAACAGAAAAAGGCCGCCTTTGTCAAGAGAGACACTGACGTGTGAAACATCTGTTCTGTGCTAAAAAAAGGGAAAAAGGCGTATGGAAGCAAAAACTCTAGAATGTGATTTCCCCCTCCCTCCTGCTTGTTAATCAGCAAAATAGAGGAAAAAAAAAATGGTGAGCGTATGGGGCGAAAAATAATAAACAGACGAATAAAGTAAAATGATTTTCTGGCTGGGCAGCAGATTTTTTGGCTTTTGTTTCATTTGTTGATGTCAGAATTGGTATGGGGGGGATAACAGTGTCTGGACTGGTGGACTGTCAGTAAAACAGGCAAAGATCAACCAATTGGATGAAATTAATTGCAGCACGTGTAGTTGGCTGGACACGGAAATAACGCCGTGTTCAAGGGAGCTCTGAGCAAATGCCTGGGTGGCATTGCCATCTGAGCACTCCCAACCTGCCAGGTCGAAGGTTGTCCATGCAACCCAAAATCGGCCCCCTTTGTGTTAATGGAGCCTCTAATTACCCCTCGCTCCCTGTCTGGGTGTGAACCCATTGCAGTCCCATCAGACCGGAGCAGAGCCGCTCTCCGGCTGGGGAGGTGGCAAGGCACGGAGCAGCCCGCGGTTAGAGGCTTGCGTAAGAGATGAGCACTAGACATGGAGTACTCTTAGCAGATGCCGTGGCTGAACTTTCTGCCTCACTTGAAGTGAGCGGTGATATTTCTCCGCAGTCCTAGAGGAGGGGGACGAGTGAAAGCAAGAGCAGAAGCTGCGATCTTGCGTAAGTGATAGCGCGTGAGGTGGAAATTCAACGCCTCTTCGGCTTCTCCCAGCCTGCTGCATGAGCAGTGCCTGGGGACCATCTCCCCGTCACTCTGCTGAGCTTGTTTTTCCCCAGGAGTGATGCCACATGGCGTGTCCCCGAGGCTGGGGCTGCGGGGTGGTCGGCCAGCCGGGGACGGGAGTAGCGGTAGCAAGGGGCAAGACGTTGCATTTATCTGATCCGGGGCTTGGCATGAGCGGTTCACGCTCGCCCGCCATGCTAACGCGGCTGTTTGTCACTATCCCTTCTCCTCCTGACAAAGTGGCCGTATGTTTCGGTCGCAGGAGGAATCTGTCTTCGTAGCTTGAGAGAAGAGAGGGAAAGGGAAGCAGCTCAAACCCTGCGGGAGACAGGTATGACGTGATGGGTCTCCCTGAATTTCTGTATGACAGTGACAGCCATTAGAGAGATGGCCTTTGCCAACTGGCAGCTGAACCTCCATCGTGTCTAGCCCGCGTGCCCATCCTGGAAACCGTCCATCTTGTCGTGGTGCGTGCCCACGCCTGATGCTGGTCATTCCTCAGGTGTCCTTAGAGGAGCAGAAGGCACCAGGGGTACCGGTGCAGCTGAGGGCAACAGGACCCTATTGCATATATGATGATGGCACCCTGGCCCTGCATGCCCCCAAGGGCACACGGGCACTGTGGTGGCCCAAGGACCTCGTGTCCTCCAGGGTGTAGGTGTAGCTGCTATATCAAGCCTGTGAAGACCAGGCATGGGGCAGCCCGTAGACCCCTTGCTCTTTGATCCAGGTCTCCAAAAACCCAGGAGCAACATCACAGCTTCTCCTTGTGCCCTGACGTTCTCCTCGCCTTGGCAGGCGAGCTCTCCTCCCCGAAACCTCCACGCTCAAAGTCCCAGCCCTGTTTCTGGCTCCGTGGGGCGTCTCGTTGGGATCACAGGGTTGGGGTCCTCTCCCTCCCCAGGGGCTGGAAACTTGCCTCTGGCCACCTGGTGTGCTTACCTTTGGAGTTGCAGCTTCTCCTGCTCATTAGCTCATAAATAACATGGACCAGCAGCGTTTAGTGCTAATTAATTTTGTGAACTGAACCAGGGTGAATGGGGTAATTGCCCGTGGCGCGTGCGGGCCATCAGGTGAGCCCTCCCGCTTTTGCCCTCCTTGTTTACCAGCTTCTCTCTGTTTATTTTAAGAAGCATTTGGTCCCCTCTCCGTGTGGAGAAGAAAAGCCATGTGATCCAACTCAGAGAGAGCACAGCAGGCGCCGAATATTAAATTAAAACACATCCTCGCTTATACACAAAAAAATACCCAAGCTGGAAAGGTTAAGAGCTAACGGAGATCCTCAGAACAGTGTCTGCCTGTTTGGAATGAATTAATCAGACCATTAAACAAATCTTTTAATCTAAAGTATCCCTTTCATTTCAGTACTCCTTAAAACAAAGTGACTGGGGTGTTGAGGGAAGAGTTTGCCATCACTTTGCCTTATTTGCATTGCAGAGGCAGGCCGGTAGTATGATTTTTCCTCCCTGTCCTCCCCTTTTAGAAACTAAAGCGGGGTTAGATAGAGCACCTGAGCTGGGACAAAATCACAGAATCACTAGGTTGGAAAGGACCTTCAAGATCATCAAGTCCAAAATGGGCATTGAGAAGAAAGGAGCCCCCATGCCTCATGGGGTGTTATGTGCATTATGGGCAGAGTGCACTTTTTTAGTCTCGGGGAGCAGAAAAAGCTCAGGAAGAGGCAACAGCTCAACTGGAGATGAATAATAGGTGGAAAGTAGCATGGTGCAGAAGTCTTGGGGTGGCGAGGCCGGAGCAAGGTGGGCAGTGAGCATTACTGAGGTCTTCTTGCGGCTCGGAACGAAGAGGAAAGTTGCTCCTGCGAAGGCTTAGGGGACTTCTCCGCATACAGAGCTTACCAGTCAGAGCTGGGGCTGGGGAGCCATGGAGGCACTGGGGGATGCTCGTCTGGAGTGCCGCCTCGGAGACCTCTGTTGCGGACTGTACCACAGGCTTTCTTCAGGCAGGAGACTTAGCGTCCTTCCGTCTAAGGAAGGGTTTGTGAGGTTGCAGGCGTGGCAAAGCGCTCAGAAACCGGGTGTGCTACCTTGGGCGTCTTGTGTGTTTCAAGACCGGCACTTGCCAAAGTGTCGAGCTGCAGCGGGGCCTCTCGAGTTGTGTTTTTAAAGGCATTTGCGAAGCTGGTGGTGCTTTCAGCTTCCCATTCCCGTAGGCTCAGCTGGTTGCCCCAGCCTTAACGTCCACCTCTGGTCTTCAGGGTGGCACTGGAAGCAGCTACAGAACTGCGGGGATGCGCTCTTCCCCTCCGTTCTTTGCCCTTCGGACATGGCCCCTGAGCTGGAAGACGGGGATGGAGAGCACAATGTACTCCTCATAATCCAGGAGGAAGCAGTCAAGGACATGCTAAGCCACCTGGACACCCACAAGTCTATGGGGCCTGATGGGATCCACCCAAGAGTACTGAGAGAGCTGGCGGAGGAGCTTGCCAAGCCACTCTCCATCGTTTATCAGCAGTCCTGGTTAACAGGGGAGGTCCCAGAAGACTGGAGGCTTGCCAATGTGACACCCGTCTACAAGAAAGGCCGGAAGGAGGATCCTGGGAACTACAGGCCTGTCAGCCTGACCTCTGTTCCAGGGAAGATTATGGAGCGGTTGGTTTTGAGAGTGCTCACAGGGCATCTGCAGAACAGCCAAAGGATCAGGCCCAGCCAGCATGGGTTCATGAAAGGCAGGTCCTGCTTGACCAACCTGATCTCCTTCTATGACCAGGTGACCCGCCTAGTGGATGAGGGAAAGGCTGTGGACGTTGTCTACCTGGACTTTAGTAAAGCCTTTGACAGCGTCTCCCACAGCATTCTCCTGGAGAAACTGGCGGCTCAAGGCTTAGACGGGTTTACTCTTCGCTGGGTGAGGAACTGGCTGGATGGCCGAGCCCAGAGAGTTGTGGTGAATGGCGTTAAATCCGGCTGGCGGCCGGTCACGAGTGGTGTTCCCCAGGGCTCAGTTCTGGGACCAATCTTGTTCAATATCTTTATAGATGATCTGGATGAGGGAATTGAGTGCTCCCTCAGTAAGTTTGCAGATGACACCAAGCTGAGTGGGAGTGTTGATCTGCTGGAGGGTAGGAGGGCTCTGCAGAGGGATCTGGACAGGCTGGATCGATGGGCAGAGGCCAACTGTATGAGGTTTAATAAGGCCAAGTGCAGGGTCCTGCACTTTGGCCACAACAACCCCATGCAATGCTACAGGCTTGGGGAGGAGTGGCTGGAGAGCTGCCCGGCGGAAAGGGACCTGGGGGTGCTGGTTGACAGCCGGCTGAATATGAGCCGGCAGTGTGCCCAGGTGGCCAAGAAGGCCAACAGCGTCCTGGCCTGTATCAGGAATAGTGTGGCCAGCAGGAGCAGGGAAGTGATTGTGCCCCTGTACTCGGCACTGGTGAAGCCGCACCTTGAATACTGTGTTCAGTTTTGGGCCCCTCACTACAAGAAGGATGTTGAGGTGCTGGAGCGTGTCCAGAGAAGGGCAACGAAGCTGGTGAGGGGTCTGGAGCACATGTCTTATGAGGAGCGGCTGAGGGAACTGGGGTTGTTTAGTCTGGAGAAGAGGAGGCTGAGGGGAGACCTTATCGCTCTCTACAACTACCTGAAAGGGGGTTGTGGCGATGAGGGTGTTGGTCTCTTCTCCCAAGTAACTAGTGATAGGACAAGAGGAAATGGCCTCAAGTTGCGCCAGGGGAGGTTTAGATTGGATATTAGGAAAAATTTCTTCACTGAGAGGGTGGTCAGGCATTGGAACAGGCTGCCCAGGGAGGTGGTGGAGTCGCCATCCCTGGAAGTGTTCAAAAAACATGTGGATGTGGCACTTCAGGACATGGTTTAGGGGACATGGTGGTTTTGGATTAATGGTTGGACTTGATGATCTTAAAGGTCCTTTCCAACCTAGTGATTCTGTGATTCTGTGATTCTGTGATTTCTAAAGCCCTTTCTGGCTTTATTTCCCGGCTGTATCCGTGCGGGGCTATTGGGAGGACCTAACCCAGCAAAGGACCCTCTTCCCTGGACACAGCTGGTTCCCACCACGCAGCCCCATGCTTTGGTTCTAACTTTGGCTGGGGAGGGAGATCTTGCACGCCGGTTCCTTTTCACCCACTCCCTCTCCCCGCTATCGCTCCGGCAAAGTCGGTGCAGCCAAAATTTGAGCAAATGCTACTATCGCACTCGTATCTGTGAGGGAGAGGCCGAGATAAAGGGAGGGCAAATCCAGGTAAAAGCAGGCAATCCTGTTGCAAAATCAAATGTATCCTCTTTTTTTTTTATTATTTTTTTTCTTCCTTTTTAATACACTCTTCAAAGCTTGCTAAGATTAAGTGCGCGATTTATCTTCGCAGAGTTTGAATTTTAAAAGGAACAGCCAACTGTGTGATCGTATTATTAATATTTATACCTCGTCACAGAATGTTGACAGATTAATTATGCAGTATGGTATAAAAATCAGCAGGCAGCGTGGGAGGGCGGTGGCAAAGTTCATGTATTAATAACACAGCGGGGTGGCTCGCACGCTCCCTGTGTGGCTTGGTGTTATCAACGCTACATCCCGCATTCGCCGAAGGCACCTTCATCCCGCGCCGGGGGAGAGGGATGCTGACAGCGGGAAGGGAAACACAAGCAGCAAAGGTTGCGAAGTCCCAGCCGCTTTGCACCACGCACGGAACCTTTTCAGGGCCAGAGAGCAGGTGTGAGGAGCTTTGCAGCCGTTCTTGACCTGGTTTGGGCCTGAAGAGCATCAAGAGGTGACTTTGTGCAGCGGAGAAGCTGCAGTGTCCTCTTCTGAGGTCTTGACCAGCACCAAGCACTTTGGAGAAAGGTTTAAATCTTCTTTAGTGGACATTTATGAGCTGGCCAGCTGTACAGGGAGAGGCTTTTCCCTCCCCAAGAAGCCAACTCGGGTCACCAGGCACGGTATCTGATAGATTTATAAAGGGCAAAATAGGAAATTATCACCCTGTGAGCCCCAGGGGTGGGAGCAAACTCATCTGACGGCACCCTCATCTTGTTTGCTGTCCAACCGCGGCCGGGGAAGTTAAGAGTTTGTAGATGTTTTGAGGAGGATATGGGAAGCGTTACCCTCTCTGAGCCTGCTGGGTTTCTTCTAGAGATGTTGTGTGGACGGCAAGCTCGAGCCTGCCCCGGGGCCTCGGTATCCGTTGGCGTGTGCTTCGGACAGTCAGACGTTAAATTGAGATGGGGTGCGTGGATGATTCACGCTGGCCAGCCTGGTTGGACAGCAGAGGTCCGCGGCTGGGAATAAATCCTTCCACCTGGAGACGGTGACGTTTGTCATCGGCAGAGCTGGCTGTGCAGCTCGCACAGCTCACGCTGTGCCCTCCGGTCATCCTCGGTGGGAAGAACAGCTCACCCTCCCGAAGCCCTTTCGTGTTGCTATTTCCGTCACGACCTCTCTGTGCCTAAGTGCTGCTCTTTTCTATTATTTTTTTTAAATGAATCTTTTTTTCTCGGCGCGTCTCGGGGGGATGTTTTATATGAAACGATTTGCCTGATCTTTCTCGAATAATTTCAAGCAGCGTCTGGGGTCAGGCCGCAGGGATGTACTTAGGCTGGTTAAGATTTCTTTGTCAGCAAAACCTTGCCTTTTTGAGAGGCAACGAAGGCACCGGGGATGCGTCGGCGTGTATGGCTCTCCCTCACGCTCTCCTCTTGCGTCCAGTTTGGCTCTGGCACAAGCTCCTTGCCAAAAAACCCGCCCGTGTGCCGCCGTGCTATCGGGAACAGCCTTTGGCGAGATCTGCAGAGGCATTTCAGGACACATATCCCAGCTCCCACGAGGTGTTTAACCCACCAGACAACAAAGAAAATCGTTTAAGGTGGGCTTTTGAAAGCCTTTTGGAGGATTTGGCTTCTCAATTTCCATTCAAATGAACTTTCCCTCTTCCCGTGCACGCAGCTTCCCAGTGCCTCTTTTTACAGCCTCGGCCTTTCGGTCTTAATTAAAAAATAGAAAGAACAAAGGCACAATTCAGAAAAGCACTTAAGCAGGCGGTTGAAGTAACAGATTTTCCTAGGCTTTCAGTGCAGGCTTAGAGGTGTTTTTGGGCTTTGCTCCATGAAATTGGGGTCCTAAGGCTAGTGGTGCAAATCCCTCCTGCTTTTTTGCCCCCAGAAGCAAGACCACATTGACGAGAAATGTTTTGATCCACCCAGAGCAGGTTCTTGTCTCAGAAACTTGTGGTGTGAAGATTTTTTCCCATTTTTATGGGTTTCTTTCCTAGTTGGGATGCAAAGAAAGACAGAAGCCTCGGAGTTGTTTGGAAAATGAGTTTTCCACTAGCGGCAAAGTTTATCTCCTTTGGTGTGGCTGGGCAAGATTTGTCAGCGGTATCTGTCAGATGCGTGGAGAGCCCTTAAATAGATGGTAATATGGAAATGTAAAGGATTGGCTATTAGCGAATGGAAATTGGGAGCAAGAGGTGAAGGGAAAGGCAAGGAAGGTCCAAAATGCTAGAGGACAGAGCTGTCCCCTGCAGCTCCCCAATCAGAGCTGGATCTTCCTCCAAGTTCCCTCCTGCCTTTTCGGATGAGAAATGTTGGTTAATTGATTTATTCCGGCTGCGACCCGCCTGGCTGTCTGCTGCCCCACTTCCCCCGAGTGCCTGCAGTCGCTTTTCTGGCCCTGCTTGACCGCTTTCCCACCACGCGAGGACACGGTGGCTTGGCAGGGAGCAGATGGACAACCCGTCCTGTAGACATCAAGTGTGGGAGGCTTAGTGCTGAGCTCTTCAGAGGTTGACTGCTCCCAAGACTCCGGCGTGTTGCAGGAAGCATTTGAGAGAGGGCTGTTTGTCAGCGGGAAGGCGGCTTTTGCTGGCTGAAGGTCCTTTTCCAAGTAGCCCTCAAGGTTAAAGTTGGATGCTCCTTCCAGATGGTCTCCATCTGATGCATCTCATTACGGGGTTGAGCTGCCTCGCAATCCCGGCCTCCCAGTGCCAAGAATAACAAGGAATGGAAGCCAGCAACAGCGATCGCTGCTGTTAGAAGGGCATAAGATGATTTAAGGGTCAAGACAAGACCATATGGCCCATCAAGGCCCCATTGTAACAACCCGGAGGAATATAAAACAACTTGCGTTAGTGATCATCCTTCCTGCTTCCTATCAAGGCTGTTTGCTGTAACCTTTGCAAGATTAGTTCCCTGGCTCCTTCTTGCTCTGATTTACGCCCTGAGCTGCTTTCCAGTGCCCTATGGGTCCCCTCGTGGGGTGTCCTCCCTGGAGGGCAGGCAGGCGGAGCAGAGGCATCCCGGGGTCTGTGGCTATAGGCTCAGTCCTCCTGTCATCATGCCTGGTTTAGGACAAGCCAGCTGACCCTGAGCGTGTCGCTGCGAAGCTGGGCGTCGTGTGGGAGCCCTTTCAGCACCCGAAGGTGTGCCAGAGCATTTACGGCTCTTGCCAGGGTTTCTCATTCTCAAATCTCAAATTTAAGGTCTAAAGCAGGCTCTTGGTGTTATTGACGGCTCACTCCTCCACTGCCCCCGGCCCCTCCGCCCTCAGCCAGCCCATTTGCTAAATTGGATAAGCCTATCTGGCTGGTGTTTCCTCGAGATTTATGTGCCCCTGGAGCGCGCTCAGCCTGTTGTCTTCTCCAAATAGGCTGGAGCTCGCCCTTGGCTCAGCTGCGGGCTCCCAGCCTTCCTTTACCAAATTCTGATACGGGTATCAGCTGGCAAAATAAGACTCATTTGCACGGAGGATGCACTCTCAGGGCGATGAGGGACCCCAGCCCTCGGTCAGGAAAAGGGTACATCTGCATCCCGTGCACTTTGAGACCGAGGTGAAGTGAAGCATCTTGGCACAAGCGATCCGAGTGCTGGGGCCACACAGGTAAATCTGTATTTCTGCGAGCGGAGTCGATGCTTTCCCAGAGTGCCAGCGCGGGGCTCGGCAGGCAGTGGGCTGGAGGCAGCGATGCTCCTTCTGTCCCCAAGGCTTTTCCCCAAAAGGCGGGACGCATGCACGTCTGGGGTCGTGTGGGCAGCCACACCGCAAGCCACGGCTCCTCACCCCAGCGCCGTGTCTTGGTCCCACTTTGGTGACGGGAGAGCCGCCATTCTCCGCTCGGCCCTCGTCCCGCAGTCCATTTGCTCAAGGGAACGCTTGCAGCACTGACCTTAAAGAGCAATTTCGGGCAAGCACAGAGCAGCTCAATTGTTCATAAACCTGACATTTATGTCGCGGAGATTCTTCCTCTGCAGGATGCACTGCTGTCTATGATTTTATCAAATAAAATGTCCCTTTGCCCCCAACCAACCTCTTTCTCCTTCCCTGATGTGTTTGTAGGACAATCATCGTGAACAGAGAGCTTGAAGGTATCTGCCTGTCCTTAATATCGTGGCGCGGAGAGGGTTAGGAAAATTGTTGTGCATGCATTAGCTAGCGCGAATGGTTAAAACTGTGCTCTGGTCCTCTAATGTTGGTAATTACTGAGCAGGGATTAGGGGCTTGCACTTCGCACGCATAGAGAAATGGACTATTAAATGTAAACAGATCAAACTACCTGATGGACCTTGAAAGTTTATTCCTGTGATTTTCCCTGCTCCGCCGAAATGCTTCCCGTGCTTTCAGATCATTTCCCTCTTTTTCGTGGGGATGAAGCCCCGGCCACACGGAGGGTTTACGAAGAGCACTCTGTGTGTGAGCCAACATAACGTTAGTGTCATCCCAAAATAGCTGCTAGCCGGGGGGCAGGATAACTAGCTGGGATGCAGGGAGCGTGTCTTCAGCTTCCTGCTTCCCTTCGTGTTTCGGTCTTACAAAGCCAGAGCGAAGGCAGCCACCGTGGCCAGAGGCTCCTTGTGCGAGGGCAGCCTGCGGCACGATGCTGCGGTCCGGTCCTGAGCCGGTGGGGACAGCGGTGACCTGAGACGGGGTGCCATGCTGTCATCTCCCCTCCCTCCGCTCCCGTCCTGTCCCCCAGCTCCTTCCCGCTCGGCTTCCCCCTCGCCGCTCGAGGACACCCACTGGGTGAGCAAACACCGCTTACTCCGCTGGCCAGGGCACCTTCTATCAAGTCTGTTAATATGAGCTCCACATGGAGAGCTTGCTACCCTGGAAGTGTTAATTAGCTTTTCCCCTCCTCCCTCCTATTATTTTTCCATCTCACTCTTTAGAAGATCTCTGAACCAGGAGATCAATGCCTCCTGCTAATCGGCTCTTCAGCAGCTTAGAGAGGCACCACAGAATACTCCATTTAATTCTCCTCTAACACCTTTGCTAATCATCCTTTCCAGCCCCAGAGCCCCAGGCGGGCGGCGAGGGGAGAGGCTGGACGGGGAGCGCAGCAGACGCTCATTTACACGCAGCTCGGCGATCTGGTGGGACCCGCGCACTACGGTGGGAAGAGCAGGGGTGGGAAGGGGCAAAGCAGCGGGAGAGAAAGGAGGGGAAGATCCCTCGGGATGAGCAACGTGGCGTCAGCGTGCAATCCACGCGAGAGGGGCGAAAGCAGCGTCTCTGAATGGTCTTGCTGGTTCCCGGTCATGTTGCCTCCCATCTTGTCGTCTCCCTCGGCGGCTGGAGATACGGGTTGCGTTGTGAAACTCTGCTGATCATAACACAGGCAAGAGATACTCCCCTTGGCCTCTCCATGCAGCGCCCCGGAGACTGGAGGGGCTTGTCGGTGTGGGTCAAGCCCCCAAGCCCTGAGGTCTGAACCAAGCTGTCTCTCCGACTGGTTTTCTCCGTTGGCAGGGAGATGCGGGAGGACGCCGGAGCAGGCAGTCACCTCGCACATGCTGCCACGGTCCTGGCGATACCGCCTGTCCTCAGGCTTTTGGGTTGACTTCAGGTGGGAGCTGTGGGCGTTGGGAGCTCTGCCCATCGCCTCCCCAGCCGCTCGGCTCCCTGTGCCATGGCCATCCTCCCTTCCAGGGGAGCGAGACTTGTCCGGGGTCACTCAGCCTCGATTCATCCACGGCACCGGGGAAGTAGAAACCCCGGGGGCTCCGTAAATAGCCTGGCATCGCTCCGGGGGTCGGACGGAGTCGCCTGTGGGCGACAGTCGTGGTGCTTTGGCTCGTTGGCTAGTGCCGGACAGGTTTACCAGAGGCTGCATCTCCTCCACTGAGAGGAAGGTGGCCTGGATTTAGCTACGAGGACTTTAATAAGCCTTTCCATCTCTGACTGCTGTGATCCAGCTAAATGGCTGCGAGCAAAAGCCCGCGTAGAAATGAGAATGCATGCTAATGAGTTGTGTTGCCAAAACCAGAAGGAACCAACTCTACAGGGAGTTTGTACTCTTATGTTTTTTTTTCTCCCCGCTACCCAAGTTCAATAGCAGCGAATTGCATATTTCTCTGAGGCTTCTCAACAAACAATTTACAGTGTAAATATATTTGTTGGCATGCAAATCACTCTGCATTATGAGTCTTGATTAATATTATAATGTGTTGATGAAAGCCCGTAAGTGGTTCTTGGAACTAAGGTTCCTGATAAAGATTGGCTGTTTGGGTGCCCAGTGTTTGCGGAACGTTAGATTAGGTTGGTTTTTTTCCTTTGTTTTTGGGGGTTTTTCCCCCGGTGTGTGTCGTTTAATGGTTTCTTCCCCCCCACTCTGTTTAAGATGCCGAGTGCGAAGTCGCAGTGGCGTGCTTCAAACCACACAATTAATTAACGCAACCAAGCTCTTCCCTGCACCGCTGCAACCCGTCTCTGCTCCTCGCCCCCATCTAAGAGGGACGCTGCTGCCCTCCGCCTCGCTGTGGGGTGGTCCTCAGCCCCTGCCGCTGGTTTCGGTGCTTCTTGAGGTCGTATCCGTAGGTGATGGGGGCGGCCGCGCGTGCGCGTGATGCTGGGGAGGGACCCGCCGCGACGCGCGGGGAATACGGGGTTATTAGCGATTCCTGTGCTTGCCGGTAGCCGGGCTGGTATGTGGAGCAGCAAATCGGTGTGTAGACGGAGCCGGTTGGTGAGCAGCGGAGCTAATGAGGCTTGACTGCCTATGGAGCCGTCCCCTGGGGCCCCTCCGGTGCGGAGGAAGGTCCACATTCAGTCCCGCAAATATGGCACCATGAGGCTCTTTCCCCTCTGAGGAGTTTCCCGGCACTTTCCAGCACCGACAGCTTTGACGTTGCGCCTTCCCCACCGAGACGGTGGCCACAGAGCACCGAAGGGTTCGTCGGGGGGTGCTGGGTGCCCCCGTCCCGCCTCTGCTGCTCTTCCCTCCGGCTTCTTCCCCAGCTCCATCCTTCGTGACGGCTCCTGGAGTGCCTGGAAAAACCCATCTTTGCCTCTTCCACCCCATCCTCCTCGCCCAAAGCGGGCTGCTCCGGGTGCTGGTTCACCCCGGGGGAAGAGGATGCATTTCCAGCTCCTCTCTGGCATTTGCTTGCGGAGACAGGCGAGCGTGGCGGTGCCAGGCTTCGGGAGCCGTCCTCCCCCTCTGGCTCGTACGGTGGCTGCTCTCATTGCCATTTTCCTTCTACCCTTCGGAGCTGAGCTCCCAAAGGTGTCAGGACAAATGCCACTCTCATCGGCGCGGATGTGCTGGGAGATGATGCCCAGGCAGGCAGGAGCGGGGAGAAAAGGCAAGAGGGGAAAAATAACCCTCTTTAGCAGGCGACGGCAGAGGGTTTAGTGACAGCCTCAAGTTTTGACCTTTGTTAACTGCTGTTTTGCTCAGAGAGTGACAGGGAGCGCCGCGAAATACCGAGTTTTGCGCTTGTACCGCTCTCGAGAGCTGTGCAGGTCGTGCGCGGCTCTGCCGCGACGTGCCAGCATCAGCTCGTGGGAACCGGCCGTTTTGGGGCACCACCTCCCCTTTCAGCAGCATCCTATGCTTGAGCTGGCCCCGGGGGTTCGCTCTTCTCCCGCTCTCTGTAGTCCCGAGGGGTTTTCTGTAACGGCTCGTGGTACGTCCAGCTATCCCCGGGGAAGGCGGGGCGGCGTGGCCATCCCCACCCTGCTCGCTGCCCTCCGAGTGCGGCGGCTCGTGCGGAGCGCTCGGAGTCGGAGCCGGGCGGGGAGAACACAGGCACCTAAGGGAGAGACCGAGAGAAGGTGGGGAGAAGAGCGGACGAGCACACGCGTGCCTTAAAAGAACATATTGCCTTTTTTCCCCCCTTCCTTTTCTTTTTTCTGAAAGCAGCTGTGCCTTTTTCCAGCACTTTTAAATGGTTGCCAAGGAAACAGAGCAAGGGAGAGTGGAAAGGTTAGGTGGATATTGGACGAGGCTAATGCACTTGTTTCAACCAAGAATTGGCAGGTGCTTAGGACACCGAAGGTCCTGATAACTCCTCATTTGCACGGCTCCTTTGCAGAGGCTCGAGTACCTCCCTGCCACCGTTAATTGTGTTTTAATCATTTGCAAATTATAATCCATCTCCATCAGGGGATCTCTAATGGTGGGTTTATGGAGCGCGTCCGCACGTTCCTTAGCCCTTCCGGGATGCTGGGGATGAAATATTGGGTATGTTGGGCCCCGCTGGTATGGGTTGGTCTGGCTTGAAGGGAGTTTGATATTGGTGGAGATCCCAACGGAAAAGGTGGGAATTGCAGCTGGGCGGCCCAAACGCGCTGTGCCAACGCAGGAGGGAGAAGTGCTGGAGGGAGCCACGTTGCCGGCCGCTTCTCCCAGCAAGCAGGCTGGCGTGGGAGAGGTGGTGCTGCGCAGATGCAGTTAGAGCATCCTCTTGCCCGTGGTCCGGTGGGTCATCTCCAGCCCCACGCCGGCAGCGGCACTGGCAGAGCTCCCGGCAGCTCCCTGCCCGCCAGCAGCTCCCATCCAGCCCCGCAGGGCTGCTGGGACCGCGGTCCCTGGGCGCTTGCAGCCCCACTTGGCTTTTTCACCTTCCTCTGGCTTAAAAAACCCAAAGATGGATGCCTCACTACGGATTTTTGTCACTGTTGCAGCACTCGGAGGGCTTTTTTCCCCCCTTCCGCTTTAGGTTGTGTTTTTGTTTCGCGTCTGTCTTGTCTAAAATAGCAGCTCCATCTACGGAATAACCAAGGGGCCTTAAACTAGGCTGTTCAGGATGAGCGTCACATCTGGTATTTGCAAAACACAGTGAGCGATAAATAGCTACAGTGTCGTAAAGCTCAGGCTCTGGAGAGGCAAGGGTGGCTGGTGAGGCTTTTATTGCTTTTTGGTTTCTTAGTGTTTTTTCTGGGGAAGGCAGAAGGGTATCGATTAGAAAAACCAAGCAAAACCCCGCTTGTGTTTGTGGGTGTGAAGGTGGAGAGGAGTGACGGCGTGATGCTGAGGGCTGGGGGACCCCAGCCCTCCCGCCTGGGGCCTTCCGAGGGGACTGTGCCACTCCTGCCACCCCTTCTGAAACCCCTGGCTGAGACCCAGCGGGCCAGCTCGCAGCCAAGCCGTTGGAAGACAGCAAGCCACCTTTTTCTGAGCTGTTATGAGCCGGGGAGGGAAAGGGTTTAGTCTTTGCCCGGAGCCACAGACACGGCTGCTCGCTGATCCTTCTTGTCAGCGGCTTCCCGAGCCTGCCGCCTATCCATCACACCTGAGTGATGGGTACCGGGCCAGCGCCGAGCTGCGCAGCACTCATATCCCTATTATGACATTGTCGGTGTCACAGCTGAGTGTGAGGGACTCGTGAAATGTCACTTCAGGTATTAGAAAATGACTGTGCCTCTGCCGCACCATGGTTCGTGATCCAGAGCGCTCTTCCCCCCATCAGTCCCGGCTGGAGGGGCCTCTGCCTTTGAATATGGTATCTCAGCTTTGGGGTTTTTAAGAAAAAAGCGTCGTTTTGGTCATGGTGCGAGGAGCCAGGATGACAGCCCGGGGCCAGGCAGCCCCTCCAGCTACGGCACGAATGGTGAAGGAGCGCTGCCTCTCGCCGGTGCAGGGCTTTCCTCTCCCCAGCCCGCTCTCCTCGCTCTGCCCTGCCAGGTCCTTCACAAGCATCTCCCCCTGCTTTGGAGGGAGCCAGCGCTAGCAAGATGAGGGGAGCTTGGTCCTCGTCACCAGCTCCATCAGGAGTGACGTTTGAGCGTCCGGCACCTGGATGCAACCGCAACTCCCATCCCTTTCCCGTTGCGCATGGAGTTGCTTTCTCCAGCCGAAGCCTGTTGATCTTAGAGCGAGGGCGGCCGGTCGTGCTCTAAGCTGACCCCAGAGCTGGAAAAAATAGGTTGTCCCATGCCGGAGCGAGCCCGGCTCTTCCAGAAGCAGCTGATGAACCTTAATTCGGGAGGACGCGCTGTACCCGTACGGAGGGACTCTGGAGGAAGGGCAGCGGAGCAACCAGCGTGGAGCTGCCTGCTGGCAGACCGGTATGGGGTGGTGAGCTGGAGCAACGCCTGGCTTCGCCGCCGGCGAGGCAGCTCCTTGGCACCACTCAGCTACGGGCTGCCATAGGGTTCCCTTGCGCCCAGGTGGGCTCAGAACCTGGTCGCTGGCAGGTAGCGACCTCGTTAGCAGCCCGAGCGGCTCCTTTTCGGTGCCCTTCGTCTCTCCCGGTGGCGTGGTTTCGTCCCCTCGGTAGCAGGTCCGGCGCCGGCGGCGTGTCTCGGCAGCGCCCGCCCGAAACGTGCCTCGTGGTGCCAGGGAAATGGGCTCCCCAGCGAGCTGGCGTTATCCTGCTCGAAAGAGAGATCAAGAACGGGAAAGGGGGTGGGGGAAGAGGAATGATTTATGAGGCTTCGCTTGGCCAAGCAGGGCATTCTCAGCATATTCCAAAATAATTTAGCATCATCTATTCTGCCTGCAGCGGGAGCTTGTTGCGGAAAAAGAAAGAAAGAAAAAAAAAAACCACCCACCCCGCATAAAGAACCCAGAAACCTCCTTGATGAGATGGTTAGAGCTTGAAGTTTCTTCTTTCCTGAGGGTGTCTATCTCCTCTCCCCAGTTCTCTCTGTAAATCAAACCGCCGGTGTCGGATCGGCGGCTCCGTCTTTCCCACGGCTGCTTCCCCGCTTCCCTGAGGCCTCCCCGTGCGCCGAGGGGCTGTAATCACCACCGGGAACAGCTTGAAGGACACAAGCGCGGGAGCCGAGAGGACGATCTGTAGTGAATAATTTAGCGGATGAATTTAAAGCTTTTGTTCTCGTCAGAAATTACCTGCGAACTGTATGTGAAGGCTTTGATCGTACAAATTCATTTTACATCGTCTCTATCCGCCGACAGACCCACCTACCCGCTTAGCTGTGGTTTGAACCGACGTGTTTTTCAGCGCACGGCGGGCTCTTTTGGGGGTGGGCTGGAGCCTGCCCGTGCCTGTAATTAACCTGTCATTTTGGTGGGTGCGGTTTTAATTACCGGCGTAGGATCGCTCCAGGTTGCAACTGGAGTTCGGAGAGCGGTGTTTGTAAATGGGAATAATTTTGTGGCGTGACATTTTCGGTACCCGCCCCGTTCCCTGCGTATCCGATACGAGGGCGTCTGCGCAGCCCTCGGAGCCTTTTGGTTTTAGGTGGACGGGGACGATGCCCAAGCGGGGCTGTGAGTGCCAGTGCGGTCGGCTCGTGATGTGCTGCTTGGATGGCGTGCGGTCGAGGTTGCTTTCCCCCTCCTCGCCCCGGCAGCTCTCCTCTCGCACCCTCAAGGGGTTTTTCTCCGCGCCCCTTGCCTCTTTGTGCTTGGTACGGACGGCCAGATCCGAGGCTTTCTGCCTCCCCCAATCCAGGCGGCAGCGGCGTAGCACCGGGTTTGTTTGGGGCTAGGGAATTTAGCGAAGTGCATGTGAAGGAGGCTGCAGCCTGCCTGAAGAGAGCCACGTGAAATGAAGTTGCGTCGCGCTCTGACAACGAATTATCCTTCTCGGTTTTCGGGGAAAGGACTCGCCGCAGCCCCATGTGAGACCTCGCCGCCTCCTCCTCGTCTCGGTTTAGACTCCCGGTCCCCCGGCAGACGCCGCAAATGCTCACTCATCAGGGCTTGCTCTCCCTGCTAATGGCCCTCTATAAATAAGCCCCAGGAACAGCGATAGAGAACGATCATAAAAGGCAGGCGCATAAATTAAAGCCGATGTTATAATAAACTAGACAAGCCCTTCATCGAGGGTTTTATGTTTCTCCTTGAGTCGGCAGCTTTGCCAGGAGAAGAGCATTTCTGCACGCCTTGGCCCGGTCCTCCATCTCCCCGCTCCGTAGGTGCGTGCGGGCGGGTGGCAGAAACAGTTGGCAGCACCATCCGCCTTATTCAGAATTACAGGTAAAAAAGCTGCAGGAATTTCGCGGAACAGCTCTCAGCTTCCTTTACTCAGGTCCTTAGGCTGGCGATAGGACCACGGGTTACCTGTCCGGGGAGGCTTCGGCCACGCTTTGTGGCTTTCGGGTAGCTATAAACGAAACGTAACGCCCCTGCGGGGCTGAGGTTGCCGAGAGCTCAGCCCTGCGCCTCCAGAGAAAGCTGGAAGTCTTTGCGTTTGCCCCGGCGAGCTGCGGTCAGACCTCGCGGGGCTGGAGGGAGATGCCAGTGTATAAAAGAGCAGCGTCCGGGCGCGGATGGAGATGCGGGTGCGGCACCTCCGGAAGGCTGCTCCTTCGCCCCAGGACGTTCCCAGCAGCCGGCAAAGCGCGTGCCGGTAGCTGGCACGCCGCCCTTCCGCCGCGCCTCGGGAGCGCTCTGTGCCCCGCGACAAAACTCCCGCCTCTCCCGGCGAGCTCGTGCCCGTCTCTCCGCGTCACGCCCTGGATGGCTGAAACTTGGCCGGGCGAGCGGGAGCCGCAGGCGGAGCCGCCCGCTCCCGGAGTACGATTGGGTCCGGGAGGGGTGGCAGGTCGTGCCGCGGGGTTGTTCGGGGCTCCGGTTCGTGCCTCACCGAAAGCAGGAGTCGGTCTCCTGGTCCTGCGACGCGGCGTGACGCTGTGCGGGCGGGGGTCCCACAGTCCAAACCCCATTTGGACGCTTTGGACCTGAGCTAATGTCCCGGAGAGCCGGCAGCGAGGATGCGAACTGCTGCTCCGGTCTCTGAGCCTGCCCGTCCCTTACGGTCCGGATAACGTCCCTAAGGCGCAGCTCAGGGGTGGGGAGGGGGCAGCGGGTTCCCGGGGTCCCGGCAGGCTCTCGTGCCCTGAACGTGCTGCTGGCGAGGAGGGGCAGGGCGGGGGGATGTGCGCTCGCAGGGAGGTGTCACCCTGTGCCTCTGGCTGTGGGGCCACCAAGGAGGAGAATTACAGGCGTCCGGCTCATCGTTAGGGGTTCGGAACAGTTCGCAGGCACGCGTGCGGCTCTGTGATGGGATACGTGCCCGGCCGCGCGCGCAGCTCCGTGCGGCAGCATGGGCGCGAGGGGGGAAGGCTCTGTGTGGGGTTACGCGTGCCCGGGGGCGAATCCAGCGCGTCCTCCCGGTACCCGAGCATCTTCTCCCTCCGTACGCTTCTCTGGAGGTGCAGCACAGCCCATGCTGGCGCGGGGAGGTGGCGGCCGGGCGGATTATGTGCCCGGTGAGGGTAGAGGGGAAGGAAAAGGGCAAGGAGGGAGAAAGCGAGGGGCAGGGAGGGAGGGCGAGCGTTAGGCTCCGCTTTCTGCTCCCCCGCGCGCCCTGGCCCGAGCTCCCTCTCGTGTTCAGCTTCACATATTTCTCCGCCGCTCTCCCGACGGTCCTCTCCACATTAGCGCAGGAATGTTCGCTCTTCCTTGCCATATTTGCGCCGGAGGAGCTGGACCCCCGCCGGGCAGCCCACTGGCTGCAGGTTTGCTTTGCATGCAGCCGAGGCATCCCCTCTTCTCCCTAGGGAAACTGCAGCGTCGGAAGCGCCTCCGGCCTTTCCGAATATTCAGGCCAGAGCCAGATGCTCAGACGGGCTCCGGCGAGAGGCAGAAATCCATAGCTTAGATCGTGCGAGGAGCGGCGCGTGCCGCGGCGTGTCTGTCCCGGCGCTGCTCGGGCGGCAGCCGGGCTCCCTGGAGGGGCAGAGGCTGAGATGCTCCGTGCCGTGCCGTGCCAGTGCGGCATGGCTTCCCTCCGGAGGCTGCCTGGCCTCTCCCTGCTGACGCTCATCAGCCTCTCGCTGGTCTCGCACAGGGTCGTTTTCTGCTCCATTTGCTCCCCCAGCCTTCGGATCCCCCCTCCAGCTCTCTGCTTTCTTCTTCGTCATCCCGGCTGGGATAAAATACGACTGCAGCCGCCAAGCGCCGAGATCGCAGCTCCCCTCGGGGACTGTTTGCCCACATCACCTGTCGGATCGGGAGCCCGCATGTCCTTGGAAAAATATGTATTTCAGGCCGCCGGGGTGCTAATTTGCAAGGCCCATTACTCAAACGAAACATTAAAATGGCCGTCCATAAAGCAGAGCCTTTATCCGTGCCTCCCCCTCGGTCTGAACTCCCCGCGCCAGGTATAGGCTTCCTGTCAAGCCTAAGAGCCAAAAGCAAAGATTTATCGATAGGTACCTCGACTCCGGCTTGCATTTTAATTATGTCACCGTCAGCCTGTGCCGAGAATAAACTCGGTGGCTATTGTGTTACCCTCGCTTCATCTCTGCAGATGAACGCACCGGGACAGCCGTGGGTTTATGGAGTCCCCGAGAGGGATCTCTTCCCTCTCCCGCATCCTCTCCGCCCCGCTCGGTGCCGCAATACCGGGCGGGAAGGACGCGGGCAGCCAGTCCCGCGCAGCCCCATCTCTCCGTGCCTCAGTTTCCCTTCGTGTGGGAGCTCCGTCTCAGTCTCTCCCGACCCGTTTGCAGGGAGGGCAAGCGCTTGCCCTGCCGCGGCCACCTCCGCTCCGCCGGGGCGGGAGGAGAAAGCGGAGCTCGGTGAGGTGCCGGAGCCGAAATTGCTTTTTGGAGGGCTCGATTTCACGCTGGGAGCGAAGCCGTGGCGCCGAGGGGAATCGAGACGCCACGCTTGTCGGCGAGGGGATGCGGCGAACTTCGGAGTTTGTTTGTTTGGTTTCCGTGTATGTTTGTGTGCGTGGGCGTGTATAAATATTACTTGCATGTGCCAGACGACACCGGGGCCTTGCTTAACGCGGGTGCAAAGTTTGACCTGGCACTTTCGGGTGGAAGCGATGCGTATTTATTAGCAAGGCAACGGGTGGGAACAAATCCCTCGCTCGCTCGGCGTGGCAGATGCTATTATTAAAATAAACAACAGTAGCTCGGCCGTGACCGCGTCTCCCGTGCTAACTTCCTTACGGAGCAGCCTTCTCTCGGGGCGAGGGGGGACCGGCCGCAGAGGAGATGCTCTCGGGAGGCTCCCGGCCCCAAAGAGCCCGGTTCTGCGAGCTCCCGGTCCCCCAGGCGCCGGAGACTGTCCCCTGCCTCAGTTTCCCCATCAGTAGCAGCGCTGTAAGTCCTCACCTGCAGCCCGGCAAGGGGTGCGAAAGGCTCCCGTCATTAATAAGCACAAAGTGCTTTGATATTTTTAGATGGAAGTGCCACGTATTGATATAATATTACTGTACCTCATTTGACTTCTTTTTCGACTGCAAGCCCCCTCTTGATCCCGCTACCTGCAGTAACAGTTATCTGGCTATATTTTATCATCTGAATATTTCAATTAAATTACTTTAAGGGGGGGGAAAAAAAGCCTACGCTGAAGTTGGAAATGATCACTGTATCACTCCAACTTCCCTCCGTTCCCAGAAGGTTAATTGAAAGGCAGCCATCTTGGTGACGTTTAGACAAATGAGGATAATTATGTGTTCTCCAGCTCTTTGAGAGGTTAATTGCTTAGATGTACGAAGACTTGAAGAACAAAGAAGGAATAAATCAGAAGCAGGACTATGATCTGATAATGTAATTTGGTATATTCACGTACAACTCAAACAAATAAACCCCCTAATTGCACGAAGTCGTTCGGCCGCGCGGGCGCCCCACGGGGTTGCTGGGATCAGGCGCCCGGCCCTCGATGGTGCTCGGAGAAGGGGGTACGGGCGGGGAGGTCTCCGGCTGGCTCCCGCGCAGGGGTGGCTGTTGTCACCTCGTGCCGGTGATGACTCCTTCACCCGGTGCGGGCATCTGGCTCCGTAGCGCGAAGCATCCGGCTCTCATCCCGGCGCTGAAACGGCGGGTGGAAAGGAGAGGGGTCAGCGGAGGCGCAGGAGCGGCGAGCAGGGGATTTCCTCTGGTGGGTTGTTTTATTTTGCCTAATCGCAGGTGAAATTTCTGCAAATTGGCAATTACGTGCTCGGGGCCGATGGCTTACCCAGGTCATTTACAGACCGCGCGTTTGGCAGGAGCGATCGCGGCGTTCGCCATGAGATACGGCTTCACCCTCCATCGGCAGAATTTCCCTCTTTTAGAGGTTATTAGTTCTGCCCGCGGAGTTTTCACACGCTAAATCTTGTGGCTGCTCCATCCTGAAGGAAGATGTTTTTTTTCTTTTTAATTCCTCCTGGTGATTGGGGTGAGGGTGTTTGCGTCCGGGCCAGTTGTTTGGGGGTCGGTTTGTCCGTCTGCCGGTCCCTCCGTCCTGCTGGGAAGGGGTACCTGAGGTGCTGGAAGCGACGTCCAGGCGTCGGGTGCGGACGGAGGGAGCTGATTTTCCCCTCGCCCATTCCCGGCGGTGCGGTGAGGGGCACGGCGTGGAGCTGAGTGCCTAGAAAATTTGGCTTTTATCGAAGGCTCAGGGCTGTGCGAAACGCCCAGCTTTCCGGCCGGGATCAAATACCGCTTCATTTTTCATCCGTGAGGGTCAGGAAAATGATGCTTTTCTTTTCTCCACTGAGAGCTTGGGGGCGAAACATCTTCATCTGGAATCTCCTTTGCCCCTCTGCTCGGTCTCTGGGGAAGTCTGAATCGATTTCAAAGGAGAAAATACCTCCCCACCCCGAACGTGTGAGAAGCCCCAAGCCTTGGTCTCTGAAACAGCGGCGAGTGGTTTTCCCCCTTATCTGCCAGGCCCGTCTGAAATTGCAGTTTAATTCTCCATATTTGCTCTTGTATTGTGCATTAAGATACAGCGAGTTTATCCAGCAGTCCAGCTGTTTTGAAGATAATTACTACAGAACTCAACCTGATGTAAAATAATCCTCCCGGGCAAGCAGCCAAGAGCCTGAGACTTATTCTCCAAAGACTGAAACCTCTCCATTACCCTTAAGAGCCGCATAGATAGGAGCGGGCAGCTCATGACAAATATATTTTCGGTGGCAATTAACGGGGGGTCGGGAGAAAAGGTTTGCCTCTGCCCTGGCTCCGATCGGGGAGGGTGGTGCGGCCGGACAGACCGACCGAGAGGGTGAGGACCACATGCAATGGAGACCTGGCCAGGTCTCCATCCAACGCGCCCTATGTGCCGTCGTTTCCCCCAGGGACTCGTTTCGTGGCTGTCACCCGCATGCCCTTCTGCCATCCGCCTTGCTGCGTGACCGCCCTGTCCTGCGCTGGGGCTGCTTCAGGCCAAATTTTCCCTCCTTGCAAACCGGGATCAGATGTATGATCGGTTTGCTCCGGCTGTACAGGAGCTCCTTTTGTCACAGGCGCATCCCAGCCCCTGTTTTAATCAGACTGCCAACATCCTTTTTCTTTTTTTTTGCCACTGCGGGATGCTTGCCGGAGCCGTGGCCGCTCTCTCCCGGGTTGAAAGCGGCCCCCTTGCCCAGCCGAGACGGAGACGGTCACCAGTCCCATCAGGATGGCTGAATCATAGCGGTCGGAGCCTCGTATTGCCACGTGTTAATTACCGGTACTTAACTACATGGCCAACTGTGACAGCAAAACAGTTATTTCTGTCTCTCCCTACCTGAGAAGGTGGAAAAAAAAAATAATAGAAAAAGCAGTTGTGGAAGGAAAAAAAAAAAAAAGAGAAAAAGCAGTAGCAAGGGAAAAACCCATCCCAAAAAGCCCACCGAAGGCGAAGAGGGCTCCAGGTTCTCGACTGTTCAGGTCTGCTAGCACCGCCGGCAATAAACTCCCTGTTTCTTCTCCTCCGTTTGATTGAAGAACACTAGAAATCAGCCGGGGCGCAGGTGCTGCATTGTGTTAGATTAGTGCTGATTGAATTCGTACACGGGCGCTGATTGAGGCGCAGGGCTCTGCCGACGCCGGCGCGCCGCGAGCAGGGGGGTTTGCCGGATCGTGTCCCTTAATCAGCACCCTCCAACGGTGGTGACAGTGTCGGCGGGCGCCTCTCGTTGGGTCTTTCTTTCCCTGCTGGGATGGAGGGCAGAGCCCTGGGGTAAGGTAGAGGGGAATTTGGCTTCCCCGGTGAGAAGGCAGCTCTCTGCCGATGCCTCCTAGGATGGGTGGTGATGCCTTGGTGGTAAATGCTGGTGAATGTTGGTCGTCTCTTTGGAGAGGAGCTGGAAAGATGTCCCAGCCTTCTTCAAACCACAGGACGGCCCGGTGGCCACGAGCAAGTCGGGAATCGATGCCCGGCTGTGTCAGGGACCTGCCTTTGGGGAGAGAGCGCAACCACTTAGGTACCGTTTGGGCGAGGAATGTCCGCAGTTTTCCTGGACTGGCTGCCCCAGCTCGGTGCCTGCATCTGTATCCCCGTTCAGGAGATCAGGTGTGGCCACCAGCACCGACGGACTCCGGTGCTGGCGTTTAAGTGCCACCTGCTCTATGAACATCCCCGTCGATTTGCTCTGTTCAAAGGCTCCTGCTTTATTTCTTTCGCTGCCGCCTCAGATTTCCTTATGAAAATTTCTCTTAAGCTAATACCAGCTGTTGGCCACTGGAGCTTAGGCAGATGCCCTCTTCCCCGCCGTGCCGGGGGAGCATCCCGAGGCATGGACACGGCCGGACTGGGGAATCGGGGGGCTGCTAGGCTGTCGCCAGCGGCTGCTGGCACACCCGGAGGGCAGAGCGCGTTGCTGTTGTTTTCCGAACGGCAACGCGCTTCGGAGCCGGTTGCGATGGCTGTGACTTCTGTGGGGCAGGGAGAGCAAGCAGGAGCTTTGCGCAGGGCAGGGACCTGACGGCTCCCTGCAGGACAGGGCTCCGGTAGAGCCCCGATCCGGAGCGTGCTGAAGGCAGTGCCAACCTTTCCGGGGGCTGCAGCAGGTTTCTGAGCAGGCCCTGAGTCGTCGGGATATAGCTGCGTTTTCGTGTCAGAAACAAGGGAATCGTGGTGGGAAAATCGAGTGAGAGCCGGGAGCGGAGCGTGACCGAGCGCCCGACCCCGTCACGCCACACTTCCCCTCGCCGATGATGTTGTCAGGGCGGCGTGTGTCCCCACAAGCTGGAAGTAAAAGCAATGAGGAGCGAAAGAAGAGGTTTAGGGATGAAAGGGAAAGCCTAGTTCGCTTTAACAGAGCTGGCTGCGGCTTCTGGGTTTGCTCGATGTGGAGCGTTAATTCAGAAAACCCCGTGAACAGCTTTGGGGAGAAGCCAAATGCGGTCAGTTAGCGACAGCGGGGACACCACGCAGCCGCGCGGCGCGTCCCTTCCCCGTGCAAACCAGGACCCATTTCTAAGCCATCTTGCAGCGCAGCTCTGCCTGCGTCGGCGTTCGCACCCGGCCGTGCTGCCCACGGGGGTACCCGGGTCTGCGGTTCCCGGGCTGGGGTGCAGGCAAAGGCCAAGCCCCTTCCAGGCGCAAAGTGGGCGCAGACGCCCTTCCCAAGTCAACGTCGGCTCGAGCTTGGCACCCGCCCGGCGTCGGGCTCAAACTTCGCATCCCGGGGCTGTGGCGAAGCCCTGCGGATGCTGGGTGCGGACCAGCCCGCGGCGGTTTCTGCGGCTCTGGCCCCTCGGGGGCCGCCCGGCGAGCGCCGAGCCTTGACTTCTGACGCCGCGCGCAGACGGCTCCCGCCTTCCTCATCATCTTGTTATTATTCTAATGTCTGGGAGCTGCCGTCATGGACCAAAACACCATTAAACTATCTGAAACGGAGCAACTCGACAGCCCCTGCCCTCACAGGCTTATTATCTTTGCAGATGGATATTTTATATTTAGCAACCTCTAATGTATCAATTCGGGCTTTGATTTTTCACCGGGAGCAGCTTCTATACTGGGGCTTGGTAGCGGGCGGGGGAACCGGCGGGGAGAAACCCAAACCCTCCCCGACAAGCCTCCGGGGAGAGCAGGAGGGTCCCGTAGCCCTCAGAGGGCTCTGAGGAGGGTTTGCCGGGGGTCCGGAGCTTGTGTGAACAGCACTGGGAGCGCTGGGGGAATCCGAGCGGCGCGGTAGCGGTGGGCCAGGCAATTAATTAAGCTTGCAGAGAGCGAGGTGCCAGGCTTCGGGGGAGGCATTTGGGGGGCTGGCATACGGCGCGCAGGGAGGGAGGTTATGGGGAAAAGGGGAAGCGTTTAGGCTGGCCGAGCTCGCGGTGCATCCCACGCTCTTTGCCTTCTCCCCCGGGGGACACGGAGGTGCGGCGGGGGGTCAGGGCTTGCTGAGCGGGAGGCTGGACGGTGGTCGTGCTGGGCGATGACAAACGGCGCGTCCCAGGTCCCCTCCGTCCTCAGGGTGCTGGGGTGGCATGGGGATGCCGTGGGGATGCCGTGGGGATGCCATGGGGATGCCGTGGAGCTGCGCACCCCGCGTCCGGGCACCAGGACGGATGGGAGAGGTGGGAGAAGGGGTACCGTGGGTGCCTCAAGGAGGAGACGGGGTGCCAGCGGAAGGGATTGGGAATGAAGACAAAGTGCCTCCCGCCCTCCGCGCCGAGAATACAGATCGGGGATGATGGTGACGGACACCCGGGCGGTGCAGTCCTGCCCTCGGGGAGCTATTGTGCGAGACCCGCCATCGCACGCCGCAGATGCCATTGTACCCACGGCTAATTTGATGGTTTACATTGTTGGGAGAGGATTAGAGGAGCCGCCACGTTTTGACGGTCTGCTTCTAATTTGCATCTTTAACGAGGCGGGAGCCCAGCCAGGTTCTGTTCTTTTGTGTTTACTTCTGAGGAAGTGTGTTTATTTCCGATGATTACAAATAAATCTCCTCTGCCTTTGCTCCTGCCGCCCGGAATAAAAGGTGTTCAGAGCCCGTTAACTCTGTAGCCGGGGCAAGTACCAGAAGCAAAGGAGAAACCTCATTAGGAGTCCCCGGCAAACGTAATTAGTGATTTCTTCTCAAAGACAAGGGTGCCGGGGCGTTTGCTCTGCCCCTGTGACAGGTACTTTCGGTTGGAAACTTCCCAGGGTGAATGACTACCCTGTTGCTGTCGAGGGGCTTCGCTCCCGATCCGGGTGAGCTATTTTAGCCGCTGAAAATTGGGTCAGCCAGCCAGTTTGCGACTGGTTTCAGCATCTCCATTTGTCATTTTGACGAGGCGTGTTGCCTACAGGAGAGAAAAGCGGTTTGGGGTTCGAAGGGCTGTAGAAGTATTTAAAAGCAGAGCGTTGTTGCTTTGCATAAGGAAGCGTGGAGGGTTTTTGGGTAGATCCAAAGATGAGCATCTTCCCCGAGCCTCTGGGCTCAGCTGGGAACCAGCGATCCTGGCTCTGGGGGTGCGAACCAGTCACCCGGACTGCTTGGTATGTGCATCAGCTTTTTGGGGTCCCAAGCATCCCCTCCCTCGGGATATTTTGCACCTACGGAGGGGGGTCTGCAAGACTTGCTTGATGCCTCTAACCCTTCGTGTGCTGTTTATCCCTCCAAACTAGCGCCGGAAAACCCATGTTGATGCCAGGAACGGTATTTCCCTTGCAGGAAAAGATGTCAAGGGCAGCCCCAGGCTTGGCCCTCATGCTCGGCCGAGTCAGCAGTGCAGGAACGGTCTGCGACGTGGACCGGGAAAGGCGGGGAGCGAAGGCGGCGGGTGTTATGTCGCATCCCGCGCGTAGGAGAAGCGCTGTCAGCGTCATTGATGGGGCCGGGCAGGAGCCTGCCGCGGGAGCGACGCGGGGGTCTCTCCTAATAGGTCCGGGAGGAGGGAGATGGTCACTTTGTGCCACGGAACACAAAGAGCGTGTCGGCAGAGTTATCCGTATTGTTGACACTAAGTGAAGTAATTCTTTGGCAAACTTCAAAATTAGCATTTAAGGATGAGGAATAGGGGCAATTAGAGGGGAAGCGGCACAGCGCCGCTGCCCCCAGCTCCCTCCCTCATGCATCTTCTCGCGCTGCCGCGTTCGGGTTCATCGCCCTCCTCTCTGGCAGAACACCGGGGTCCCTACGGCAGCTTTCATCCCCCCCACAGAGTGAGGGGAATGATACGGGTCTCAGGAGACGGTGCCTGCGAGAGGCCACGTGTATCATTGTGAGCATCGGGGTGGGGGCCGGAGCTCAAGGCGAAGCCCAGCATCCGAGGCTCTCCGGCAAGCTGCTCTGGTGGAGAGCTGCCGTGGTGGGAGGCAGCCGAAGGGAAAAGTCTCTGCTTGAAGGCAGCGAGGGTCTAGGTGGGATGCAGAGACGGAGGAGCGGGTGGGACGGGTCGCGCTGCACGAAGGGCTGCGCGGGGCAGCCGAGCCGAGGCGGGTGCCAGGGGCGCGGGTTTGGGCTGACAATACCAGTCCCGAGATATTTCCCCTGCCTTGCCCGATGGGTTTTCTCCAGGTGAACGGCGGAGCCGGGACGGGTTTATTTCCCTCCTGTCTGACAGGCACTTCATTGTCTTTTGTCCCGCCCGGACTCATAAGGCAGGGTTTCTTCTGGAGATGGATGTGGCGCCTTTAGGAGACTGTTAATGGGGGTTTGTCTTTGTTCTTAATTAGATCCCTTCAAGGGAAAACCTCCTGGCCCGCTTTATTATCCAGCTTTGTCAGAGCTTGTCTGCTTTATCTAAACACTTTGCAGAAGTCTCTTTACCTGTTTGCTTACTGGGGACATTATCATAATCCTGGTCAATTGGAAATAGGTAGCAAAGGCGGCTCGGCAGACGAGGGAGCGCTGGCGGCTTAGCGGCTAATGGAGATCGCTTTCCAAGCCAGGTAAAGACGTTGCCTTCTTGCGTTGGGCTGTCGGTCCGTATTTGCCTTTGACGCGCCGATTCCCGGGGCACGGGAAACCTCGTGGCGGGAAGGTGAGGTCGGACGAGGACGTGCCTTCAGAAACAGCACGTTCTCCATGCTGGCTGGCTGCTGGTGGCTTTTGTGCTGGTGGCTGCTCTGACGCATGGCTAAGAGGTGCAGGAGTGCTCGTTTTTTGAAGGAGGGTGGTTTGTCTGGTCCTCCCTGCCTGCAGCTGCAGGGGACAGCCCGGGCTCCGGTGGAGAGGAGCACGATGCAAAGCAAGCAGAGCCGAAGGGACTTGATCCCAAATTAGCTATTGAGTGGCAGCAACTGAAGAGTGAGCTCGAGGGATGGGGAGAAGGAGCCTTTGCCTCCTTGCTCTTGGCATGAGTTTGTTAGAAGAAGGAGTCTCCACGTTGCTCCTGCCTAGTTGCTCTGAGTGGTTTCGAGGGTGGTACCGGTCACCAGGCGCTTCGGGCAAGGGCGGGCGATGCTGTCCTTGCCCTTCCTCGCCTGAGCACGTCCGCCCGTGTTATGGGCATCCCTGTGCGCTTGTGCAGGTGCGGCTCTCTCCGAGCTGTGAACATGAGCTGTAAACGCAGAACGAGTGACCCCGGCTCCCAGGGGGTCCCGGACCGGCCCCAGATCTCCCCAGGAAGCGCAGCCAGTACGTGCCAGCTGAAGCTGGGCAGCGACAGCCGAACGTGCCCGGAGGCAGCACGAGCTCCTCGTCTCTGTCACTTCAAACCCTAGTTCTTGTGCTTCACCCCTAATGAGAAGACCCGAGAGTACCTCGCAGGGCTGTAGTCTGGATATTTATATGAGCACAGACATGCAAGTTGTCTGTTTTACATATTGCTGCCCTGATTTTTCAGTGCACGCGATGAATAATTTACAGAAGCCGTGTGTAAGTATCTCTTTATTATTCATTATAATGAAGTGAGACAGCAGTAATAGTCCACTAGACTGGAATCCCCCAGGGCCGAACTTAACTCGGCTGCGCTTAGTTCTCCCCTAGTTAATTTGAACGAAGGGAGGTCTCGGCTTCCCGACAAGGACAGTGCCATCCACTGGCACGAGGCTGCCTGGGTTCGGCGGAGCCGAGCGGTGCCGGGGCTCGTCGGATGCCCGGGCAGGCTCCCGGCACGCCGGCAGTGCAGCGGCGGGCGCGGAGAACCATCCGTCTTTCCCCGGCGTCCATACGTGATGTGGCTGGTGGAGACATATGGCTCCTGCAAGGGGAAAATTACTTGTTTGTGGGAAGATATACGGCTCGTTCCTCTTAACCGAGTGCCTGGGGGGACCCTCAAACATGCCAAGCATCGCCCCTTTCCCCCGCCCGATTAAATCTCCTTCGAGGTGACGCTCTGCAATCCCGGCAAGGGAAGCATATAACACCCCAAAGCCTCTGCAGGAGAGGTGCTGCGGCAGGGACGAGGACAGGGACAGCCCGACAGCCCGTCTCGGAATTTACAGGCGTGCGGAGAGGGACTTGCATGAGTTTCTTGACTGACTGTAGGTGCCTTTTCCTAAGACCTCGGCTGCACAAAGCTGCGGCAGCGCTGCCGCCGCTGCCGGCACAAGCTCGTACCTAGCTTGGTTTTCCTGGTTTGCTTTCATGCCGAGAGAAACCTTCCCTACCATTGTCCTCGGGTGGGAAAGGCGAAGCTCCCAAGAAATGCCGGGCTCTTAATTTAGCCAAATGCTGGGCGGTTTTGCTGCAGGTGCCGTGGCAGCAGCAGAGAGGGCCACAAGTAAATAGATCGAGAAAAATCTATCAAACGGAATGAAAAAGCCGTGTTCTGCGGGAACGTTTTAATTCCCTTTCCCCCCACCCCGTTCTTTGCCAAGCATAAGTCAGCGCCGCGGACCGGAGCTGCCGAGCCCCCACGCGTCTCGGAGCGGGGAGGGTGGGAGCCAGGCAGGAAATAAATAATGGAAACGACCGCGTTGTGTTTTCAAGGCACTTGTAGGATTTACAGCTGCTTATCCAAGTGTTCCCTTCTCTTCCCCGCGCGCTGGCTTGGCCGTCTCCGGCTGTTTCTCTTCTTCCCTTCTCTCTGCGCGTGTGCCGCGGCCCCTCTCCCCCGGCAGCGGGTGCGTATATCACCCCGGGGATGGCTCGAGGGCTGCGCCGATGAGCCGAACTGTCAGCAAATTTTACAGCTTCATCTGAAATTCTCCATGCACGGTGAAGGCGGGGGGTGGCGGAGGTGGGCGAGCGGGGGGGGCGTGGAAAGTCTGCGTGGCTTGCGGAGGTCAAACGTAATGGGATTTTTGTCTGCGGCTCCCCAGCTCCGTGCAAAAGAAAAAGGCAGGGCTTTTTTTCTAGTGAATCTGCCATTTCTGTGAAACCTCAGGTGATGGGGGGATGCGGGACGTGGCAGCAGGGTAGCCCTGACGTGGCACATGGCATCTCCGTGCCGGCGGTCCGGCTGTGTGCGATGGAGAGCCAGTGCCGCAGCTCCCATCCTGCTCGCATCCCCTTTTGGGAGCCGGGATACTTGCCGTACGTCGTGCCCCCACGTTTGTGACCCTCTGACTCTTCCTTTGCAGGTGTACCGTGGATGACAGGGTCACACGGGTAGCGTGGTTGAACCGCAGCACCATCCTGTACGCCGGCAATGACAAGTGGTCTATAGACGACCGCGTGGTCATCCTCTCCAACACCAAGACCCAGTACAGCATCAAGATACACAATGTGGATGTCTACGATGAGGGACCCTATACCTGCTCCGTGCAGACAGACAATCACCCCAAGACTTCGCGCGTCCATCTCATCGTTCAAGGTAGGTCTTAACATACTGTTGCCAAACCGGCCGTTCGATATGGAAGGATGTCTTGATTTGCAAAGAGTTTGGAGGCCTGCTTAGTGATGGGAGACGTAGGGATTGGACCAACGTCTGTTGCTTTGGGGGTTGTGCCACTTGGGGACAGGGGTGTTGGCAGCTGCTTGCCATGACAGCGAGGAGATGGACTTGTGTTGTCTCAGCCTTGCTGTGTTGTACAGCCATCCTGTGGGGCACAGGACATCGGGGAACTGAAACTGGGGCTGGCGTCCTCCTCCTTCTCCCCCCTTGCCGGTCCTTGCTGTGAATTTGACCCTTCCCTGCTGCTTGGGACCCATGTTGCTCAATTCGCTGCATCGGGGAGTTGTTAATAACGTGCTCGGGCACGCGTCCGAAGATGCTTCGGGAGGGCTGAAAGCGAAGCGCTGCCAGGCGCGGTGGAGGAGCGGACTCCAACAGCACAAGGCTGCACGGTTTTGGGAGAGAGGGCAGAGCTCGTGAGCGTGTGGCAGTCGCTGCGGGGCCGCGAAGGGCGGTCGGCACAGGGCGTCGTAGGCGAGCGTGTTGGCGTAGCAGACGCTGTTGGGTTGCAAGAACAGCAGATGCTGTTCCTGAGGCGGCTCTGATGGGGGGATCTGGGTGCTGGCACATCAGAGGTGCCCGTAGCACTCTGGTGGATGCCGCCTCCGGATCCTTGTGGCTTTGCACCAGCTACCGGCTTTTGTCCAGTCTCTAGATTAATTTTTCAGAGTTAGTGTTAGTTCAGGTTAGATAAAGATAATGAAAGTTTCCTAATCCTCTTAAAGAAGATTTATCGGGCTGAGTAGAAAGCTCTTGGAATACAATAAAGCGTGTATAAAACTAGGACCTAATCTTTCCTTTAATTTCAAACAGCTGATGGGTATTGATTTTGCAATGAGCAAATCTGAAAAATTTCTCGGCCTCAACATGTCTCCGGGAAGCCCTCAGCACAGATATGTATGTATTTATGTATCCTTCTCATTGAGAGGAAGCAGGGTTTGACTGCGGCCAACCCATCCAAGTGGTTTTCCCGCCCGGCCTCGGCGGAAGCGTGTCGGGGGCCCCGCACCAGGCAGCGCTCGGCTGGGGACGAGGGGAGCGGAGGACTGCCGAGAGCGTCCCCTCCATCCTCTTTTACAGGACTTCTCCTTCTCCCCCTTTTTGAGTTGCTTGCGAGCCGTCCATCTGCAAAGTTTAATCTGTTTATCCTGTCTGCTCTCTTAATCGGGCTAATCCATCCAGTCAACACCCGTGAAGTATCCGAGTGCTTTGCACCTAACGAAATGAGGCGAACCGGCAGCGGTGCTCAGCGCCGGCTCCCTTTGCGGGAGGGGAGGCTTGGGTGGGTGAAGGTGAGTGGTAGCTCGCATCCAGAGCGACTGTCCGATGGTGAGGCGTTCCTAAACGTGCTGGGAAAAGCTGGGGATGCGCGGTTATGCAGGCACAGGCCAAGTGGTCCATGCTGAGAAGTTTCTATATTTCTCTTTCAATGTGCTAAGCTCAAGCCACACGGTTTGCCCAAGTTGCTCTGCCGACAAAACCCACCTGTAGGTGCCACCTTGTCGTCTCAGTGATGGTGGTGGCCAGAGAAGAAATCCTTCCATGTTCTGGCCCGGCTTCAGCTCCAATGCAGTTCCTTGGTGGCTAAAATGTGCTTTTTGGTGGCTCAGAGCGAGTGGCATTGCCCACCGGCACCATCGACGCATCCAAGGGCTGGTAGTTTCCGTGCTTGTGTGCCGGGGAGGAGCCACGGCGAATAACGTAGTCCTTTGCTCCGTGCTGGGAGGAAGAGCGCGGTTTTCTGAAGGCGTGTTCAGTCCTGGCTGCGTGTGCAAGCAGGACACACGCTTTGCAGGGAGGGAGTGAAGCCGTTTTTCTGGTGTAGCTCTCCTAGCCTGAAATAGGGGCTCAAAAGCGAGGTTCGGGGCCCCTCCTTCATCGAGGAGGCAGCCGTCACGGCGGCGGCGGCAGGAGGACCGTGGGGATGGCCGTGCACACCCCAGTGGCATGCCTCGCCCGTGCGAGCGGGCAGTAATGACCAGTTAGCAACTGTGTTCAGGTCAATTAATTTATCCTTATATTTTGCAAAACTAAAAGTTGGCCGGATAGGGTATTGATTCTTTGTCCCTGTATTCAATTGGGTTTTAATTGTGCTACTGCAGGGCCTGGCCTTCCCTCCTAGCACCCTGGTGATAAATCTGCCAGGGAGTCGCGGTCAACAGTAAACGTGTCTCTTAATGTCGTTATTAATACGTCTTTTCAACTGGGTCATTGCAACAGCCCTTAACAAAGGTTTGTAGAGGGGGTTTTTGTCTCCCTTTTCCTCTTTTTTTGGGGGGGCTACCTCATGACGATGGGACGGATGCTTTCGGGGACGTGCAGTGCTTGTGGCATGCCAGTGTGTTTTGGGGTGAGCGACGAATGCAGAGAGAACTGGCGTTTAATCTCCTGCAGGTCGAAGATGAAGCCACCTCATCCTTCTCCATAAACAGCTTAGGCGGAGGATGCCGCGGGGCTGGACCTGGGGTCAGCCCTCCTGCCTCCGGGTATGACCCCCCGCAAAGCCCACCGCAGCTCCGGAGGGGCGCGAGCCTGCATGGATGAGCCGGGAGACCTTACCGCATCGTGCCGCGAAACGGCTTTGGTGCAAGGGGTGCGGTAGAGTGTAGCCAGGGCTCAGCCGCGCCTCCTTGGCACGGGCCGTTTCAGGACGCAGGGTGTCCTTCAGTCGGAAAAGCGGAGCTCCGGGTCGATGTTTTGGTGGAGACTGTGGTTTTTGCGCTTCAGTGCTCCGGGGAGGAGCGCGCCTGGCGTCGGTGGCTGTGGAGAGGGGAGCGTACGTGCTGAGGCGGTGTATTGCTGTAGGATCCGCACGCCGTGCGGTACCCTGTCTGGCGGAGATCTTGGCGCTGAACGTCGATACTGGCTGTCGCTCCCTAATAGTGGGTTTTGGTATTCCTCAGATCTCCTCTGTTTCTGATTTATTTAGAGAACCCTCCTCTGTACTGCCTTAATCCTACTCGCCATAGATTTTTCATTAAAACCTCTCCCGGCTGTCGGCATTGTTACTGTTAGTTTCTGGTCGGCGCAATCCATTTTCCTGTCTCGGTGTCACGCTGCTTTCCTCGCCCCAGGACCCAGGAAGGGTTTCGAAGGACCGTGGCTTTCATTCGCAGTAGTGAGGTTGTGGTCGTGCAGTTGGTTTTCTAAATCCGTGTAAGGATACCCCGTGCCAGCCCTGTTGAGCTCTTCCTCCCCGACGCAGACCACGCTCCGCGCTCCCCCGGACGTCACAGATTTCACGATGGCTGCAGTTAAGCTTGGTTTTATCATGCTTTGACATCCAGGCAGGAGCTGAGACTGCAATACTAACTAAAACCTCACCAGGAGGCTGGACAGTGTACGGCGAGGGGAGCGGCTCAGCCTTCCTTGGGTGTGGTGGGGAAGACCTGATAGTAAGCTCTAAATGTAGAAGGTGCTTATATATTAAGTGCTTAGTATTTTGACGCTGGAGAGTTTGGCGTAAGGGGCACATGTGTGGTGTAGGGAAGCAGATGCAGCTTGGCCCGGAGAAGGGGAAGGGTGGGAAGAGGTCTACAACCTCCAGAGCAGGCTCACCTCCCTGCTCCGGAGCTTCATCTGCACTTGGGATGCTTACCCCTTACTGGGTAGTTTGTGGTGCGGGTTTTTTTTTTTTTTCTACCTAAGAAACAAGACAATAGTGAGGAGAAGAGATGATGTGTAGTAGAATGCGGTGCAAAATGTCCAATAAAAAAACATTGGCAGAGGTTCCTGTTGCTTCATGTAGGATGCTGGGCTGGCAAGATTTTACATACCCTCATGGACTGAGGGTTTGCAGGAATGGAGAAGGTGGTTCTTGGGGCTTGGGGCACATCTCTGTCTTGCTGGGTGACACGTGGTGCCCAAAGCCAAGTGTTCATCACCTGCCTGCCCTATACGTGCCACTCGTTATGGTGTGGTCCCCAGGGGGTCGACTGCCCTCCATCCTGCCGGCAGCAGTGAGAGGGCCTCTCAGGAGGCACACCGCTCTTCTCACCGAGGCCTGCGAAGGTTGAGGGCTCAACCCAGCTCCTCAGAACCTGCCTGAGCTCAAATCCTGGCATTTTTGGAACAAGTGCACCAATATTACTGGGCGGTGGCTGAGCTCTCCAGCCGAGACAGCACGGATGTGGGTAGAGGAGACTCCATCGCACGCGTTTCTCCCCTATTGGCATTGAAGCTGCTCATCAGGTGAAGCGGCAAAGGGGCCGGTGATATTTGGATGCGTGCTGTGTCCAAGCGCGTCCTTCCCTTCGGCACATTTCTGGGTCTAATCAAGTGTTTTGTTGACAACTGTTTGGAGGATGGGCTCTGGCTAGCCCTCACCATACTGGGTTAATCATCCCGGCGGGGACAAGCGAAATGGTTAATTGAAGCAAGAAACTCCCGTGGAGGTCGGGCTCGTAGAGGTGGGGATGGAGTGCAGGGAAATAAAAAGCAAATCAAAGGGCTGTTAAGAGGAAATGTAAAAAAATCACTTAGTCTGGAAAGACGTCTTCCCAGCAGGAGCGAAAGCCCAAAACACATAATGTTCGTGGCATTTAAAGTAATGTTTCACACTTCTTTCTCCAGGGGTGAGTGGGGAGGGAAAGAGGCCCAACCCGGGCAGAGCGGTTTATTTAGCCGGATGCTGGATGGCGCAAGAGGGACAAAACACAACCGCAAGCAAGCACAGAGGAAAAATCAATTAGCACAAGCGTCATTAGGAAGAGTTGGCAGGGAGATGCTGGGGAGAAGCAGGTGGGGTTTTTTTTTTCATTCGGAGGCAGGACGCCTTTAAAAGCCGCCGCTTCGGGAAGCGAAAGCCTCGGTGAGCAGTCAAAACCTCGAGCGATCCGTAAGCATCGCTCCGCCAGGGCTTCCACGCGGCATCTCTCCTCTCTGCGCCCGCAGGTCTCGTTCGAGTCTCCCTGTCGGGCGTCCAGGGAGCAAAGGTGCTCGTAGAGCCCGCAAACGGGAGAGGAGACCCTGGACCACGCAAGGGTGCAATGCCAGGGGTCATTGCAGCAGCAGGTTGCAGGGAAACGTTTTTTCCCCCCCGAGACAGAAGCAGGATGGGGCACGGCGTTCAGCAGAACTCGCTTCTGCCCCGGAGCCGACAGTATCCCGCGGGAGTGGGAGCAGGGAGAGGCAGCGTCTGTCGAGGTGCTGTTGCTGTTCTGCCGCCCAGGACTCCACCGGAGGTTGGCCCAGGGGTCATCACGCGTTTCCATCGGTATTGCCCTCTCTTCAGCTATCGCGAGTCCCTACGGGTAACGTCGGGATGCCTGTGGGCATGGGCGTTGCGGCAGCGGACGCGGAGAGGTTTGGCTGCAGCCGGCAGCGAGCGGGGCTGTCCGGGAACGTGGCGGTGGGAGGTGCTCATTGCCACCGCCTCCGCCGGCAGGACCGTCGGCGGGGGCCTCTCCCCCGCGCTCCCACAGAGCCACCTCCAGCCCGTTGCAGAGGAGAGCGTGGCCGGTCCCAGAGGGCGTGGGGATTTGGAGGCTCGCCGTGCCTCGGCTGGACCGGGGTGACGCGGGTTGAGGTCGCGGCGGTTCGATCACGGAGCGGGTCGGGGATGGGCTCATGCGGTGGCTGGGTGGGAAAGAGCCCCGCTGCCCCAGTGGAGTTTCCAGGTCTCCCTGAAGAACACTCCTGGTTTTGCAGAGCGATGCTGGCATTGCCAAAGGTAGTGGCTGATGTCCACCGAGTCTTGCCTAGTGCTTGCACAGGAGGGAAAGGAGCACCCATGAAAAGTGATGTAGACCGGTGTCCTGGGAAGGGAAAAATCTCAAAATAAGCAACCAGACCCCCACCTCGCACCTCCTCCCTCCCTGAAGACAAGGCGTATGGGCAAGAGAGCAAAGATGGCCAAATGGAGGAGATGTGGCAGCGACTGGCTGCGGTGTGGCAGTGACCTGAAAGCTGAGGTGGGCCCAGAGAAAATCTGGAAGGAATAGCAGTGCTTGACGAAACACACAAACAGAGGAGGGGAGTAAAAAGAAAAGAAAACACAAAAGGATGAGAAGAAAAGCCCAGAGACTTGTAGAACAAAGGGAACAGAAGAAGGAAACGTGCGCACGCAGAAAAGCACAGAGCATCAAAAGAGCGGGAGGCAGCAAAGGGGAAAATAAAAGAATAGTGAAGGAGCGAGGGCACAGAGAGGGGGAAGGTCTGGGATGAGGAAGAGCCCGCTCGCAGGAGGAAAAGAGCACCCACCGCCAAGGTGGGAACAGTGTGGCTGGCATGAAGTGCTAGCCCGAAATCCGGACGGGAGTACGGAGGAGGGTCGGGCCGGGGAACACCCAGAGCGCGTCCTGGGGCTCCTGTTCTCGAGGCTCCATGAAACGGGTGAAAAGGAGCCGGCGGAGGCATCGGGACATGCCACAGGGACTGGGAGCTGATGGAACGAAAGTGCGGCGGCAGCTGATTAATTACTGCAAAAAGCGACTATGGGAAAGGCGGGGGGAGAACTGGAGAAGTTGTTTCCCCATTTTATTTCCGAACAGAAAGAACGTTTTAGCGCGTGCACAAATAGCTCCCTGGGAAGCACTCTCACTTCCTAATTGTTCATAAATTTACTGACAGGTGGTTACACAGTAGGTATAACACTCTGAGTTTTGGTTTTATTGCTTTCCCTGTCTCAAGGCGAAAACCTGGAGAAAAAGGGTGCGTGGCGAGCGGTCGGGAGGTGCCGCGTAGCAATGGGGTGCACGATGCCCGTTTCGTTTGTGTGACGTCTCGTTAGCGGTGGGTCCCTGGCACGGCTGGATTTTGCCTCCGCTAGGATGGAGGGGTCCGCGCCGGTGTGTCCATCCCTTTGCTTTTAACGCCAACGGGTCTCACGGTCCAGTCCTGTGGGAGGAGGATGAACTATGTGACGGTCCCGGGCTCTGAAGACATCCGTAGGGAGGTCATTTTGGGTGGATTTTTGGCTTTTTTCTACCCCTTTCATCTGCACTCACATGGTGTGCAGAAAAACAGGCATGGGGAGAGATGTGGTCGCTGGGGGAATATCAGCCGGGCTGGAAAACCTCGCCTCTGTGGCAGAGGGATGTGTTTGAAATGAGCACGTTACGATCCTTTCTGTAAAAGGATCACACAAAGTGCGTTTTACCAGTGAAAAGGGAGTGTTTAAAGGCAAGAGAAGGGAAAGGGAAGATCGCCGCCGAAAAGAAGCACCTGTAGAGTGCGTGAGGCAGCGGCGCGGCACGCCGCTCGCTTGGCTGGGAAGTTTGACAAAAATCATTCTGTTGACCAAACTGTATCTGTTGGATGGGATTAATTCATTATCTCAATAAAATCAACTCTGACGAGCCTCTCAGACTGGGCTGTCATCAGAACGGGTTCGATCAGAGACAATGATTTTTGCTGCCGAGAGGCAACGCCGTCACTACGGGGACCTGTCCTGCGAGTAGAGGTGGGCAAGTGGCCATCGTCCAGCGGTTTGAAGAGCCCGTAGGTATCCATCTGTCATCTCAGCTTACCAAAGGTGTAGGAAGAGGTCTCTTTTAATGGCTTAGGAGTTAACGATGTGGAGGAGGGACATCAGTTGCGTGTCAGCTGCGGTGCTTGTGCAGGCTCTCTGCTCCGAGGCGTGCAGCAGTAATGATCTGGCAGCTAAAAATAGTCCGGGGCCGCGACGGCGAGCGCCTCCGGTAGGGATGGGTGCTAAGGAACGGCCGGGAGATGAGTCAGCTCGCACGCCGTCATGTGCGTCAGCGTCGCGTGTAGTCAATGATCATGCAGTGATTACCGCCATGCTGTCCTTCCCGCACGGTTTAGCAGGGAAGATGCGTCCCCGCCGGTGCGGGCAAGACCCGCGCCTCCCCGGGCGAGGCCGCATCCATCCCTCCTCGCTCCTGGGTGCTGCTCGCAAGAGCTGAGCTCTCTTTCGTCCCCGGAGCAGCAGTGCAGGCGAGGCCAGTGCCGGGGCCGGTGGTGTTTGGGAGAGTCCCGGGGATCGCTTGGCTGTGCCCGCGAGGGACTACAGCATGTCATGACACGGAGCGCGGCAGCCCCATACCGCGGCTGGACCCACGGGGCTATTTGCAGCCCCCGATTTGGGAAGGAGGGGTGGAGGCACGGCGTCTCACGGCCCCCACGAGCGGTGGCAGAAACCGGCATGCACCCGGGCTCGACGGAGAGCGTGAATTGGGCGGTTCGGTTCTCAAGCGGTAAAGGAAGGAGATAAATCACGGGCTTATTGTTATTGAATTTAGTGGCATCGCTTTCACATTCAATTTCTCTCGCCAGCTTTCCGAACAAACAAGAAATTGCAGCACAAATGTATTTTTTTGGCCTACCAAACATTATGCATTAACTTACCCGTGATTAATATTACGCAGGATCGATGAAATCCTCCGCGGGCCGCTCGCCGCTCCGGCGAGACCGCGCCAGGACGCGCCGTTCCTCGCTTCCTCGGGTTTTATTCTGTATTCAATTTGCTTGTAGCCGTAGTTTTTTTACAAGGACGATGAATACGGGGGGATAGAGATGGCGCGCCGCCGTATCGCTTGCCTTCTCGCAGCTCTGGAGCACTGTTGGGGCCAGGGAGGACCTCCGGAGGGGGCGATGGCCACGTCCATCCATGGCGCAACCCTGGCAGCCCCCTAAGAATCCACGTCCCACCCCGACGGCAGCCGAGGGCTGCCTCATTTGGGCAGGCATCCAGCACGTGGGGGTCTCTGCCCGCTACGGCTTTATTGCCCTCGAGCACTTGAGGAGCGTCGCAGGCTTCTTCCTTAGCTATTGTATGATCAGGCGTGTAGCGACGTGCGTGCGGACTAACGGGAGCCGCTCGGAGGAGCAACCTGTTATATTTTACGCGCATGAGGAAGTGTTAACTTGGTGAAAAGCGGAGCGGGCAACGGTGGTCTGTCTTCCCAGCCAAGCAAGAGCCCCAGTCTCTCCGCTTCTCCGGCTGTTAGTATGTTCACCCAGCCATCGTTCCGTGTCTTCTGTGAGCAGTGAGGAGAGGTGGTTGTAACTGGTGGGTGTTTGCTGTGTAGGGCACGTAGGGCAGGGGGAGGTAAATGTAAAGAACCAAAGGTAATGCAGGGAAAGGATGCTGTCAGCAGGTAAATGACTAGTAACAGCAGCCGTAGGCCAACTGGTGGGCTGTGAGGTATCAGCAGGGTTATCTGACCCAGTCCTTTGGGGACCGGGAGGGCTCTACGCGGGACGGGAGAGCCTTTGGGCTCCATGCCCAGCACCGATCCTAAGCTGTCCCCATCTTGAGACACGGCAGCTCGGGCTGAACGCACTGGTCAGGGCAGCCGTGCGCGTGCCATGGCCGCATGAGCCTCATGGTATTTACAGGGAATAGCTGCGGATCGGGTTTATTCACGCGGTTGTGTTTGCGGCCGGGCTCATGCCGCCTGCCAGCACTCGGGTTCCATCCACTGGTGGCCGCATCCCTGTGCGGGCCCCGCTCCCGCCAGCTCCTTCCCTTCATTTTGGGATGAAGTCCCCAAAAGGCGAAGCCGGCGCGCCCTTGAGACGCTGTCCTTGACAGCCTGGCCGGTGGGATCTATAGAAATGTAATCAAGGTCCTTAGATGTCCTTCTCCAAGTCCCGGTAACCTCATAGGCAACGATTGCCATCGCGGCACGGTATCGAGCCATCCGGCGGGGTCCCCACGCTCTCCACGGGCGTCCCCCCGCTGCATGTCCCTGCCGGCTCTCGGGGGCTTTCTGATCGGATTGGGGGGAGCGGCGGCACAGCACAGGGCACTACGCCGGCCCCTGTGGCTTTGGGGCCGCGGCTGGGGGTTTAGTAGGTGCCGTTCTCTCCCACGAGACCCGCCGGCATGTCAGCCCACTGCCTTGGCATCCTTTGCTAAGGGCGGATGCGTGTATTCGTGTGGCTTGGCGTTGGCCGAATGGGAGCACTGGGGCTGTAGCGGTTATTAGTACGGTATTTTTTTGCGCAGGAGTGAAAGTATTTCTGTGCCTGTGTGAGAGGGACAGGCTCCCGTCTGTGTCCAGAGCACCAGTTTCTGCATGTCACTTTGTACTTGTGTTTTGGGACGTGGGGGACGGGAAAGAGATGCCAGCCAGGAGCTGGGAGAGGGCAAGGATGCTCCGGCAAGCTCCAGCTTACGCCCTGCATGCGTGACCCCCTTTTCAGGTTGGGAGAGCGTGGTCTTGTCGTAGGGGTGTGTTGCTGGAGGACAGTCGTCACTCCCCAGGTGATCATCCTGGGGGACAGCTTTGACGGAGCCACAGCCGAGGCTGTGTAGGCATCCTTAGGCTGGTGCCACACAGGTGTACAGCTGGGGCACTCTCCAGTCTGTCTGTCCGTCTGTGATCCATCTGGCCTGTCAGGGTGTCTTCATCCATGGTCTGACCTCAGCAGGGCGGCGCGCAGGAGGCGGGATGGGAACGTGATGCAAGACATGCCTGAGCGGAGCGAGTGCTGCGCAAGGAAAGGTGTGTGGAGTTAGTTTTGCATCCCGTGCAACGGCTGAAATACCTGCTGGGGGATGCGAATCGCCTCGGCTTTGCTGGACGCGCGTCGCTCTCTTTTAATGTAGTTTTAGCTTTTTGTTGGGGCAAGGAGCCAAGCGCCGCAGCGCCCGCTCAGGGCCGGGGCGAAGGTGGGTGCATGGGCGCAACAGCCATGATTTTGCTGGTGCTCCGCGCCGCGCGCTGCCGCTCCCGTCCGGCTCTACGGCTTTTGGTGGGGAAGAGCACGCGAGGGCGAGACAGGCTGCCGTCTGGAGCAGGGGTGGGCATCCGCGGGTGTCGGCATCCGCTGCCGCTGTCATCCTGGACCAAAACTGCTGGCGAGGAGGGCTGCTTTGCAGGCAGGTGACAAACGCCCAGCTGTGGGAAGGCTTGTCTTGGATGCTGCTGCCGTTTTCAGACGTTCCTGGTACCTGTTTGAGGCGCGAGGATGCTGGTAAGAGGGGATAATGTCACCTCCTTCTCTGAGCAAGGACGGGCCATCGGCAGCCTTCCCGCGGCAGAGCTCGTTGGGGCTGCACCATCGGCGTTGGCTGGCTCCACTCTGGGTGTTAACTACATCCTCCAGCGGTCACTGGCGCACGCTTTTCATTTTAGGATTGCAGCTTTCCCCTGAAGGACTCAGACAATCTTCCTCTGCTGTAACAGACTGTAGTTCTATATTAAAGTGTCAAGTTGCTGGGAAATTTACTGCCTTGCAGAGCCCGTCGGGCTGCAGAGACCGCGCCGCGTCTTGTCCCACCACACCGCCTCTTCCGCGCCAGGAAAAGAGGCGGTCGGGAGAGCCGGGGTGGGAAAGCCTGTCCTCTCCCTGCGCCCAGGAGGCTGCCCGGGAGCGAAAGGCTTGCTTGGGGTGTTTTGGTTATTTTTTAAAGCCTGGTGAGGCTCAGAGCCTGGTGGCTATGGGCAGCTTAGACCGAGTTCTTCAGGGGATGCAGCTGCAGCCGCTCCGGTACCCAGCCCGGGCAGTTTGGACAACGATGCAGCAGCCCCAGCCAGGCAGGGATGGTCCCCGGGGGCGAGGGGAGAGCTGGGCAGCCCTCACCTCCCCTTTCCAGCAGTGCCGGTGTCGGCCACGGTGTTTTTCAGGCCATCATCCCGGCATCCCAGTGCTGCGGGAGAGCCCTCGGCGCGAGGGTTGGGCGTGCGACGCCACGCGAGCTGGGGCTCTTAGCACGTTACGTGCTCGGGGAGGGGGCGCGGGACATCCTTTCTGGCATCGCAGGAGTGGTGTTTAGTTTTGGACAGGTCGTTTCGTACGGCCTCGTTCGCTCTCTGGGGCACAGAGCCTTTCGGGGGTCGCGTCCGACAGCCCCGAGTGCCGGGAAGCGGCGTCGGCAAGCGGGCTTTAATTGCTGTTTGCCAGGGCCGGGGATATTTATGAGTGTGGAGATTGCCAAGTTATTTATTAGATGGAGTATCTGGGGATAGAGTAATATAAATCACTGTGGCCGGTATTGAATCGAGCAGACGCTCGGTAATTTAAACAGCTTTAATAAATATGCTAAAATACGAGCCTTGTCATGGGCCGTAACGAGAGCCGGTTATTGGGGTCTCAGCCGCGTGGAGGGGGGGTGTTTCCGGTGCCGGTGTGGAGGGGTGGGATGGGAGACCGAACAGGGCGATGGGGCGGATGCTGACGTCCAGGGCTTTGCTGTGCTGATGGTGGCTTTGCTCTTCTTTGTGTCTTGCAGTTCCCCCCCAGATCGTCAACATCTCGTCGGACATCACCGTGAACGAGGGCAGTAGCGTGACCCTCATGTGCCTGGCTTTCGGGAGACCGGAGCCCACCGTCACGTGGCGGCACCTCTCTGGAAAAGGTAAGACCATGCTCGCTGGACGAGCCGCCCGGGTCTGAGGAGGGGTTTCACCCAGCCCGTATGGGATGGATGGATGTCCCCGTGGAGGTGGTGTGGAGGTGGTCCGTGGTTTGCTGGTGTCTGTTGTGGAGGGTGGAGGTGCTGGCTCTTTGGTGTGTCTTGGTGTGAGGGTGCTTGTTAAGTGATGTTCCGAGTTTCCTGGGTGACGGATGATGGTGCCACGCGTTCGGGATGTCTCCCAGGGCAGGGCTTTGTGAGCGAGGACGAGTACCTGGAGATCACGGGCATCACACGGGAGCAGTCCGGGGAGTACGAGTGCAGCGCCGTCAACGACGTGGCCGTCCCGGACGTGCGGAAAGTCAAAGTCACCGTCAACTGTGAGTGCAAGGGATGGGGGAATCGTGGCGGGGCGGGCGCGTGTAGAGCCCGGCGTGATGCTGCGTGGCGTCTCTGCAGATCCGCCGTACATCTCAAACGCCAAGAACACGGGAGCCTCAGTGGGCCAGAAGGGCATCCTGCAGTGCGAGGCCTCAGCTGTCCCCGTGGCGGAGTTTCAGTGGTTCAAGGAGGACACCAGGTGAGGGGCTGCGGAGGAAGGGGGGGGACTGGGGAGTGGCGGGGCGGGGGGCAACCATGCCAGCCTTGCGGCTGGAGGATGAGGTGGCAGAGGGCAGTGGCTGGGAGCCTCGTGCGGAGGAAGGCTGGGATCAACTCCTTTTGGTGGGTCTGAGAGCTCGGCTATGGGCCGAGGGGGTCCCAGGGTCATTTTTCCCAGGGACAGGGGCCTGCGGGGGTTAACATGGGCCGCGTGGGTCAGGCGGGGAGATGGGTTATTGGGACGGGGAGCGCAGCTTGCTTTCGGGGGGGGCAAAGGGCTCGTCTCGGTGGTGAAGGTGTGGTGTATAGTGGTGTTGGCTGGTGGGAAGGGAAGGGAAGGAGCACCCGGGGAGGGTCCAGGACAAGTTGCGGAGCATCAGCGCGGCACCCTGAGTGCTGTCGTCCGTGTTTCTCCACAGGTTAGCGAACGGGCTGGAGGGCGTGCGGATCGAGAGCAAGGGCCGCCTGTCGACGCTGACCTTCTTCAACGTCTCGGAGAAGGACTACGGCAACTACACGTGTGTGGCCACGAACAAGCTGGGCAACACCAACGCCAGCATCATCCTGTATGGTAGGTGCTCTGGGTTTTTGCAGCAAGGTATAGCGAGGAGGAGGAGGAGAAGGAGGCGGCGAGGCAGGCGGCCGGCCAGCGATGGAGCAGAGAGGGCTGTATTTAATGTTGCCAGCCTGTTGAGGTGCCGAATGGCACGAGCCCTGAGCAGCGAGGTCCGGCAGAGAGGACGCACCGGATGATGAGAGGAACACGAGAGGACTGAGCACAGTCAGGCAGCGGTGGGTGGCGGGCACGGGGCTCGTAGGTGCGCGCGGCAGAGTTGGCCGGCGAGCGGCCGTTCCTCTTTGCGGAGCCGGGGCAGAGCAGAGGCTCCCGGCCGAGCCATGGCGTTGCTGGAGCGCAGGGCTGAGGAGGGGGCCCGGGCCAGGTGAGCAGGCGCTTCGGGTGCACGTGTGGGGTTTTTTCCGGGTGTTGTACTGGCGTTGTGCCGACAGCAGCGGGCGGTGTAGGTAGCTAGGATGGGAAGGGGTTGGAGGGATGGAGGCCTGGACAGCTGTCATTGAGGAAGGTGAGGTACGTCCCGGTGGTATTCTGGCAAGCCGAGGGGGCTGCCACAAACCAAGAGCGGGCGGCAGGAGCCGGACTTCCCCTGGCAGGGCTCTGGTGCGAGGGAGAGGATGGAGTCAGACGGCAGGTTCGAGGAGGCATGGAGAGCAAGCAGAGCATCCATGTTGGCATCGTGCCTTGTTTCCAGGATGAGGCACGGGCTACCCCTGTCCCTCAGGGACCGTAGCGTGTGGCCCTCGGCCTTTCTGGAGGTGTCACACCCTGAAGAGTGCTTGGTGATTTGGAGTGGTGTGAGGTGTGTGTCTTTGGCTGTAGTTCGGCATGGGTGCATCGTAGGGGCTTGGCAAGGAGGAGGTGGCTTCTAGGGACCGTGGGGTGTGTGGGTCACTGTAGCTGTTGGGGGGATGGTCCTAGATAGGTGGTGGTGGGGCCACAGGAGAGCGTAGATGGGACGGAACGGCGTGAGAGTCATGGTGGGAATCTGAGCCCTCACACTATCCTTCCGGAAAACCCATCCAACTGCGAGATGGGCGGGCACGTCACCTGGGGCTCTGTTCTTGGGCCAGCTCTGTTCCAAGGGTTTATCAGTGACCCGCGTGCAGGAGGGGAATGCGCCCTTGCCAAGCGTGCTGATGATACTAAAGTAAGCGGATGGTGCTGTTGCCCATCTTGAGGGACGGGAGACATGAAATGGAACAGGAGCCAGCGCAGGGGTCCGCACCTGGGACAGATGTCCTGTGCATGGAGGGGATGTCAGGGCGAGGCCCTTAGTGCCATGCTTTGGTGGTTAGGTCAGGCCTGAAGGGCTCAGCCAGCCACAAGTGATGACTGGTGTAGGTCCCTTCTGCAGGAACTAATGTATTCCGGTGTGCCCCCTGGTCCTGGTGTTTTCCCCCCAGTTTGTTCCTTCCTTGAGCTCATGTATTTTGTGCTAATGTGCTCGGTTCTGTTCCAATGTGTGGGGTTTTTCCCCCTTCATCTGTAGTTCGTAGCAGTCACGTCCGTTCTGGTGTGCCCGGCTCACATCGTCTTTGTCGGGCGGTGGGGTGGGAGGCACTCTTTTGCCCCAAGGGGGCCTGGACCCCCTCTCTCTGCCCATGGGGGCAGCCGAGGGAGTTGTTAAGTGGGGATGGAGCAAATGGTGGCAGGGGCAGGGCCCCCCACTCTCCCACGGCGGCTGCCTGGCCGCCCTTGCTCCCCCCAACCGCAGGAGAAGCCATCGCAAGGTAAGAGCAAGCGACCACCCTGGGCAAGGTGGCTGGTGTGGGTTCTTCCCGGCTTGGTTCACTCATGATTTTGGGTACGGAACGTGTGTGTGTGGGGCCAAGAGAGAGGCCTGTCTGCTACCAGGAGTGGGCGCATCAGTCGGCGACAGCAACGTCCCAGCTCCTAGAGAATGAGCCGCTCACGCCTCTCCATGCCAAGCAATCCTCTACCAATAAAGGCTTACCAGCTCATCTGCCCTACCCTGCCCCTGTCTGCACACACATACCAGGACACAACCAAGACAGACATTCACTGGGAGGGAAGGAGACCAGGAGGCACACCAGCAGGTTCCAGGAGACGGACCGAGGCCGACTGGGAGGGTGACACAGGCATCAAGAGGTGGATGGGCACTGTCAGAGATGATGGCACAAGGAAACACACACCCAGACCTGGGAAAAAAAACCAAACAAAGCCCCGGCCATGAACACAGGAAGGGACTGAGGTGGGGAGAGGAGCAGAGACACGGAGAGATCATTAAGGTTGGAAAAGACCTCAAGTAAGTCCAACCATCAACGCAACACCACCGTGTCCTGAAGAAGTGCAACGTCTACATGTTTTTCGAAGACCTCAGGTGATGGTGACTCTACCACTTCCCTGGGCAGCCTGTTCCAATGCTTGACACCTACATTTAGACACTGAGACCACAGCAACTACAATAAAGAGAGAAAGGGAGTCTCACAGACCAGGGCTGGCATGCATAGAGTGAGGAAAGGGAGACCATGACATGGAGAGAGCGCCGTGCAAGAGACAGAGAAGGGAAGGACAACATGTAGCAGTAAAAACAAAACTGGCAGGCAGAGGGAGTGAGACAAACTAAAAGGGGCACACACCTGAGAGACAGACACACAGCGCAGAAGACGGAGAGCAGGGAAGACACACACAGACTGAGACAACCGCCAGACAGAGATGCAGCAGCAGATACAAAAAGGAGGGAGAGCACCAGTGTGGGACACAGGGGGGGAGGGAGATGTGTGGACACAAGAGTGGGTCACCGCCAGAGGAAGAAGAGACCACGCAAGGGGAGACGGGGAAGAGACGCACAGAAAAGGGCGCAGATGGCACGACATCGATACGGGCTCTAAAAGACATGGTGGTGGAGGCACGGGAGAAGGGCAGAGAGAAAGGCAGTTAAGAGGAGGAATGCAGCACAAGACAGGGAGAGATGGCACGAGACAGAGAAAGAAGCTGAGAGGACAGAAAGTAGGTCAGGAATGGAGATGCAGCAACACAGGGAGTGAGGGGGACACTCAGACACGGGGCAGGGGGTGGCAAGAGAGGGATGGAGGGGAGAGCGAGGTGCCAAGGGAGGCAGACAGGGAGATGGAGACACACACAAAAGGGCAGGAGACAGAAGTGGAGACCCAGAAAAGAAGGGGGGTGTGGGGAAGGGAGGCAACGAGACCGAGACACCGAGGTGGATACAGGGCTGCCAAGGGCTGGAGGAGTAGGGACATGGGGGCAGAGGGACTGAAAAAGGGGGGGTGGGGAAGGGCCAAGAAAGAGGCGGACGCACAGAGGGCCCAGACGGACAGTGCAGAGCGGCCGGAGAGAAAGAGAGATGGGACTTGAGAGAGAGACCAAAAGAAGGAGACGGCGTGGAAGGGGAACACGCAGAGCCGGCGGGACACCCAAAAAGAGACAGCCCAAAAACAAGGGAGCCGCTCAGAGAGAGAAACAGCCCATGGGACAGCGTTTGCGATGGGGGCAGAGGCACACAAAGAGGGAGATGCCAGGAGGCAGAAATCGGGGAGACGTGGCACAGGGGGATGGCAGGGACCCACGGAAGAGAGAGAACTAGGTGGGAAGAAAGACTAAGGAAGGGGAGACGCAGAGGACAGAGAGAGGGAGACCAAGACGAGGGGGACCGACAAAGAGACACGGATGCAGATAGGGACCAAAATGGGCAAGGCAGCATGAGAGAGGGAGACAGCACATAGAGGGGAAAAGAGATTCAGAGAGGGGGGGTTTGGGACAAGAGAGCAGGGGGTGAGCTAAGCTATGGGGGGCAAAGAAAACTGGGACACAGAGACACTGAAACAGAGTGGGGAGAGGCAAAAGGAAGAGTAGGGACACAGGGGAAGACAAAAGGACAGAAGCCGGGAGGGAGACGGGCAAAGCCAGGGAGATGAACGCAGACATCGAGAGCCGCCCTGGTCCCTGCCCCATCCCCGCTCGGTCCTTGACCCTCCGTCCCTCTCCATCTCCTCCCGCCACTGCGCAGCCGTAGGGACCGCAGCAGACCTGTGCCCCCTCTCTCCTCCGGGCCCCGTGCCCGCTTCCCTCGCTCTGCCCGCCTGTCTCTGACTGGCACCCTCATGCACCCAACTGCCCCAACCTCTACAAAATAAGTACCTGAGACTCCACGCGTCCGGGCAACACCGTCTCCAATGCCGGCGAGCCTTTATCGTGAGTCGTGCGGCTCCCGAGCGCCAAGGTCTCCATCTTCACCGTTCCCTCGCCGCCGTTCGCGTCTTGCCGATCGTGAAGTTGTATTCGCACCCCGCACCGTGACCCAGCACCTGCACGCACACCCAGCCTCTCCCAGCGGCGCGCCTCTCGCTCGTATCTCGTCCACGGCCCCAGACATGCTGGCCAAAATGCAGGCTTCCTCTGCATGGCAGGCGTGCCGACAGACTCCCTCACCGCTCCTCCTCGTCCTGAGACACCTGCCTGACAGGAACAAGCCCCACATCAGCCCCCCATGCCCCATGGGTCTCCTTGCCCCACTGGCCTCGCTCCCACACCGGGGGCTGACCGGTGGCAAACAGCACGCCAGCGCATTGCCTCACCAACCTCCTCCCGGCCCTTCTCGGCCGGCGCGACCCACCCAGTGACCCCCGCCCTCCACATCTGCCCAGCAAGAGGGACGCCCTGCTCTTTCTGGCCCCCTGCCCGCACCCTCCCCGCCGCCGCCCGCCGCGCCATCTTCCCCCTCGTGCCCCTGCTAAGGACCTGCCTGCGCAACGGTGCGCCGCTGCCGACTAAACCGCAGCCCTGCTCAGCTGCCGCTGGCTTGGGGACCCTCATTTCCCAGCAGGGACACGGCATGGACGCTGCTACCTATGGGGCCCGACCCTGCGCACGGCCCCTCCCTGACCTGCCGCCGCAGGGGATCCTCCGAGGAGGGCGACCTCCGAGCGTGGCGGGGCCAGACTGGGGCATCTTCCTCTTCAAACAAGGACCACGTCGCCCCTAAATGTTCCTCGAGCTCCTCGCCTGCCTCCTCGAGACTGCCTGGACCCCACACCAACACTGGCAACACTCTTCAAACACCGGCCAAACCCCCAGCTGGGAGGGGAATGCGGCACCACGGGCTGCCCGGCACGGAGGGGTGGGGTGGGGAAGGGGACGGGGATGCGCAGGGACGACGGGGAGGGCAATTCCCTTCGTGTGACAACGCGACCGCTCATGCCCGCTGCCAGTCCTAATGCTGTCCCTCATCTTCCCCTTCTTTTCTCTCCTGCACAGGGCCCGGTGCAGTGCACGACGGTGGCAACGCAGCATCCCGGGCGGCCGCCGGCCTCTGCCTCTGGGCTGCCCTCCTCGCTTGCCTCCTCCTCGATTTTTGATAAGAGAGCGGAGGGTCCCGGGAGGCCTCGCCGCGCCTCTCCCCCGCCACGGGCTCGGCCTGCCGCGCCGCCCAGGGACTCCTCTCCGTCGGATGGGCGATGCGCCGGAGGACGGGCGGCGGCGCCGAGCGTCCGAGGATGGCCGCGTCTCCCGCGTGCCGGGATTGTTCTCGCCGCTCGTTATGCTGTACAGATCCCCACGTGCCATCGGACTCTCACCCGCCACCATCGTCCCGGGGATGCGGTCCGGCACGGACGAGGCTCCCTGCGGCCAGAGCCATCGCCGGGGCTGTCCGTCCCGTCATCTTGCTAAGCCGCCTACGCCCAAAAAGACCCCAAGGTTGAAGCCCCCTGGCTCTGCCTTCGGCCCTCTCGGTCCTGAATGTCAGTTCTCGCCGCCAAAGCTCCCCGCTAAGCACCCCCGACGTCGCCTGCCCGGCCTCGCCTCCGCTCCCCGAGGCTGCGGCACGGCCCCGCAGGGCAGCCCAACCGCGACGCTCACCGGCCCTTCCCGAGGGGGTCCCCCGGCACAGCCGGTTATCCTTCCAGGGTCACGCACCTCCCGCTACTCTTTCTCCCAGCTAACATCGTACCCGCTCCCCCCGCAAAACCCCCTCGCCTTCCTGAGGGCACGAGGCTGCTCTCGCAGGAGCGCGAGCCCTGGGGACCGCCGCCAGCCCTCGCGGGGACAAGAGCCTTCCCGCCACCCCGGCTCGCCACGTCGGGCAGCCGGGCCATCACCCCGGCCCCCCGCCTGCTCTGCTGCCGCCCCCGCTAGCGGCAGGACCTGCCCTGTGGCTCTTGCCCCGATGCCCTGCCAGCGCTTGTCGGGGCAGTTCCTCCGGGCTCGCTTTCCAACCCGCACATCAAAAAGCACAGCACCACGCACACCGGGCAGAGGCACTGAAACCGCACGGCAAAACACCAGGTGACAAACCCCCTTTCCTACGGCTCCGACGCGCACGTGCACCTGGAGGGGACGGGACCGCACGCTCCCGGCCCCGAGCCCCGAGGCTGGCGTGTCGGCTGCTTTGTGCCTCTCGTCTGCCGGCATGGCCTCCCCGTATCATTCAGCCAAGCACCTCTGCCTCCCCAAGGGACGGAAGAAAGCCCCCCCCTCGACGCTGCAGCATCCACACTCTGCCCACCCGAGGAGAGTCCGATGCGTTTGACCCTGCGGAGGAGGCTTGGGCTCTGTCGATCTGCTGCACCGGCATGGCAGGGACAAGGTCAGCTCCTGTGCCCCTCGCTCGCTGCTTGCCCATCCTCCCTGCTGCGACAGGCCTTTGACAACTAAATGGCCGCGGCCAGACTCTACCCTGTGCTTCCTCCAGCCACCCTCGGAGCTTCCACCCCCACGACGGCGGCGGCCCCATCGCCTCCCTGCGTACGGCGTTGCGTACCTGCCGGCACCGCGCGCTGCCGTCCCCCTCGCCCGGTACGTGGCAGCAGCCCCGAGCCTTCCCGACGCTCTGTGGCCGCGGTCCGGGGACGGACCCTCCCGTCCTGCTCCTGGAAAGTCGCCGGACCCTATGCCTGCGACAGGGAGACTCGAATCCACGGCGACGCGCTGCGCGAGCACACAAAGCATCCCCCGTCCTGACCCGATGCCTCGCCCCTTCCCTCTCCCTCCGTAAGCGAGATGGCTTAAGAGCACAGGCCACGCACACGCCGTCTTTCCCACGCAAACGCTGCCGCTGCCTCACCCTCCTTGCCCGGCTGTCCCGCTTTCTGTGGCTGCGAGGAAGCTGGGGCTAACAGTCCTCGGCACCCAGGATTTAAAAAAACCCGCAAGCCAGGGGTCAGGACGGGCCCCTGCCCCATCCTGTACGCGGCCGTGCCCTCTCCTTGCCCGTGCTCTCAACGGGCTGCCCGGGACAGGCACCGACTGGCACGTGGCGCGAGGCTGTCGCGAAAAGAAAGACACAGCTACGAAAATCTCAGCGGACGCTCCTGCCCCTGCACGCGGGACGTTCAACAAGTACCGTGGCTGATTGATCGATCGAGTGGCAAAAACCCTGTGGCCCGATGTGCCGGCTTACCTGACAGGTGCTGACTGGGCGAGGCTGCGTCCTGCGGTCCCTGCGGTGCTGTTCCGCTTCGCCGCTGGCAGCCCGGAAAGGTGGCACCGGCAGCGATCCCGGTCCTGCCCCGTGGCCACAGGCACCTTCACAGAGCGGGGACGCCACCGTCTGCAGCCGGCACAGTGGCACGCACGTCATTCCCCGCGTGCCTGCTCCAAAAGTACCCCTGGGGCGCGGGAGACGCCTCGCCCCGCACCTTTCCCCGGTCTGGTACTGCCCGTGACGGCAGCCCCGCCGCCTCCCCGTGCCAGCCCCGAATTTCTCTCTCCTCACGGCAGAAACGCTGAACTAGCCCCAGACACGCAGGGCCAGAGGCCGTGGCGTATTGGAGAACGGAGGCGAGGACGAGACGCCGCGAAGCGCACCGAGGCCGGCAGAGCCAGGGCCGCCCCCCCCGCACCCCTTGTTCTCCTCCTCCCCGGCCCAGGGCGGCTCCCCTGTCCTCCGGCGTTGGACTTTCTCGTGCCATGTAACGTGCCATTGTGAGGAACGTGTTGACTGTCTGAGGCCGGCCCCGCCGCGGCTCGGCCGGGCGGCGGACCCCTTCGCGACCGCCGCTCTCCACATTCGGACGCTCAGGGGGGCAGCCGGGCGCCCGGGGCGGGGGGAGCGCGGCTCCCGGGTCCCTCCTGCCCGACGGCCGCGACGTCCAGTCTTGAGTTTCCGTCGATCGTTGTATTCCAAGGGTGGCTATACTACCTGAGATTTGTGCATGTGACATTGTAGTTGTAACCTTTTCTAATTCGGCAAGAATAAGAGATGGTTGTGATTGTGCAGTGTATCAATAAAGTTTGACGAACTTTGTACCTTCGGGGCTTTGCTTCACGGACCCCGCGCGCCCCGGGGAGGGACGTGGCGCCTGCCATGCCGAGCTCCCGGGCACCCGGGACCTCCGTCGCTCCCGTAGCCTCGCTCGACCATTAGCTGGAGCCTCTTTTGATCGCGCCCTGCGACGGCGACGCTTCCAGCCCTCCGACTGGAGGTCCGCGGCCGTTGGGGCTATCCCTCGCCCCGTCTCCCGCGGCTCCGCTGATGGGTCCCGGATCCCGCCCGCCTCCGTCCCCCGGCTGCCGAAGAGCACATACCTGTTGACGGAGCCCCTGCAGGATAAGGACCGGCTTTGCTCTCATCGCTCACCTACATTCGGCAGAAGCGGTGTGATCGGGGGCCGCCTCCGGGCGACGGAGCCGTTCCCGGCATCTTCTCCGTCGTCTCATAACAACGCCCGCTCCGACAACTAAACCTACCCCCCGCGGCAAGGAACGCCTCTGCAGACAACATGCTCCCAAGGGTGGGTCGCTCCTATCGCGATCTGATGGCACGTTACACGGACAAAACATCTTCCTCAAAGGACAAAGACGGCGCAGACCAGCAGGAGAAGCAGCTGCGACCCTCAGCATCTCCCCCGCACAGCTACCATCCTGCCCTTAAAAAACTGGCCTGGGTCGGCAGGCTGCAGCCGCCGCTCCCCAGGAGACGCCACGCTTTTCTGCCCCATCGACCAGGAGAAAACATTCCACGAGCTCCCCTAACACGGGACTGGCTGCCACGAGACTTTGGGACCCACGCCTCGCCGACCAGCTCGAGCATGAGCCGGGAGGCGGCTGTTGCCCGATAGCCTCCGGTTGCCGGCTCCCCTCATCGCTGTGTGGCCACCAAGCAGACGGGGGTCCCCGATTCCCGAGGGACATCCCAAGGCTGACGTCCCTCGGCCATACGACCCAGGATGGAAAGGCTGCTGGGGGCACCTGGGGCGACCGCGGGGGAGCGGGGGGGGCGAGGGGCTGCGGGACGATGCCGGACGCATCGGGGGATTGCGTCCTTTGCGCAATCCCCTCGGCGGGAGCGCGCCTCTCTTCGCCCTCCATGGCGGAGGGAGGAAAAGCCCGGTCCCGAGTTTATCCCCGAACCCTGCGGCAATCTGCCCTCCCAGCACTGCTACGGACTACCGCAACTCCACACGTCAGGGACACCTCTGCTGACCCCTTCGAGTGACGCCGGCAGAAAGGTCCCCAAAACCCGCCGGTCTCCCCAGAAGAGGAGTCCAGGAGGGGAGGGCCACCCCGGCGCCGCGCCGGGCGCCCCGAGCACCGCAGCCTCTGCGGCTCTCCGGGCGCGGGACGAGCAACATCCCGAGCTCCCTTTCGCACCCGTGCTGCGCGCACAGACAAGGCGTGCGCAACCGTTGTGGGAGACCCTCTGTTTTGAGCCTCTTCCAAAATAAAACCCCAGCAGGGAGCCAGGGCTGGTGCCGTGAAGGATCGCTCGCCTCTTGCAGCGCAACCCTTACGTGTCCCGCTGCCGGCGGGGCCTCGCTAACGCCTCCGCTGGAGAGAAACGCCCGCAGACGCCGCAACGCCCCGGCTCACGGCGCGTCCCGACGCCTTGCCCACGTCGTCCCCTCTCGTATGACGGCTGAGCGCCGGGGGAGGCGACACGGCCCCTTCCCTCCGCCAGCCCGGCCACAGGGTGCCCGCCGGCTGCCTTTGTGGGTCGAGGCAGGGGTTTCCTCTGTGGCCCGTGGCAACACCCGACCCGTGTCTACGGACAAGGACCACAGCTGCCACATCCAGAGGGACAGAGAGCATATTTCAGGCCATGACATCCATCCCTCCCACCAAGACGCACCAAGACATATGTCAATACATAAATGCATCCGTCAACCAGCCCCTCCCTCTCTGACTTGCTCTTCGTCCCTCGGATGCCCTTTGCTATCTCGCCAAGAGCCCCAAAAAAATGACATTAAAGGGAGGAGGTGAGGGAGACAGCCCCGGTACCTCCGCACCCATCCTTGGGTGCCAGCTCGGATCCCTGCCCATGCCCCCGAGCATCTGGGCGCTGCCTCTCCTGCCAGGCTTGCTCTACCAGGGACAACCCTCCACGACCTGCACAAAGACCCCCACCATCTTTTTCCCCTGGGAGAGGCGTATCTGCTGCCAAGGACAAAACCGTCCACAACGCACCTCCTACAAACCACGGGCGCGGGGAGGGCTGGCTCCAGCGTACCCCCGCGGGGAGGCAGAAGGCTGCCTGCGCCCGGCCGCCCGGTCCCCGCGTCCTCGCTACCCTGGTCCCTCGCTTGGGATGCGCCACGAAGCCTTACGGGCACGGCGCTCCCCTTCCCCGGCACCAATCTCTCTCTGCTGCCGCGTGTCGTGCCACAAAGCAACACCTTGCCACCTCCTTCGATCAATCGCCCGTTCTCCGCGCCCATTCCTCGAGCTGCACAAAACCATCATAAAGTCAAGAGAAAAAAAAAAACCAAACAGTTCTGCCATCGCTCCTGACCGGCTTCTGCTCCTACAAAACCATCCCGGGCGCCTCAGGGAAGCAGGCTACGGTCGAGGCCGAGGGGCAAACGCACCGAGGAACCTTCTGCAAATCCGCAAAAAACCCCCAAGAAACGGGCACGGACAAGCCCCGACACAGCCCTGGCCTGCGCGGGCAGCGAGGCTGCTGCTATCCCGAATGCGTGGCTCCGTCCCGCCGCGCTTCGCGCGCAGCTTTGCGCAGGGGCACGCGGTTTCCTGCACCCACCTCTCCTCGCCGCGGGACTCGCTTCGGCCGCTCCGCGAGCATCCCCGGCAACGTTGCGCCGCTGGGGCCGAGGGCTACACGGAAAACTTTTGGGGGCCCCCGAGGGGCCGGGAGGGATCCTGCGTGGGGGGGAATAGGGCAGAGCTGCGCCCCACACCTTCTCCGTCTACTCACCAAAGCCTTACCTTGCAACAGCATCCCCGCTGGGCTGGTCGGCGAGGTCCGCGCGGCGTCTCTCCGACGCTCTCCCGTCCCGTCGCCGAGGATCCGGGGCTCCCACCCCGCATCCCTCCCTTCGGCGTCCCTCCCCGCGCCCCTCCCCGTCCCCGGCGGCGCGGGGTGGGAGAGCGCGGGGTGGCCCCGGCCCCCGCGGCAATGAGCACCACAACCAGACGGAGCGGCCACATGGAACAATCGTTTTAATGGATAGGCAGAGAGAGCCCCCTCGCCGCCCGCCCGCGCCCGGGCCCCCGCGGACCCCCCGCCATCGGCCACGGGGAAGGAAAGGAAACAGAAGGAGGAAAACCGACCGTAGGAGAGACCCCCGCCGAAACGTACTGCCGGTCGACTGGTCCCGCGTTTCGGCCGACGGCTCGGCCGCGGGGGCGGCCGGGTGCCGATCGCTTCGCCTTCTTTTCCTTCTTTCTTTTTTTTTTTATATATATATATACACACACACGCACGCACGTGCACACACACACATATACATACATATATATATATAAAAAAATATAAAACTGAGCTATATAGATCTCCCTCTATCCCTCGGTTCGCTTTATTCCGCCGCAAAGGGGTTGGGGCCGTGCGGCAGCAGGTGGCGGAGAGGGGCCCCGGTCCCCCGCGGCCCTTCGTCCCCAGCGCGCCGGCGACCCGAGGGCAGAAAGGTGAGGGGGTTCGGGGACGCGTGGACCGAGACGCTCGTCTGGTTGAGGACCGATACACACCTAACTCCATATACAGCATGCAGTAATGGCAGCGGAAGGACCCTGCTGGGAACCGTGGCTAGAACGCTAACAAAAAAAAAAAAAAAATTATATATATATATGTATATTTATATATACTGTATATATATATCCCATAAAAAGATTCAGCATCTCCCTCCGCCTCGACGCGCGGCGAGCGTCGCCCGTGCCCTCGGCACGAACTGTTCGGACGACCGCTTTTTGGGCCGGTTTCAGGGGGTTTCGGCGCGGGACTCCTCCTCCTCCTCGTGCCGACTCGCCAGACTCGCAAACCTCCTCGGCCGGTCGCCTCCTCGGCTGCGCTTGGCGAACCAGCTTCTTCTCTCCGCTTGCTCCCCCTTTCCTTGCTGGATTTGGTTCCCCCCCCCCCCTTTTTTTTTTCCTCCTTTTTTTTTTGCATTTCTGTTTTTTAGGAACTAAGAGTTCTAGGCTCGTATCAGAAAATATAATTAATAAAATTAACCATGACTCAGAATCCCTTATCATTCACGATGTCCGCGGGTGGTACGATGAACGCGTGGCTCGACGCCGGTCTCCTTCCTCCCTTTCCGTTTGTGGCGGCGTGGTAACTGTTGAAGATCTATATATCTATACATATATATATATATATATGTATATGCGGGGAGATATATATATATATTCTGGAACACAAATGGCGGCACGGTCCATGAGAAGACGGGGTAATCTCAGCAAAGAAGAAAACCGTCGGACGGAGGGGATGGGCGGGGGCAGCGGAGGGGACCGGGCAGAGGGGAAGCGCCGCGCCCCGATGGCCCTGCCCGTCCTCCACGCTGGCCCGTGGCAGAGAACGGCGAAACCAGGGGGAAAAAGAGGTGGGAGACAAAAAAAAAAAATAGGGGGAAAAGAAAAAGACTCAGTCGCGTTGCATCTTCAGCAGGAAGCCTTGGATTATTTTTTTTTCCTCTCTCTCTCTCCCCTTTCCAAATTCCCGTTGCGGTTTTTTTGCGTGTTTTTCCTCTCTCCCCCTCCCCCAGGTGGCCTGGCCGGATACTCTCTCAATTCTTATGATTATTTTCGGAAACGGTGAACATTTCTTCTTCTTCTTCCTCTCCTTTCTGCTTGCGCTCGCTGGCCGTGGTCGTCGCCGCCGCTACTCCGCGGGCCGGCTCTTGGGTCAAAACTGGCGGGCGAGCTGGGCGAGCGGGAGGGCCAGCAGCCACGCGCAGCCGCCTCGCCGCCACGCGCCGCTGTTCCCGTCGTGGACTGCGCCGGGGCCTGCGGGGAGAGAGAGAAACGCCCGCCGCGGTTAGCCGCAAAGCCAACAACCCCCGCCTCCCCCCCAAAAAGACACAAAATAAAAGACGAGACAACAAAACCGCACCATTCAGGCCCCCGGGTGCCATTGCACATGGTGGCATCACCCTTGCGTGAGAGCTCGCCGGGCACCCCCAGCCATCCCCGTCCCCGCCGACCCCGCTCTTTGGGACATAACCCCCACGTGGTCCCACCCCAAGCCCATCCCCTGCTCATCGCCACCAACCCCTCCTCCAAAATTTGTCCAAGTTTCCAGCCATGCTTGCAGGGGAGATGATAGCTTTCACCCAACGCTGCCCACACTCTGCCAGCCCCGGGGCGACCGCTCCGTTGTTCCCTACTTGACTCCCTTGGGGGGCACAATAAGCACCTGCTCGGCCAGCAGTGACACCGCCAGCAGCACCTACCCTCGGGACCGGGTGCTTTGCGCCTCCCTGGAGCCTGTGTGGGGCTCTGCCCACGGGCCCGGACCGCCTCAAGAAGGATGAGATGGGACAAAGAGGGTGGTCAAGAAGAGCCAAGCCCATCCGCACCTTTGGGGACCACAGGGGGCGAGGAGAAGATCATGGGGCGGTGAGGAACTCGTAACCCGTCATGGGAAAGGATGTGGAAGGTGCCTGACCCAGTGGCTTTCACCAAAACACCCCAAATAGCCCAGGGGAACACTAGTTTGGGAAAAGATCTCAGGAAGGCATCCAGGCTGGTGCCCTGCCGGAGCGGGGCTGCCCACCAGGTCCGATCGACCCGTGCTTTTGAAACCCCAGGACGCATCCCCTCGCTTCAAAGCCCGACCAGGGCACTGGGAACCATTAACCATTTGGTCTCCCGCCAGTAGCGCTCTTCCGACGCGCCCACAGACACCTCACCACGCTTCCCACCGAGCCCCAAATCCTGGCACGGCCGGGAAGCCGTGCGCAAGGGCGGATCTGGAGACGCGATTGTCTCCGCGCTTACCTCCACAGCCCTCCTGACACCTGTAAATCACCCCAAGGGCTGACCGCTCAGCGCATCACAAACGAAGCCGCGTAGCTATGGGCCCCCCCAAAAGCAAGATGACCCCAAGCCAGCTGGCCAGCCGGTAAGACCGCGTGGCAGAGTGCCGGCCGCCCTGGCCATGCATAACGCCAGGAAGAGGACCGGACGCCGCTCTGTCCCTACCACATCCCGGAAAAAAGGCACAAGCAGCATCCCGGAGGAGGAAGGACCCGCCACGAGACCTATTTACACAGCAACACGGGGAAAGCGGAGCACGGAGACATCCCTGCTTTCGCCCCGGCAATGGGGAGGGAGCGCGGGAACGGGGGGATGAGGCATGCGGGGGGCACAGACCACCACCAGACGGGCACGGTCGGCTGGCGGGGAGGAGGTAAGACGGGAGGGCAGCGAGACGTCGGCGAGAAAGCCCTAATTCATCGCTGTGCCGGTGGGAGAGGTGGGGCGGGAGGTCAAGCCGGCGGGTGCCACGGCTCCTGCCGGGACAACCTGGGGTGGGAGCTGGAGGGGCGCACAGGGAGATGAGGGGTTTGGCTGCAGGGGCCCCAAATTACTGACCTTTCCAGGGTGTCAGAGCGGTAGTTGTCTCTTCTAAAAATTAAAGAACAAGCGAAAGTTAAGGCAAAAGGGCAATGGAGAGCGCAGGCTTGAGACGCTTCCCTCGGCCTGCCCTCGCCCTGGGGCCGGGGGAAACAAGCGGGTGGGGTAGCAAGCGTGATGCTGCCGCCCGAATCGCGCCCAGCTCCTCGGGGGCCGCGGTCCCCCCGTCCGGGAAAAGGGCGGCACGAGCTGGGACAAGCCACCTGCGGGAGCCCAGACCCGGGGCGGGCGCCGGCAAAGTCGTGGCTGCACCCCGAGCAAAAAGCAAAGCGCAGAGGGCTGGGATTTGGGGGGATTCTGGGGGGTGCAGCTCTCCCCCGTGCTCCTGTTCCCCTCTTGCAACATCCCAAACGGGTTTATCGCCCGACACCGGCCTCTGGGAAGCAACGTGGACTGCGCGGTGGGGAGGAGAGGAGAGCTTTCTTCCCCCCCCCGGTTTCGCCGCGCACTCCATCACACCGCAGACGGCACCAAATGAGCCGCCGAACGAGGCGGCAGGCCTATAATAACAAGTGCTACACGTTAAATAAAGCACCAGTTGACCTCCCTGAAAAATTACATTTAAAAAAAGGATTAAAAGATGTACGCTACATTAGCTTCTGTCGCACAGCCCTGGAACGGCTCACATCGCAGTACCCACTGGGATTAAACCTCCCTTTTGGGGGGCAGAACCCCCCAAACACTCTCTCGGCCTCAGGAAAAGGGGTTCACAAAATTGGTCCCCCCAAAACCGTGCGAGCGAGATGTTTCTCGTGCCGCAGGTAGCGCAGCCATCGCATGCTGCTTCCCTCTCGTCTTTCATTACGATAAATAAAGACATATTAATCGCCGGACCGAAGGATCCGGTTGCTTAGGGACCGGCGAGCTCGGCCCGATGATGCTCGATAGCGACAGCATTGCTGCTAATTACAGGGGGGGTTGTTCCCGGTGGTGGGGGGGTTCCCTGGGCCAGGAGATGGGGGACCCCCTGCGTGTCATGGTCCCCTCGGGTCTGCGGCGGGTTAGGGCGACCTGGGGACCCATCGCCCCCCAAGGGGACTCAATGAATAAAGACTGAAAGGATCATTAAATCAGTGTGGCTTTATGGAAATCACAGGCGGTCAAAGGACTCCCGATTTCATTCCCCGATGGGAATCACAGTCAGACTGACGAAGATAAGGGGGATCACGAAACAGGCTTAAACTTTTGTGGGATGCTTCACCCCACCCTGCCCGACGCTGCCGTTACGGCACCAGCCACAGAAAACATCACTAATGGGTTCGAAACCGAGTAACTGACAGCTCTCACAAAGCCGCCAGCAAAGAGAAGTCATCTTTATTTTGCAGGGCTTTTCATCCAGCCGAACCTGCGGATGCCAGACCGAGGTCCCACGCTACTCAACATTTTAACCCCATAAACCCGTAGGGAGCCTACAACGTCAAGGCTAAGGGTGTACGCGGGGCCCAGGCTGTGCTGGGCGCTCGGCACAGTCACCCCACGGCGGGAGCACAGACAGAGCCGGGCCAGCACGGCTCTGCAGTCCGTCTCCCTGAAAAACGGGGTTATTGGGGCCACTGATTACCGGGCAGCCCGGTGGGGAAGAGAGCTGAGGTAGTTCCTAGGCAACGCTAACGATGGCTTAATGGGCAGGTAAGGACGCTCGTGTTCATCACTGGCAGCACAGACTTTTTTGGGGAACAAATGGTTGTTAGGCTCGTTAACATCCAAGGTTAGCTCTACATGGGGGCTGTGGGCACAGGGGACAGGGAGAGCTCCTCCGCCCTGGTTCGTAAGCTGATGCGACTCCCAACACCGACGGCAGGGAAAGACGAGCCCGTCCTGCGCCGCTGCCGCTGCGGCGAGGAGCGTGCTTGCCGGGGAAGCCCGGCATCCTCCTCTCTTCCCCAGAGAAACCCCTTCCCTGGCCTGGGGCTCCCCTGAGCCACATCCAGCCCCTCCCTCAGGATAGCGAGAAGTGGACGGCGCTTCCCAGCGTCTCAACGCACCTTGCTTGCCGTGCTGCACCGGCACGTTAAACAACCCGACACGTCCTTCGGGACTGCCCGCTATCCCGGTGTGCTCTGCGCCGCTGAGCGCCCGGCCTCCTCGCCCTCAGCCACCCCACCGAGGGACCCGGGGACGAGGAAGACTCGTCTCCCCCTCCGCTCCCCTCCAGACATACAGTAACGAGGGGTGAGGAAAAGACAGGGCAGAGCGGCCAGGGACACAGCAGCACAGAGCCTTGCAAGTTCCCGGCGCACGCTGCTCGTGTGCTCAGGGAGAAAACAACGCAAGAGAAAAATTACACAATGATGGATTATTTATGATTTTGCAAAGACACCGGCATGGGAGATGCCCGGGACGATGACAGCCGGTTGCCAACACATCATCTCCCTTCCAGGGAGAACACAACCGCCCGGGAGGAAAACAGGGCGTGCTGCTTTGCGGGGAGGAGTGACACAACGCACCGCACGGCCATTGCAAAAGGGTGACGGCCACCACCGAAGCGCCTACCGAGCCCCTGCCGAGCCAGGCACCGCGCCCGCTCGCACTGCACCAGAAAAGCGTAACACGACGACGGAAGAGAGAGACAGAAGATGAACGGTCCCTTCTGCAAAGGCACGCAGGAGGACAGCGGCAAAGACACCAGATTCCCAGGACACTCTTCCTCCCACCTCCTTCCTTTCGCTGGGTTTTCCTTTCACTTCTCGCAACCACCACACGCCAACAAGCCGGCCGAGCGCCCAAGTTTGGACCCACCGGGACCCCGCTGCGCTCCAGCCCTGTCTCTCCTACAGTAGAGGGAGTCTCCTGCACGCTCTCCGTGGGCCTAATTAAATCCTTTGTACATGCTAGGAAAGGGTGAGGAATACCAGGACGGCTGGAGGCTGTAGGAAACCGGTGCTTTCCATCAAATGCTCTCAGCAGCGATTTAACGCCAACCCCCGCACTGCTCCGCCGTTCGCTTACCACGGTATTTAATGTCACCCGTGGTCAGCGCTCGCCATGGGGTGGGACTGCCAGGGGGAGGGTGGGTGGCAAGGGGAAGGACAACATCGGGGTGACGCTGGGAGAGGACAGAGGTGCCCAAGCCCTGCTTCTCCCATATGGTTCAGCAATGAGGACCGCCTACCCCATATCCATGGCAGTGGCCAGGGACGAGGTCTGCCGGCCGTCTCCGGCTCCCGGTGGCCGTGAGAAGAATCTGGGGAACGTGGCCCCCCGCTCTGGCTCTGCCACCGCCTGAAGAGGCTTGACAAATGTGTCGAGCAATTACGGCCCTTCCCGGCCATGAGCGGGGTCAGATGGATGCATCGCTCTCATCACAGCTCCGGCACGCAGAGAAAACAGCCCCGGATGAGGGTACAAAGCTGCTCCCCCTCGCGCCCTCTGCACCTTCCCGTCTCCCTTTGGCACCATCAGTAAGAATATATCTGCTTGGCAGGGGCAGAAAACACGACCTGGAAGGTGGCAGAGCCATGGGGGCCATTTATTCCCAGGCGGGCGCAGGGCGTACCGCACGGCAGCCTTTTGGAGGCTTTCCACTTTCCCTGGGCTCACCACGGCCTCCGACCCATGCGCCGGGGCAAAAAGGATCAGTAGCAAATGCACCTCTCCCCCAAGAGAAGAGACCCATCCCATGTGTCTCACGTCAGCGGTCTCACTATTAAGCCATATCCCGGCCGGCTCCCTCGGTGCTACTCACCGTAGAGGATCATGCTGGCGTTGGTATTTCCTAGCTGGTTGGAGGCTACACAGGTGTAGTTGCCATAGTCTTGCTCGGAGACGTTGAAGAAAGTCAGTCTGGAGAAGAAGGCTTTATTCTCCACTTTCAGTCCTTTCTGTCCTTCAGCCAGCCTGGGAGAAAGGCAGAGGGGAGAGGGTGATGGGGATGGTGTCGGGAGGAGAAGCGCCCGCTATTCTCCATGACCCTGGTCCTGCCTGAGAGCAGGGACGTCGAGCTTCAGGCAGAGATCAGGTGTGAAGAGGGAGAAGGGAAGGTACTGGGGGTATCCCGAAGGTACCTACGGGAGATGGACTCCGTAGTCCGTAGACTCTGCTGGGTCTCACCCCTTAGCTGCCAGCCGGCACCACCCCCATGATGCCTACAGCCATCCTCACAGATGCAGAGTCCCTGCTGAAGGGGAAGGCTTTGGGGCTTGCCAAACGCCGTGCAGAGGGAGGGATGCTCACACGCCCAGGAAGGGTACCTGGGAAAGGCTCCTTCCCACCCACCGGAAGAGCCCGGCTTCCCTCTCGCGTCGGCCTCCAGGGCTCCTCAGCCCTCCCGGCTCTGTGGGATGCCTCCTGGCACCTTCCTCCTCCCTCAGCCCTGCCAGCTCCCCGCCTGCCCCTGCCGGGGCTGGCAGCGTGCGCAGGCAGCGGACGCTGCAGCAAACACCTTTGTGCGGACCCGAACGCCGACACCACGGCGGGCTCTGCACCGCGTAGCCGGGGGCACTATCTCAGCTGGCACAAACGCCGAAGCATTAACCAAGTGCTTTGACTTCCCTGAACTGGTGTCCCTCTCCCTCTCCGCTCCTGCGGCTCTTTTACGTGCTAATTCCTCCCGGGAGATGCCGGATCTCCATTATCACCCTGCCGGGCTCCGGCTGCCGATCCGGGTGGGCTGAGCCCGCTCCTGCCGCTGCTTCGCGGGCCCTCGTGATCTGACCTACTTCTGAGCGAAGCTTTTCATCTGCCATGCAAACATCCGCCGCTTTGTACACTCTGCCTGCTCCTTTCTTCCCAAAACAGGCCAGGCAGGCGGCCCCAGCCTCCCCTGCAGCTACTGTAGCATCTTTTTTGGCTAATATATGCCTCCTTACTAATGACCTGCGTGGCTTGTCCTGTGTTTGGCTACACCACGGCCCCTCTGGGCTTCCCAGGGAGAAGCAATGCAAAAATGGGTTACAAAAGCTTTTCCTGAGGTCAAAGCGAGACATTTGCTCCGGAGAGGGACCCTACCCTTGGCTGTGCTGCTCCCCTCCTCGCTCCCCAGCCACGGCCCTGTGCTGCTGCTTTGGCAGGACACGGGAGCTGCTGGTTGACCTAAAAGGGTGACTTTTACCCCAGCACTGGGCAGGCTGTCTCTGTGGCATAGCAAATCCCGTCTCCCGACTGACACCAGCTTTCCTCTGCCTTTCCAAGAGCAAGGGGCTGACGCTGCCTCCTGTCCAAAGTGTTTCAAAAGATGACAGGGGTTTCATCCGCTCCTAAGTGCTCGGATTTGTGCTGCCGATATCGCTCTCGGCCGTCACGCTTCACCCAAGCGAGGATTTACCATGAGACCGTAAACCGGAGGCACGGGCAGCGGCGATCCTGCCCGCACTGCCTACCCAGGTGGAGGCCAAAACCCATCAGACAGAGGCTGCTGCAAAAATCTCCCCCCTCAAAATGCCCCTCACCTATTTTCCACCACGCGGACAGCACCAAGTTAAATAAAAATAAAAAAGAGATACCGAGGGGCGGCAGCTCCCGCTGCGAGCGCCGTGGATGCCGGCCGCCTGCCGAGACGCCCGGCTCAGCCCCCGGCAAGCACGACCCGCTGCAGTCGGAGGGGACCTGCCTCGGCATCCAAACCCAGCTCATGCCGAAGGTTATCGGGGATTCGACCGGCTACCACAGCTGCTGAAGCTGCCGGCAGCGGGCGCAGCTCTCGCGGGGTCGGTGCTGTGCCCTCCCGGTTTTGCCCCCCGGGCTCTTACCGCTTGTCGTCTTTGTACCACTGGAAGTCGGCGGAGGGGACGGCGGAGGCTTCGCACAGCAGGATGCCCTTCTGCCCCACCGGCACCCCGGTGCTCTTCGCGTCCGAGATGTACGGCGGGTCTGCAGGGAAGATGGCAGTCGGGGCTCAGTGCGGGGCAGCCCCGGGCCTCCCACCCTCTCTCCTTGCTCCTCAAGCTCCCTTTTCCTTCCCCACATTTAGGAAGGAGTCAAAAGCATCTCTGAGCCTGTGCCGAGCTCCTGCCGCACTGGCACTGCTGTCCAGGGGGTTTTGGGCAGATGGGGGCCCATGTGCGACCCTGTGCCAACCCCGTGCGGCTGAAGGGGTGGCCAGAGAGGAGTTTAGGAGGGTCTTCGCCTCCGAGCACAAATGGTGCTGCTTTCTTCCTTGCTCTCTTTCCTTCTCGCTCACATTTTTTCTAAAGGAAAAAAATTCCGATTTGCTGCTCACTTCTCTCCTCTCCCCGGAGGTTATCAGCACAGCGTCTCACCAGGGGCGGAAAACCCAGGTTGATGGAGACAGCTGAGGAGGAGGTGGTGGAAAAAAACGGAGCTTGAAAAGAAGGGGGAAAAAGGGCAAAACACCACCTGCTCAGAAAACTGCCGCCGCCTCTCTCGGCTCTGGGGCCTGAAGGCTGGGTTTGCCCCGCTTCCCTCCGCCAAAGTCCCATCCCCTCGTGGGGAGCGTGACTCGCTCCGTCCCCGGTCTCCGACAGCCCCCAGGCTACTCACAGTTGACGGTGACTTTGACTCGCTGGACGACGGGCGCTGCCACGTCGTTGGAGGCACTGCACTCGTACTCGCCCGACTGCTCCCGCGTGATGCCCGTGATCTCCAGGTACTCATCCTCGCTGATGAAGCCCACGGCTGTAGGGGCAAAGGGAGAGGGCCGTGAGCAACGCAGAGGCACGGCAAGTCATCCGTGACCGTGTCACGCTGCCCTGGGACACCCACCCTGCAAGTCTCAGCCCCAGCATGCCCACGTGCCTGTGCCCCACCACCCTCAGAATGCCCCTGCCAGAAAGGTGCCTGCGAGCCCTGGACCTCTGTGTTGGCCCTGGCCCCGCCGAGAGCATCACTGGCTGGAGATGACGTCTCCGACGCGCAGGAAGGGCAGGGTGGTCCTCACCAAACCTGCACCCTGCCAGAATACCCTGAAATCACTTCTCCTTGGCATTGGCACATCCCATCCCACCCTTCTGCTGAGAGAGACCGCTGGGCTGGCCCTGCTCTCTACACGAGACACCCCCCTCGAATTTTTCAGCTTCCATTAATTCACGGCCAGTTTATTCCCATTAGTCGTGGTGCCAACATCTCCCTTCAGCTGAAACGCTTCGTCCCTGCGCCGCTGCAGGCTCATTTTTGCGGTACCCGTGGGGGGCCGTGCTCGCCCCCCTCTCCTGCGCCCGGGCTGCGGCGCAGCTCCTGGTTTCACCCAGAGCCAGGCAGACGCCATGGGCGGCCTTTCCTTTTGTCTGGCATCTTACGGCCCCCCGCTTCCTTCCGAGAGCCCGCTTCGCTTTGAAGCGCTCCTGGAAACCCACGGCGCTCGGCTGGCGAGGCGCAGGTGTTGGGCCGCGATAGTCTCCGGGTTGACGGCGATCGCCGCGCTAACGACGAATGCAGAGTTAAAGAAAGAAACCCAGCGATTAGGACAGGTCCGCTAATCGTCCCGGAGAAACGTCGCTCGCCCCCGGACGAACGGCACGGGCGGGTTTTCGACAGCCCCCGAACGGGGACGACTTCCCCCTTCCTTTCGTTTACATCTCCCCATCGGATCTCACGCGGCCGAGATGCTGTAATTACGGTGCGAAGCATCTCCAAGACCAGTGTCACACTTAATATTCCTATAAATTTTAAACGGTAGTCCTTGGTACATATGTGTGGCAATTGGTGTCATATTTTAATTAGGCTTGCCCTACACCATCTGAAATTAATAATAGCTCGAATTACCAGTGTAATTTATAAATTAACATTGCTGCAGCATTAGGAAATAAATTAGCTCCGGACAGCTGTTTCTGGGAGCGAGTGCCAATGGCAGAGAGGCCAAGTACAGGTCCCCGGTCCCCGGGGGACGCGGCGAGCTCGGTCGGCGGAGCCGGGCGATCCCGCGCTCGCCCTCGCCTCCCACCCGGCTACCGCCGTCTCTGCGCTAGCGTGACCCGACGGGCCACGGCTCGCCGCGCTTGACCGGTCAGCCGTATGCACCTCGCCCCTAACAAACGCACGCAAAATATACGCGCGGGAGGATCCCGGCGGAGCACAAGCCGCCTGCATCCCACCGGCTGGTACTTTCACAGCATCTCGTCCCGCGGCACGTAAAGAGCGAGCGCGAAACAGCAGTTTCGAGAGCGCGTACGAAGCACGGGGGTTTGCACGGGGGGCCCCGAGCCAGCGCCGATGCGGTTTCTGTAACGACGCGGCGAGGGTCCCGGGCGCCCGCTGGGACCCTGCTGCTGCAATCCCAGGTGCCGCTGCTGCCAGCTCAAACTAGCGCAGATCGTGATGAAAGCGCACCTTGGCTCTCCCCCGCACCAGACCTCACGGCAGCCGCCTCGGCACGGCGGCCCCGGGACCCGGCACCTCGCGCACCCGCAGAGTCGGCGGCCGAACTGACGACCCTGTCTGCCTCCCACTATCCCGGGCAGATCCAAGCGGGAAGGCAGCCCCAGCCACCCCGCGAGCTTCGGCAAGGGGTGAAGCGAGTGCTCCCGTGCAACCCGCGGTGATGAGCTGCCGACGTCCGCCCACCCCCTCGGCGCCGCGCAATTCCCACCCGAGCGGCTCACGGTCAAAACCGCTGAGCTCATCGGTACTTAGCGCTACCGAAGGGCACGATATGAAGGCGTTACCCCAAAATCAATATCCTTTGGAGACACACAAACCGCAGCGTTACATCCAGCAGGCCTGCAGCACTGCGTGCTGCAAAATAAAAAGGAGGGAGGGGGGAGGAAATAAAAAAATCGCTTTTATGGCTGACCTAGAATCGGCTCCTCTGTAGCACAGCGCTGCCTGCTGATAAAATAACGACACAGCCGGTGGCCTTCAGATGCTCCGTGCGCAAATCTTGACTCCGGTTTGTGCAAAGGCTCAGATAACACTCTGCTTCCTAACTAACCAAAGGCCCTTCTTCCCCGAGCGCGCCGGAGCCGGTTCGCACGCGGCAAGAATTAGTTCTCGCCGTAGCGCGCGTCCCCAGTTTGATCTGGGAGCAAAGCAGCTCGAGTGCATTTCATTACCCAGCAAAAGACTTCGTTAAACTGCGAGGGTCAGCTTTCCACCTGCAAAAGCTCCGGAAATTGAGAGATGAAGGCTGCTTCTGTGCCTGCGTAGCACTGAAGTCTGAGATACGAGCACGGTAATCGGCCCACAGAGAGGCAGAGCACAACGAGGTCAGGGTTTCAGGGTCTGGCGCGTTCTGCGTTGGCACCCGTGGGATTTCGGCTACAGCCCATCGGCCCCGGCACGCAGAGCGCGCCCCGGACCGAAATGGGATGCTCTGAGCCGGAGCTGACGCCTGCTTTTACCCTGATCTGGTATTACTCATGCTCAGAGAGCGATGATGAGCGCGTTAGGGAGACCATCCCTGCCAGAGGCTCTGGCCGGATCCTGCCTTATGAGCACCAGCTCCTCAGGGAATAAGGTGACAGCAGGGATCCCTGCCCCGAGGGCACCGCTTCACACCGGCAAAGCAACAGGGTGCCCGTGTCACCGTGGCTGCTGGGGTCCCTCGGGGCTGGCGGGGCACAGGGGGGACGTTTATCTGCTCGCTGGGTTGCGCAGGGACACGTGTTGCTTTGGGTGCAGCTCAGGGCTTAGGAGCGAGGCAAGCCCCAGCTCGGGTTTTGGACGGAGATTATTTCTCCAACCGGTCTCACATACATCGGGCCCTTCGGGATTGCACCGCGGTCCTCCCACTGCTCGCCCGAGCCTGCAGCTAGAGCTGCCCCTGCCTCCGAAAGCACCCGGAGCTCGGGGATGCTCGGGGCAGGGCTGGCCCAGGGTCCCACAGCTCCGGGAGCCCGGAGCTCCCCCGGCGCTGGCACCAGCCCTGCTCCGCCCGGATCGATGGCGGGGACTTTTCAAGGCTGTCTCTGCTTGAGCACAGTTAGGAGCTGAAATATTGCAGGACTTAATGGGAGAGCTCTCTCATCTCCTCAGAAGCTAGAAAACCAGCACAGCCAGCACCCATCATTATTATTATTAATACTAATAATATAATACAGGCCAGAAATGGAACAGCCACGTACTAGGCAAAAGCCTAATCTTTGCTCATCAGCCGAGGACGATGAACTAACCTGCTATGAGCCCGGGAGGTGAAAAACCAGAGCTTGAACCCACCTGCCCGGTGAGCAGGAGCCTGCACACAGACCGCCACGTACTAGGTTAGCTCTTGCTCTGCCAGACCTGCAACCCTGCAGCTCTCCGGGAAAACCTCAAGGAAGCACGAGTACGAAGGAGCAGGAGGGAAAACTCAGCCTGGAGCTGCAAAATAGCCAAGACAGACTCGATGCATAACGGATAGCCCACGTCATGAGCAGAGCCGGCAGCTCGGCAGCGTTCGGCGCGGCATTGGGGACCGACGATGGCCGAGCGCCACGGCAGCGAGCAGCTCGCGATGCTGAGGTGCAGATAACCGAATGACGTGTCTCGCGGGGCACAGATAAGCCGCCGCGGGTACACGAGGGAGATTACCAATGACAAGGCAGCAGTGGGTGCCGCGCGTCGCGAGGCCCCCGGCGCAGGGGAGCTCGGCCGTCACGGCGGCGGCGCGGGGCAGCGAGCCAGACCCGACAGGCGGCAAAGCTGCGCGTGGGGTCCTGCGCGGTGCCGATGCGACGGGGCGCGGGCAGATGCCTCGCGCGTCCACGTTCCTCCCGCCATGCCTTTCTCCTCCCCTTGCTTCTCGTTTTCCCAGCTCGACGCGTCTCCCTTCTACCCGTTTGCTTCCATTGAGCCTCCGACAAGGTAACAACTCGCCGGGAAGAGAACGCATGTTCCCAAACTGGTTACGTACCACCGTCCCAGCCGCGCTCAGGCCTCTAGGACACAACGCTTACGGCTTTCCCTGGCCGAACGCCGCTGTTAAAAAAGCTTCGCTCAACCGGGGGCGAGGCACCGCTCCCTGCCGCGGTGTCCCACCGGCGACCCGCGGTGCACTGAGCGGGGCAAGCAACCTGCCACCGTGGCTTCGGTGCGCCCCGCTAGCTCCCACGCCAGTCACCCCATGGACTGCGGGTGCCCAAAGTCCCAGGGCCAGGCCCGCGGCACTACCCTGCCGGCTACGCCGTGCCGCCGCGCTTGGCCGGCACCGGTGCGACTAGGCAGAATCGGCCAGAGGAGGAGAATATTTTATGGAGATAATTTTATTAAAATGTTTACAACAATGCAGATATTGACATCTCGCCTCAATCAATAGCACAATTTATTGTCCTTCAAGGTGAACATTAAGCCAAGCTGCCCATTAGTCAATATTTACCTCCAAGGTCTATAAATCTTTATACGGGCTTCAGCGGATGTTGACAGCGGCTGATTCCAGATAAGTAAAAGTAAGAGCATGAAACATTGCTCCTTCTGGAGGTGAAATAGTAACTAGTTAATTACAGTCCCTACAGCGATTCTGAACTATCAATTTATGGCTACTTCTGGCAATAAAAATTAACACTGCGCAGACTCCCGGCTCCAAGTGACATGCTAAAACCGAGCGCCATATATTTCAAACGTCACCCCGATGCGGTAGTGACGGCCATCCTCTAACAGTTTATAGTAAATAAATAAAACACACAAAGGTAATAAGAGCGAACTGTCGGCGCCCGAGACTCGCTTCACTTCTCCTCCGCTGTAGCCGCGGGTGGAAAAGTGCAGGGCGGGTGATTCAGTAGCACGGCACGGGCAGCCCGGCTCCCGGGGTGCGGGGAAGAAGGTGGGCGAAGGAACCACCCCAAACCCGGGTTCTCAGCCCGGGTGACGTGGGTGAAGGAGAGCTAAGGCTGCCTCTGGCACACGCCCTGGCCAAAGACGGGGGAAGCAGCCGCTTCACCTCTTGTTAATCAGTATTTCCCGCTCTTGACTGCTCAATTAACACATAAGGAACAAAGTTCAGGCGTTTCTGAAAAACTCCTTTTCCCGTTTTTGTTTGATCAGGCAAATGACACCAGCCAGGGCAGCTTCCCCTCCGCGCACACCCTCTTTCCAACTCCCCAGTGCCGGCTTAACGCCGCCACGCTCCAATGGAGAAAGATTGGGAGTAATTAACCTGTTGGAAATTATCCAGAGCTATCATTAAAAAAATGGTATTTTTTTTAAGCTTACCCTATCGACCCAGGCCATCACGGCATGCTCCTCTCCTCCCCTCACAAATATTACATCCCCGTACCAATGGGCTCCAACCCATTTCCATCTGTGACCCCCCTCAGAGGAGGGATCCCTTCAGAAAGCACAGCTACGGGTCCAGCGTACGGCAGATCCGGGGTAAGAACCTCCTCTTGAACATGAAGTTCCACAAGCCTCCAGAAGCAGGACTGTAACGCCACAAACAGGCACACAGCGTATCAGACACCACGTCGTGCTTACATGGGGCCAAGCCTCTCTCTTTCTGAAGTTTCCCGACGACAAGGAAAGAAATCTCTCCTCCGACATGTTTTTCCATGTTAATTAGCACGTTTCCATGGCCTGACGTTGTGTGAAGCCCCTGGGGACGGTGCTCTGGCTGCCTGGCTTTTGCACGGCGCTCAGGGCTCGCTCCTTCCGCTGCTGCAGCCTGGGGTCCCTCCTCATCCTCGCGCCCCAGGGGTGGTGACCGTCACCAACTGCCCCGCCAAAGAGAGGGGAAATATCCTGTTTTCCTTGCTCATACCCTTCATTTAATGGGATTTGGCAGAACTTTCACAGCTAATTTTTGCTCCGCGCCCTCGCGTGTGGTCGTAGGAGCTGCGAGGGAGACGGGTGGCCAGGGCCAAACCGCTGTGCCGAGGGCTCCTGACGCACCCCGGGCAGGTGCAAGCTGAGCAATGGGTCCATAAAGTCCTTCCTCTGCACTGGTATCGGTGTCCCCTCCTCCCCTGGGCTGTGGGAGCCTCTCCTCGCGCAGCACCACGGCTTCTCTTCTCCTTGCAACGATTTTGGGCATAATGAGGAGCCGATGGTGCCTCGTGTTTCTCCTTGAGATACGACAGAGGAGCCTCCCGGGCGTGATTTTGGGCCGACATGAGCAGAGGTGAACGTTTCTGAAAAGCCCCATCTCTGGCTGCCTGTGAGCACGGGGATTTCCACGGGTGCCCGCCGAACGCAACCGCCAACCGGGAGCCACCACGGTGCTGCCAAAGCTCCACTCTTGCTGCCAAGGAAGAAGTTTTCTTCGCCTTCGTGCGCTACTTGGGGCTAGATCTGAGACAAGACCCACCTTTGCGGCTGTGTTTGCTCAGTGCATCTACAGTCGTCCCCAGGACCACGCTTGGGGCTCACATATCCTACGACAACTCATATATTTATTAAGTGGGTGCGTGCAACACATCTCAATAGTCACTGGGACACGCAACTGGCAGAGACCCTCCAGATGCCACCACATTGCCTGCACCTCCTCGTTCAGCCTGCATTCGCAGCCTGTACACCACAGCCAGCCAAGGCGAGGCCCGGGGAGCCGAAACGAGAGCGGGCTCCCTCGGCGCGGCCGCCTCGCCGCCATGCCCTGCAGCCAGGGCCGGACCTCCCACGCAAAGCCACGCCACGGCGTGCCGGGGGTGCCTGCGCAGCCCGCTCGCCTCGCCGGTGCCACGCAGCCCAGCCAGTCGAGCCGCCCATTATAGCACCATTGTGAAGAGTTTTTAGCTTAAAAGTCCTTGAAAGTTTCCCACTGTGACTCGTCAAACAAGATCTTTTTCACTTTTCCTCTCTTCTCTGCTAACAATATTTATACTCATTTCTTTTATTGAAATCTATCTGCCGCCTGTTCTATTAAAGCCGCCTGAGTGGCAGCTCCTATTCTCCGGGAGCCCGCAGCCCATCTATTCTCCAGACAATGAGGTACAAGCAGTCTATCTTCTATTGTGCTTCCCAGCCTTCGGCTCTCAAATCTTCCATCTCAAAAAGGCATGTCAGAGACGCCGCCACGCAAAAGACCGGAATCCCGGGCTGCACGGGGGCTTCCCGGCGCCGGCCAGGCTCGCTGCCCTTCCTCTCTGGGCGAGCATCTGCGGGGAGGTGCTGCTGCGGTACCCGTGATCCCTCGGGGACGCCTCTGCCCCATCCCCTGCGCGGCGCGAGTCGTCCTTAAACGCGGCTCGTCGCCGTCAAGCGGCCGCTGCACACGCACGGCTCGCTGCTGCCGGGATATTTGCCCGCCTCAGACAACTTATTTGTTACCGGGAATAAAAGAGGAGCATTAAACCCTTTGTTTGCAAGAAGTAGTTCCTTGGGAAATAAAAGGATTATGGAAATGAATATTTAAAGAAACTAAACAAAACAACTCGGGGACCAACCACCCTTGAATGAGGCTCTAACTCAGGAGCAAACAAGTTGAATAAAGAATGAGCCCTTTTATTTCGGCGCGAGGGAGAAACGGACTAGCTCGGAGGCAGCTCAGGGCTCGGCAAACCGGCAGCGACCATCGTCAGCCTCTCCCAGCCCCTGCCTCCTCCCGGGGTGCCGGTGAGGATGCCGAACCGCAGGAAAAGGTCCGGATGGCACGTGTCGCCCTGTTAGAGTAAATGAGCAACGGCTGCAGTTCACAAAGCACCTAAGTGGTGTCGGATCCATAGCAAAGATGGGTGTAGGGCTCATTAGCGGGCTGCTTTTCTTAACGATACTCATGTATTATTCGCAAGCACAGCGCCGGCCACCATCCTCCTCAGCCCTCGGGGTCCACCCGCTCGGAGGGCGAGGTGGTGGCCTTCGTGGTGGCACCGGGAGGGACGGATGCTCCTAGAGGAAAGGTTCAGTAGAGGCTGCGACCGGCACCAAGCCGCTTCCCATCCTGCCTTCTCGCAGGAGCGCATGCAAAAGGCACGTGAAAACCAAGTATCGAGGCTTCCACAGAGCCAAGCCCTCTCCAGAGAGTTACCGATGAGGCAGCATCTCCCGGCAGCTCCGTGCTCCCGCGCTCGAGCACCGACGCTGCTCTCGGGGCACCCCAGCCACCCTTCTTCCCATGCTCTCTCCCGCAGCCCAGGGCCAAACCCCAGCAAGAAGCCCTCTCTCCTTTCTTCCCTTACTTTCTTCTTCCCCGCGATTTCTTCCCTGTTGCCACTTGCAAGGTGAGAGAGGACAGCGTCGCCAGAATGAAAGATTCTCCTGCGTGCCCTCTCCCAGCAGCGGCCCTAATTCATTTTTCATGGCCCCTTGCAGTGACAAAAGCCGCTGCTCCTCTCTTGTAAGCGTGCGCCATGCAATAAGTCAAAGCTGATGTGCATTTTCCCCCTGGGTGCCGAAGCTGTGCTTTTGATTTAATTTGTCCTGTTGTTTGGCTCTCAGCCTTTGCCGGTGAGTTCCTTCGGAGAGGCGGCAAGGTAGGGCCCCGTACGCGCGGAGGGGCTGCCTGACAGATGGGGTACAGTGGGTAGTGTTTAAATAATTTGCTGCAACGATACCAAGATGTTGGAGAGTGACAGATGCTGCCGAAGAAAATCGCCCAGACAAACACATGCATCCTGTTTACGGGAGCGCTGCTCCTCGATTAAATCCTGTTGCAACTCGGCTTTCCTGGAGCCCATCCCATTCCTGGCAGCTTTCTCGCTGTCTCTAGGAGAAGCGGCGATGCAGAAGGCTTGGCGAGGAGAGATAACACCAAGAAATGAGATGCTCCTGCAGGACTTTTGCAAAGCACCTCCAAAAAAACATCCCGCTGGGATACTGGTGGCGAGATCCACCGCATCCCCTCCCAGCCACGCGCCCCTGTGTGCAGCCGGCTTTGCTCTGCCGGCGAGAGCATCCCCGTCCTCCGCCCAACTCGTCGCGCCCTGCTTTTCCCCAGATTTGTCTAAAACCAGCTGCTGGCAGCCAGGGCTGTAGGGCCCCTCTGGCTGCAAATTTAAACCCAAAGGTTTTCTCCGTAGGACAAGCTCTTAAGAAGCAATTGCAATCCAGAGCGTTAAATGGCTGTAACCTCAGGTAAGCTGTATTTCAGCCACATTAAGAAAATATCCCTAGGATGGGAAGCAAGTGGCATAATGGCATTACAGTGAAAAAATAAGCATCAAGTGCTGGTTAAACCCATCCCCAGCGCTGGCAAGAAGTCACGGGGATCTGGGAAACTTTCCCTTCTCACTGCATATCCCGGCACGCAGCTCCCGGCAAGCCCAGACGCGGCTTTCTGCAGCCGGGGCATATTTTCCTTCCCTCCTCTTCCCCTGGGACCCCTCGACCCCTCTTCACCCCCCCGGAGCCATCCGAATCATGGCAGGGTGAATCTCCCTGTCTCTTCTCCATCATCTTAGCCCGTCTTTATTTTTTCAGACACGCTATTTTCCAGCCCAGTGGCCTTGCTCTGTCCCTCGTGTTTTATGGCACTGATGTCTCCATTTCTGGAGGATCATTCGCAATATTGCGGCTTATTGAGAGAAGCCGGGGAAACGCACAAGCGGCGAGACGGATGGGCTCGGCACGGCCGGGGGGCTCAGGGGGCTGGTGAGGGGAGATGGGGAGCGGGGGGGCTGTGTCAGGCATCGCAGGGATGGGTGATGCTGGTCTCTAGGCACTGGGAGGGACTGGGAACAGAGGGAGCAGAGAATGGGCTGAGTCCCATCGCTTGAGCCCATCGTCCCCTCTCCAGGCCTCCCATGAAGGTACCAGCCCCGTTACGGGTGCTGGGAGGGCAGCGAGAGGCATTGCTCTGCCAGGGAAAAGCCATTTAAATAACAGCAGTGTATCACAGGAAGGGGAAAAACCCATGGGCTATGGCATTGCTCTGGCTTTAAATTATACTGTAGGAGGATAAAAATAAAAGAGAGGAAGACAGAGAGAGAGACCGGCAGGAAAAAGAATTGCCATTGTTTTACCAAGCAGATGGGAAAGTTCAGGGGATCAGAAAAAGACTATTATTATCTTGACTTGACCGAGAGAAGACGGGAAAGGAAGAGGCATTTTTTTCCCCTGCAGTGAGGAATGCTGTGGCAGAAGTCATTTCAGCAAAGAGTCGGACGGAAACGGTGCCTCTGGCCCCGGGCGGCACCTGAGTTATCCCCACGGCCCGGGCACACCGCCGGGATTTGGCTCTTTGTCCCCTTCCCCCGGCAGCGACGCTGCATCACGCACGGCTATCGCAAGGACGGGGCGGTGGGCAGGGGAGGGGTGACTGGGGAGCACATCCCTCAGCTGGCCAGCTGTGCCGCCAGATGTGCCCGCTGCAGCTGTGGGCACCCTCCGTGGCACCACCGGCCCCGGCGCAGGCTGCCTGCCCGCTGCCTGCCCGCTGCCTGCCCAGCCTCGTGGCCGGACCGCACGCCCCGGCTACCCAAACTCCTGCTGCCCTGCCCCAGAGCAACCGTTCAGCTCGCTACAAACCATAAAAGAACGCACTGAACGCACAGCAAAGCTCCCCACTTCTCCCGCTGGCCGCGTAACCACGAGCAGAACGCGATGCGTGCGGTTTGCCCCCCACGCAATATCACGCGACAAGCCCTTTTTCCGCGCCTGCCGCTCCGGGGCTACGCGCCGCTGCTCTCCGGCTCGGCGCGGGGCAGCCGCGCAGCCCCGGCTCACGAGCACCTTTCCGTGCGGCAGCATTTCTCAGCCTCGCCAGGGACAAGAAAACTCTTTCCACCCACGTTCAGGCTAAGGGAAGGGCACAGCCCCCAAGCCCGCGGCGCTGGCCAAGCCCCAACAGCTGATGCACCGACTGGAGCAGACGCTGGTGCAACGCCAAGGTCGTGGGACGGGGAGTTGAGTAGGTGGATTGCAAACCTGCTCCGTCAGAGCATCCTTCGCCCACCACATCTCCCCTTGCAGCCGGTCTCTTTGCCACTCTCCAGCTTCTCTCCCTTTCCCTCCAGCACGTTTTGCAAAGTTTCTTTCTCTCCTCTCCCTTCCCCTCTCCGCCACGTGGCCCTTCCCTCGGTCCCTCAACCTCGCCTTGCCGCCTTTCCTTCTCGGCAGCCCCCGGGACACCGAGAGGGGCTGGCAACCTGCCCTGCCTAATCCTGTGGCTACCGACTCCTCGGGCACTTAATATTCACGACAGAGAGAAACATTTCACGGCGAATTGGACGCACATTCAACTGGAAATGGAAATTTTATGACTCTTCTCACTCTGCGCCGCAGATTACACCAGCTGAGAAAACATGGAAGCAAATGAACAACCTGTGAACTGTAAAGTATATTAATAATGAAATCACAGCCCGGGAAATGAAGGCTTTATTCTGTTTATATTCTGCTCCATTAATAGAGAGCACTCTCGCTAGCTCCACCCCATTAGCCGGCAATCTGCGCCGAGGAAGCGCACAAGGACGGCAGGGGAACGGTGGCGGGGAGCGGAGCGGGGACGAAAACCCCCTTCCCACCGGGACAACCAACCACAGAGTCACAGGATCACACAATCATTACGGTTGGAAAAGGCCCCTAAGGTCATCAAGTCCAACCGTCAACCCAACACCCCCGTGCCCACTAAACCACGTCCCGAAGTGCCACGTCCACACGTTTTTTGAACACTCGCAGTGACGGTGACTCCACCACCTCCCCGGGCAGCCTGTGCCAACGCTTGACCACTCTCTCCGTAAAGAAATTTTTCCTAATATCCAGTCTAAACATCACCAGGGCGGGAGTTTGGCTCAAAGCACTTCTTCGCGTTGCCTCCACCGGTGCGGGCAGGCGAACGCGGGGGATGTCTTTGGCCTCGGTGCCCTGTCCCGTGCAAGCTCGGTGAGATACTGCACGGGAAGGGAGGGAGCGGAACGCCGCGCTGGGAAGAGGAGGAGCAAGAACTCAGGCAAAGATCGGCTCTAACAACATGACGGCGTCCCGTCCCTCTGGGGATGGAGGCACCCCGCTTGCACACCCGCAGCCCCGAGGCCGTGCCAACGGCTGCGGGAGAGCGGCGGCGGATCGAGCCGGGCTAGCAGGGCTCAGGCAAAGAAATATTTCGGTGCTATTCCGCCATGCCCGCCCTGCCCTTGGCTCAGCAGAGCCGGGCCACATGTGAGGCAGCCCAGCTGGGCTCTCTCCTCCCCGAAAACAACTGCGGCAGCTTATGCAAAGCACATCACGGGAGCTAAAACGAGCCGGAGCCGAGTTTTCTATAGCTGAAGCGACCCGGTGTTGACAGAATGGGGACGCGTTTCCACAGCTCAGATTTTTATAATAATACCTCGGGGGAGTCGCTGGCAAAGTTTGGCCCAAATATAATTAGTTTGCACAGCTATTAGGGGCTGATAAAAGGTTTTAATTTGTGTGGAGATCTCTTGAATCTGAGACACTCCCATCCCTTGCTCTTCCCCATGCCAGCCGAATAAAAGGCGAGTCCCGGGCAGGGAGCGAGCTGCCGACACAAAGCCCCACGCTTACCGAGGAAGGAGGGAGCTGCTAAAGAAGAGGCAGAAAATCTGGCAAGCCGACACCGGCGGCGCGTTGGGTTTTGTCCGCCTCGTCCCACCACGCCAAAAAAAATAACTAACGTACCCCCTTCCCCTTCTTCCCATGGTTAGCCAGTGCAAAAATCGCCGTCTCCGCAGGAAGCCGGAGTGCGGGATGCTCGGGCAGGGGGTGGCGAGGCTGTTATCCCGGGCCACGAGAAACCTCCCCGCTGCCCTAACCTGGTGCCCATCTCTGCTTCACGCGTGCAGGGCTGCAAAATAAATCTCCAATATTCTTTGTACCCGGCTCCAGCTCCCTCGCGCCGGGCACTGCGGCAGCACCGACCGGGGCCTTTTGCAGCACCACAGCGGGTCTCACCCTTGCGGGACAGGTAGCCAGCGACCGGTGGGACGAGCCGAAGGGTAAAACACGGGGGTGCATCCACGAGAGCGACTGGCCCACCCGCTTCCCCGGGCTGAGACGCGGAGTCGCGTGGGCTCTGCCTCTGGCGCGGAGGGAAGGCGTGACGCTGCAAAGCTGCGTTTAGGGCATATGCTGAAGCAGAGAGGGTGCTTGTTTTTTCTTCCTCCTTAAGGAAAAGACATTGCCTCATTTGTAGCTGGTGGGGGTCTTGTTATTTTTGTACCAAGATGCGTATTTTGAAGGCGGCTGTGCCAAATATGCAAACAAATCAGCTCGGAGAGTTCATTTCCACCACGCGGGGAATCAAAAATATTACTTTTATATATGTACACGTACAAGTACTTTGAAGAAACAGGAGGAACCCGGGCACATCAGTGGAAGGGAAAGGCTAAAAGCAGCTACCCACAACCAAGCGCTTAGCACACGGCATGCTGACCGTGTTTAAGTCACGCCTTGAGGAAAGCAAAGCCTGGAGCCCATGCTGCCGGATCCCGGCTCCTCCTGGGCCAGACCCTGCTCCCATGGGAGCCGATGGGGAAGCTGCTGTCACTCAAGTGGCTAAATATTCACCCTGCTCCTGGCAGGATGCCGTTGCTGGTCTCAGCACATGTCCACGTGCTTCGCAATGCCAGCTCCCAGCTTCTCCTTCACCACGACTGCGCACGAGACCAGTGTCCATCTCAACGTGCTCCTTCTCCAAGAGCACTGCAACCTATTTATTCGCACCCCACGCAGTGCAAACGGAGCCAGGCCAACAGTGACCCTTTTCCCGGCCGATCTGTCCGGCGCGCGCCGATTAAGCGCGCATCAAAACCGGTGGCAGATTTACAGGTTAACAATGATTTAGTGGAGTGCACCGCAGCCAAATTAATGCCGGCTATAATGTAGTTTACCTCATTAAACAATGCACACCAAGATCCTGTCTGTTGTAAAACAATTGGTCTCTGAAGCCTAGTGTTCATCTTCCAGGATTGCTGGGAGATAATAAATGGGTAATATTCCGGCGATAATGGTAATGGAGTCACGGCTCAGAGCTAATATTATGGCAAAGCAGTAATTATTTCAACAGTAAACAAGGGGACGGTTGAGCTGCCGACAGGATTGGAGCTGGTTGAAATGCTTCAGTTAATTTAGCTGGAGCCCAGGCCTGCAACGGGCTCCTGGAAGGAGGACAAGGTGCTCGGCCACCGAATGAGTCGGACAAGCCTCAGTGAGACACTTGGCCGTCACGAGACCGGGGGGACGCATGCAACGAGGCGAGGTGGGACATCACGTATGGCACAGCGGCCAACCCAACGCCGGCTCCGTGCTCCGTCATACAGCCACAGCAGGAGGACTGGCATCCCTCCTCCGAGACACCACTTGTGCTGGCTCGCCCAACATCTCCCCCAGTCCTTCTTCCTCAGGAGGGGAACAAACCCCCACTGCTGCAAGGCACTACAAGCTTTGGTTGGCTCTTTGGTATGCGCTCAGCCCAAGTCAATGCAGACGAGCCCTCCCTGCTGCCTAAACACGGAGAAGAGAGGTGAGGCAGGTGCTTGGCCTCCTCCAAAACCACCCGAACCCTCAACAGGCGACGAGAGACAGTGCAAAAACACAAGACCCAGGCTGAACGCAGAAGCAGCCTTACACAAACCATCTGCTCATTCCAAGAGAGATTTCCCTGTTAAAAGGACCAGCAGAGAGCATGACTCTCTGGTCTAAAGTTAACGAGGTGACTTGAGGCAGGGTTAAAGGGAGCAATGTTGCAGGACGCTGAGCTGATCACTGCGGGGGACAAAGCAGCACAGAAGCAGGCGGAGATTTTCCCACCCAAGTGGATCCCCTTTCTCTCGGTGCCTCCCGGCTGGGCTCCAGATCTGATGTCTGACCTACAGATAACCTCCGTCTCCCGCCCAGAAAGGATCCTGGAAAGATGAAGGATGGCAAGCGATGTGCTTAATGGACAAACCTCCGAGAGGGGAGAACGTGTCCCCTTCCCAGGGACAAGCAACTCTTCAAGCTGGATTTTTTTTGCAGTTGCTTGTCCTCTTGTTTTAAGCCCCGCCGAGAGCCAGAGAGAATCAATATATCCAAATACACCGGACTTCTCCCAGAGTCCCTTCGCTGGTTTGCTGCTGATGTATAGACAGATGATCTCATGAGACCTCTGCCACATTAGGCCACCATGTCTCATCTATCTTAAGTGCATAAACGAGCTGTGATTACTACTGCGTCTGAGCGCCTCATGTCTTGAATGTATTTATCCTCCCATCGCTCCTGCGAGACAAGGGACTGCTACTGTACCTCTTCCAGGGAGGACGCGGAGGGCCATGGAGGTTAAACGGACCGATTGCCGAGGGTATCCGGGCCACGGCAACGTCGGGACCCTCCGAGCATCTCCCCTGTCTTGTGCCTCTGCCTTGCGAAGCACCCAGGCAGCACCTACCCCACAAATCACAGCTCGGACTCAGCTCAGGACTCTGGCTCCGCACGGGATCTAGCTTTCAGCGCCCAGCCTAATCCTGAGATTAATGAGGGATTCCCGCTATAAAGACCTCTCGATCAGACCTCTTACGGGTAAATACACCATCAAGCCAAATCGTAATGTTTTCCTACCCTGGCAGCCGCTGTCTTAAGCCTTACACGAGAATCCATCATACCCCAGCAATAATCAAAAAGCGATTAGACAAAACCATGGCAGAAAAGTCCATCAAGGGTCATTAAGGATGACGACTTGGACGCAGCCTCTGGCTCAGGACGTCGCGCACGGCAGACCGGCGCCGGCCAGGCAGATGTGCCAACGAAGGTATCTGAGTGCACACACCTAATTTTTACACCCTTTCCTCATGTCCCCGGTCCCATCCCGGCAGGATAACCACGCTTGCCGTCTGACCACAGAGCCCTCGTTATCATTACTGCTAAGCCATGCCTGCTGCTCCTGGAGAGAGGCTGCCTCATCCCTCCTGGGAGAGCCCTCACTGCAATTCCTCGGCACGTTTCCCGAGCTCAACGGGAGGCATGATGAGTCTCGCGTCTGCAGCACGGATAAATATCCCCCGGTTAGCTCAACACGGTGCCGCTCACTCCGCTAGCAAGCAGCTCCGCGCGCTTCGCTGTCGCTCTGTGGCTGGCAGCTCGGGATGCCGCGCTTTTTCCTAGCCAAGAAACTCCAGCCTTCGTCTGCTGAGAGATGAAAACCAGTCCGACAACACGGCAACTGCCATGACAACATCAGAGTTACCTCAAAAAATAAATAAAGAGGCCAATAACTATGGAAACACCTGAGTGACCAAAACCAGACTAGTAACTAGAAGGTCTCCCCGCAGTTTACAGATGGCATCGGCACCGCGACGCTGGTGACCGTAACACATCCGAAGCCTTCAAAACAGATGCTCGGCAACTACGGGTGCAAACACGAATGTGCGTGGGCACACACAACACTGCCTTTCAGACCCCAGTGTCCAAAGTCGCCCGCACAACCTGCATCTTCTCTGGAAAGATGCTGCTGCCTGTTACATCCTGACCACGCTTACCTACATCCTTCCCTGCCTCTTCTCCCTCTTCTGAGGATGCCTCTCGACTGCCGTCCTAACGGTCTTGGCACCGCAGGGGTGCCGAGGAGGCGTGGAGCCGCCCCATCGCACGCCAGAGCTTGGCTTCCCGGTACGGTCTCGGTGAGCCGCGTTTCGAAGCCCCGGTGCCAGGCAGCCCCGGCGGCAGTCGTGCCGTCAGCTGGAGCACCCCGGCCCAGAGCCCCAGTGCCGAGGCAGAAGAAGCTGTCGCGACAGCAGCTCCCCTTCTTCTTCCACCTCAACCTGTTCAGCTGCATTAACAGGAGCTGCCGTGGGTTAGTACAGAGTTACTGCAAGAAGAAATATAAGAGGACAGAGAGGGGTGAGGCAGAGGGACGGAAGACAGGCTTGTAACACGTCTGGGTTGGACTGGCCACGGGTTCACAAAACCCTTCTCCAGAGCCAGCATCCTGCTTTTGCTCACGGCAGGAGGATGAGGATGGGCACGGGTAGGGCCAGCCACCACAGCAAGGCTCTGAGCGGTGAGGGAGGCACCGAGAGGGCCAGCACTCGTGCGATTCACTAGCAGAAAACTCCCCTGCTCAGCTTCACTCAGCTCTTGAGTTATACAGTGAAAATGCTCTCCTCCTCCCGGCTGCGGGGAACTCCTTCAGCCCCCAAACCAAACAGAGCCTCAAAAACAGCCTTAACGGCTTCCATGGCGTGGCTACAAGCGCAGACACAAAAACTCAGCAGAGCTTACCAGACCAAGCTGCTGAACGCGTACTGCACCGGGCCAGAGCAACGCACGCGAGAGCCAACAGCCGAGCGGTCAAGGGAGCTGGGAGTGGCTGGAAAAGGGTCTCGAGTGAGACCAGTCACCGGGGAGCCAGGCTGCTCTCGGTGTAAATCCTCTGAAGGACCCGACCGCACGCTCCCCTGGTGAGCAAGCACTCTTATTTGCTCCATTTCCCACCAAGAGCTGCACAGCAGGCTTACAGCTGCCAAGAAAATAATAAAGCCCGTGAAGTGCCTTTGCACAGAGGAGCACTCGCCGGCGTAAGCATGGGGACCGGCTCCTTCAGCTACCGGTCTGCCCATGCCTGGCACAGACAGCGCTATCAAAGCCTCTCCCCAGCGACGTCGGTGAGAGCCGCCTACTCGTCCGCTATGTAAACCCTTAAATTATGCACCGGCTTTCTCTTAACCAATTCTCCCTGGTTCCTTTTCTCCACAACTCCAAGCCAGACGGAGAAAGACGGCGAGAAGGAACAGGAGACGGCTCACTCGAGACTTCTCCGGGGATGAGCGGCGAGGCAGACCTACAACCGAGAGAGGGGCTGGCAGCTAGCTTTGGGTCCCCGCTCGCTCCTGCCTCTCCAAATTAGAGTATATCCGACCAGGGAAAGGGTTCCTGTCTCAGCATCTGCTATCGCACCTCTGTGCACCTGCTCTGGCTCTTATTTCCCTCTCCACCCTTCCAATCCTCGTTTCTCCTATGTGCTCTGAATGCAAAATGGAGAAGTAGAGGTCCCTCTTGGTGGCTCGACAGACCCGGAGAGAGAAACAGAGGAGCTGCCTGTGGAGACGGGCAGCCACCGGAGTTGTCTCGGGCCACCTCTGGGCTCAGCACCCACCATCAGCAGGAAGCCAGACTCAAGTAAATCTCTGTGATCATTTGTTCCCTTTGAGTTTTGAAAGCAGAATGCCTAATCATGGCCAAAATCAGGTAAGAGCTGCTGCTGCAAATTACACAGCGCCACAGGTAATTTCTGATTAGCTCACTCTTCCTCTCCTGGTGCATCCTCAGTTTCCATAGCAGCTAAGTCCTAAGTAAAATGGAAACATCTGGTTCAAGCGCAGGTAAAGATTCCCTGGGGAAAGAAACCTGCTGGATGGCAGCAAACACAGAAAATAGCCCTCGCGAAAGGCAGAGGCATCGTAAGCCAGGAGCCTGGTTAGGAGAGGATGGACGGCGTGCGAGGGGCACGGGAGTGGGAGAGGAGGGTCCTGGGGGAGCAGAGGAGGGGACGTGGGAAGGAGAGCAGGGCTGCGGGGAAAACAAGATGCATGTGGAAAACGGGCGGTGAGGAGGTTGAGCGAGACAAAAATATGTTGTCAGGGTAGACAAGGGGAAGAGGAGAAAGGAAAAAAGGTGGGAGCACACGGACTGCCTCAACCATAAAAGCCGCCTGATGGTGGCAGATACAGTGACAGCAGCTTCGATGCCATGGATAGATGCTCGAGGCCGGAGAGGAGCACACGGGTCTGCGCCCTGCATTTCATCATTCATCCACGCACAGACCCCGACCGAAGGCACCGTCTCGGAGGCACGACCACCTAAGGCGGATAAGCCAACACGTGCACTGGGGGGGAATGGTTTTTACAGCGGCTCCTGTCAAGGGAAGGGGCTGAGACGCCGCCGACTCAGCTCGCTCTCTGCCTGGGCTATGAGAGTGATGGATCTGGCCCAGCAGTTTGCTACAGCGCAGACAAATAGCAAAAAATCAATGGAGCTGCACCGAGACACCGCAGCCATCGTCAGGCTACTGAACAGAGAGAGCAGACGCGGCACCATCCATCACTGCCGCGGTGTCTCCTTCGGCTGCTGGACAACCCAGCTGGGGCATCCCCGAGGAGAACTTGAGGAGGTTTTCCGGGACAACAGCCCACGTTGGTAAAACCTCAAGGGAAAAATGACTGAGGTGGAACACAAGCGCTTAGATGCCATCAGAGGATCAGAGCCAGCCCTGCCCCTTGGCCAGATGGCTCGTCCCACCCAAAGCCCTCAGATCTCACCCCAAGCTCGCCGGTGAGAACCTCGCAGCCACCTGGGAATACCAGGGCAGCAAAACGCAAAGCAAAGGCCAAAAAGCAGCTGGGAAATGGTTTTGAACTGATACGCTCCCGAACGGGTGCGTATGGGAGTTTGCTTCCCCGCAGTCACACCCACGCAGTTCTGCTCAGGTTTTGCTTACTAATTAACAAGGCCATCAATTAATGCTCCATGTGTTTTCCTGCTCATTTGCACTATTTACAGTCTTTCTTTGAAGCAACGTGTGAGAATTCCCAGAAAACTTTTCAAAATAGGGCTGGACAAGCACAGTCAATCCCTAAGCACCTAACCCCAACCTGGTACCTACTACCAGTCCTCCACACGAGCAAAACCATAAGCTCCTCTCCCAGACCACTGGTCTGGATGTTTCTCCACCAGAGTCGCCAACTCCTGCATTAAGTCCCGTCTTTTCGGTGCACATCACCTTGGTTTTTTGCAGCTGCAAAGTGAACCAGCCGACGACACCTCCCCGGCCGCTCGCAAATGGCGCCGTGCCCTCCCTGGAATATTTCGGGTACCGTTCAGCTCTTACCTTTGGGCGAGATGTGTCTCCAGGTGATTGTTGGATCTGGCCTGCCTGTGGCTATGCAGGTGAGGCTGACGTTGCCACCCTCGTTGATGGAGATGTCAGAAGAGATCTCGGTGATTTTCGGAGACACTGCAATGACACAAAGAGGGAAATGAAAATGTAAGCGGTTCTGCTCCAACTCAAATCTCCAAATGTGTGTGAAGGAGGCTGAATCTCCTTCCTCCCTCCACCTCGACAAGCTATGCAGTAGCCCATCAGTCTCATCTGACTTGACAGGGGAAAGGAGGGGCAGAGAAGACAGGGTTGAAGTTGGAAGAAATTGAAGCCAGAGGAGATTCAGTCATTATAGGGAGGCTCCAGACAGCTCTGTGATGTGCGAGACGGCACTTCTACCCCACCCCACTTCTAATACTCATCCTGTCCTCCCAGCCATGACAAACCCTTTCCAGCAGAGCTTCATCCTACCGAGAAAACACCATCCGCTCCCTTCAAACTCCTCCAAAGGCAGCAGCCGCTCCTGGCGCCACAAGAGCACCCAAAGCACGCACATGGCTTGTGGCTCTTTCTGCTCTTGCAACCAGAAGAGCACCAAGAGGAACTGGGCATGAAGACGACAAGTCTACCAAGGAGCCTCTAAGGTCTACCACCGTGCAAAAGAAAGGGAATTCCATCGGGATGAAAGCCACCCCGCTGCATTGGCACTGCTCCGGAGCAGGTCAGATACGAGGGGCCCAGACCCAAAGAAAGGACAGACATACAGGATGGGGGGCGGTGGGGAGGGGGGCTGCGAAGGGGAAGGGACGAGGAGCACGCGGGGAGCGCTCGGGCCCCGCTGCGGACGCGACGCTGGGCTGGGGTTTCGCAGGCTCTACGGTGGGGCTGTACGAGAAAAACAATCGGCTGCTGTTATCAGCCTGCACCTGCAGAACGTAATAAAGACCATCACCTTCCTCGGTTTATTTTTTTTCAGGCCATTCTCCGGAGCCGAGCAGCGGACTGGCACCCTGCTGCGGCGCTCTGCAGGAGAGTCACAAATCACCTGCAAAGCATCCCGCTCCTTCCACCCTCCCATTCATCCAGCCGCTTGAAGCTGCAGCCCAGACCGTCGCTACACCCCGATTCCTGACTTGGAGCCCACTCCCGAGCGCCCCTTCCCTGCCTCTTCCCACCTCCTGCACCTTCCCGGGGCTGCGCCGAGCCGGAATGACTGCAATGGCCTTGCACGCATTGCCTCTGCTGTGCAGGTAAGTAATTTATTGATCCGTAAAGCACTCCAAGACGCTCTGGAAGGGATTATGTCATGCCAGTGCCGTGCAATAAAATAAAAAATGATGGATTTTTTGTGAACATGAGGGTGATTTAGGGTTTGTAGTTGGAAGTGTAGTTAAAGTACATTTTAAGTGGAAATCAAGGTGGGTAATGAATTATTCTCTGTTTTGAAGGGCTTCTGGGAGTTCATTTTTTTGCTGCTCTGGGCACAATGGCTAATCTGCTAATCATGCACCGGAGGACAACTACGGATCAGACGCTCCCAGAACAGCGGGGGCTCTGGGGCAGGACAGCGGAGGGCGTGAAGACGACACCAAAAGAAGTATTAATATGCATCAGTGTCATTAAGCCCAGCGTAAGGGGACAGCACATGCCTCCTGTGACCACCCGCTCGCCCGGAGCTGGGAGATGCTCTGCCAACACCCAGGTAGTCCATTGAGGAGATGCAATTAATTACGACGGTGCTACGATTGCCCCGCCGCGTCGCTGGCGAGGCTGGGACCGCTAGCCGGGAAACCCATGTGTGCTTTAAAAAGACCGAGCTTACAGTCTGGAGAACAAAAATAGGCCAAGGAGGTGTTACCGTTGCCATTTCAGAGAGGTGGAAAGAGACAAACGGAGGCACGGCAAATTGCCCGCCATCGTCCGGGAAGAAGCAATAGCTTCCAGCTGCAAGTCCCGACAAAACTAGAGCATTATCTATCATCTTCAGTGTGATGCTCGCTAAATCACACAGGAACCTTTCTGATGTTTTTCACTACCGAATGCCATCAACCCAGTTTAGCTTGTTTTGCAGAGCTCACCGAGACTTAAAAAAAAAAAAAAGAAAAAAATCAAGTCAGACTTTGCACTGTGACGCTGGTACCGCACACGTGGATTTGCACCCGCCCATGCGAGAGACAAAAATCTGTAATCAACTGACCAGGTTCTAAAATATAATTAAAACAAATTAAACTCGGATTTCCCAAAACGCGAGCGCTACATCCTCCTCCTCAGCAATACAGCAGGAGGTTTTAATTTTGCTCAGAGCAGGCAGGGGAGGAGAAGCGATTGCGTTGCTGCTTGGCCGGCCAACGGGAGACTTTGCAACTCTCTGAAAAGGGCAAAAGCAGCTCGAGCCCCTCGTCTGACGGGGAAAAAGCTCACCCTGCCCCGGTGAGCTCGGGGAGAGGTAATTTACTGCAGCCCACCTGGGATGAGATGAGGCAGGAATGGCTGGGAAGTAAACCAGAGCGACAACGTCAGTGAAGTCATTAGCTAACCCTTAAATTAAATGTGCAGTGGTAGGATTTAACACGACGGTTATTGTATGCTAATTAAACGTTTGAATAATTAACCACACGAACCATTTAAAATGCCTTTCTGGAGACTGAACAGGTATGTTGTAAGGCTTTTACCACACAAGGGATGGAAACCTTAATAAATAAGTGATTGCAAGTATACGTTTAATATTATTTAATGGTCACCAGTGCTCCCGTTCCCTCTGCATTAACGTACGTTCTCCATCAGCTGGCATTGCTGCGGCAATGGGGCAGAGGAGAAATTTCTTATGCTGAGCGCGGGACGCAGATGGAGCTGTGCCCCTATGGGAATGAATAAATAAATAAAGCTAAATAAATGCAGGCTTCCCAGGCGGGAACCCTCTCCTTGCGGGCAGTCCTTTTGTGTTCAGCATCTCTCTCGCTCAGAAGTGATTAAACATGGCAGTGTTGGCCGAGCTGCTCCAGTGACACAGCACAGATTTCCCCAGAGGTGGGCTGGTGTTTTATTGATCTGACTTCTTTTTTTCCCCTATCCTTGCCATGATGATGGGGAAGGTCTCTGGGCTGCTCCCAACCACTGCAGGTGCCCAGGGCATGCCCCCAGTTTGCCCAGACTCGGCTCCCGCGTGCACGCACGGAGTCCCCAAGACAGAAAGCAGCCTGCTTAAATATTTAACCAAACCATATGGCGCGTAACACGTTCGAGGGTGTTCAGTCAGGTGATATATGTCTTTACGGATCCAAGCATATGCACTTGCCTACACAGATATATTCCCAGGCACACAGACACCCTCCTGCCGCTGGCAGTGACTATATCCCCGCTACGCTTTCACCTCCAAACAGCCGTCCCGGAGCCAACACGGGCGCAAAAGCTCAGGCATCCCATGCACGGACCCCTTGGCCCTGCCAGCTCCCTCATCGCCGCTTCCCCATCCGTCTCCCTCGCGTGCAATGACCATACTGCTTGCCTGCGCTTCCTTCTCCCCGACACCGTGTCCCTGCCGCTGTCTCCCGATGCACCCCTGGGCTCCCCGGGCCCCCCAGATTTCAGCCACACATCAGGCGAGAGGCAAAGAGGGCCCTGAGTATTACGGGAGCGCGGATCTGGAGCATCCTCTCCACCAGAGACAGGGAAGGAGACCGCAGATGAGCCTCACCAAGTTGGGTGTCTGCAAGGAGTAACTGCGTTTTTTGCCTTAACCGCCTCCTCTCTACCCAGTTTTGGGAGCCAAGCAGCGCAGAAACACGCCTGTGACCTTTCCAGACCTGCAAATCCCTCCTCGCGCGGCGCAGGGCGCGCAGCTCCCAGCAGCAGCCCGCGACCAGCGGGCTCTCCCGGTAAGCCCGGCAGCGCCTCGCTTCCCCCCCCATAAAACATGCAAACCTCCGTCTTCCAGCACGAGCAACATCTGCTCCAGATCAAACGCAACAACAAAGAACAACTATAAAAGCGTCGCGAAGAAAGAAAAAGAGGGAGGTTCAGACGGGCGTTCTGCCGGCGCTCTGCGACGTGCGCCGGCAGCTTCCCGAACGTCAGGCTGCCGCTGCTCCTGCTTTTAATAACAGCCTCTTCCCGCCACCGCCCACAGACGTCCCCGCGTCTTGCGGAGCGCTGCTGCCGTGGGTCCTGCCTCTGGGTGGGCGAGGGGGAGCCCCGGGCGCCGCAGCCCTGCTCGCGGCCATGCTACGAGTCAGACCGAGCCCTCCGGTGCCAGCAGCGGCGGGGTCCACCGAAACCGGCGGGGTCCACCGAAGCCGGCGGGGACCCCGACATCGTGCTCCCCATCCGGCTCCTCCAGGTTGTAACCAGGGCAGTTTCCTCTCCTCCAGCAGCAGCCGCCGGGTCGGGAGAAGGCACGGCTCTCCGGCTGCCACGGTGCCAGGCACCTCCACTGTGCTTCCTCCCTCTTTCGCGTTCAAAACCTTTCTGCTTTTTAAGGAAGGCAGAGAGCAAATTGCGAGACCGTGCCTTCAGTTACAGGTGTATTATAATGGGCTTTTAAATCAGTTTGTGCCACTCTAACACAACCATAATTAAGAGAAAAGCATCCTTCCATCGCATCAACACAGCTCAGGAGCCGCGGTGAAGAAGTCCACGGGGTGCGAGGAAGGGCAAACACAGCCTGAGAGCCTGCTTCCAGCTACATCGCTCAGTCACGCAGGCCCGTATACAAAACCTTACAATTAGAGGAGCCGATCCTGCCCCCGGGGCTGCCTCTGCCCCGGGTTTGTGTGATTATCCGCCCTCCGCGCCGGGTTCGGCTCGGCTTTGCCGAGGGACCAGCCCCCTCTGCGCAAAGCTGGCGGCAGCCAAAGACGTGAAGAAAGCAGCCTGGAAATGAAGAGGACATACGTAACAACCTTAATAAGCAATTAATAAATAACTAATGGCAATTGCTCATTTTAAAGCGAGGCGTAATGAGATGTGTCATACGGCACCGGGATGTGTCTAAATGATTTCCCAAGTAGATAACGGCTCCTGTTGCAGCAAAGCTCTCCCGAGCTTGGAGGACACAAAATTTTTTACGCCCGTCTCTGCAGCAGGTTATACGGCACGGCGGCATCATAAGTCAGAGGAGGAGGGGGGAAACAAGACGTTTCCAATCATTCATTAGTAAAGTATTTGTGAACACAGGTATAATTCACTGCATAAGCAGCAGGGTTTCTGCAGACAAACTTTATAGCTAAGTGCCAAAAGGGAGCCCAATCTGATTCCACTTACGACAGCATAAATCAGCGATACTCCTACCGCAGCCAACAAGGGATACGCCAGAATGAACGTGAAAGGAGAGTCGGGTCTCCAGCACAAGGACTTTTTTCTGACTTTCGGACGGGTCCAGGTCACCAAGCTGGATGCAGACTGCCGCTGCCCTGAGGAGCTGGGGTGCTGCCTGGATAGATGTGGTCCCCTGCTTTCAGGGCTCTGAAGGGATCCACACCTTTTTTTCCCACCACAAAAAGGAAAAAAACACCTGACACCAAGCCCCTCACCTTCAGGGAATCAAGCAACAGTTTGCTCAGCATAACGATTAATAAGGAGCTTTACAGAGCAGGCAGAATCCATCACTCAGGTTTGGGAGGACGTCGTGGCACTGCTCTGGACTTCATTGCCTTCTCCAAAAGGAGTCTAATAAAGCTGATCTCCTGCATAAACTACTTCATACTCCTCTTTAAAAAATAAAAAAAAACCCCAAACAAAAAACCCACAACACCCAAAAACCCAAAGAACCCCATAATGATCGAGGAATAAAGTTTTTGCATTGCTAACCATGAAGAAATGCAGACAAACAAGGACTGTTCGACAAGTTCAGCTCCCTGTCTAGACAGATCTCATTTTCAGCTCCACGTGTGCCGCACGGAGCAAGGATCTCGTTTCCAGTTTTTGCACCCCGAGCCCCCTGGGATTCCCCTCCGCAAGCCAAGCAACGCCTCATAAAAAGCAGAAAATTGAAGGCTCTCGAAACCTTAAGGCTCCTGCATCATCTCTCCAGCATTATCGACACCTCTCCTCAAGGCACGACAGCCTCTCTCACAACTACCTGACCAACGTGATCACAACGGTGACCATCAAACTGACAGCGACGCCGTCTCACCCTGCTCGGGGACGCGGGGTCCCCGACTCTGCCCCTCTTGTCCCACCGGGCGCCGGTGGAAGCTCCATCAGACCCCCTGGGAACAGTCCCCACGTGGGGACGAGCCGCAGCGTGCCGGAGGCGCCCAAGAAAGTTTGAACACGACTTCTTGTTAATACAAAGCTTGTCAAACCCATCGCCTAGAAATGCTGAAAGTCTTTATTAGATTCCTTTATCTCCTCCCGAGATCGGAGGGACATGACGAGATGATTCTCAGTGGAGATGTCATCATCCAGAAACTAATTAAAGGCTGCGCGGGAAGTCGGGCCACGCGCACTCTGGAGAACAAAACGCATTAGCAACCCGAGTCGAGAAAAATATTACAAGTGAACTTCAGATCAGAAAGGGTGAGCTAGGGATTTGACAACAGTTCTCCTCTCCCCGTCTTTCCTCCCGCTCGTCCCCACACTCCCTCATCCTCGATAGCTGTCCCCCAGCAGAAGCAAGCTGCCCGGGATCTCGGGGCTTTCTGGGACCAGCCCCTGCACTGCCATCTCCTGAGGGATGCAGGCCGGCATCGGATCCTCTCTTCCACCGGGTCACATCCCTGGAGAAAACCGTAATTTGTGGAATTTGCTTTTTTTTTTTCTTTTTCACGTTAGAAAAGCCTCCTTGCTGCCGGTCAGTGAGCTGCAGAGAAGGGTGGCTTGATGCCTGCACCGCTCCCTGCTCTGCCAGGGCAGTCCTGGGCAAAACACTCGGCCTCTTTGGCTCTCACCTCTCTTTATCAGTGCAGCGACAAGTATTTCTCTTTCTCACAGGCTTATTAAAAAGACAGCGGCACAGGAGATGAGAAGATACCCAGAGCCTACGGTCACAGGAACTGTAGGTGGGGATATTTCTGCATAGGGACAGTCCTGCGTCCCAGGGCTCACGTGAGCCGAGAGGCACAGATCTGGTTTAGGGCGTGCATCCCGAGCGGATGCGCCTGCAAACAGCATTTCCCAGTCAACCTGGAATCTCCTGTACCACCGAGCAGCAAGTTTACATGATACTCCTCATCCGGTCCATCAGCACACACTGTCCTGCCGAAAGCAGCAGGAAACCTCAGCTCCTTTCCCAAAACCAGCCAGAGGGCAAGGGGCCATGCCCTGCATCCGTGACCCAGGTCCTGCTCCCAGCCCGGCTCCTGGAGGGTGGGGGGGGGGGCTCTCCCCACGCTCCCCCCCGCTCCCTGTCCACGAGGAGGGAGCGTCACGCGGAGGGTCAAACACGCCGAACCGGCCCTGCGCCACTTGGCTCGTCAAAAGGGACCTGCAGGAACAAAGGAGCTCAGCGATCCTTTCCAAAGATAAATCAGATCCTCTAATGCAGCCCGCGTCTCCAATGAATACAGGGCAGGTGTCTCTGAAGTGAAGTATTAGTTAAAATGATGCTTTTTAAATTACATTTCGGCTATTTCAGGCAGACAGGTTGTGTGTGGGTTGGGTTGGGTTTTTTATGATCTATCTAGAGGCTTAAAAAGACACGGAGAGAAATAAATCTCCCTTCCATTAAAAACACACTACGCTCTTGCATATTCGTTCTTATCTCCGCGCTCTGGCACTCGCGCTCCTTCTCCCCCGACTCGAGCACAAAGTAAGTGTTTATGATTACACTTTCCACACTGACACTAATCTAATTCGAGGAGCCCTGCAGCCCGTGCCCAGGGAACGCGCGGCGGCTCGCCCGCCCTTACAGGAGGATGAGCGGCGCTTCCCGAAACGCCGCGACGGATGCCGGCCGCCCGACGGTTTTACTGCAAAAACCATCGAGATCCGTGGCGTTGACGTGGCACTGAGCGAAAGCTCTAAGCTTTGATTGAGTTGCAAGTGAAGTCTATTTGCATCTTCTGGGTCTATCTGTGTCCCTTTTGCCTCTATTTATCCAACTATTTACACCCATCCTCCCCTCCCAAGCTCCCCTAGAACATCTTTGACACCCTCAGACCCCACTGCAACTAGGTGCTGGTCCAACGAGACACAAAAATACAGCCTTTGCCCCGTGGGGCTCTCGATGAAAAAGCAGACAGCAGATGGGTACAGGCTGCATCCTCAGCCCTCCCAGACACCACCGCTTAGCAAACTACCTTTAGGCACCGCGCCGGCGCCCAAGGGGATGCCCAAGCTTAGGGAAGGGATGCGATGGGAAGCAAGAGGTGGATGTGCAGAGAGTTGCCCTCGTTGGTGCAGGGAGCAGGGTTGGATCCAAACAATCCCTAACACCACAGGTGCCGTTGCTGTCACCGCCTGTCCCCAAGCAGCCCCTTTCCTCCCGTCCTTCCCGCGCCCTCCGCACACCGAGCCCCGGCCCTTGCACGTGTTTCCTCACGCTCCAGCCAGAGCCTTTACTTCTGCTTGGGCTTCTTCCCACGATTGCCTTTGGCTCTGGTGAAAAATTAACGGATCAGGCAGGGAGCACAGCCTGTTATTCTCTGATTAGGTGGTTTGGAGTTTGCTACTTATGACCAGACCCTTTGTTCATCTGCTTATAACGCGGGAGGTCGGCGAGGCCCAGCAGTTCAAAACGAACCGCAGTTGAGGTGACTTATGCCTCCAGATGCTGCCGCTCCTCCTGTCCACATGGGAACGTGTCTCTTCGCATGAGACTTGCAAACCCATCCATCGCTCCGGCAGAGGCAGGTCTACCTTCCCAAAGCTGACCTGGTCCACTCCTCCCCTTCCCTTAGTCATTTCTTTGCTCTTGCAGGCTCTCCTCCCTGTGCTCCAAGAGCCCCCCAAACCTTCCGTGAAATACTTCTGGTCCTGCACCCTGCTCAAGGGCCCTTGTTAGCATCCACCTTGACCCAATACGCCAACTGCCCCAAACCCAGGGGATCAACCCAAGGCTTGGCCAAGACTGCCAGAAACAAGCAGGACAGCACCTTAAAATGTCCTCAAAGAGCAGTCTTAGCACTGCAAGGTTTAGCTCTCAAAGTTCAGCAAGGGTAGAGGTAGGGTTGGTCTCTGCTGCCTTAATTCACCTCCCCAGCTCATGCTTCCCAAGGACAACGCTTTCCTGCAGTGCCCGGCTTCTCTCAGTACCTGTGCACGTCATTGCCTCCGCTTTCGCGGGGTCTGCCAGCGGCGCGGGCATTCACAACCCTGTCGTCGAAACACCCCGGTGAGATAAGGGAGCGTTTATTATCCCCACTTTAAAGATGGAGAAATGAGGCCCAAAGGCCCGTTCGGATCGACGCTCCGTCAGCACCTGTGTCTGCGAAGCCATGGAAAAGGCATCGGGATGGCTGCCAGGCCAGGCATTTCCAACGGGCCGCACGACACGAGAGCGCTGCGGTTAAAAATTAGTCATCAGGCTGTCGAGAGCACAGCAGGATATCTGCGTACACAGAGGGGCAATTAAAATTTCATTACCAAATTTCAACCCAAATAGGCTACGTTTAACAGAGTTAAAAGGAAAGGAAAAGGAGGAAGTGATGCTACCGCAAGGCAGGGATATCGGCGTGCCCGGAGTACGCGGGGGCTCTTCTCCTTTTCCATTAGGACTGCTCCTACATTTTCCGTTTCTCCTAAATGAAGCCCTCGAGCCTTCTTCTCGGCCACCCTCGCGTCTCCGAGGATGCCAGAAAAGCCGCAGGGAGTTATCTCCCCCCAGAGCATCCCTTAATTTCCCTATTTGTCTTTCTAATGCCCAGCCTCATCAACGGCACCATCTATTCCCCATGCGCTCCTGCTTTTCACGGAAGGACTATTTTTACCCCTTCCTATGCCTCCTTCTCCTCCCATTTAATAATTTTGGAGGCTCTTTATCCACAGTTTCCTTTCTTTCCTCTTTCCCTTTCATTTTTAAAACCTGTGGTTCTCCGATTCAAAATCATTACTGTTTTTAACTTGGCTCGAGCCTCTTTAATTAAGTTACTTTCCATTATTTTTTATCTAGTCCATTTGTCTACATCCCCCGCACCCTCCCTCATTCTTCCTTTCCTCCCCAAGGCAGGCTGGGTATGAAATCTTACATTTCCATTTGGCTAACAATCACTTTGAATTTTTAAATGCTATTAAATTGGATCACACCGGTCACTGGACTGGAGCTGTCGAGCTGTGATATTTACTCGCGCCAGTCAAAGGGAAATGAAATTGTGGTGGTGCGGGGTTGGGGGGCCGATGGGGGAGCGCAGATTTATTTTGCCAGCGGTACTTGCCAACAGGCACAATCCCTTTGGATTTTCGAGCAAGTTCAAAGGAAACTCTTACGCTCAACCATGAATGTATTGTAATGTCTTTAATAAATCAATTACTTGTTGGCAGGGAAGTGTCACTGCATCTCCAATCCTTGTAATCACCTCGGCTTTGCTGTGTTTTAAGTGCCGAAAAACCACGGAGGTAGACAGGGAGCCAGAAGAAGCATCGGCGTAGGGCAAACCAGGGAAAGCGTTTCTGCTTCGTCTTGCCAGAAAAGGACAAAAGATGCCGAAAGCAACTCGCATCATGCAAAAACCCAGCCGCCCAGTGAAGCCCAGCACCAAAATAAGGAAATCATGGTGCCGGCGGGACTCGGCTAGCACCGCGTGGGGCTCGCCCTTCCCGGGATAGCTCCCGGGACGCAGAAGTTTGGGAGGGACGACCCTGACAGCTTCACCAAGAGCCCCGGGTATTAAGCCCGCGGCGATCGGCGTAGGCCCCCCGCTCCCGCCCGCCCGGGGCCGGGCATCGCTCTCGCCGGCGATCCGCAAAGCAGCGTTTTCCCACCACCCCCAGGAGCGAGGCAACCTTTTGCTGCACGTTAATTAGGGGCTCGGGTTTTGCACTCCTGCCTTCGGGGGGGTGCCGGTGTTTCAATTTTGCTAAAAGAGGCCTTTTCCACTCGAAAATTTGCTAAGAAGAAAGAAAGTGGGATTTGATTACAAAGCAGTCCTGGCCAAATCCAGCCCCTCCTCCTCTCTCTTCGCTGACAATATCCTCCCCTCCACAACAACAATCATCTGGGCACAAACAGACAACAAAGCTTTTCAGAAAGTAATGAACTCCGGTCGGAGCCAAGGCAGGAAGGGTTTAATGTTCAGCCTGGAAAGCTTGGTGAGGCCATCAATTACGTAGCCCTGCGAAGGAGCGAAAAAAAAAATAAAAAATATTTCAGACAGACTCGGCCAAAAAGCAAAGATAGGGAAGGAAAACACTGCGAGAGAGATTTAATTCCGCGAGCGGAGAGAAGTGTTTGTGAAAGAGGAGGAGGATCAAAGACTGAAGCTCTCGGGCTGGCTGCGAGGAGGAGGGATTACAAGGAGGGCAAGCCGTGGAGCAGACATCTCTGTTGACCCCCATCTCGAGGCTGGTGCAGGCAAGGATGGACCCGGTGCAAACTGGGGAGCCCGTTCGCTGCGAGGGCTCGGTGATGGGGAGGCTTTGGCAGCGAGGGAATTAGACCGAGACCTGTTCATCTCATCTCACGTAGGACAGCAAGCCAGGACGGGCTCTGCCACCTCCACTGCCTCGTCCCAGTCTTAGACTAGATGCTGCCGAGAGAAAGGAGAGGAACCCAGAGCTGGTATCTTCTGGGCATCTCTACTGCTGGTGTGACGGGACCAGCAACCTAGACGTGAAAAATGGGTCGGACCTAGAGCTACGAGACCTCCCTGTCTTCTCGCCTGCACCTGGTGGGGCCGTGCTGGAGGGCTCTGCCAGGGATCCGGCCCTGCACTAATGAACAAAGCCACCTCGTTTCTGAGGGATGGGGCAGAGGGGACTCACTGCTATCCCAGCTGCTCAAGCGAACCACCAGCCAGACCCAGAAAACCCAAACCAGAAATGTTTCAAGACCACATTTCCACGTCTTCTCTGAAGGACCTTGCCCTTTTGTTCTCTGCTTCTCACTTTTCCTCCCTTTTCTCCTCTCCTAAATCTCTTTCTCCTCCACTGCAGCACCAGAACAGACAGGAAAAGAAGGGTAAAATGAGATCACAACTCTCCCAATGCTTCAGTGCAACTCCCCTTTTCCAAGGTTCAACCTCTCCTTCAAGACCAACGCAAAACCAGCGCAGAAAACATCCCGTTTTCCCCCCTGGTCCTCCCGTTCATTCTCCCACAGGCTCAGCACCCCGCTCCAGCCCCTTCCTAAGCTCGTAGATATTTGCTGGAGGTTTTCTAGCACTCGGCGCCCGCCACGGGAGGTGGCAGGGCCGGGCCGGCTCTTCGGCAGCTGTTCCCTTGGCCTCTCCTTTATCTCCAGCATTGTGTTCACATCTGTCTCCCCCTCTGCCTCTTTCCCTGCCGCTGGGAGCTTGGTTTTAAATCACTGCTCAGCGCTCCGGCTGCCAGGCGCGGGTTTCGTGCCGCCCTTCATGCCCCGTTTGGATGTGCATCCAAAAGCTGTTTGCAAGCCTCCCTCTGCTTTTTTTCCCCTCTCTTTTTTTTTTTTTTTTTTAAAATCCTCCTGAACCTGCCAGCGCTGCCACACTGCTCTCCCCTCCTCCCTTTTGGCCGCGGAGTTATCTTGGCTCTGGAAGCATGTTCAGACACCTGGTTGCTGGCAGCGCGGGGCTTTGGCAGCGGCTGGCTGCACGCAGCTCTCCGATAGAGAAGGGGAGGTGAGCGCGGCCCAGCCGGTGCGGGTCAACGCGACCCACCTTGGCTATCGGGGACGTGCCGGTGGCCACCTGAACCGCTCCCGCCTGGCCGGTGGCTTTCTAGAAGCTGGTGCTGGCGGCAATCCCACCACCCGCATCTCTCTGGCTTTGCCTGGAGACTTCTGGTTTCGCTGGGGATTTACACGGTAGAAAAGCACGGCTCTGTACAGCATCGCCCAGGAGCTGCGTTTTAAGAGGTACATTTAGGACAAGACATCGCCATCTGCGGCTTCCTTCCCCGGCAGAGAGCACCGCTGCTGAGCGTGGCAATTTTGGCAGAGCAAGGCAGCGAAAACCCCGGGGAGCAAAGAGAGCACGCGGAGGGATGCCTCACTGCCACTCTGCCCACGCAGTGGCTCCAGCCTTAATTCCCCTTTCAGATTGCAATCTCGCCACGCTATCAAACAAAGAGAGGGCTATATCCTCCCCCCAGCCAAAAACATACAAACTTCCCTGAAAAGCTTGGCTGATGCCTCCCCAAAGTCCTTTCACCCGTGGCCTGAGCAGGATTGCAGGCCAGGACCCCCGTGGATGCCACCTTCGATGGCGAAGGCTGCACCAAGCGGACCAAACTCATCCGGGCAGAGCTCCCTGCTCTCCAACTCCCCGAGCCTCTGCAACGGGCTGTCGCTTCCGGACTCGCCTCCGGGGGGACCGGCCGGAAAAATCAGCTCTGAAGGCCAAAAAAGAAGAGCCAGATTAAAGTATCAACTCTGAATTTATGGTCGGGACTTAAGGTTTAATAATGCAACAGAAAATCAATATTTAATAAAGCAAATGATGGAGAAAAAGACTGAATGGGAGATGAGCCGCTGCTCGTGTTTTCAAACATGTAACCCCCGGAGGAGCCGGCTTGGCAGGACGGACGCGGTACCAGATTGCCACGAAGAGCTGGCACGCAGGACGCCCCAGGTCCCACCGATCCCAGCTCGGGTGTCAAGGGGGCTCACGGGTCTTTTATTAAAGGACAAACAAGGAATTACTGTGGTGGTCAGAGTCCAAATACCCATGGAGAGAGATCAAATGCTGATGCACGAGGGGAGCTGAGCAGCTGCCTCGCTGAACAGGCCCAGATTTGTGCTAGGGCCGGAGGCTGGGCTTGCGGAACGCGGGCGGGCAGGCAGCAGCGCACCCAAATTCAGGTTTCAAATGCACCGAGAAGAGCTGTCAAGGGCTGGAAATCTCCTGACAAGCCCGGAGGGAGCGCAGGGGCTCGAAGCAGAGGATAAGTCCTTGCTTGCCAAGCAGGAGAGGAGGTGGTGTGGGTAGTTCAGGGGTGGAAGAGAGCAACCAGGGCATGAAACCCAGCTGGCAGGCGCGGTGGCACGGCAAGCGCGCATCCTTCGGCATGCTGGGCCCGGGCAGGAGGAGGGATGCGGCAGGGATGCTGGGCAGGGATGCTGGGCAGGGATGCGGCAGGGATGCGGCAGGGATGCCGGGCAGGGATGTGGCAGGGATGCGGCAGGGATGCTGGGCAGGGATGCAGCAGGGATGCAGCAGGGATGCAGGGCAGGGATGCTGGGCAGGGATGCCGGGCAGGGATGCTGGGCAGGGATGCTGGGCAGGGATGCGGCAGGGATGCCGGGCAGGGATGCCGGGCAGGGATGCTGGGCAGGGATGCGGCAGGGATGCCGGGCAGGGATGCCGGGCAGGGATGCAGCAGGGATGCAGCAGGGATGCTGGGCAGGGATACTGGGCAGGGATGCGGCAGGGATGCCGGGCAGGGATGCGGCAGGGATGCAGCAGGGATGCTGGGCAGGGATGCTGGGCAGGGATGCGGCAGGGATGCTGGGGACAGATCGGCAGCTCTGACTCCCTCCCCTGGAGGCTGGAGAAAACTGCAGCGAGCCCGTGAGTGGCACAGAGCTGTCACCTGCACCCCGTGCAGATCAGCAGCTTACCCCAGCAGCTACCAACGCGCACGAGTTGCCCCTCACAGCGTTTGTCACATCTGGGGGGGCGGGAGCCCCACGGAACCGGGCTGAAGGAGCGAGCCTGCGGAACGGCTGCAGCGAGACGTTCGCTCCCGCAGCCCCAGCCAGGACCCCGCTCGCTTGAGCCGCACCGGCCTCACCGCCCCCGCGTCAAAACACCGATGCCCAGTGCAGAGCTGCGGAGCGTCCCCCGCGACGACCAGCGCTGCAATAATAATAAACGCCTTCTGCAGCGGCAATCCTCCCTGCCTCCCTACCCCACTGCCTGCGCTGAGCCTTTCCAGCCCCGATACAAGCTGCGCTGCCAGCTGGAACGGGGGGAGTTTTCCCCGTGCCCATCCAGGCGACGGCGGGTGCTGCCCGGGGCGTGCGGCTCGGGATGCACGAAGACCCTGTCTCGCAAAGTTTGGGGACTCTGAAGGAGTCCTCAAAACAAAGCAGACTCTCACTCAGCAGGTAGGTACTGCAGTCCGTATCTCCCTGGGGCAGCACAGCGAGCTCCAGTGCCCTTGGATGAAATCCCCTCCTCTCGCACGCAGCGTGCGCCGGGTTGCCTGCCTGGCCCTGCAGCACGGCAATAATTTGTAGCTTGTGCCGGGATCCTTCATGATGAAAGATGACATATAAATATAAAACGTTATCGCTCCATAACAGCCACATGCTATAAAACGCCGAGCAGAAGGATCTGGAACTAGATGGAGGCAGTGCTTTAAATCCTTCCCTGCAGAGTTACTGCCGCTAAAACAACAGACCCACTCCGGAGAGCTCCGGCAACGGAGGGAGAAGAAGAAAGGCCCCGATAAAAACACCATAATCGTGGAATTAGGCGAATAAGGTGACTTTATACAGGCGTGACCTTCCTGTACTGACAACCCTGGGGTAGCTGTAGTACCGGCACACCAGCGACGTCTCCTCCCATTCATCCCCTGCCGCGACTTTCGGCGGATGCTCTGCGTAACTATAGCAACAATAAAGCGCTGGTACCAATATTACACTACGACGAGTTGACTCTGCTCCCACGATTACGATAACAATGCTGTTACTGTAGTAACATTACATTGTTGAGGTCTCACTGTTCTACCCTTAATTTTATTGTCGGAAGATTAAATTGCAATAATGTTATTGAGCCGCCATTAGCGTTACCGTGGTAACAATAACATTAAGGTAGCAATATCGCATTACAGTGGTCCAACCGTTCCACCACAAATATTTTAATGTAGTAAAACAAAAGAGATTACTGCAGTAACATTAAACTGCAGTGACCTCATTAAACCACCACCGGCTTTATCACGCCAAACGACGGCGCTTTGGAAACCGTACGCGGCGGCGGGGAGACGCCCAACGTGCGCCCCGGAGACGCGGGTGCTGCCGTGCCACCCCTTCGGCCGGCGAAGTCCTTGGGGAAGGTGGGGGACCGTGCAGGGCGTGAGCACGAAACCTGCAGACCGCTCCAGTTCCTCCTCCAGCCCCGGCTGGAGAGCTGTGGGCGCAGCGTGCCGCCGGCCTCCCGGCTTCGCCCGCTCCGCAGAAGGGGTTAGCGGAGACGCTGCTGAACAGCTCGGGGTGAGGCGGGCGGCATGAAAAGCGTTTGGAGAGGACGGGTGAACGGGGCCACGTGCTCAGAAAGGCTCGAAGAGGAGCAGGCTCTTCTCTTCCAGAAGAGGGGCGATCAGAGGGCGACCTCCGCGGCTCTGCGCGTCTCAGCTCGCCTCGCCGCCGCAAAAGCACACAGAGCTGCAGCTGGCGGGGAGGGAAAGAGCGGAGCCGCGGGGGTGTCGGAGGTAGAAACGGCCCCGGCGGGCACCGATGTGCTGTCCCAGCACCAGGGCACACGGCGGGGACCGCGAAGGCTTCGTGTCGGTGCTGCTTAGGGGCACACACCGGATTCCAGCGCTGGCAGTTCGCCGGGGGAGAAAACCAGAGACATTAGCCACAGCCTTGGCGTACGCAAAACGAAAAACACGAAGGAAACGAAAATGGACCGCGTGTCCTATGAATCATTGCTTCTTCCTTCCCCTCGCTCCGTTCTCCTGCCAGTTATTTCTCCTTGGGAAGCGGATACATCCTCCCATGGGTCTGGTGGCGCCTGGCCCGCGAGCATCGCTGGGGTGCCAGGCAAGCACGGAGGATGCCTTCCCGGCACCGCTACTTCTTGTTACCAGCTCGCTCTCTTTCTAACGAGGACAGCGGTTAACACACTCGAGCACTGTTCACTGCCCCATTCCTCCCACTCCTTACTCCCCCTGCACCAGCCGGGCTGACCCACACGCTCCGGCAAGGAGGACGCACGGCGGCACGAGCGGGACACGTCTCCGGGGGGACGCAGCCTGCGCGGGCTCCCTCCGGCAGCAGCGCGGGCACGCAACCGGCGCAGCCCGAAGCTGCGGCGAGGGCAGGCGTGTGAGCCCGGAGCAAGCGCTTCCAGTACGGGCTCCGGAGTCTCTGCTTTCCCCCCCTCCCACCCCACGATATAATTGCTAATTAATAATAACGTTTAGCTCTCAGATAGCGCATTCCATCTTCAAAGACCTCTGTCGACATTAATGAATTAATCCTCATCAACCCCCCTGTGAAGTAGGTGACAATTATTATCTCTGCCTCACAGATGTTAAATTGATTTGCAAAGAGGTCAAGTGACTTGGGGGGAGGCCGGAGGGAGCCTGCCCAGCCGCACGGGGACGACGCGGCCACGCCGTGAGGGAGCACGGATGGGCACGTCTGCGTGAAACCCACCCAACCGGGCGGATGGAGCCCCACGGAGAAGCGAGGGCTGCTGACCTTGGGAGGGAGATGGAGAGACCCGGAGGCAGCGATGGATGCGGGAGCGGCAGAGATGCTCCCCGGGGGCAGAGCAAACCGGGGATACAGAGGCAACAACTAGGAGAGCGTGCAAGAGTGCGTGGGAGACCTTCAGTCCTCCACGACAGCCCTGATACAAAAGGAAAAGATGCTTTGACGGACGGACGGTGATTAGCAACAAAAGAGAGACGGGGAAGGAACGCATCCGTCAAAGGAGCCGAGAGCGCAGGCGAAGCGAGGGAGGATTTCGATTTCGTGCCGCTGGTTTCCTCCCCTCCGCTGCTTTGGGGAGGCTCTCCCAGCTCTCTGCATGCCTTTTAGAAGGCGTTATCTAAACCCGCTTCTGCTTCTAGAAAGGACAGCTGCTCTCACGGGGGAAAAGGTGTGGAACACAAAAAAAAAACCCAACCAGGGAAGCATCCTGCCCAGCGTGAAACTCCAGCCCACGGCTTCATATGTGGCCACCGCCTATACATCCTCGCTGCCTCTGAGCTACCAAACAGCCCTGGGCAAAGCCCTCTGCACCGGTGGCTTTGGCGGTGCAGGGGCGAGGCTCAGCCCCACGGGTGCTTGGCCGGACCCCCCGGCGCCGGCAGCGGTGCCGAAGCTCCTGAGCTCAGGAGCGCCCTGAGAATCACCGGGAAAAAACCAAAAGCCCGGCACAAGCAACGCGTTCCCGGTCTACCCTGTTTTCCCTGCAAGCCCCCACGAGGCCTTCGGACAAGAGTAATGATGGATCAGGGATGGATCCTTCCTCCCAGCCTAGGCTGCCAGTGAGCCGCTGCCCCGCGGCGCGGCGGGGCGAGCGTTTCCCATGCACCTCGCTGCAAGGCGGAAAAGCGGCGGCAAAAAAAGTTATGCTTATTCTCCCACGAGTGAAAGGGGCTTACGGCATCAAAGGGAAATTAATTGGGCAGAGTTCGGCGCTTGAAACAAAGCCGGCTCGGGCGCCGCAGCCCCACCGGCTGCTTTATCTCACCGGCACACACCTTGGCAGCGATGCTCCCGGGGCGGCCCCGGCGCTGGGCGAGGTGCCACCCGCACCCCATGTGTGCCCCCCCGCCACCGGGGCAGCCCCCTGCCACCTGCGCCCGCAGCCCCCAGACTCCAGCGAGCAGGTAATTAACTCCCACACAAAGGCAGGGATTTGCAGATTAACCCGGGCCCGGGAAAGAGTGGGAAAACTCATTTACACCAAACAAAAGGGGAGGGGTGATTAGTTGCTTCAGTGACAACAGCAGGAGCCAGATAGGGCCAGGGAAACTGATAAAGAAGCAGAAAGCCTAATATCCCCCAGTTGCCTGCTTTTTTTTTTTTTTTTTCCCTTTTTTCTTTCTTTCTTTCTAAGCACTAAAATTCCACCATTTTCTATCATGCAAATTTGTGTGCCTAAGTGAGATTAAACTCCGGCAGGCACCGTGCCTCCTTCCCCAAGTCCATTTCCCGCGCCGAGATAAGGCCAACTTTCCTTAATGCATCTTACAGGGCAGTGGGAGAGTTTTGCAGGCGCGTATTGGAGACGGCTTATTATCAATACAAATAGGAGCTTTCCAGACACCCTCCTCCTCCTCCCTCCCCTCTCTCTTTTAAACCCAGGAACCCAGAGAACAGTTTAAATAGCTGCGGGGAGCGGGGAGAAGGGGGTGCTGCTGCTGGCCTGAAAGCGGGACTGGCTAAGGAAACCAGAGTGGGATCCGGGAGAGGAGAGGAAGGGAAAGCATCGCTCCTCAGAGGTCAGTGGGGCCTAAGTCCTCTTTCTCACCCGGGTTTCTGCCTCCCTCCAAGTTCAGAGCTTGCCTGTCACAAGTGGGGCTTCCCTGGATTTGGTCTCTTTGGGATTTTCACCCAGAAACTCCTCTCTCTTCCCAAGGGTCCAAAGCGAACTCCTGCAAACATGGGAAGTGCTCCTTCCCTGGGCTTTGCCTCGTCTTAGGACAACTCCTCCTAGGAAGAAATGAGGGCTGAGCGAGGGGCATGGGCAGGGACCACCTTCCAGACGCTGCAGATGACATGGGTGCTCCCTGAGCTGTTCATTTTAGGTCCAGGAGCTTCTTTCCTGGGGATGTCCAGGTGCAAAGAACCTCCTCGTACCTTCTGCAGCTATGTTGTCGGCTCAGATCAACTTGGCATTACCAACACCGAGTCTGACTCCATTTAAAGCAGTCCCTGAAATAGCAGGTCTGAACATTGATGCATTCAATGCCAAGGGTCTGTTGTCTGGTTCCCGGGCTCATTTGTCCCACATTAGCGCAGAGGCAGCGGGAAGGAGAGATGTACCAACCTGCTATTCCTGGATCGGCAGCGATCACCTTTTGCCTTTTATAGCAGGATTTCAAGACTGACGAGTGTTTCTGAAAGCCTGACCGACAAGGAAAGGTGGGAGAAAAGGGGTTTGCATTGTTTCAGAAAGAAGTTGGCTAAGGGGCAACACGATAACAACCTTCCCAAAAGCAAAAGGTTGTTACAAAGAGGACATTGATCAATTGTTCCCCACGTCCGCTGGGGACAGGCTGAGAAAAACTCCACTTCATTTGCAACAAAGAAGGTTTAAGTTAGATATTAGCCATACATTTTCTAATTAGCGAAGCAGTAGAATAGATCATCTAGGGAGACTGAAGAACCCACTTTGTTAAAGATTTTCAAGAACAGCTTTCGCATGTGTTTGCCAGCCATGTTGCAGGGGGACGGGCTAAATTTCCTCTTGAGGTGCCTTCCACCCACCTATTTTGGGATCTCAGCCATCACTAGAGTCGACCTAGAAATAAATGTGCGGCGCTGCCCTCAGTGCAGCGTGGACATCCTTGGTTCCTGGTGGTTTCTAGACAATTCCCTCCTGCTGCCTTGGGGGATCACCCCCAACCCTCATACCCTAAAGGAAGCTCCTTCTCCCACCCCTATCCCTCTTCTGTTTTTTGGCCTTTCTCCCCATAGCACCGCTTCCTCCAGCAGCCCTTGGCAGACACCAGGGATGCCCCAGCTCCTCACTCCCTCCATCCACGGCCGCTTCCGAGCGATATACCCTGAACTTAGGGAGAACGAGGGATGCACGGCATGGGCTGAGGGTGTTTGGACCCCAGCCGATAAGCACCCATCACGCCTGCCTGGGGAAGCAGCAGGCTGCTGAAATCCCCGCTGGAAGGGGAAGAGCTCCTTGGCCCCCACGGCAAGTCCCTTTGGAGAGCGCAGCCTGCCCCAGGGCACGATTTAATTACATCTTGAGAGGCTGGAATGCTCCTGCCTCCAGAGCTGTGTCCCCAGGCCCTTTCCGGGTGCAGCACGGGGAAAGCCAGGACCCGCTTAGAGCAACCTGCACATCTCCCTCTTTCTGGCTGCACCTGGACTAACCCTGTTTAAAAGGAGAGACCCCCTTTCCCACCTCCTCTCGCTGCTTCTCCTTTCCTACCAGGCTGCGGAAAGGGGCGAGAGGTCCCACAGCCAGACACTGAACTTGGCACATCCCCGAAATCTGGCGCTCAGACACCCCGCTTTCCTGGGAGGGAAGGGTAAGCGCTGCTTCCCACAAGCTGAACATTGTTCAGGACGAGATTATACCGGACTGTGTATTTATTGGGCCCATTTTCCAAGGCAGGAGAGTTAATCCTAGCACCTCAGCCAAATTTTAATTGGGGTCGTTAAGGCAGGCTTCCCTTTAATTGGACACGACATTCACTTTCAAGTCCTGCTCCAGCGCGTTCCTGTACATTATGCTCTTGCCACCTTCCACCTGAGAAAGGGCCGGGTGAACCAAGCAATAGCTCTTGAAATTAGGGGGCCAGCTCCTGAGAGATGTTATTTCTGTTGGCAGCGGCAAGGATGTTCGGCACGTTATAGGACCGAGCCTGTCACTGAATCCTCTGGTACTTGACTGCAAGGAGTTAAGACATGACCTTTTCCTCCAGTACCCAAACAACTCTTCCTAATGATAGAGCAAGACACAGGAGGGGTGGACCTGGATGTTTGGCGATACGGGAAATTTAGGTCAGGAAATGGGAATCAGAAGAGAACAGATAGAAATTGTCCTGCATCACCCCGACGCCTGATAGCGACTCGAGAACTTGTGGGTGATCGACTTTGGCTTAAGAAACTCAGGCAGGTAATAACAGATTGCAAGATAAACAGCAAGGACCCGGGCTGGCAATGCATCCGCTTTCTCTCCACAGTTAATGGAGATGGAGAAAGTCCGGCTCTGTGTAGTTTGCTTGATTGCTCAGAGGAAAAAGAAAATGGCAAGGAGGGAGGGAGGAAAATAAAGGCCCTAGGTTAGGGTTTTTGTCCCCCCTTCTATTCATTAGGCTGTCAATAATGCTCAAGCCTGGCATATTGACGGTGGATTAGCTCAACCCGGCTCTGTGTACAAGACCAATGCCTTTTTAACCCAGCTTGTTTCCAAATCAATACACCCATCAGCATTCGAAAATTAGCCCGAGATGAGATTCCAATACTCAAGCTGGTATGTCGTGCTAAGAGGGCTCCTGGCCAAATCACAGAAGAAGAAGAGGGAAAAAAGCTTGCGAGCAAGGGATTAGAAGTTTTCCATTAGTTTTCCCTGAGGCTGCCTCCCTAAGAGCGCACCAGGTCCCATATGTCCCACCATGCTGGCTTCCCCTTGCCCGGCGCACGTCCCCGCCGAGTCCCGCAGCGTGGACACAGGAGCTGTCTTGCGTGAACATCCATCTGCTTGACCATCGCGTGTGGCCACGCTTGCACATGCCCTCTCGAGCGCCCGTGCGTGCTTGCACGCTTGCTGAAGAGCGCACGTATGCACCCCGCGGACTGTGCGGCCTCGGCGAGCCACGTGCACGCGCCAGCGAGCGCACGCTCGGCCACCGCAAGTGCTCCAGAACCCCATGCTGGCCTTCCTCCTCCTCCCAGAAGTACAGAGTTCCAACATACAAACACATATTGTTGCTAGGCATACACACACCCCCGCAACGTACACAAATCTGCCAGCTCTCTCTTTTCCCCCAACACAAGTTTTACTTCAAGCATTGCCTCCAGAAGGGGAAACAAAAAAACCCGCAACAACAACAACAACAACAACAACCAGCAACACGGGTTTGCGAGCGACTACTTCGGGAGGCAGAGCTGCCTGTATGGGAGCCCCATGACGACTCCAGGAAAGCTGGATAAATGCGACTGCAAACACCTGGGCACTGCCCAGCTTCACTGGGACTCCCCAAGCCTGTTGATCAGCCTCTACGTTTGCACCAAGTTGTCTTACACGCAGTTGGCTTGATGTAGGAGCAATGAGAGGAGAAAACACCAGGGCAAAAGGAATGAGCAGAAATCAAAGCACCAAGCCCAGCCCTCCTACGAATTCCCTTCCTCTTACCTTGCACGATGAGATGGACGCGCGATGTCTTGGGGTGATTGTCTGTCTGCACGGAGCAGGTGTAGGGGCCCTCATCGTACACGTCCACGTCTTGGATCTGGATGCTGTACTGGGTTTTGGTGTTGGCTAAGAGCACCACCCGAGGGTCCAAGCACCACTTGTCATTGCCGGCATAGAGGATGCTGCTGCGGTTCAGCCAGGCCACTCGGGTGACTCGGTTGTCCACGGAGCACCTGGGGAGAGGCAGAGAGGTGACCCATCAGCGCGCTGCTCCTGGGCGCTCTGCCCTCCCTTCCCCAGCCCCTCCTGGTCCTCCTGGCCCTATTTTTAGCTTTGCTGCCGGCAGCAGTTTCAGAGACCAAGTGCTTCCAGTGTCCAAAGAGGACAATGTCAGCACTTCACCTGCGGTGCTTGGGGCACCGATATCCATCTAATCCGGTGGCTCCAGAGATTTGCCCAAGGGCTTCACAATTATTTCAGACATAGACAGGTCAGAGCCACCCAGCACCAGTCACCAAAGGACCTTTCGCTCCTCTGTTCCCATTTGCTTCTTTGCAAACTTGGAGACAACCAGAGCCAAGCCGAAACCTCCATCCTGAGTCCAAACCAGACTTTTCGGGGCAGGGGGCTGCAGGTTGCTACCTCCCGCCCAAACCCATCGCTTGTCACTCTGTCCGCAGGCCTTCATAATCCTGCAGCCAGGCAAAGAAATGCGAAGCAGAGCCAGGAAAGCAGCTCACGCTGCTTCACAAAGGAGCGAGGAAAATTTATCTCAGGAGAAAGCCAGCTCTGACACACCTCTAAAGAGAAACCTTGAGCTTCCCACCATTTGTCCCCTCCGTCAGCTCTTCCTTCCCTACCCATCATCTGCATGGCTGCATCTCCCTCACTTACTGCACCTTGCCCCAGCTAAGCATTTCACTTATTGAGTGATGTTCTGGAGGTAGAAATCTTCTATACTCAGCCTCATTAAGAAACTGGCCCCCCCAGGGAAGACAACACGGCACAAACCGAGAAGAGACTTTGCTCCTGAAGGAGGTTATTTCCCTGTCCACATTAGCGGGGGCCAGTCTTGCTCCTCCCGAAGGACCCCTCCATGCCCACATCCCCAGGCAAGGTTTGAACCCTCCATTTCCACGAATCGTCTCCAGATGAGCGAAGAGCAGAGGGCCTGGAGACTGCCTGCTGTCCAAGCCCTTCCCTAGGCAGCAGAGACCTGCAGCCCCCCCAAGCCAGCTAAAACCCCGCTTCTCTCCGAACAAGTTTGGGATTAGGGAGCCGTTAGGACTCAGTCGCGCTTTGTTAGATGCTGGTGACGGAGGATAATGTCCCTGCATAAAACCACTCAGCCTAAGCTCTGCTCTTTATATGCTCCCCAATCTACTTCGTTACTCGTGCCGTGGCTGGGATGCAAATTAACTTTGGAGGCACCGAAAAAGAGCGCGGCAGCCTCTGGGAGGTCTCACGCAGGGTAACCTCAACGAATGCAAGCGGCTTAACGGGCTACACACGCCAGCCTACGGCAGCAGGGGAGTTAATGACGAGGATGACGATATCTGTGGCACGTGGACTTATCCTGACGCTTTAGGGATTGCGTCCTTTCCCAGGGTGAGCTGTCTCCTTCCTAGTGGGCGACTTCTCTTCCCGTGTCCGCTACCGGTACCAGCAAAGACACAGGTACCCACCCGGGGACGAGCCGTCTTGTCTCATCTAGCCTCTTTTTGGAGGTATCTCTTTGGCCCCAGTGATTACAAGAGAAGCCAAAATAACCCGTTCAGTCTCAACACACAACATTTGGAGGTTAGGGATGACGGATCCCCATGGGGTGACTTGCCCAAGGCGAGATGGGTAGTCTACAGCCCATGACTCCTCTGCTGATTTGCTAGGCAAGTACCCAAGCTACTGCACCATCCTCCCTCTCTGGTGTGAAAAACATCCGATAAATTAAACAATTTTACTGCTGTTCCATAATGATATTACGATAATAATAAATTAAATGTGAGCAGATTTTTATTATCTACATTAAAAAAGCAATAGATTCAGCCTGGGCTGAACACCAAGAACTCGGCTCTTGCTCTCAGCTGCATTACAACTTGGGCAAAACCTGCGAGTTTAGTTGCTCAAGTTGAACAAAACTTGACATTTCTTCCCAGAGGATGGTTTTAGTATATTGTACTCTGAACCCCAACTCTGCCGGTAGCTTAGAACTACGGGGCTCGAATAAAATGCAAGTGGATATTTGGTGCTTGGCTCTGACATGCCCATCGCAACGCCATGAAATAGGCTCCTGCGGTTGCAGCGAGCAGCACTTCTGCACCAACACAGGGGTGTCCACCCTCACTGCCAAAGCCGTATCGCGGAGAAGGACTGGGTGATGAGAAGCCAGACGTGGCTTGAATTTCTTGGACTGGTCCCTTCTGTGGAGATTATCCCTGGGGACCTGCAAGCCTGCTGAACTAAAAATATGTATTTCCTCTCTCCTCCTCCACACCAGTTTTCTTGTGAAATGCATCAGCTTGAAGATCCCTGGATAATAATGGAGCCAGACAGTGTGTAATCCAAGCATTCCCTCTATCATATGGGCATTTAACTGCTTTTGAAAAGCAACGGGGCTCAGGTAACGCATGAGGCAACAGTGAAATAAGTGCTTTCGCCCTTCACAGCACCCGGTCACAATCTCTTCTTATCACCCAGACATGCTTCTCTGTCCCTGGGATCGCCAAGCTTAAAGTCGTTATTTTATTTTCTTCCTTGCCTCTTAAAGCTCCTGAGCCAATATATATATATATATTTTTTTATATATATATATATATATATATATATATTAAAAAAAAAAAGCGCAGAAACAGCTCCTGGGAAAGACGCACTTTGACCTCTGGATACAGTGTGCTGTTTAGGGGATGGCGGGTCCTGCTCCTCCCCGAGCTCCTTCCAACCCCCGTGCTAAACCCTGTTCCTCCTCGCAGAAGCGCTGGTCGGGGTCCCCGGGGCCGAGGCTCGCCGCAGCGACCCGATGCTCTTCCAGCCCCTCCATCTGCTCCCCCTTCCCTCCTCCAGCAGCTCCTCTCTCCGGAAGCCCGGCGTAGGGATGGGAAGCCCTGCTCTCCTGCAGGCAGGCAGCCGAGCGGAAAGCCTTTGGCTCCAAGCACAGGCGGAGAGCAAAGCCACCGCCCAGCCTGCAGCCTCCCCGCTTTCCAGCCTTGCTCCTGTAAAAGGTGCAAAGCCCCGAGGTGCCTCCTCCACCTCGCCGCAGGCTCTCACCCTCCCTCTCACCCCACGATGTGCCAGGGAGGGAGAGGGGAGAGAGGTGCCCGGGGTGCCGGAAAACAGCGCTTGCCTCCACAAAGAAGATGTAAAAACAATTAAGCACAGATGAGGTAATCTTCTCTCTCAAGATCCTTAATCCTTGTTCCGCTCCTGCTCAGAAGGCCAGAAAGATGAAAAACTGCTGTCTGCCAGCACAAGGAGGAGACGATCCTGCTCCCTCTCTCTGCTGCTTCTTTCCCTCTAAACCCGGAGTCCCAAGCCTTGGGGTTTCTCCTCCGGGAGATGGAAACGCCGCTAACACACCGCTGCTGCGGCATCCTGCGGGTAGGTAGTGACGGTCTGCGGAGGGACGTGGCTCCTCACGCGGCGCAGACCCTCTGCTCCCTGCTGCCACCGAGGCCACCTCAAAATGACCACCAGCGACGGAGGCTGGGCATTTTAAGACAGTGGCATGCACCGACCGAAGGCGAGAGCGGCGTGCCTACATCTTCCTTACCTGTCCCAACCTGCCTGCTCACGCCCTTGCCCACGCTCCCCGCTCAGTCGTGCATGGCAAAGGGGATACAGGCACCGGCTGCTGCTGCCCTTTCCAGAGCTGTTGGCATCTCCCGCAGCCAAAGCCGCTCGGTTTGCTACCTGCCCTCTGCAAGCAGGCTGGCCCCTTAGGACCGGCAGCTCCCCCCCAGACCAGCCGGCATCCCCGCACGAGGGGCTGAGCTCGTACAGCCGAAGTCCTCACGCCTGCACCCTCCGCACCCCGTGCAAGGGGCCCACGGGTGCAGCCGACAGCCCACCCGGCGGCAGGGACACCAGCTGGAGATGGAAATTGGAACAGGGACAGCATGGCCGTTGGGTCTCTGCCACCTTAGGTGACAGAAGCACAAAGATGAGCGGGGCTGAAAATGCCAACAAAGCCCTCGATGGGGACAAAACAGCCCTGGCCGGGGGGAGCAGGCTGCTTTGCAGACACCCACCTGCTCCCCAAAAGCCCAGGACCAAACTGCAGCCACCGCAATCGAGTAGCAGGAATAAATAAGCAACAGGGTGCCAAAGCTGAGCGCCCCGACCGCTGATCCCGCCTGTGCTTCATACGGCCCCCGGTACCTCCCCTCCCAGACGGGCGACATGCCCTCCTGAATGTCTCTCTTCGCTTTCGCGGGTTTGCACACAGAAAACGACGGGAGAGGAGGTGGCTCGGCGGTGGGGGGAAGGAAGTTTTTAATTACTGAAGTGTAGTAATTGGCACACAACACTTTTTTGTTGCCTCTTATGCAGATCGCTGGTGTTCCAGAGGGTTGGGCTGGAAAGCACAGATTGTTTCAACCCAGCAGGACACACAAGAAATGAATAATGTTAATTAGAACTGAAAAGAGCTCAGCGAAATTACCAACCTGATTGCCGCTTTCGTTGCAATTATCAGGGTACAAGCTCCATCGCGGGGAGGCAGGGATGGGGCTAAGCCTGGGTCCCCCCAGCAAACTCGGTGGCCCAACCTGGGGCCGTGACCAAGCTGACCACCCCAGGCTCGCTTCTCCTTCCACCACCACCTGATTTTCACTGCGTGCCCACCCTAGAGAAACCCCCTTCCCAAATCCAGGCCACCTGATGGGAGTTTCAGACGCGTTGCACCACGACACCGACCCACCATCAGGCATCCCTAGGCGACTTTTCTTTTTCTTCCCCGTCTAACTAGGCACTTGCCAGACTGGATTTTGAAGCAATCTCTTCCATACCAGCAGCGTTTTGTCTCTGCTACGGGCTAGACCAAGCTGGAAATCAGCTTGCAGGAACTAGTTGGGGTTTAGATTAAAACTGGGTGCAAGTTTTAGTAGTTTTTTAGATTAAAACCCCACTGAGGCTGGGCAAGCAGCTCCAGCCCTGCCTTGTCCCCAGCACCTCATGTCCTAGGCAGCACCTTCCAGCCTCTGCACCATCAGTCGTGCTATAAATGATCAACTAAACTAGACCGCCGCCGGAGGCAGGAGCTTCACATCTCAGATTTATTTCTGTGATTATCACATTTTATTGTTATTTATTAGGATTAATTAAAGGCCGGGCTGTGAACAACTCAATCCCGTTCAGGCACAGTCCCACCGCTCTCAGAGACTTTCCTATGATGTTTATGCTCCAGTGGCAACAGAAGCCTGGCCATCAATTCCTGAGCGAAGGGAAAGCCAGGGTCAGATTGTCCCATGGTCCTTGGGACGCGTGCCGCCCACGATCCCCGTAAGGCACACACCATGGACAGCCCTACAGAGGTAGGCTAGAAGCTTTTTGACTCACAAATATAAAGCCAAAATGCTCGTTGCCACAGCCCAGTCTGGTTTCCCCTCTCAATGCTCTTTGCTGCATTGGGTTAAGTCATGCACTAGCAATTTCTACCAGGCCAACCCTTCTTCGGCAGGATTTACAGCATCTGCTCGCTTTCCGTGCGCGTGGAGACTGTGTGCGCTTACACGCACTCCTTGCATCACCGTCTGCTCACACGGGCACCGACGTGCAATGGTAGCCTACACACCAAGCACCAACCCCACCGAAAAGGCTGGCACCGGCATACCGCATTTTTTGCGGGTGTTGCGTGCATGCGACACACGCAGCACGTAGCGGGAGCACGCGTGCTCATCGACACGTGGCGAACGGTGTGCACGCTTCCAGCGTTATGATCCCGTCCCGCTGCGAGCGGGGCGAGCGGCAGGGACCCCCGTCTCCGTCCACGGAGCCTGGATGACTAGGCTTGACGTGCGGACCTGCACAGGTCCCAGGCTCCGTGCGGGGGACGTTCACAGTGGCAGCTGGGCTGTTGGATTAAAATGGTCCATAGGTTTGGTCCTGGCCAGCTGAAAGCTCCGGCTGCTCACCCAGGCAGCAATAAAGGGGACTGGAGGCTCATCCCTGCCGGGGTCCGCACGCCCGCGTGGCTGCCACAGCGGTGGGGTTCTTAGCACGTCCGCCCTCACCCGCACCCCAGGACCGCCCCAGCTGACCTCGCCCTCAACTGCAAGATCAGCTGGAGAGCATCCCTCAAGCTCCCACCGATGGGACACCACCACAGACACAGCCTGAGGGCTTCTTCACAGCACGGGCGGGCTGTTGGGGCCGAAAAACCTCCTCCCTGCACGGGGAGCCTGCCGCCCGGCAGGCGGGAGCTGGCCGAGCGATTAGCTCGGCAGCGGGGTCCCGCAGGGAAGGGGGGGGCCCGCCGGGGCTGGCGCCCACCTCCAGCCCCATCCCTGCAGCCGCCGGAGCATCTCCAAAGGCTGCGGGGTGAGGAGGTGCCCTCAGATCAGCCTGCCGCCCCGGTGCCTCTGCAAAATCACGCTGAGCCGGTCAAAAGCAGCGCTCAGAAGCGGAAAAGAAAAACCCTTTGTGCTTCCCCTTCTCTTCCCTGCCCAGACAGAATTCCAGCTCGGTTGCTGCCGAGGGAGTCGGGGCTCTGGACCGGGGGGGTCCTGCCTTTCCCACCAGCTCACGCTGCAAGCTGCGGCAAGCCCTCACGCGTCCCTGCCCTTCCTTTCTGCCCTCTGCAAGGCTTTCAAGGTATTTGGCACCTCCTTGCCAGCGAGGGTGAGTTAATGCATGTTTGTAAAGTACCTGGTCTCTTCAATTGAAAGTTTATACATGCAAATGATTCACACTAATTACATTAATAATAATATGCCGGACTCGAAAAGATCCGCCTTGGTTCATTGCCCGGGATTCACAGCACTGCAAACAACTCCCAGTACGCCGCCTTAGACGAGCTTATTGGCAAACGTCACGGAAACAGGAGGAAACCGGAGAGGGGAGGAAGGAAGAGCTGCAGAAAGAGCCAGAGCTCCCACCTGGCAGCCTGCCGACCCCACGCAAGGCAGGGTACGGAGAAGCCACGAGACAAGCGAGCGCCTCTGCGTGCGCCCAACAACCCACCGGCCCCGGCAGACCCCTCGCACCAGCACCCTCCGGCAGCGAGGACCGGTGCAAAGCAGGCAGGTCGCGACGCAGCAGGCGGGGATGGCTTGTCTGGAAAAGTCTTTCTCTCTCTGCAATGCAGCAGTGCACCAGCACCTTTCCAAGTCCCCTGCTCCCGTGCTCGGCTCATCCAGCCTTTCTATTTATCCTCCTATTGTCTCTGCTAACAACAGGGCTCCGCACATCTATAGCATCTTCCATCCCGGCGTCTCGGCGCGTGCCACAAAACATCAATGAGGGCAGCTGCTCCGAGACCGCGCCTGGAGGAAACGTGTCCCTAACCCGGGCTCCCCCCGCCGCGGCTGACCCCGCGGGGCGGCACCGGAGCGTGCTCCCGGCCCACCCGCTTGGGTGCCCTCTGAAAGTGCTGACGGCACCGGGGAAGGGGGGTGACGCCAGCACCAAACCGCCTGTAGGCAGCTGTGCAGGGACACGGCCGGTTTACTAATGAAGTGCCACCCCGCCGAGGAGGCTCCCGCTGCGCTGGGATCCTGCGCTGAGCTCGGGGGACATTTTGTTCCTCTTCTTTTTCTCCTTTTTTTTTTGCATCCCCTCAGCCCAAGTAACACCCGGGGGGGAGATCCTGGATGCCAGCAGGCAAACAGCCCTGGGCGAAAGTCACCCCTTTCCCGGCGGTCTTCCAGGGCTAGCTACGAAAGGGTCCCCCCTTCTGCAGGGAAGGCACCACCCCAGACCAGGTCCAGGCTCCGGCAGCTGCCTGCATGCCGTCTTTGAGAGGCTTCAGAAGGAGGCACAGAAAACGCCACAAGAAGAAAATAACTCCGTAACGATCTCATCCTCTCCCCACAAGCATTACAGAAGAGTTCAAACCCTGTAAAATAAGGTCTCCTCGTCTGAGGAGGTGTGGAGAAGAAGTCTCCTCTCTCTGCCTCCAAAAACCCGGAGAGATGCCTCCTTGCTATGCACTTTTCTCTAGTAAAACGCTCTCCTCTGCCACCTACAAGCCCCGGGTTGAGCCACTCAAGACACCCCAACTCCCCATCCTTCTCTGGCCCCCGGCAGCTCCCGCTCTCCTCCTCCAGCCCAGCGGGGAGGTTCCTCCAGGCTGCGCTCCCAGCAGTTAGTGCCGGCCCCCGGCACTGAACTCGGCGCAGTTACGAGCTGTGGCCCCGGAATAAATCCTGGTTTCCGCTTTGCACAATTGACACTAATGGCCCAGGAATAAAGCGATGCCACCTACCCCAACGGTCTGCGAAGCAGCGCGTTTAACTAAGCACACAGGCAAGGGACTGCTGAGCTTAACTGCACTGAAAATGTATTCGAAAGGAAGCGATGCACTTAACTTATTACAAGTGGGAAATTATCACTAGAGTGGCTTTTCCTTAGAAGTTGAGGCACAAAACAGGAACGGCGAGGAGTGAGCGCTCTCTGCCAGGACTGCGGGGAGGAGTGAGGAGTGAGCGGGAGCCGGTCGCCAAAGGATGCTGTGGGTCAAGAGGCAGCGGGATGGGAGGAGCAGGGAGCAAGCGGGAGCGAGAAGTGCTGCAAACGGAGGGCACTGATGGGGACAACACAGGGAAATCAACCCAGGAAAGAGCACAAGACTGGGTAACAGGTTTTCAAAGCACTGGCAGAGCTCTCCAGTAGCCCGGGACACTGCGACGGGGAGACGGAGCGAGCTTGTACCGGTACTGGCTGTGGCTGACCAACCGGGTCTACCCGTAGCAAATGTATTCTGCTACCCACTATCTACATACTTGTAGTCTGAGAGTAATTGCAGGTTACCACATCACCTTCCCAAACCAGTTCCCCCTCATTGCAATTTCAGCGCAACACCCGAACTCATATTGCTTCTACGGGCAGATGGGCAGAGACGGGCAGAAAGAGGACAGCGAGCAAATTCTTAAAATTAAAAAAAGAAAGAGGTGGTCCAGGCAATCCAAGAGTACACGGGGGCAGCAGGGCATCCCACACCTTTGGGGATCAATCCCCAAGCCTTGCAGTGCTGCTCTGGGCCCCAGGGTGGTGGGGAGAGGACCTTGCCCTTTGGCAGAAGAAAAGGCTTCCTCATCCAAGGCCACAAGAGACCGAGACAAGACTCTCTCTCCTCACAGAAACCAGCTCCCTAGCAAGAACCTACGCAGCTTCTCACAGACACTCAAAACCCACCGCATAGCCAGGTCTTCCCCCGTCACATAACCAGAAGGTCGTCTGCCACATGAACAAAGTGCAAGCGCCTCGTCTCATGGCCTCCTGTCACGACGGGATGGGGACACGTCCCCGGGAGAAGCTGCCAGAGGAGATGCTGGTGCCACAAGGAAAGTGAAGAACCAAGTAGAGGGAGAAGATGGACAGGAGGGACGTCAAGGAAGGAAACGAGACGGAGCCAAAAGCAACGGGACCTTCCCCAGCCACGCCACTCGCACCAATACCCTCTCCCCATTTATAAACTGGCCCTAATGAGAGGGAAAACAAGAGAGGGAAGGAGGGAGGGAAAGGACCCTTGCCAGTACAGACCCCCCCGTTCCTCCCCTCTCCCCTTGAGGACATCATCCTTAAAATATATTTCATTTCACAGCTGCATTATGGTACCACAAAATCCTGCGAATCCAATTTAAGAACAGATTACCTCCTCACTTACTTCATTTGAAGCAATTACATGTTAATTTTCATTGAGACCAGCCTAATGCATACCAATCTGATGCTGCAATCTCATTTGAATACTTGAGGGAACACTAGTTGGGCTCCAGGCTCTGGAGGCTCATATTTAAAGGGCCACTTCACATTTCCTTTCCCTTTTCCCCCAGTTATTTACGCTTTCGTCGCACTTGTGGTGCTCCCTCCCTCCCTTCCCGACGTTCCCAACAGCTGGTGCCACTCGTCAGACCAACTAAAAAGGCCAAATAAGTTTTGCGGCAAAGCCCGCAGAACGATGCTGCGCCCATCACCAGCCCGGGCCCCAAGGCAGGACCTTCCTCGCGCCAAAATTTAATATCGCTGATGTCTTTCAGCATCAAGTAAATAACCTTCCGGTGTCAAAGTCGCTGGTAAATATGTGCCGCTACCGCACATGTCTCTGCAAAGCGACTCCTCCTCCTCCCAGGCCCAGAACAGCCTCCGCCAGGTTTCTAGCTGATGGTTATCTTCTTGCTCACGCTCACTTAAAGCCAGGCCCACGGTATCGATCGGTGTCTCGGACACCAAGCTTTGAGTAATTAATAACGCCACGAGAATGTGGATTCAGCTCCCGGTTGAGCCGTGGAGGCATGCCGCCTCTGTCTCGCTGTACACATTTCGGCGATAAGCATTCATGTTGGAGGCTGCACCTTAATTAGATTTTTCAGATTGCAAAGGGCCCTGAGACACTTGCGCAGACACCATATAAATGTATATTGCATTGCACTGTAATTAATCCAAGGTGACGCAGAGGCGGGCGGAGCAGGAGCCTGGGACCGATCCGCAGGGGGACAACCAGCCCCAAGACTTCTGCACATCGCCAGCCCAAGCCCACCCTGCAGCCCAGGCTCCCTCAGCCGCAAACCAAGACAGGTCCCTCTTCGTGCCACCCGCCGAGTGCTAGACTATCACCAGAGACGTGCTGGACAACAGGGATGTGGATGAGCATCTCGGAAGCAAAAGGTTTCCAACAGAAAGCGATAAAGACAAGCAGAGATTAATTGCGGCTCCTCCTCCCCAAAAGAAAGAATCGATTGCGTCGGGCAGTTGTTTACTCCACCGCTGGAAGCACTTGGACGCCACAGGAGTGGGGTGCAGGGAGGGGTCCCCAGACATTCGTGTCCCACATCAGACAGCAGCATGCTCCACCAGCACCGAGGGGAGTGACGGGGTGAGGCTGGTGAGACGCCTTTGTTGGGAGAAAATCTTTGGGGAAGGCGTTTGCGCCGAGGATGACTCAGGAAAGGTGAGGAAGCTGATGAAGTGACAGAGGAAAAACTATTGTCTGAAACATTATTCAACCTTCGAAAGCCTTCTGTGCCCACGCGGGTGACCTGCCTACCGCTGAGGGAGGGCTTGTGCATGCTAAGAGCTGTGGGACTTCGTGCTGGTCCTTGTTGGCCTGCCTGGTATGAGTTCCCCTGGACCCTTTATGCACAGTCACTGGGCTGGATGAGACCCCCGGGGAACGTCACGGCTGCGCCAAGCCCCAGGGTAGCTTGTTCGATGGGTGCCGGCGTGGCGGGTGAGACCTCCACCTCCCCATGAACACGACGTCTCAGCCTCAACCGCGCCCAGGTACTGACCCACAACCCTCCCTCGGGCTGGGCGGCTGCACCCGCGGAAAGGGAGCCTGCTCTCTGCCCAGGCGCCGGTGGCTTTGGACGGGATGAAATGAGTGGCGGGGCCCCGTGGGGTCGGGCGAGGAGCCAGATAATCAGGATTCGGGGGAGAAAAGGCAGTTCCCCGGGTAACGGCGTGCCGCTGACCCATCTGCCACCCCGCAGGACATCCCAGATGCTGCTCGGCTGCGAGAGCAGACCCGCAGACCAGGCTGCGGCTCCCGCGGCGTCACGAGGCGTTTTCCAGCGACGCGCTCCCAGGCCGGCTGGGAAACCAGAGGTCACCCCGCGCCCTGCCCCGACGCAGCCCCAGCGGCTTTCGGTGGGGCCAGCAGCAACTGCTGTCCATCCCCACACCCCAAATGACAGCAGCCATCACCGAGACGCAGAAGGAGATGACATCCCTCGGCTCTGCTGTCCTTCCCCGGGCAGCGTCCCTTCCTAACAGACTTGCCCCCTTTTTGTCCTGCTCCGTCTCCCACCCCGCTTGCTTCCCAAAAGCCCCTCCGCGGCGAGCAAGGAAGGAGATGCCTCCGTGCTGGGGGACAGGGATGCAGCTGCCAACGTGACGCAAGGGCACAGCAGGTGCCGGCAACACCAGCACCCACCATTGCACCCTCTTGTCCCGACACCACTCCCATCGCCCAGCTTTCACCAGCGACCCGGGGGAACGCCGCGTCCTCCGCTCCCCATACGGCTGCCTGCGGACGTGTTTGGCAGGCGGAGAAGCACCCGCACCCCAGCTAAAACAACAGGGTTGCGCTGGCTCGGGGACACGCTTTCGAAGCGCCAGGAGAGACTTCGGTTGCCCGTTTCCCACTGAACCAACCCAGTCCCTCTACGAGCCTTTGAAAACGCGTCCTTTATAGTTTTCCATTTTGATGTCACATCTGTAAGAATATATGGTGGGGTTTTTTTTCTTCCCCTCACCCTCTTCTTCGTTTTAAGAGGAGATGTCACACTTTGAACTCTGATTTTTATTTATTTTCTTTTCCTAGGAAAGGGCTGACTCCCCACTGAGCATGGAAGGAGAAAGAGAAAGGGGTGGTGGGAGGAAGCCTTCAAAAAGTGCCCAGATTTAATTTTTTATCAGAGGAACAGAAAGAGAAATTTGTTGCTGATCAAACGGATTCAAGTACCTTAAAAGAAAGGGACTGTCAGTAAATGGAAACTAGTTAAGGAATTACATGAAAGACATGGGAGACGCTCGAGAAGCAGAAAAGATGCCGTAACCAAGTGGAAAGCCAACCCCATCAGTCCCAAACCACTGGAGCTGGGAGAATCAATAGGTGAAGTATTTGCTCTGCAAAAGCAGCAGACGATGGGATCGCCGAGGGTTTGCAAAGGTGCTGAGCCGGCTCAGCGCCGGCGGCTGCCTGAGGGAGCCCAGCGCCCTGCGAGAGCAGCCCCGGCAGCCTTTCTACCTGCTCGCTTCCCTGCACAGCTCAAACAAGCGTAGGTAGGCAAATAAAGGGCTGCATTGCTTTGAAAAACGGCACCCCGGGGGCTTCGTGTTTTCCTTTTCCTCCTCGGCACCTTCCAGCTCCAGTGTGCTCAGTTTATAAATCCAAAGAGGGTGGGATCAGTTTGTTTGTTTGTTTGCCCTTTGGTTTTAATTCACCGGCACCGCTTTGCAACTCAGGCTGGGATCTGAAAAGCCAGCGGAGCCCTTTGTGGGGATGCGGGACAGAGCGATTTAGGGAGGGGAACAGCAAGAATAAGAGGAGGAGGAAGGAGGGGGAGGGACCACAGCAGCACTGAGACAGCCCGCAGCCGAGTCAGATGTGGACAGGACTTGAGAGATGGAGACCAATCCATCCTCAACCCCTAACCCACCTTCCCAAAGCCTTTGAGAGACCAGATCCTATTGCTTCCTGAACTGTCACCCACCCGGCTCAGCTCGGAAATCTCTTAAACGGGAAAACAGAGCCGCCGTTTGCTTTCCTGCAGAGCCGGTGGTGAGCAAAGCCCAAGGGTTGCATTAGATTAGCAGCCGGCTCCTCCGAAGGCACGGAAACTTTGATCATTTAATATGTATGTGCCGTGTCAGAGCAAACAGGTCTCTCAACCCCAGTAAATGTTTTATTAGGGCAGCTCCGGCTTTCGTGGCCAAGTTTTGCTCCTTTTGGACTCCAGGGATCTTGCTGTGATCGGAGAGACACTGCTCATCATCTCCCTCTCTCCCAAGAAGGGCTGTGCAGCTCCTGCCTTGCTTTTCCCTTGCATTACGCTTAAAATGCCGTAGAGGCCAGTAGGCTGAATGATGGCACAGGCACCCCAAAACCAGCCCCTGCCTGCCTCAAAGCGCCTGCCTCTCTTGCACCTTGCAGGGAGACCCAACACGTGGACGCAGATGTCAACACCGATCATGGCACGAGCAAGGCTCTGCTCCTCCTCATCCATTAATCCCCACCAAAGCGGCCACCACGATGGCCTGGGGCTTCCAAACCCACTGGGACAGGGCAGAGCCGGCCACCCTCCACGGGAACCCACCAGGAAATCTCCTCTCTGGAGCTGGCTGAGGTGTTGCACGAACCAACCCCAACCTTCCCCACGCACAGAAGCGGGAGCAGAGTATCTCTGTGTTATCAGAGGCATCATATGATTTTTTTCATTTGCAAATGATGCGCAGTGGCTCGGGTTTGGAAATGAGTTCTTCCCGAAGCGATTATTTGTTGTTGAAAATGTCAACTTTGCTGGAAATTTCAAGGGGGCGGGGGGGAAGCATGGGTTGTACGCTTTTTTTTTTTTGTCACCGTCATTCACCCCCAATGAAAAATGAATATAGCCCCACGCATTGCTGGGTTTCCAGCTCTCAGAGAGCTGGGCTTCCGATTAGGAAATGACGGAAGAATGCGGCCAGGTATGATCTCGGCATACAAGGACATCTATTCAAAGGACACTGGGCCGGTACCGTAAATATAAGTGCACATGGCTCCTTCCCCACTGACATCCGTGCCTCAAGAAGCCCTACAAGAGCCATTCTGAGGGAGAAATTCCACTGCTTGTGTCCTATCAAAGCAGCTCCCATCTATTTTTTTCTGATTCTAAAAAATATTTACATTCAAAATAGACAAGAAAAGCCTGCCGCCAAGAAAACAGAGGATTTTTATAGATCTTGCTTCTGCAAGAAATTACCAAGACAACAAGTCACTAAGTTCCGAGAAAGAATTTGACATTTTCCTGAATAAAAATAGCACCTGAAGTGGCATCGCTTAGGATAACACCTTAGGGGCAAGCGCTACCAACGCAACCAGAGAATGAAAACCTTCCCACGGTGAAACTCACCCATAGGATCCCACTGGAGATGCCTCATTGTCTACCTTTTTCTATAGGATTTCACACTAATTTCCACAGAACTCTATTGGTCTCGTCCCTATTAAGTTTGATTGGCTTTTTTTTTTTTTTTTTTGGCCATAAAGGAAATTACAAAGGCTAGCAATTGTCTTGCTTCGAGGCATACGCACATCATCAGCCCCGAGTGGAACGACAATTGCCCACACGATACCATACTGTAAAGCTAGGTGTGTTAAGGGATTTCTGTACTAAGCAGAAGGGCAGGCTTTTTTTATTATTTTTTTTCCATCAGCTTTGGATCAAATCCCAGGCGCAACCACTTCTGTCGCGAGATCTGCCTATAAAAGCACACTCCAATGATCCAAGTCACGGCCGCGCCGGGCTACCGCTGCTGAATGCAAGAGCGAGAGGGAAGGATGCGGGAGGTACTGGGTAGGAGGGGACCACCCGGTCCAGGCAAAGGGGCATCTCCCAGAGACGCAGCTCTTGCTGTTTTACCAGTCACTCATTCTCTTAAAAGAAAAAAAAAAAACAAACCAAACAACAAAAAACCATCAGACCTGCGCACATGGTATCACCACGAAAAAAGGAGACCGGAGGCCAGGCTGAAATACAAGGCAACGCTTGGACAACGAATGACTGAATGAGGACACTGGGATTTTGTATGAGCATTACGGCCACGACAGCTTTCTGCATTTTCTACCTCCAGCAACAGAAAGCCCTGAGGTGTGTGGAGAAAGGCAGATCATGAGGTGTTTCCAGTGCCACAACCGCCGCAGACCGTAATGGGGAAAGCTGCCGTCGGCTGCATCGTGTGCCCGCCGGTACCGATGGGATCTGAGCTCTGCACCAGGAACACGCATCCGTCTCCCGGAGCCGAGCGCGGGATGCAGCCCAGCTGTATCTCTCCTCTCCAGGAGAGATCACATCTCCGCAAGCCACGGTCCTCTCTTCCCCACAGCTGCTAATTAACACCCTACCCGCTTGGCGACTAACGATCCCCTGCCCGCGCACGCATGCCAAGTCCCAGGCGTTGACCCAAGGCCAACGTTGCCTCCCGCACCTTCGGATGCGGCCGCACCGCCACTGCCAGAGCGGACGGGCAGGCAGATGGACAGTGAGGAAGAGGAGAAGCTGTGGCAACGCCGAGCGTGCCGGGAGAGCCGGGGAAGGGATGCACCTTCTGCTAGGTGCTTTTGTGCCCCGATCTGCTGCTCTCCGCAGCTCCTTTGGCGAGGCCGAGCTGCCTCGCCGCATCGTGTTGCCTCGTCGCTGCCAAGGTGGAGCTTGACCCTCTTTATCCAGATGGCCCAAATCTCCCAAGCGTTGAGGTTCCTGCAGTTTTCCAGGAAAACACCCAGCGGTCTCATTACATCCAAACCCTCCTCCTTCCCCCAGCACAGCAAATCCACTCCTTCCTCCCCGCCCGCCCCAAAAGCCCGAGGAACAGGGGGAAAGCGGAGAGCGGCAGGGAGAGGTGGGGATTTCGTCTATCAAGGGGCTTGCTTTCTTCCCCTGTTTTAAAAACTAGAATATGAATGTGTTTATTTATACATCGAAATTCAAACTAATTATTAGCTGGAGGCTTTCAAGTAAAAATGTAGGTCATGCAATATTATGTGGGATAATAGCAATTGTTTCAGCTTCAGGAAGCGCCTAAGTAATGGGGACTCACTAGTTGTCCAGCTTGGTTAAGCAGTGGACACACCCGCCCGGCAAGCCGTGAGCTCCGGCACCAGCTCTTCCCACAAAATTTGGCACCCTTTGGACTCCTGTCCCCTGCTTTCAGCCTGGAGGAGCGCTGGACCAGAGCCACATGGTTGCCACCCAGCAGCCAGCAAGGGTTTTTTGCACAGGGCTCAGACACAGAGGGTTGAAGCACACCCCACAGCACACCCCAACTCACCCCGAAGGACAAGCTGGACCTGGCAATTCTAATATTTAGAAATAATAATAATAATAATAATCATCATCATCATCATCCTCATCATCCTCATCATCATCATCCTAACAGACAAGAATTGTGGAGACTTCAAAGACAAGAGCCTGTGATGCACATTTTAAGCTATTCCTTAAAACAGACGTGAAAACATGGTGAGACTTTCCCTTTTCTCCCCCTCAGCCATCAGAACCAACTGAACTCATCATCATCATGAACATCAGAGCCAACTTTGCACGAAAGAAACGCGCTTTGTGCCTGTTTCTGTTTCAAGAGGAGCCTTTCTTATCCTGGGATGCGAAGAGCTGTGAATCTTCAACAGCTTTTCACCGGTGCCAGTGCTTGTGGGCAGCAGGTATCAAAGCCAACGCCAGGGAAAGCGAAACGTGGAGTTTACATGTAAGAAAATGCTTTGCAGCAAGAAAACCTTTGTGCCTGCACCCAGTCGAAAGGAGCAGCGTCAGGAGATAACTCCTCCAAGCCAGCCCAAGAGCCTGCAACAGCACGCGTAGCAAATACAACCTCCTTGCAGTCAACTGTGATCAAGGCGAAACAGAAAGGTTGCCAATTAAAAACACTGAATGATTTCAAAGAACAAAGAAATCTGCGGACATTGTTTGATTGTGCGTATTCTGCAAGAGAGGGGAAAAAAAAAAATTTAAAAAAAGAGGCTAAAAATAGGCTGGATGCTGTGAGCCAGATCCTCAGCCTGGCAAAGACACCAGCGTCGGGAGTTACACGGCTTTACCCATGCCGCCGTCATTGTTGCTAAGTTCTGATCTCTATTTAAACTTGCAAAAGGTTTTCTTTTCCTGCAAAAATACAAGAATCTCCCCCCCCCGCCATCTTGCAGCTCATCTCTCCTAAAGCAGCTCACATGATGATGATCAAAAATAAGCCCTCCAAGCCTAAGCTCGCTAACATTCATTTCTCTCCTGCTAATGCTGGACTTCTTACTGTTAATCCTTAAATGTATCCTTAAATAAGAATGACAGTACCTGAAGCGCCTAACAACCCCATATCATAAACAGAGACAGCCTTTGCATTCCTAATTTAGCTTGCCACATGAGAACTGACACTAATCCCAGATCCTGAGTCCTGGATAGCTCCAACGTAAATGCCATCTCCTTGCTCACCTTGACATTACAGAGCAGCCTGAACTTGCCTTGTCCTGCTCAACTTTCATAACTCGTTGTTGGGTTACTGCACCAGAAATTGCCCATTTTTGCCATCTGCTATAGCAGATAACTCCTTGTAGGTCTAAGAGTCCAGTTTTCCAAGGGCTCTAGACCAGCACAGGGAGAACAGGGAGAAACGGGCATCCAGCCTCCTTCTCAGCCTAACTGCGAGCAAATGGGTTTACTCCCAAAATAGCAGGAACCTGGGTAAGTGGGTGCACTCAGGATGCAGGAAAAGAGTGCTTGACGTTTTGCAGGGACTCCAGAAAGAAAGCGAAGCTTTACAAAGAGGAGCTTGCCCATCATCCCTCGGTGGATGTTAGTATTTATCTCCAAAAAGGCAATCTGAAAACAAAAGACTACAAGGAACCGCAGCTGCCTCCTGCACAGCCGGCACCAAACCCAGCGACGAAATCCAACCTTTAACGTGTGAAGCGGGGAGGAGGGAAGGATTTTAGCCTCGCTCTGCAAGCAAACTGCAGCACAGCTTTAACTCTACAGCAACTTCTGCGGCTCGCAGAATAATTACCCCCATCAGGGTGAAGGTTAGCACGCTGCAGCTGCAAGCCAGCCGTGAGCCAGAGACGAGAAATACCGCCGGAGCAGCCAGAAGAAGCGGCAAGTGCCAACAATAAGCCAGGCGCGAGCCCTAAACTTTATTGCAAGCCCCCGCGGACCCGGCAGGCATGCTGTGGGCCAGCTCCAAGCTGGCCAAGGGAAGGTGCCAAAGCCCATCATCCTGTCAAAGCCGTGTCAAAGCTGGCAGGGCTGCTGCGGCGCAGCCCCGCGGCCGGGGGACGGGCAGCGTCCCCCCGCAAAGCATCTGCCGCCGAGGTGCCGCGATAGGAATAACGAGTCGGAGCGAGCGCTCTGCTCCGGTCTTCCGCAAATCTGCGTTGCAGAGGCGACGGGCTCCGCGGAGCCGAGCGGGGCGCCGGGTCTCTTGCGGTCCAAATCGGCTCCGCTGTGCTTGGGAGCGGCGAGAAGCCGGCGCTGTGCTTTAACGCATCAACCCGCGCTACGTCGTGAGCACCCGTAAGCGCTGGAGGGGCTGGGTTTGGGAGCCGTAGCACCCCTGAGCCCCTGTGTGCTCGCTGCTGGGCAGCACGGGGCATGCCCGCGGGGTGCGGGGGGCATCCCGGACCGGTGCACAGCTTCGACGCCGTCCCCACCGGCTACCGGCAAAATGCGGGTCTGCAGGAGCCTGTCTTGAATGGCAAAATGGGGCTTGGTGTTGCTTTGCCGGCAAGGCAGGCACCGGTTCTCCTCGCTTTGATTCTCACACCGTGGCAGGATGGAAAGGATAACGCCTGCCTAGCTCCCAGGCACCCAGAAAGACTGCGAGCTACGCTTGCTGCAGAGCATTGCGTGTTGGTCTGGCGGCACAGATTTTGGAGACGGACGAACGCCCCCGAGGCTTTCGCCTCTGCGGGACAGGGCAATTACGCGCCAAAGGTCAGGTGCCGCGACACAGGTCTCCCGGTTTGATGCCTATCGCGGCTGAGATAAGCAGCAACCGCAGCCTGGGAGCAGGTTCAGCTCTCAGGCTTTTGTTCCGAGCTGGGATTTTGCTTTGGGCCCATCCTTAGCCAACAGTGAAGTGGAACAAAATCACTAGAAGAAAACATTTGGCTTCTCCGTTCCTCTGGACAAGGTCTGGTTCCCCCTTGCTCACACTCCGGTGGCTTAGGAAAACAAAATCGCGCTCCTTCTGTGTCTCAGATCACGCACACAAATGGGAACTGGCAAACGACTCCACCGCTCGCCGGCAATTTCTGCCAGAGCAAGGAGACTCAGACCTAAGCACGCCTGTGGTATATACAATTTACATCCCACTTAAACACTGAGAAGGCGTTTGCTGGACCTGCTTTCATCCACGCATGGAGCACGCGAAGCTTTGTTCTGTGCAGTAACACACGAGGATATTTCTCGGTGCTGCCAGACCTTACAATATGACCAAGTATTTTATAACCTCTCTTATTTTCCTTTCAAGCCCCAGCTCTCAGTCGTACGTGGTTATACAAGAACCTCGGCTTTCATTAAGAAAAAAAGAAACCCTTCGCACTCCTCCCTCTTCCCCTTCCAAAAAAAAACCCCAAACCAAACCCAACCAAACCCCCCCAAAAAACCCCCAAAACAAACTAAAAAGACCCGACAAAGCGACAATGCGATGCTTCAGAAACCACCTCCGCTCTTCAGACACACGGTTTTAAAAGCGAGGCTCCGGGTTTTGAATCCGTGGGCTCCACCGTGCTTACTCCGTGCCGCACAAGAACAACTCTCAGGCTCCTTCCTGTCTTTAATCTGTCTCAGCGGACACAATAAACAACTACAAATGGAATAACAATATCGAAAAAGCGGGCCGGGAGGAGGGGGGAGAAGATGCCGTAATGCAGAGGAGGCCTGAGATACCGGCGAAGGCTTTTAAGAGCTGTACATGCTAATTACGGTGTTAAAAATCTGTCAGTCGAAGGGCTGGATATTAAATGGAATTGGCTTGAGATGACAGGGCTGAACTGGATTTTAAAAAATTATTTATTAAAATGCTCTAGATACAAATTAATGTTCTTAGTTCAAAATGTATTATTGTCTCTCCGGCTTTGATCTGCGGAGCACTTTGAGCGATGAATGGGAAAGGTTGTCAAACTCCCCCCTGCGCGCGCTCGAAGCGACTCCGCATCGCTCGCCGAAACGCCGCTCTGCCGTTCCCTTCAGCGATACCTCTCCTTACGCCCCCGGGACGATCCGCACGCCGCAGCCGTGCCCCACGGGGTGCTGCTGGCTCCATCGCACCGGCCGCAAGCAGCCTTGGGGCCAGGCTTGGGGCCAAGCTCCTCTCCTGCCTGCCCTGCCTGCCCTGCCTGCCCTGCCTGCCGCAAGGTCCGCAGCAAGGCGCGAGGCCAGTTCTGGGGTGAACCTGCATGGCCGACTGCCCCCACGCCTGGCACTGATGGAAAGCTTGCTGAAGCCAGGGGCAAGGCTGCCTGACCCAGCTTTTAAAACAAGCCTTGGATCCAAGAGCCAGGACTCGGCTTGGACCAGCGGAAAGCATCTTCGGGAAGGACTTGGCTCTCCCCTCCCGCCGACGGCAAGCGGCCGCTCGGTCTACGCGCACCGGTCAGACGGAAAATAACTGATCTCCTCTAGGAAAGCTGAGGCTGAGGGGTGTTGCCCACCCCCAGATCAATGGGTAGAGGGGCCAGAACTAGCAGCGCAGCGTGCTCGTCCTTCAAACAGCCCGGACGAGGCGGGACAGCCGCCCTGCTGCATCAGCAGAGGTGAGGAGGAAGAGCAGGAGGAAGAGGAGGAGGAGGAGGAGGCGGTGGCTCCGGCTCCCAGCCGCGCGCTGCGGTCCCTTAACCAGCGAGCAGAGCTCAGACGCAAACCCCCTCCGGTGGAAACCCTCAGACGCGTTTTTGGGCAAACCCATCACCGCTCTGCATCCTTGGTCCGCGGAATCGCTCTCCCCTGCCCGAGCAGCCCGGCTCATCCACCACCGCAAATTCACCCGCAGCCCCGTGCCTCGGCTCTCCATAGAGTTCGCTCCACTTGGCTCCCGGGTCGCCTCCTTCCTTCCCACTTTCTCTCTTCTTATTTTTTTATTTTTTAATATTTTTTTTTTAACAATGTCTGTACAGTTTCACTCTCAATAACACGCGAGTTAATTAAGCCGTGATCTCCCGGAGACAGGTTGCTATAAGGAGATAAGCAGCAGCTTCTGCTCGCCATAAACAACTGTGCTCCTGACCAGCTTCTGGGGATTTGCTGCTTTTGTACCGAAGACAAAACGATCGTTGCCAATTAAACCTGGACATCATATTTTTCCCACCACCTCTTGACGTCACCTTCCCCACGACCCTTCCAGAGGAGTCGAGGGTGCAGCGGTGTACTGTGCAGCTTAGGGGAAATTAATACCCGAAGTAGCAGCAGGGCAGATAACGGCGTTAATTCAGCGGCGGCGCAGCAGTGCTGCGTAAAACCCAAAAGCCAATGAGTTTTCAGTAGCGTCGTGTCAATAACGTGGTTTTGGTGGACGAACAGAAGGAAAAAAAAAAAAACCACCAACCAAAACCACGCAGGGTCAATCAAAATGTTTCATTTGACCCAAACAAAACTTCTTCTAGTTTTTTTGCATTTATATTCTGACACCACGACAGCCGCGAGCGAAGGCAGCTCTCGGCAGCGCGCTGTCACGGCGGGACGCGTCAGGCCAGAGAGCCGTCCCCACCGCCGCGAGCTATCAGAGACGACGCACGCTTTCCACGGGCCGGGCGACACCGAGCCGGGGGGGTTGCGAGGGCTTCGGAGGGACAGATCTGGAATTGAAGAGGTCTCAAAACGCTGGAGAAACGGCACGATGTGGAAAGGAGGAAATTCAACAAGTAAAAGCGTGAAGCGGGGAAAAATCAAAGCAAATTAAAGCAAAAGGAAACAATTTTGCTCTGCCCAGCGCGGGGAGATCTTTGCTGAGCTTCCTACCTGCTATTCTTCACCCGCTGCAGAACCACTGATTCTTACCAGTTCTCACCGATTTCACCAGTTGGACGACACCAAAACACCAGCACGGACCCAGAACCATCCATCAAGTGGGGACAACAACCTTCACCTCACTCTGCACCCCGAGGCTGGAGGACACTCGGATCCAGCAGCAACGAGGGACCCGGAGATGCACAGAGCCGGACTCGCTGCACCCGCTGGCGATGCAGGGCTGGGTGCAGGGCCAGAAAAATCACCAAAATGGCAGGATCAGAGGTTTGCACACTTCTGGATGCTCAGAAACCTCCTCTTGGGCTGCTCTGCTGCCGACACAATTACCAGAATATCATAAGTGATATGCCAGGAGCTGCTCATTAAACACAGTCGCTCTGTCTTGGGGAGTGGGGGGAAGAAAAGAAAGGTGGGGGTTCTTTTTTTATTCCCCTTGAATGTGGCTTTAATGATTTCAAATCCCTTCAACCCAATTACAGCCCTGTATCCTGATTAGGGACTCTGAGCTATTGTGCACCGGAGCCATTATCTGGCGGCCCATAGAAAAATTAGTACCTGGAGAGGCTGCACTGGGAAATAAATCTTTCCCTGACATTTTGGGACCAATTCTTGGCCAATTAGAGCGCACTTTGCTGTGTGGGTAATGTGTATCCAAACTGCTCTCCCTGCTGAAAAGGCCAAGCGGAGAACAAGTGTAATCCATGCAAAAGAGAAGGAAAAATTACCCGCTGCAGACTCGGAACTCGCCAGCGCTCCCCGACAAGTTACGCACCCCGCTGCAGAGAGCTGCCTCGCCCAGCAGCGACACGTTCCCTCTGACCCCAAAGCCGTGGGGCACGGAGCAAAAAAAGCTGCGGATCTTTGTGCTGCCAGCCCCATCCCTCTCCTCCCCTCTCCGATCTCAGAGCCCCGGGCTTGTCCAGGGTATTGCCTTCAAATGTTGCCCGCAAAGCCCGAGCCGCAGATGTCTGCGGGTACGGAGCACAAAGGATGGAGATAAAGCCAAAGAAGGGGACCTGGCTTGTGGCAGACGTGTCCCAGCACGGCCCCAAGGCTTTTGACCCTGCAATGATGACAAGCCCACCCGGGCAGCGAGGACCCGGTGGACGGAGCCGGGCTAGACTTTGCACAGGCTGTGCAGCAAGTGGTGATGGCTCCAAGACACCCCAGAGGGGACAGCAAAGACCCCAGGTGGATCTGAGGAGGTCTACGTCCAGCCTGGGGTGGGATGGACCAGAAACCTGCTCCCCCAGCCCCAGCGAGAGACGGGAAGCCGAAACAAGCCCCCGTGGCACACGGAGCGCGTGGTCAAGATGGACGGACAAGGGGGACCCCATAACTGGCGCTGTGGACAACCCTCCTGGCCATCCCCATGGGGCAGCATGAGGGGCTCCCACAGCCACTTCATGCAGGGGGGCCGCCAGGTCGCCCGGCTCTCCCTCCTCCATCACTCTCCTCTGCAGTGCTTCCAGGGTGATGGGGAAAACAAGGATTAAAACAAAACCGAACCCAAGAAGGAGATGAGGATCCCAAATCTACCACCTCCCAGCTGAGCAGAGGGATCTGCTCCATCCGAAGACCTGCCGCGGGAGCTCAGACAAACGCCGGAGGGCAGGTGAGCACCAGACATAGCGTTGCACGATGTTCTGAGCACGGATCAGTCCTGGTGGGGTCAGAAACCCCAACCTCATGGTACCTCCTGGCTCGGAGAAGATCTCACACTACTGTGACCCAGCACCCTCCGGGCCAGCTCCTTGGTGTCTTTGCAAGGTGGGAAAAGCCTGGCCCTACCCTACAGATGAATTTTGAAATAACTCGTAGTCCTGCCCACCCCTCCAGAGGAAGAGGACTGAACGAAGAGCTGAGACCACCATGGAATCATGTCAGCACGTGTACCAGCCTCCCCGAGCACAAAAACTGAGCTCAGCCAAGACCAAAACCCCCAAAGTTCCCACCCGCCGCCAACTTTGACTCAGAAAGTTGAGCTACAAATGGCAACCGCGTGTTTATGATGTATTTGCACTTGGTTCAACAGCAAGATCAAGGAGAGCAGCCCTGCCTGCCACGAGCACAGCAGTCCAGCTGTGCAGGCGCTAATGGCACAGCTGGCGCCGCGCGCCGCAGTGACGGCAGAGCCAGTCGCTTGGCAAATTAAAACTGGGGCCTCGTGTTGCCTTTTAACACTTTCCTCGCTCACCCGCCCGGGGAGGGAGCGGGAGAAGGGACGGAGGGTCTGTGGGTTCAGCACGCAGACAAAGCAACACGGGGAAGGCTCCAGAGGGAAAGCGCACACGCAGGCTGGATCACAGCGGATCTCCGCTATGGGGTCGAGCTGGTTGCATGGGCATCTTGATGCAACTTTTTGCCGGTAATAATACTAACGGTGAGCGGTTAAATTCATCCCTGGCGAGAAGATGATCATAGTTAATGGAATTAATGCAAGGTTTTAATTTGCCTCTCGCTGCTCGGTCCTAGCAACTCCCCAGCCTCCAGCAGAAGCGCCAAAAATATGGTGTTTGATCTTCCATCCCCTGATACTCATGTGCTTTTCATAGTATTCACCATCTGGAGGTGAGAAAGCCCATCAGGCCTCCCGGGTCCGCTGCAGCACTGATCATCAGTGCAAGCCCCGGCTCTCCCAGCTCACCCTCGCCTCTGGGCGTGCAAAGAGGTTGAATTTGCGGACCTCAACATGTGGTCCAGCAGCTTCTGGGAGCGGGCTGGGGGCGGGAGAGGTTGGCTTACATGGCCACAGCGGTTGCCAGCATCTCCTCTTTGGGAGGCAGCCCCCGGGGATGCCACCAGACCTTGTCTAAATGAGGGAAAAATCTGTGGACATGGGCTGAATTTTGGGATGCAAGCCTAAAAGCTGAAGGGCTTGGGGGCTGCTGGGAGCCCTGCGGGCAGTTCCGATAGCTGAGCCGCCGGGGAGCACACGCAGCGTGAAGAAAAAACCGTGGAAAAACTACAAAACCAAGTAGTGAACCGGCCAGGAAAAGTCTGATCCAAATAGACTGGGACAGCAGAGATGGGGGGAGAGGAAAACCATATTAAAAAAAGCAGCAGTGTGTTGCTGAAATGAGATTAGAACAGTAACAGGTTCACTCCCGTGCCAGCTAAATCCCCATTAAATCAGATTAATGCAGATGGTCTTTATGTAACTGACCAAGAAGATCAATATTGTTGTTTCAGTTGGGGAAGGAAAAAACTTGCCCTGTTTGACAAAAACGTATCATCGATTACATGCGGCGACCTCCATCAGGGCTACCTTGCTGAGGACTACCGAAATTAGGCTGGCTAGGTGGGACTGGCTAGATCAAAACCATCGGGGAGGCTCATTCCCATAACCTACTGCCACGCTGGGGGCTACCCGAGGGTTTTTTTGCTTTCTTGGAGGGAGGAAATTTGGGGGTTCTCCCCTCAGCAGGGCTGTGAGGCTCCGTGCTCCACGGCCGGGAAGTCCCCCAGCAGCCACGCTGCCGCGTTTCTAATCCATCCAGAAGTTTTCCTACGCCAGCAATAATGAAAAGCTGCATCCCATCCCCAGGTCACATCCGCAGTGATGTTTTCTATTATTCCCCGCTCCTCCTAAACCCGCTCCCGTTTTCTGCTGCGGACAGAATTACCTCTCCCTGAAGGGTGGGCAGACATCGCTAGACCTCACCCCTCCAGGATCCCCTGAGAGTTTTGGAGAATGGAAAGGGAAAAAGAAGGCAGGGGGAAGAGGGAAGAGAAGGCAGAAGAGCCTGGGATTATTTTCTCCAGGAGCCATTATCCAAGAGCCTATAGCACAATTAGCACCCGGAGAGGCTGCGCTGCGATATAAATCTCCCCGTGACATTTCAGAACCGATTCCCCGCCAATTAGAGCGCACAGGCTCACGCCGTTAAGCGAGCTCGCCGCGACAAAGGCCAACCCCGGAGTACGGGAAAAATCCATCCGGGAGAGGAGCCGGTGCGGCGGCGTGGCTTTGGGAGGGGGCGGCTGGAGCCGGGTATCCCCCCTGCCAGCCTGGTCCGTGCAGCCGCAGCGCTCTTCCCCGCGCTGCCGCGTCGCACCGGGCGATGGGGAATCGTGTCCGCTGGCTGCCGAGAGCTCAAAAGCCCATCCAAAAGCTCTGGTCCAAGCCCAAGCTTTTCCCAGAATTTGGAAGAACACCCCGGAGGCTCTGGCTGCCTCCCTCCCCATCTCATCAGTAGGGATGGATGAGACGCTCTGCAGAAAGTGCTATTTTTGTCATTCAATCCCAGTTTTGCAAATAGAGAAGCACCAATATATTTCCATGGACACGCCAATTTGCCCGCCTTTTTGTTCTGGCTTTTAATTCAAAACTCTTATGTTTAAAACAGTCTTTTGCTGCAACCTTTCCTTTACATTTGCTTTACATCAGCCATAAATCTGAAAGCTCAAAAGCAAACAGAAGGCTACTTTGATTTCGTCGAGGCAAAAGAGTGAAATCCAGGCAGAATATTTTCCCGGATTTTAAATCCAGTGACATTTTGAAACGTTTTGTTTGCGAGCTGAACCCGAATAATTTTTTTTTCTTTTTTTTTTTGGGATACTGCCGTCAATGTAAGCACCACTTCCAACCTCAACTCCTGGTTTTTCTAAACAATTTGCTCTGCCTTCTACACGAGCCGATTTCCTCCATCCCTCCTCCTACCTGCTTTGCACCGGTGACTAAGTGCTCTCTCGGGGCAGCCTAGAAATACGCTGAGATTCCTCACGGATCACAGCTGCTTAGCACGAGGAATGTGAGCTGTAAGGATCCCTAACTCCATAAAAACTATCCCTTTTTCCTCGTTGTGACATCCTCCTGCCAAACCCGCGGCGCCGGGGTGGGCTGCGAGGGGTTAAGGCAGCCTCAGCCCTGCCCACGGAATCCCCCCACGGTGCTTGCAAAGCTAAAAATAATCATAAATTGCTTCCCCAGGTACCATTTCCCTGCCCCTCGGGGGAATCAATCACAGCATCAAAGGGCTCCGGCAGATGCAGAAAGACACGTGCTTGGACGGAGGCACAAATCATGTAGTCAGCAACCCCCCCTTGCCACCCGTTTGGGGTTTTTTTTGTTTGGTTGTTTTATTTCTTTAATTATTTTTAAAGTTTTGTGTTATTTTTTTTTCCCCAGCTTTGCTCAGGAATGAGTGGCAGAAATCTCAAATTTAATTTAATTAGCACCTCCTCCCTGCCTGGAAATGGCTTTTCTTCAACGCTGACGGTTTCATCTTTTGCTAAGCTTCCTTTGGCTAACATTGACTACTTCCCTCTGTGTTTCTAATGGACCTGAAAGACTCTTGTTACATACTTTATTTGTGCTCCAGCACCAGCAAAGATAAACTAAAAGCTGCTGGGAGAATAGACCCAGCTGGCAAAGGGATGCTTTTTCTTTCTCTCCGCCCTAGAGAGATACCATTTCGCTGCATTTTTTAATTGTACTTATTCCTCGGCAATCGGCGGCGGCAGTGACACTAGATGGAAGGCGGCGTTAAAAAAAGCCCCGCGCGCGGCTGCAGAGCCGTAAATCAGCGGCTGCGTGGGACGAGAGCCTCCGCGAAGCTCTCGGCGTACGCTGCTAGCGGAGCCGGGGAGGCTTCCCAAACGCAGAGGTCACCTCCCGCTCTTACAAGCCCCCCCGGCATGTTCAGGGCAGAAGAGAAGCTCCCAGACCAACAGCCGGACTTGCAAATCCACTTGAATACAACAGGCAATGAGCGCGAAGGGAATAACCTGCCCGCTCAGGTGTCCCTTTCCACCCAAAAAATACCCACGCGAACCTCCTCCTTCATGCAAGCGGCAGCAGCGGCCTCGAATAATCCCTCCTGCAAGACGGGAATTCGTTGCTCTAAATATATACTACTTAATACTCTAAATAAATGCCCTAAGCGCACGTTGCCGGAGAGAGCGAGGAGAGCCGGCACCGCCGCGCGCGTGGCCAAACGAAGGCACCTCGATGGGCGCCGCGGGCTCCGCCGTGCTGTGTCGTAACAAGCGCGCGGCGTGTTCGCTGACGGAAGGATGGGTCGGCTTTGGGAGGGCTGGTTAGAGCACGCCGGCTCGGGATTAAGGTGCATTAGAGGCTCCTTGTGAAATCAGTGCGGACCTTGCCCGCAATCGGGGCACCAAGGTTACTCTCGTGATTAGCTCGGAAAAACAGAGGTTTATATAAACCTTCACTGTTGCTCAGTGAAGTGATGTAAAAGAAGTATTTTCAAAGCAGCATTTGATTTCTCACTGAGAAACGGACCCCTTAAACACTTCTGCCTCAGTTTTGAACAGGTTTGGGGAGCTCCACGTTGTGCTGGCCAGGAGGACTCGCAGGTGTCTGATGAAAACGCTGCATTTCTATGGGAAAAATTCACGTGAGTATTTACAATCGTCTGCTTTCAGAGACATTTTCATCAGAGAAAGGGAAAAGAAAAACAAATCTCACTTGACCGTGCCCTTGGCTCCAGCAGGCTGCTATTTAACCCCTTTGTCACCCATGATGTTTTACTGGGGGGTGAGTATAGTCACTTGTAAGCATATAGCATCAACCATATCAGCATATAGCATTGATATAAGCATCAACCACAGTGCTGTTAACCACGACGCTGGGAATGGATTTGCACTGGGGAGCAGGACGACAGCCAGACTGGGGACTAAGCCCCATCGTGCCCAGCACGGCACGACGGAGGGAAGGGAAAGCAAGTGGAGACAGAGCCCGGGTCTCCTCGTTCCCAGGCAGGGTCTCCTCCCCAGCCAGCGACTAAAATTATCCAAGGGATAGCTGATGCCCTCCTGGGCACAACCAAGGCAGGACAGAGCCGCAGCTGCCGAGAACTTGCAATATCCAGAAAGCACAGACTCACAGAGACATGGCCAGCAGGAGCAAAGCAGACACAACTGCATCCCTCCCTCCTCTTCCTCTAGCAACTTGGAAACGCGGTACCCGCTCTTGCATCCTTCCCTCTCTGCTCTCCAACCTGTGCCGCACCCCATCAAGTCCTCGCCCCGCTCTCCTCCTGGTGATGACCCTCCCATTGCCTGTTGTTCAAGCACACACACACTCAGCATTGCACTTTCTAAATATAATCCACTACCCAGCAATTACCGAGTGTAGAGAGTAGGACTGGAGTTGTATTGACTTACAAAGCCTACACAGTCGGAATGCAGCCCAAACAAATCAATGGCATATTTAGCCAAATAAATTGCTTTAGCAAGCCGATGACTCCGAGGCCTCCTTGTATTCACTGGTCTGGAAGCACATTTTACTGGAATGCCCTGTGGTTTGCAGGTAGAGCAGTTTTAAAAGCATGAGGCAAGTTAACAGCGGCGCTACGGACTTGACTTCCACATCAGCAGGGAGCTCAACCAGGTGATGTCCAAGAAGTCTCATCCAGCTTAAATTACTACACGATTCTGCCCACTTAAGGCCACGAGAACGTGGCCCCAGCTGTTGGCAACCACTCCCGGTTTTTCTCTCTTCCCTGTTAAAATCTGATGGCGAGAAAGGATGAGCGACACCGTACTGGGGCTCATGGCTCTTGCACAAAAAGCAGACGGGAAACCGAGGCTGCCGAGGAAGAGGAGGTAGCAGGGAAGAACGGTATTGAAGGGGTGAGTGGAAACACAAGCAGGCGTAGCTCAGCTCTTCCACAAAAGCCAGCTCCTTCTGAAATAGCAAACCCAGTCACTTTTGCAACCCGTGGCTCCCAGTTTCAATTCTCAGCCTAAGAGCCGGAGCAGACGTTGGACCACTTGCACTCGGAGACTCTCTCCCTTCCCCAGTCCTTAAGCCCTCCCACTGACACGGACTCGGTGGCAGCATGTCGACCCTGCCATGGACAGAGCCAGGTTGCAACAGTCACTGTGCAAGCACCAAACAGGTCCCTCAGCAGACAGGATCCGCTTTTCCCGTAGCTTTGTGTCCAGGGAGCAAAAATTATTTCCCACGCAGAAGCAACAAGTCAAATAACCTAAGTACTTGAGGTCATCTTCTCCAAACCCTTTAAAAATATACATTATTAAACAGGCAAATGTCAGCAGAAAACATAATTTGGAAAGAAAGACTCAAAATGTTTGTTTTGAAAAGTGGTTTTGAAAATGGATATTTTCCAGGCTTTTTAATTTTTCCTTTTCTTTCTTTCTTTCTTGGATGAAACTCTTCACCAGATTTGGCAGGGCTTCACAGATGGCGCTGGCCGACCCACAACTGAATTTTCAGAGAATAAGCTATTTGTCCAAAAGAAGAAAACATGCCCAGATTTGCTAGGCTCCGACCCTCTCCCACGCCGCTCTCCCTGCCGCGGCAGCCGTCGGCTCGCCCACCCCGTGGCAGAGGCTCCAGCAAGAGACCGCGCGGAGGAAAGCGCCTCTCGAGCAGGCGAGGAGCTTTTCCTTCATCAGCACATGGATGCAGATGGGCAAGGAGCATCCCTCGAAAGAGCATCTTCTGCCGTGAGCGGTGGAAGACGCAACAGCACCCGACGCCTTTTTGCACTTTGCTTCTCCCCGTGCTTCATGAGGAAGGGTATTTGCACCAGACAGGGCTGTTTTCTTGCTGAGCAAGTTCCTTCGGTCTCTGCTGCCCGCGAACGCGACGCAAAGCTTCTGATTCGCGAGTAAACAAACGGGCTGTTTAAGATTTGCTCTATCGCTGGGCAAATCCTTTTCGATTCCGGGCCTCTGGAAGCGGAGCCAGTCGAGGAGACTAATCCCGAGAGCCCCTGTTCGGCCAGCTCGGCGCCGAAGCTGTCTGCAGGGTTGATGCTCAGGCAGATGTGGGTGCTCGGCACCCATCAGGATGTAGCCCACAAGCTTGCCCTGATCTCCGAGCACCTCCAGGAGAGCTGGGAGATGCTTTTTAATGCCACTTAGGAACCTCTTTGCAGCCCACGGCAGGAAAGGAGAGCAGAAAGTGCCACCTCTCTGCCCGCGGGCGGGCGGGAGGAGACCAGCACCACGTGTTTTCACAAGACAGGGATGCCAGCGGCTCGCCTTACCGCCACGATGCCGCAATCCCAACGGCAGCCCAGCTCCAACCTCACACTCCAACCCCCGCCAAAACCATGCTGCCACGACCTTGCTGCTTGCAGCAGGAAAAAAGGACGATGGGGACGGCTGGCACTGGGGTGCAGAGGGACCGTGGCTTGTCCTCTGCTTCTCCTCAGCACCCTCTGACGGACCAAACACCCACCAGACCTAATCCTGACCTCCTTACTGAGACGACACTCAGCCCCTGATCCCCAGCTAGGGAAACGAGGGGTGCTTAGCCGTGCCTCGGATGGGAAGTCTGGATCCCGCAATGCGTGCCGAAATCCCTGCTTAGCTCGGATTCCCTGCGGTTTTGGGGGCAAGACAGAGAAAGGAGGGTTGGCGCAAGTATTTAAGGCCCTGGAGAAGCAGATAGGCACCCAGTGGGATTTTCAAAAGAAGACATGAGAATCGGGGGACGAAGGAAAGTCTTCCCTGATCTGACCCTCAGCTCCATCAGTCCCATGCAGACACGGCAGCATAATGGCATTGTCAGGAGCGACATGGTAATAGCTGATGCGCAGAGACAAGCGAGGACTCGATGCAGCTCGGTGGAAGCCACCACACGGCGATGTCACTTGCGGCAGCGGAGAAGCTAGCTGTCGGTGTTTGCTCACCGACAATATGTTCGTCAGGATTTGGCCTCGTCTCTCAACTAGAAGATTTCCTTATGGAAGTTCCTCTGCAGGCAGCAACGCCACAGAAAGACGCACGGTGGGATCAGTCTGGCATCCAAAGCTCCCAAAGAAAAGGCACGGCCGGTGCTCTAGTCACCTCCTCTCCATCAGATCCATCTCTTGGTAAATTAAGTATTGCTTCAAATAATTTAAATATTTTTCCCTCCTTGCCCGCAGTGCCCTGATGCTGCTGATATTGAGCTACCCAAGGCCCAAAAGAAGTGCTTTGATGTTGGGTTTTGTTTTTCTTTTTTTTTTTTCACACTGGCACTTAAAAAAAAAAAAATCGACTAAAAATCTATTTCTGGTTATTTGTGTTTTTGCTTCCTGACAGGTTCACACCTTTGTTGTCCCTTCAGAGGATGCATCAAACACTTGTGATGTGCCAAGTGACCTGGAAGCAGCCCCAGCTTGTGCTGTGAGATGATACCCAGTGCATGAGAAGCAGATGCAGCCTCGTCTTCCCAGGAAGCGCAACGGAGCCACATCCACCCGGAGGGCTCCGCTCCCAGCAAGTGCCGGCAGCCCCATTTTACGACTAGCACAACGCAAAGCCCGAGGAACTAGGAGGATTTTTACGCTCTTGAGAAGTACCGCATGGCAGCTAGCAAGCGAAGTCTATTTTTTTTTTTCTTATTTTAAACCTAGAGGACAGATACAACTTAGCTGTGCAGCGTAAGCACAGCCAGGGAGCTCAGCCTGGAAGGAACGCACCCCCCATCCCGCAGCTGAGCCCCCAACCCCACCTGCAAAGTCAATTTACTGCTTGGGTTTATTAGTTGGGGAGAAAATTCCCCATCCGTGGAGGCGTACGGGGAGGAGGATCGTAAATCTGTCCGCTGCTGCTCCTGATGCCTCCCCGGGGCTGGCCGCAGCCGGAGGGGGTCCGTGCAGCCGAGGGAGCCGCACGCAGCTCTGCGCGGTTGTTGGAGTGTCTGATCAACTGTGGAGAGTTCGCACAGCTTGGGAGGAAATTAGCTCTTCCAACTCATTTCTACAATTGCCAGCTCTTCCTTTTAGCCCCCTGCCTGGGCTCCTTGGAAGAACCGGCTTTGCCCATAAAAGCAGCGGAGCAGTTACTGTAATGTCCAGGGACCCCAAATGTTGCTCTATCCAACGCTGTCAATAAAAAAGGCAAAAACCTGCTCCCGTGGGCACTGCAAAGTTCACCCCTTGGGCCCATGGGGCTGCCCACAAAGGCGCCTGGTCTTAAATTGATCTGAATTTCTGCAACGGCTCCCAAATCTCCAGTAGCCTTGGACCCAGCCGGTGGCTCGCTCCAGTTTGCAAGGGGAATGGTGATGCCCCTCCGACAGCAACGCTTCTCACGCCCGGGACGACGAGTACCCGCACACCATGGGCTGTCTTCCACGCCTGCAAAGATGTGGGCTGGGAAGCCAAGGGGATCCGGGGAGCCCGACAGGCACATCAGGCCCGAGGCCACGCACCGTTTTCCCCTCTCTGCTTCTGTTGCGCGGCATCCCATAATATCGCGTCCATTTGCAGATTGCACTTTATTGGTTTTTATTTGGCAGCCTTGCTTGACTCTGCCCTTTAATTTATCCATTATACATTCTGATTAATTGGCCGATAAAGCTCTGTCCAGTTTTTTAAAACAAATTCCCAGTCCATTTGCTTTTAGTGGAACTGCGAACAAGCAGTTTAACTCATTACATTATAGTGCTCGTGCTTAAGGTTCACTCTGGAAGAAGATATTTCAGGATCATACATATGGAGAACAGCTCTGATCTGCACTAATAACCCCTCAGAGGGCTGGGGCACGGAGCTGGTTAAGGAGAGATCCCTGGGAGCTGCACGGGAACGGACCCTTCCTCCTGGTGGTCCTTTGCCCAGCAGCGTGGCAAGCTTTCTATCCATGCATTGACACCGTGTTCGTGATTCGTTCCCATAAAATGAACGTTTGCACCTCTCTTTTTCTGGGCTTCATTGCCCAGCCGCCCTCCTTGGCAACGAGCCCTCCCCAGGCTCCCTTTCCTCCCATATACCCTCTTTTAGGGCTGGGAAAACATCTCCTTAAGCCGTGCCGGAGCCTCTTCCCAGCCCACCTCCGTGGTGTCGCCTTCGAAGCCCTCGCCGGTAGCTCCGTCACCAGATTTCGGGCTGCCAGCACGGTACGGCCGCGGCGGCAACCCCTGGTACCCAGATATCCTCAGGCACAAACACCTCCGCCTGTGCAGCTCTTCTTCCGGAGGAGGATTCACGCCGCCCGCTGCGGATGCCTCCTTGGGCATCCCTTGCTCCCACGCCGCTACCTGCTTGGTCTGCAGAAAATCCCTCTTTTTCTCAGCACCCAAAGCCCCAGGTGTAAACCGGCCAGACCCTATTACAGGCGCAAGTGAGAAGCGACACACGCAGAGGTGGGAGCGAGGGGGGAAGAGAATTAATTCTGCTGGGGTTGGCTTTTAAAAAGCGTGAAAGGAAGAAAGAAAACTAACCGGAAAGCAAACGCCATTTCCCCTGAATATGAGACCAGGAGTGAATAAGCGATGGACTTCCACAGGGCGCCTGAATTCCCGTCCGTCAGCCTCGCTGCCTTTTCTCCCCTCGAAATGTTATTATCTATCAGTCTCCTGGCGTGAACAGGACTGGGTGCATCTCTCCGTCTCACTAGCTCAGCTGATAAGCTTGACAGACCTGGGCACTGGTGACAGCATTCACATTTCCAGTGGATAAAGTGCCATTTACATGAGGCAAGCGCCGGTGATTTTCCATCAGCCGGGACAGAATGAGGATGGGAACAGCTTGTAAGCTTCTCCTGTGGAGCAGCGTTTGTTTTTTTTTTTTTTTCCGGTTTGCTTTTTTTGTTGTTGTTGGGTTTTTTTGGTTGGGTTTTGTGGGTTTTTTTAAGGGCAAAATCTGGACTTTCTCCTCCACTCAGATTTATAAACAGCACCATGAACAAGGCCCTGGCCCTGATTAAAATTCCCAGCATGCCAGAGTTTGCAAAAATCTCCGGACCAAAGCAAAAGAAGCTCAGGGGAAAGTCTGGCAACCCATTATATCTGGCTGTTGTCGAGGGAATTAGAGGGGAATTTGGCATGCTCCCTTTTTCCTTCCTTCGGACTCACGCCTTATATTTTTCAAGGATCCTTCTTTAGACCACACTGCTTTCTTCTGGAGGAGCTGGTTGGTTTTTAATGTTCCCTTTTGTCTTGCTGACACTGCCGCTTTCTTCGCCTTTCACTTCGCAAAGCGTTGCCTTCTTTAGGCAGGAACAACCAGCAGCCAGTTCCCACCAGGGAAACCAAGGGGGGCTGGGGAAAACGCGTGGTCGAGACACATTCCTTCACTACCAGTCTCCTTCCACCTTATGTCTTCAAGTTCTCCATCCTTCTGCCCCAGGCAAGCTCGACCCCTCATTACTTAAGAGAGAGAGTGGCCCACACAACCCTTCTGGTCCAGTTGACCTCGTTTTGGCCCATTCCACCACGGGCGAAGAGAAGAGGGTCTGCAAGGCAGGGAGCCGTCTCCAGGGCTGGCACGGGGGACCAAAGGGGCTGGGGGATGATGCAGTGCTAGGATGTGTGAAATAGCTGCCAACCCACTCACAGAGCCCTGCTCGGCGGCTCATCCCCCCCAGCGCCCAGACGAGTCACGTCGCGAGCAGTCACGCCACCAACACAAGTAAAACTTCATCCCCGGCAAGCGTGATGGAAGCAATAAAGATCTCCGACAGCACTGATAACCGCCAAGGTCACCAGCTTAAGGGCACGCTCCTCTCTGACAACCCAGGCTTTATTGACTTTAAAAAAAAAAAAACAAACCAGCTCTATTTTCTTTTTTTTTTTTTAGTTCATCCACAAACTTATTTGCAGGAGGGTCCCAAAGCCAGGAAGATGGATCCCCATCCAACGACTGCTTTAGCTAATCACTATAATGTTCAGAGGACCCGGTTAGCCCGGCGATGGACGTGGCTCCAGGGAGGAGATGAGATTCGGACAGAGCTCAACGGCAGCAGCCTTGGAGGTTCACGCATGGCAATGCTGGAGCTAAGGGCAAAGCACGGCCGACAAACCTTGTTTTGGACTGGAACCAACCAGCCACCCACCTTTTGGCAAACGAACAGCACGACTGATTAAAAGATGGGAAAATCTCTTACACACCATTTTTTCTTTAAATTATACGTGCAGGAAGACTCCACATTCAGGAGGTTTTTTAGCAGAATACTAAACCTACCTATTGCTCTACATATGCACCTTCTTTTCTAATGGGGAAAGTATCTAGATGAGGGGAAAACCCCACACTTTTACCATCGCTCCTGTTCCTCTTAACTCTCTACAAGCAGAAACCAAGCATTTACAGGAAGGACTACAGGACACAGCCATAGGCGAGGCAGTACAGAAATGCAGTACGAGCTCGGGAACAGGAGGGGGAGTAGCAACAGTGGAAGAGGAAAAAGTAGGAGAGATTTCACGTTTCTTCTGCCCGGTTTTATCTAGGTACCAGCCCATCACTGCTGTAAAGTCATCTGCCTGGACACCAGCCCGGTGCTGGGGACAGCACGGATGCGCCAAGCCGTTTCCCACAGCGTTCACCCCAGCTACTGCCTTTGGCCAGAGGGCACAGAATCATAGAATAGTTTGGGTTGGAAAAGACCTTTAAAGGTCACCTAGCCCAACCCTCCAACCTCCAGCATCCACAGGAGCTGCTCTGACTTCACACCTAAGTCCTTGCTGGAAAGGGCAACATCTACCTCCCAGCTCTCCAGAGGGGTATTCGCCCCCAGGGGCGCAGCTGGGTTTCCAAGGGTATTATCCAAGGATAACCGCAGGTCCCGTATCCGAGGAAAGGCTGCTCTCCCCGGGGTTGGGCACAGCATGGGTGGGAGGCTGCTGACCACAGGAGCCGAGCAGCGGCCGCGGTGTTTCTTTGCCTCAGTCATTAATCATAAGGACACAGGACAGGTTTACGGTTACTCCAAGCGGGCGGCGAGCCAGTCGGAGGAGGAGGGAGATACCCCTTTCGCCTTGTCTCCTTCAGGGAGAGGAGACAAGGGCTACTTTTGGAAACGCCAGAAGTCAGGAGAAGCCTTTGGCTCCATCCCCTTCCTCGAGCCACTCCGGCAAAGCCCAGGACCAGCAGCTACCAAAGGAAGAAGGAGAAATCTTCTTCCCTTCTTCCCCCCCGCAAAGCTCCTCCCGGCACGGCAGCACCAGCCCGGCAAGCGGCTGCGCGGGGAGGAGCTGCTCGATGGAGAAGCTCGTCTTGCTCCCTCCTCTCCTAAAACCTGCCTGGGCCAGCCCCTCAACATCTGCCGTGCTTCTCCTCGTGCCCCTCACCTGCTGTTCACACAGACCTCCCCACCCATCTCCGGGCCACCAGCTGCACTGGTTTTTTCCACCAGCCTCCTCCTCCATCCAGCCCTGCAGAGCGTCTCCATTCCCACGTCCTCCCGCTGCCGGACACAGCGAGAGCTGGTGGGGCTGCGACCTCAGGCCGTTTATTCAGCTGCAAAACCAGGATTTGGGAGACATGATGCTCAAGCTCCTATTTAATTCATCCAGAGATGTGCACAGAGCTCCTGCCTGGCAGAGGGAGCGTGCCCTAACAGCACAGAGCCTGGGAGAAAAAGCTAATTTGCCACTATTTTATATTAATTCATACAACCTGCACCTGGAATCCCAACCCGTGGAAAGGAATTCACAAACCTTTAGGGACACAAATATCGCACAGAGCATGACAGCCTCGCAAACTGTACAAAATAGGTAAGAAAATCGACTCTCCGCCTTGTCGGAGAAGGCTCCAGAGCCCATGTCAGCTCTGAAACTCCTGCTTGCCTTGGTTTGCACTGCAAAAAAATAACCCCCCGGAGTCCAGACTCACAGCCGTGCCCCCAACTATCTCCCCAGCCATTCCCTCGCAAAGTCTTTCTTCTTGTCCTGGTGCTAAGAAGGGTTATTACTCCTTCCTCACAGCATGCGACAGAAATGTTTGTGCAGAGGAAAAAAATCCCCCAAGTCAGTACATTAATGTCCTGCAATGAAAAATAGATCTGTCTAAATATGCTCAAGGTAATTCAGAATACATTTGAGGTGATTTCAGGCTCTAAAGTCTGCCTGTAACAGCATTTCAGGCTGTGTTTATCAGTGCTTTCCCCCTGCACTTGCATTTTTTTTCTCCCTAGTTATTTTTAAAACATTTGCACAACAACAGAACAAAATGATCACAGCTAAGGGTAGAAATCAGCCTCACAGCAGCCTCTCCCAGCAGCTCTGGAAATTTTACCTTCCCGTTTACCAAACCCAAAGCCGTGCCTACTGCAGGCTGGGGTTCAGCTTAGGTGAAGGCGAGGAGTCTGATCACCATCCCACAGCAGTGAATCTGCAACGAATTCGTTGCAGCGAATTTTTAAGCTCACGTTTAGCACCTCAACCGGAGGATGCTCCACACGTTCCAACACGGACCAGACCCTGCTTTCTACCAGAGCGATCACACCACAGAGCCACCCAACCTCGCGCCTGCCGACAGATAAACCTTCCTGAGCCAAAGCTTGTGCGGGGTTGGGTTTAACCCCCGCGTTTGCTGCTGGGAAAGCTCCAGCACGTCCGCCGGGAGAGCTCAGAAAAGCTCCCGCGTGCGCCCCGGCCGCCGTCCCAGCCCGCCCCGCTGATCGACCGCAAGGAGACAGGAGCTGGCGAGACGACCCGGAGCGGCGAGCCGCACGTCCTAGACACGAAACATCAACGGGACCGTTCCCGGTAACGGATCACGCCGCGCAAGTTTTGCTAAAGCCCATTGCACGTGCCCAGCAGAGCTTTGGGGAACGGCGCTGTGGTCTCCCCCCAAACCGTGGAACCGCATCCTATTTGCAGAGAAAAGCAGCGCGTTGCAGCAGGGCGAGGAAACCCCGGCAGAAGCAAGCGTGCAGGCTGCTGCAGGGTTGTTTTTTTTTTTTTCTCCCTATATAATGAAGAGAAATTCGGCAACTTGTAGCCGGTTCAGATGTATTACCTGTGGCAAAGCCACCCGGTACGGACCGTGCACTAACACACTGCGGCAGAGGAGAGCGCGTCTGCGTGCCGGGCACGACTCATACGCTGAAGTACGAGCTTGGAAAAGAAACAGAGAGAGATGGCTTTGGGCTCAAGGGGACCCATCTGTTTGCGAGGAGTATTTATTTATTTATCAATTAATGTATCTATTTTACCTTGTGCTTTTGCACCATCTTGAACACAAGGAGTCATAATATCCCCCAAGCAATTCTGCCCCTTATCCATCTGGTAAACAGCCATTCCGCTTTATTTTCTTGGTAGCTTTTTTCCAGCTCTCCCGTTTCTAACGGAGCTCAAATCCACCCATTTCCCGACAAGGACATCACCGTTAATGATGATAGCAGTAATAATGACATCGCACTCGCGCAGCGTGCCTCCGCCGGCAGATTTCAACCCATTTTACAGTCACCTGCAAGCACCCATCTGAGGGAGCCAAACACGATGCTAATTTTAGAAGAAGCAAAAACTCATAGAGAGAAGCCGAGCTCTTCCTCCAGTCCCCAGACAAGTCTTTAACAGGGTTATAAATAGGAGCCAGGTCTGCCAGCACCTTTTCTCCTGGTAAATGCAGGATATCACGTGCGTGTACGCTCAGTGACATTTCCACGAGCACTTCTGCAATTAAACCCTTTCTCTGGCTTTACACCGGCTCAGTAGAATTACCCAGAGTTTTTCAGGGGCCAGAGCCCGGCGTTTGCCAGCAGAGGGAACCTTCCCATTGCCGGCTGGGAGACCGAGGGACCCTCCGGAGCTCCTCTGCGGCAGCCAGCGTCGCTTCGCCCAGCGCCGGGGCACGCACAAAGATGGTTTGGGACCCGCTCGGGCACCCCGACGCCTTTCGAGTCGGTGCAAAGTGCCGTCCTGCTGCAAATACTCGGCTGGCGGGGACGCGCACGGGCGGGCGGCGGCCGCCGGGGCACGTCCCCGCAGAGCCCGCGCTACCTGGCTATCGCTCGACAACAGCAGCTGATACCCAAGACTCCCCAAAATTAGAAGGAGCCTCTTCCCAAGGTCAGGGGGACCGTACAGCTCGCAGCCCCGTGGGCAGGGGGGTCTCTGCCCGTTGGGTGGGAGAGAGCTGCCGCCTGACCCCAAACGTAGCACGCTCAAACCCGATTTACGCGTGAGGCGTGTGGCTGCATCCGTTATTCACGCCGCTCACCCCAGGCTATAAAACATTCCTTTTAAAAAGTTTTTAAGTAAAACAGAGTCACAGAATCATTAAGGTTGGAAAAGACCTCTAAGACCATCAAGTCCAACCGTCAGCCCAACACGACCGTGCCCACTAAACCACGTCCCCAAGTGCCACGTCCACATGTTTTGAACACCTCCAGTGATGGTGACTCCACCACCTCCCTGGGCAGCCTGTGCCAACGTTTGACCACTCTCTCCATAAAGAAATTTTTCCCAATATCCAATCTAAACCTCCGCTGGCACAACCGGAGGCCATTTCCTCTCGTCCTGTCGCTCATTACTTGGGAGAAGAGACCAACCCCCACCTCACCACAACCCCCTTTCAGGCAGTTGTAGAGAGCGATGAGGGCTCCTCTCAGCCTCCTCTTCTCCAGCCTGAACACCCCCAGTTCCCTCAGCCGCTCCTCATCAGACTTGTGCTCCAGACCCCTCCCCAGCTCCGTCGCCCTTCTCTGGACACGCTCCAGCACCTCAACGTCCTTCTTGTACGACACGGGGTTAAACTATGTCCATTTCCCAGAAAAAAAAAAATTAAATTATAACATATATAACATATATATATATGTATTCTCCCCCGAATGACAGAGCTGGTGCTGCAGCAGGAGACACGCGGGATTTATAGCCTGAAACCCCAAAACAGTTGCTGACAGCATTAACTCCTGCACATTCCCATTTCCATCTCATGCACCGATTGTACTTTGCAGTTATGAAGTTGTTTCCACTTTCTCCTCCCCACCCTCTTCCTTCCCTACCATAATATTTAGTCTGCAGCTCTGCTTATTTACATACTTAATTTCAGTTCTGTTTGCAAACACAAATTAGTTTTGTGCAATTACTTTGTGCATGGACATGGAGTTTATCCGCTTCAGCGGTTTAACAACACTGAAAGTGACTGCGCAGGACCATATGGCTCTCTATATATAATCACAATATTACCTGCACGTATTAGTTACATAAGTGCTACGTTATAATTAGCGCGGTTCAAAGAGGTTCAAAGAGAAAAGGAAAGGAAAAGAGGAAAGGAACAGGGGGAAGAGGAAAGGAAAAGGGGGAAGGAGTCAGACAGAGAGGAAAAGCAGAAAAGGAAAAAAGAAAAAAGGGCGGAAAAGCAAAAAAAAAAAGGAAAAACTGAAAGAACAAAACAGAGAAGGAAAAAAACGGGGGGGAAGGAAAAAAATAACACAAAGAAAGGAAAGGCAAAAAGGATTCCCCGAACCCATCACGCCGGCAGTGTGGGAGAGCACAGCTATGCAGGAAATTGATTTTATGACAGAAGAGAAAAATCAGGTGAAAAGTTGTTTGGGTCAAATTAAATATTTTGTTCAACCAGAAAGTAAAGGATTTGTTACATTGTCAGGTTCTCTCTTTTTAGTTAGCGTGTTTGTTTAAGCTTAATAATGACAGTTTGCAACATTTTTAAAGACAAAAAAAGTAATGGAAACAAAAATCTAAATGCTTTTCTGGAAAATGAAGCAAGGTTTTCTACATCGGTTTTTTTTCTTTCCCCAACCCAAAACTGCTGGCCTAAGCTTAGTTCACTAGTACATCCAGCGGACTCAGACCTCCCTTTTCCAGGGAAATGAATATTTTTGTGAAAACCTGAAATGGGATCTACTGGATGGAGTTTTTAAACCACCCCCTTGAGTGGCTCCTGCGTGCAAAGACACGCAGGGGTTTGGGGTGGGGTTTGCAACTATCGCCAATATTTTTTCAACTTTTTTGGTGGGTTTCTTTTAAAGTCAAACCCCGAAGCAGCACGTTTTTTACTGAAAAGTATTGTAGCCACGGCTAGACGTCAGGGATCCCTAATGCCCCCCCAAAGCCACCCGCTGCTGGTGACCTCGCAAGGGGCGCCTGGGCTTTCCCATTCGTGCTCGTTCCTGCTGCCACCAGGACAATTTGACCCAAAAAGGGTGGAAATTCGGTAGGGACAGTGAGGTTCACATCCTTGACGTCCCGGCGGACCCCAAAAGCACAGGGACCGTGTCTGAGGGATGCTCTCCCGCTTCGCTCCTCCGTGGGACCCCACCTCCCCCTGCGGATTTGGCAGGGCAGGTTTTGGCCACCAAGCCCTGCCCCTCTGCGGCCCGGAGGGGCAAGTGGAGGGGGAGAAAGGACCCGGGGAGGGGGAGAAGGGACCCATCAACCACGCGGGCATCCCGGCAGCCGCGGCGAGGGTACCCGCAGCTCCAGCTCCACGGCCCATTTCACCACCGGTCCTTCCGAACGAGCGGCCAAAGGCTCCGCAACTGCATCTACGGTCTGCTAGGAAGCGGGATGAGAACGCAAATTCATCTCACGTGTGGTGAAGAGCCTCCGGATTGAAAAGCCTGCCAGCCCGGAGCGATGGGAGCCTCCGACCCACACACACAGCACCCCTGACAGCTTTTCCCCACGGCCCCTTTGGGTGCCGGGGAGTTTGAATCCCTTCACAGCTTCACCTATTCTCGTGAACCTGGCAGAAACCTTTTTTCTTTTAAATTCCCCTCTTCCCCCGCTGCTTGCAAGACGGTTTTTATTTATATAATACATTTCACATCCAAGACATCGCCGAGAGCTCTACGCAAATATTAATTACCGAGCCCTAGGTGGTAAATTATAAATATCCGTTCTCTCAAGATTAAAAATCCTACGTTTAATAATAATAAAAAATAATAAAAATAATAAAAAATAAAAATAATAAAAATAAAATAATAAAAATAAAATATAATAAAATATAATAAGAATAATGATGATGATAATGATGGTGGCGATAATAATAATAATAATAATAATAATAATAATAATAATAATAATAATAATAATAATAATAATACTAGGCTGCACTGTGGCACATAAGGTGCTACATGAAGGAGTACTCCTTTGCTCCAGAGCTGCAATAAAACACACTAGACCCCAGCGAACTTAAAGTAAAGAATGACCAAGGGTCGGCGCTTGGCGGCCGGGCCACCAAGCCGGGCGCACGCACAGGCGGACGCGCGGCTCCCCACGGCAGGGCAGCATCCCTCCGCTCGTCTAGCACCGACGATACCCGGCAGGGTTCCCGCGCTACGCAGAGCATCGGAGCCCCCGACGACACGACGACGGACTCGCCGGGTACGAGGCCGGGTGTAATGCGGATGCAGCCGCTTTTCGATTCTGCTCTGGGACCTCTCATCCTTGCAGAGCAACGTTTCGGGGGTATACGTGACGCTCGTTCCCCAGGCGAAAAACAGCCACGGCTGACAGTGAGGAACGAGCGGAAGGCGCACGGCGGAGATAAGGGCCCGCGGCGATGAGAGCCCCGGCGTCGGCTCTGCTCGGCCCTGGGGCTGCTGCTGCCGCCGGGTCCAAACGCAACCAAGCCAAACCCAACGGACAACCCAGCTCCAAACCCTTCGGGCTACCCTGCCGCGACGGCGCAGGACCGCTAACGTGGGACGGCTGAAGCCCACCCGCGAGCAGACGCGTGTCGAAGGGATGCGCCTTCAACAAGAAGAGGAGGAAGAGGCAAAGCTTCCTCCTCTCGGTCTTTTGATCTCCTGCCACAACACACGTCAGGCCGCGCTGACGCTGTCAACCCCCAAACGTCTCGTCGTTGTGGCCTTTGCAAGACTCACCGGGTTTCTCCCAGTGCTCAAACAAACCCGCAAGCCACAGTTCGCCTCCGAAACCCCAGTACAGGAGCAATTTGCTGCAATTCTCGCTCTCTGCAGCCCTGCCCAGACCCGCTGGGCTTCGGTTCGAGTGCTCAAGTCATCGCTTCCAAGCTGCGGACGGTACAAACAGGGCGGATCTTTTAGGGCTTGGGATTTTTAAAAAATTATTATTATTATTATTATTTATTTATTTTTAAATTTTGATTTCCTTTGTTGCTGCCCGCTGGCCTCCCCTTTTTCGCGTAGATCAGAGCAATCAAGGAAGAGGACAAAACCCCAGCTTCCCAAAGCGGGAGAGGCAGGCAATCAGAGCTAGTGGAAAGGACACGCCGGGAAGTCAACGAAGATTGGAAATAACATTTACAAAACTGGGGCTCAGCAGGCCCAGGGTACTTTGCCTGGCTGTTTGAACAGTGTGTGCTCCTCTTTCCCTTTGAGTGCAGCAAACAGCTGGTCCCTAAGTAAGGGTACCTGAGGATAATAATGCTGGTGATGATCACTGCGGTATCCTTCCCGTGCTTCCACCGTGATTTCTGCTTGCATCGCTAGCAAAGTCCGTGCAGCTGATTCTGTACACGGGGGGGTGTTTAACGGTTTGCCTCTCTCTGCTTAGCCACCTCCACGCCAAACCCCAGCGATGTTTTAAGCACCTCCAGCCGCTCTCTGTCCCCATACCTGGCTTGCAGCAGGGGCCAACGGCTCTGCAAGGGGCAGGCAGGAGGCCGGACACAGCAGCCTCATGGCACTCTCCTCCTCATTTTGCACAAAATATTAAGCAGAAATGGACAGTGGCTCAGTTTGCCACTTAATTTCAAAGGCTGGTGCCTCCAGCTGCCTCTTCAAACCACCCTTGTAGAGGAAGGAGGTTTAATTTGGCATTCATTTAGCAAGAAAAGCATGGGTCCTACAAAAAATCATGAACAAAATGTCATAACTATTTACTGCTCACCCACAGCACGATGCCCACTGGGTTGCTACTGCAGCGTTATTCAGCATCCTCCCCAGTACACACATCCCGTCCCCAAGGAACAGCCACAGTAAAGCACAACACATCTTCAGAGGAACGAAGGGGAGAGACGCAAAGAGAAGGACAGGGAAAAAACATCTCCAACTAGAAGAGTATTTGATTTAAAAAGGAATCTCTCATATATATTCGTGCAAAGAACAAGAGTAACCATTACTTCTCAGACAGATTGGAGGTTTCACATGGAAAAAGCCCGCCGTGTATCCCTTTTTCTGCCTCAGCACGATGCCTTGGAGCAGAGCCTACGTGTCAGGAAAGCTTTTGCCCATTTTGGCTGCCGCTGCCACTGCAGAGGAGATGGAGAACTTTGGCCTACCAAAATACCATCTACTCATCCGTAGCCCAGAGCCTGGTTAGCTACACAGCTCCCAAGGAGCAGAATAAGTAGGACCTCCTATAGAATACAGGAGGTCAAGGCATATGAGGAGCAATAATAATACCTATAGCCCTAACGGCTTCCTCCCAGCCCTCATCTCCCCTCAACCAGCCGTACTCCCTGTTTCTCCTCCTCCAGCCCCAGCTGTGGTCGATGGGTCCAATTTCACAGCTGCTCAGTTCCAAATTGAGCTTGTGCTTCCCAGCTGCACTTGGACTCCTGCATTTGTTTGCCATCAGCTTTAATTAGGAGAGGTTACATCGCCTGACACATCCAACCCCCTGCTCCAGCTCCTCCAAGGCCACCTTCCTCACCCGCTCCATGATGAGCAGCTTGAAAGCTTGCAGCCACTGCCTTGGACCCATCTCCTCATCTCCTGCCCTGCCAGCTAGGAAAGGGCATGGCGTGAAGGCATATATCCCCCTGCCCCACCTCTGCCGGGTCTCTCCCTGCCCGCTCTTGCTGAGCCGTGATGCAGAACTGAGCTGGAGAAATCAAACCTGATTCCAATCTTATTATCCAACACGGCCCGATCAGCTGAGACAGCGACATTTATCACATTAATAGGAATGATAGAAGAAAACTGGGATCCTGTCCAACAAGAGCACTTTATCACATGTTGCACTGTCTTACAAATCCAATTATCGCCAGCCGAAGGTCTTAGCGGCCCTCCAAGAGTGGCTCTGGAAATCTTAAAAGACTATAAAAGCACTTGTCCAGAGCTTGCGGTATCTCCTTTGCCAGGGCATGGGATGAAGCATCACGTGCTTTTCAGGAGACTGTAGCAGCTTCAACCCTTAAGAGAGAAGTCCAGAAAAGGAGGACAGTTGTCACTAGGAAGCAACAACTTCACTATCCGAGTAATAGGACAAGAGGAAATGGCCTCCAGTTGCGCCAGGAGAGGTTTAGATTGGGTATTAGGAAAAATTTCTTTACTGAGAGTGTGGTCAAACATTGGAACAGGCTGCCCAGGGAGGTGGTGGTGTCACCATCCCTGGCGACGTTCAAAAAACGTGTAGACGTGGCACTTTTATGGTGTTTAGTGGGCACGGTGGTGTTGGGTTGACGGTTGGACTTCATGACCTTAGAGGTCCTTTCCAACCTTAATGATTTTGTGATTCTAAGACTCCCACAGTGGCAGGGGAGAAGGAAGGAGAAAGCCAGATGCAGCCAGCCCGGCTACGCGGCATGAGGAAGGGGAGCACACCACCGACAGAGCAGGGACACAAGCAATGCTCTCCCCGCCAAGCCACATCCCAGGTGTGTCCTCTGCCTCAGGATGCTGCCCGAAGCCTGGGGATTTGTCCGTGCAAAGCATGAGGTGCCACCCAAAGGGGAAGCATCAGGAGTTTGCTCCCATCTCGCTGGTTTTCCAGGCTGAGAGCACTTCCAGGAACAGACTGCGACAGGCACGATGTCAAAGGACTTTGCTGCTCGCTTGGCCTTCTGGCCTGTCTCGCTACGAAAACACTCCAGCAAAGCTTTTCTCAGTTCTCGATAAATGAGGAACAGTCAACCGAGCATCAATTCCCTTATTTTCCTTCAGCCGTCAGTCATTAAGATTTCATTCCAGCTTGATCCAAAATGATTTTTTCCCATTTTCAATATTGCAAACGAAGCAAAAAGCAAAAAATTTGTTTCCCCACCCTCCCCGCCTTGCTCTAATGATTGTACCTTAAATAATTTATCAACTCCTTTTCTATACTCCTGCCCTTCACTCACCATTACCTAAGTATGCTTCAGCATTTCTCCTTCTGCCCCACTTCAGCTACTGCTTGTGGTCAGAAATGATGACCAGGGGAATTCATCGCAGCGGGACAGGCTTTTCATTTCATTCTACTCCACTGAGCATCAAGAAACAACAGCTCCTTATTTTTACCATCTCCTGCCCCACGCAGTCATTCTGCTATTCCCCCGGGCACACGCGGCACGGAGACACCTCCGAAAGCCACCGCAAGTTAAGCATCTGGGCACCATTTGTGCCTCGTCTTTGAAAACCTCCTTTTAACTTCAGCGGGATGCTAAGGCCAGACGAGCGTGATGACAGGAGTGAGACAGACAAGGTGCAGGGCGGTGGAAAATCCCGGCCGTTGTCTTCAGCCACATGAGCGTGCAGCGCTGGCTTCCCGGCAGCCGAGAGGAACAAATTGTCTTGTTTGTGCTTCGCCAGTACAGGGTTGGCACGGGTACAACAGGGGAGTGTTTGCTTAATTTTGCACTGGCTTTTACGATGGGTGCAAGGGAGCTTGGAGAGGGCTGGGTTGGGAGGCACCTCGTCTCACCTCGAGGGGATGGAAAGCCCCACCACTCTGGGTGAGAAGGACCAGGACAACGTGTTCCCCTCGGCTGCTCTAACCTTTGAGGGGTCCCTAACAGCTCTGCCGATGGCTGTCCTTCATCCTGCTGCCATCAGTATGGGCAGATTTTGGGGATAAAGCCAGAAAGCATGGCCCAACTTCGTGGGCGCGGAGGCAGAGGTGACACAGGCTCGACCGGATGGGGCTAAAGCATCACTTGGATCCTGCCATAGAGAGATGGTCCATCATCAGGGCAGGAGATGGGGACTATGGCAAGGGACGTATTCTAGCCGTGATACAGCACAACCCCTACTCGGATACGCAGTTCATGGGCACAGAGGCTTTCCCGGACGGTGGTTCACCATCTTACACAAGCACAGCAGGTCCCTATAATCTGGATTACGTCCACCCGCAGGAAACCCGCTCTCCAAGCAAAAAGCTGCCATGAAGTGAGCTTTACCCAGCTGAAGCCTGCGAAAGCAGAGCAGCTACTGCCTCACGTCATCTCCGGTTGGTGCCACCGTGAATCCACGCATCCCCGACCCACAGAGCCGACGTGGGTATCTCTCTCCTCATCCACACCCCACATTTCCAGGCGTTACTGCTAAATAAAGCAACAACCAGACAAATTGCTCCGGTCCTCTACAGGGTCCCCCCTTTTGTGGCACGAGAGAGCGAGCAAGGTGCTTATCTGCACCTAGATGGCATTGCCGGGAAGCGAGGGGTCTCCATCGCGCTGCTCGTAGATATTTAAAGTGATTTAATGGTTGTCATTCATTATTAATCATGGTTATTAGAAGGACGCCTACAAACACATGGAGAATGGGATCTTGCGAGGCTAGACACTGCACAAACACTGAGCAGAATAAAAAGGTCCCTTCTAGGAAAAGCCCTCTTCTGATAAGACAACAGCACTTGCGGGAAATATTTTGATTTTTGGGGGCAGGGTAAGAAGAGAGGCAGACACACATTTCATAAAAGCTTTTCCAGCTTTTCATCCTGGCGTGTTTCATGGCTGCGTAGTCCCAGCAGGATTTGCCGCTCTCCTCTGCTTATTCACGTCGAGGTGGCCTGGGAGCCCCTACAAGGGACGTGAACCCCACTATACAGGCTGAGATAAAAAAGATGCTCTCTGCCTCCAAGCATCACCCTCCAAAAGACTCCTGGCAGGTATAGAACTAGTGAATTCACAAGGCAGTGGAGAAAAAAAAAAAAACAACCCAAATTTGCAGAGCACCGGGAATGTTCAGGGCAATAAAGAGAGTTTTTAACAAGCGCCATAATGGAAATTTATGTCAGGGTCCACAAAATATTATAAGAAGGTAGCTTATGCAGCCCTTGTATTAAAAACAAAATAAATTATATTATCCTAAAACACCAGATGAAATTATAAAACATAAAAAGAAACGGAACATACCTGGCTCCTTCCCTGGCAGCACGGGCACAACCCAGCTCTGCGCCCCTGCCCCAGCATCCCACCGCTGGATGCTGCCCCTCACAAATCACTTTGCTCCTTTCTCTTAATTAAAACCTGCTTTTAACCCAGATGCCTTTTCCCGGCGTGGGATCCGTGGCCGTGCCGAGCGCGCGAGGGTCTCCCAGCTCTCCGGCCCGTTTCTCTGCCCCGGGAGGGCTGAGGGACCTGGGGGTGGGCTGAGAAATGAGACACAGCGGATGCTATCGCACTTCCCTGGGAGACTACCCCATTTTCTCTCCGTAAAACATCTCCCGCACCCTTCATTTTTCACAGCTGTGCGGGAAAAGAGCAAGAGGGAAAAGAGAAGAAAAATCCCAAAGCTCAGCCACCGCATGTTTTTCGGCCTCTCGAGGTTTCGCTCGGCTTCGGGGATGGCAGAAGGTGCTAGGGCTGGTTGTTTGATGCAGTTTCTTTTCAGCCCGTAAAAGCACTTACAAGGCAGATTTTCTTCCAATTCCAGAGAGCTCTGCACACCGATGCCAAAAGCTCTGGTAAAAGGAGCTGTCAGGGCACATTATCCAGAGGGGCTGACGCCTCTGGAGAAAGGAAAGTTGAAACTATAACCACCGAACGAGCTGTGTGTTAAAAGAGAGAAGGACGCAATCAAGAATTTTAAAATCCATTTGGAGGTTTGCTGCTCGATTTTGGATGGACTGACAACACACAGGCAAGGCGTCGAGCTTTTTATCTCTGCTGCAACCACCGTCCAGCGGCATTGCCTCCTAAAAGGTGGGATTTGTCTTTCTGACCGAGGTTTCTAACAGCGTGGTGTTTATATCGACGGCAGTGGTCTAAGGTCCTCCTGCTAATCCTCTTCAACACCTGACACAGGCTGGGTGAGCTCCTCTCGGAGATGCTCTCTCCTCACCCCCCAACAACACTTACAGCTCCGCACTTCGGTCAAATGAATTTTGTCCCGAGCACACAGTTGGGCCAGTGGCAATGGAACAACGTTTTCCCAAAATTTACAGCGCATCCTTCGTGGTCTCTGTCAGCAGCCTGGTTCAGAAAAGCAGCACCGGAGCTGGTGCTTCATCTCCTGTGCTATTACCACCCGTACGACGACGGCACCCTCAGCTACGTCTCCTGAGACCAAAATCCAACGCACCAAACAAAAACGGGGAGACTCGAAATTGGCCACCCCCCAAAGCAGAGCGATTTTCGCAGCGTGTGCCTGCCTCTGCCCGTGGACAGCCACCACCCGCTGCGCAGGACGCAGCAGAAACTATCAAATAACCAACTTCTGGGGAAGTTTGTTCCAAACCCCCATCGCAGGAAAACCAGTCTGTGGCTTGAAACGGATTTCACGGCCCTTTTGCATTTGTTGTTTTGGGTGGGTTTTTTTCTCATTTTTATAATCCTAATGTAACGGAGGATAGTCTCATCCCCTATATTAAGTGCCTAGTCCTCCGAGCCTGAGCCACGGTGCGAGACAACAGTAGCCAGGAGGGAGCGCGGCGACTTGTCGGGTAAAGAAAGTTCGCAGCAGCACATCACTGAGGGGGGAGGAGGAGGACAGCAGAGGTGTCACCAGGACTCGGCTCAACCCTGCAAGTCACCATGTCTTCTCCCCTGAGGCCCCTGTCATCCCTCGGCTCATTTTAGACCGCTGTGAGGATCAGCAATTGGAAGTCTGGGGTTTTTAACGCCTGCAGCCTCAGCGTTCTCCTGGCAGAATTCAGAGGAGCTCTGAAAACCCTTCTCGAAAGACACTGAAGGTCTCTCTAATTGGCGCGATGCAGTACTGGAAGAGAGAGGTCCAGAGTAGGTGTGAGAAAGCTGGTTTGGGTACCAGAAGTTAAAAAGCATGGCGACGCTGAGCCCTGTCCCGACTAATTAGCCCCCGCAATCAAAAGGGTGTGTTAATTCGTTGAGGATACCCCACTAAACCAGCTTCCCTGTATCCCTGCTAATGGGGATGGGCAGAGACCAGCACACGACACCCCACGACGTGTCGGGGCTGGGGCCGCCCCGGCTGCCCCGGCGGAGGGGAGCGAGCCGAGACCCCGAGGTTTCCGTGAGGGTCTTGCGACCCTGCCGACACGGTGCAGCTCACTGCTGGGCAGCACCTTTCACAATAAAATACCACAGACCTGAGCACCCCAGGGCGGTGTTAGGCTTCCAGTGCAAGGGGAAGGCTTAAAAAACGCAAGCAAGGCACAAACCCAAAGGCTGTGCGGTGAGCAGACGCAGCCCCTCTTGGCAAATACCACCCGAAGGAGTCGTTTACCCGCTGCTGCTCCATCCATCCGCGCCGCAGGACTTCCTAAGAGGCAGCAGGAACCGGAAAATCTCTCTGACAAGAGGACAGCTGATATCATTGGCGTTACTGCGTGATCGGAATGACTGGCTCATCAAAGTTTCTGCTATAAATCCATTTAGTTTCCTACTTTTAGAGCTGTCGATCTCTTAGACCCATTGGATACATATGGATTGCTACCGACACGAGCCGTGCCAGCCCAAGCAGGCACAGACCATCAAGGGAAGCTACAAACCGGGATGAATTTCTACACGAGCACCACGCTGCAAACGAGGGGAAAGATAAACAGCTCAGTCCTGAGGAGCTTGATTTGGGGAGATAATAAATTAGAGCTCACAGGCAGGCGGTATTGAAACATCAGGGTCTAAAGACCGTCGATGGTGATCGTCTAACAAAGGGGTATTCATCTCTTCCACGCGGGCTCGCTGTACTCGGCTGAGCATCCTTCATAGTAAAATACCGCAGACCTGAGTACGGGGGACAGCATTACCCTGACAATGTAAACACATTAAGAAAGCAAAGAGTTACAAGCTCAGATGCTGAGTGTCGCAATCACATCCAACCTATTTAGCAAATAACGTGGAAAGAAGACATGATGGATAAAGATGAAATTAATGACTGAACTGGTGCTCAGTGATTATCAAGGAACTAGTGATGAGGACCTGATTACATTCACAACGGATAATAAAGGCTTGCCCCAATCAGTAATATATATACTCAGTGCTTCAAAAGGACTCATTTCCAACGCTGGGGAAAATTATGGAAGAAATTGGCTGGAAGGAAAAATGTCAACAGAGAAATGTGGGCTCATAACACAAAACTTATTAGAGAGCCAAAAAGTCAGGACTCCACAATCCAAAAAAGACAATTTTGGCTAAAAGCCCTATTCTTATTGCTAAAGCAGCAATCAAGCATAACGCAAAAATAAAAGGAGAAATAGATAGCAATCAACGTACATTAGAAGTTATGAAGTGCATTGATAAGGAAAGCTAAAAACACCACGGGGGAGGCAACTGCCGGATGGCAGAACCGCAGAGTGACTCTAACAGCACTAGACCCAGCCTAGCCCAAGGCAACCTGGTATCTCACTCCCAGCCTGGCCCAAGGCAGCTGGTTTCTCTCTGCTAAAAGGCATTTCCAGAAATAAATCAGCTTCAAGTCTGCTGCAGACCTTCTGCAACCCTGGCCATGACACTTCAGCCCTCTGTTCCCAGCTGAGAAATGGGTACAAGGATAGCTCCCGTCCCCGCGGTTGGCCTGCTCTCTGTGCAAAGCAACGGCTTCCCACCACCATCAGCGGAGCTGCACCCACCTAGAAGCGCAGCGCCCTCGTCAACTAGAGCCAAATCACCACCACGACAAACACACGCACAGTCACCCCCAACAATTTGGACCCAAATCCCCCAATTTTGACCCAAAACTTGAGTCCAGAACTCTTCCTCCAGATGTTGGTTCAAACTTTTTCCTGTGCAAGGAGTGAATTAATTTCTATTAATTGCAATTAAGTTTGGCTGGTGCAAATACCACGGTGCTAATATTAAGAAAGGAGGGGCTGCCCAGTACGTTTTGTCTTAGGAACCCCAGATCCCAGCTCAGTTTTAGCTCAGGGAGTTACGGCCAATCTCCCCAGATGCTCAAGCAGAGGAAGATACCTTCTTCCCACCCCTCCCTGAGTGGCTGAGCTGGAAATGCTGCACACTGACAAACAGATGTGCCAGGCATTGATATTATTGTAATGTCTTTCAAACAATTTGTATCCCCAGAACGGTGGTAAAGATATATTGTATGGCAAATAAATTAAAGCATTTGGCCATAAAGCCAACAGCAGAGAAGGAGAGAAAGAAGTGCAGACATTTGGAGGAGCGAGAGGTTTTTAAATGAGATTAAAGAAAGACGGAAAGTCAAGAGGGAAAAAAGGAATCCTGAAAAAAAAAAAAACAAAACAGTATTAAAGCAGCAGCAAGGATGTGCTTTCTGGGATTTGTGGATACGGCCGAACAAAAGGGCAGCCCGTTTGCGCCAGTCTCGTGAAAAGCGCTCGGAGGTGAGAGGTTAAACCCTTTTAAACACCTGAAGAAACAATAACAGCGGAAAATAAAAAACCAGGGGAGGAGAGGAGGGAGGGGAGCTGCTCCGCTCGCTCTCCTGCTTGGCTGAGCCATCCCACTCACACCTCCCTGCCCGGCCAGAGCAGGAGGCACAGGTAGATGGATCGCTCGCACGACTGCTGCTATTTGCTCCAGAGTCCTTCGGGTGGCTTAAAAAACATTTTTATTAAGCCAGATGGAGAGAGGGGGAAGGGGAAGAGGAGCGAGGGAGGAGGGAGATACGTCTACGTGCCAGGTGCCAACAAGGGGGAAGGAAGAGAAAAAGAGAAATCAAGCGTGGAAAATAAAAGAAAATGTAGTCAGAGATATAAAGCCTGTCAAATTGGCTGCAAACAGTAACAAAAGCAAAGGAGAGATAGTTTTCTCTTTAACAAATGCTTTGATCAGCTGTAGTTGATATAATTACTATATAAAGCTACAGCAAGACAGAAATAAGATACATTTATCTTTGCAGAGCAAAGGGAACCTTTCTGATCGCTTGCTTTCTTTCCCAAGCTGTGACAAACAGACTCCAGGCTGGAAGGTCACACAGCTGAGATTTTGCTGGTTCCTCTGCGCGGGGACGCGGGGCCCGAGCCCGGCACCTCGGGCTTGGCTTTGCTTGTGCGGCCCCTGCGAGCCAGCACGGCTCCTGGACGCCACGCCAAGCAACGGGCTCGCACGATGGGCGATGCCCTGGGCAAGTAGCCGGGGGGGAAAGGAGGGGGTCGGAGCGATGGAGGAAGCCGGCGGCAATGAGTTTTCCTCCCTCCGGTGAGGACCGGCTCGGGGAAAGGGTGGAAACATCCCAGCTGAAGCATCTAGCCGCTGAGAAGCAGATGCCTGTGGAAACGAGAGACGGGGAAAGGCTCGGGGCGAGCGGCACCGCACGCACCCGGGAGCGACCACCACCTGACCTTGCCGTCGCCTCGCGCGGTGCGGAGGAGACGACAACCGCCGCGGAAGTTGCCATTGCGAATCCAGACCCCTGACTTACTGTCGCAACCGCTCCACGCCTCCGACCGCGCGCGCTTCGCCTCCTTCCTCCTGCGACGCTGACCTCCTCCGCGTCCCCCTCGCTTGCAACCGCTTCATCACGGCAGCCGGGCAGATGGGAATCCCAGCACTGAGAAACGTTTCCCGGCCCCAGGTAGCGAGGGAAGGCAGGACCCACCCCAAGCGTTCCTGTTTTCAGGTCGCACCACACCAAGAGGTCTGCTTCTGTAGTTTCCAAACATCGCATTTGAATTTCAACCACTCATTTATTTCGGTCTAGCTAGGTAACGCTAAGGGAAAAAAAAAAAAAAAGGAGGCTTTTTTCAAAAAAACAAGCTGTTTCTATGAAATATTTCCCTTCTGACAAACTGACATCGCTCAATAGAAATACAATTCAGCCAGAAAACCCTGCCAAGCCCCAGCAGCTCTCATCGCAACCGCCGCCACGCGCTGGGGTCCGTCCCTGCCTCCGCGACAGCCAGCCTAGCATCCGTCCGCGCAGGGAAAGCAAAGGCAGCCCCGTAACGCCGCCGGGGTTTCGGCTTGGGGCGCGGGGGACACGAGCGCTGCCAAAGGGCTGCGGGCAGACGCGGTGCTGGAGCCGCTGGGCACCTGCGTGTGCGCGCGGTGGGACGCGAGCTGAGCGACGCGGCAGAAAACCGTGCCCGAGGGACGCGAGCGCGCGGGCAGCAGGACCCACAGCCCGGCAGAAAGCTCTGCAAGATGCATCGTGTCTTCTGCCCCTCCCGAGCACGTCACCGGGGACGGGGGGAGTTTGTACCGGCCCCGCACGGGCTCGAGGGACAAACGCATGGAGCACGCGCCTGCGAGGGGGAGCGGGGCTCCTCTCTCATGCTGCGTGCAAAGCCCTGATTTATTTAGACTGGGGCAATTTGTCGGTGGCTGTAATTTTAACTACCTCCGCGCTGAGGAGCCAATCAGGGGCTGCGCTCGTCGAGGTTTTTATGAGTTCCCGTAAAAGCAGCAAAATGAAAACTCAGGGGCCCTTAAAATATACTCCGTGGGTTTGTGCAGTGCAATTGGAGGCTTTTATGACTCCTGTCAGGGCTTTTATGACCCTGTAAAACTGTGCAGCAGCCCAGCCTGCGATGAAAAGTGGCCTCAGATGTCTTAAAAGCCTAAATGGTCCCGTACATTTACAAGACCTGTTGGTACGACGCAGGGCAGCCCCCGGGGACGTTGCCCCGGCTCAGCTCTGCCGCGGCTGGCGCCGGGCGCTGCCGAGGAGGGCGCGGGACGAGGGGCGGCACCGCAGAGGTTTCTCATCTCCCTTGAAAGGACAAAACTCACAGTTTTCCTAAAATATGGGGAAAAATAAGCAGCCGCCCTCCCGTCAGGGGCAGGGCGCGGGCCGCGGGAGATGTGCCGCCGAGCACCGAGCTCCCTGGCTCCGCAAAATGCGATTTTGCAAGCAGCCGGGATGCGAACCTGGCCAGTCTCCAGAATAAGTGAGTTTGATGGCATCACTCTCTCATTTCCCAACACAAACACCACTTGATTTAGCAGAAGCAGCAGGGTTTTGTTCCCCCCCCACCCTTAAATGAAGCCAAGACTGGAAGATTAGGGATGCTGCAGGAAAGCAGAAAGAAAACCCATCAGGCAGGCAGTGGCAAAGGAGCATTAATAAACCGTACAAGGTACAAAATGCCAAACAGAAATGGGGGAGAGGAATGAAGAGCAAAAAGGATAATACAAGATCCAGGGACACAGCTAGAGGATGCAGGATGCTCGGGTTTGGTGCTGTGAGCCAGGGCAGAAGCACATCGGGTCGCTAAGCCACAGAATTGCAGCAAATGGTGCAAATAAAACCCGTAGCACATCGCAGAGGGCATTAACAAAACCCATGCCTGATCCTATCAAAAAATAAGCCATCTCCCTATGCTCTCCTGAGCAAGAAAATATGCCACAGTCTCCTAAAATAAGAAGAGTTGCTTCATGCATGAGAAAAATACTAGTATATCAGCACAGGAAAACTTCCAGTCTCCTACACGCCACGTCTAAATATCTGTTTTATTGCCCTGAGAAGGTAAGTGAGGAAACCCATCCCCGGCTGGGTCACGCGTTCAGCAAAGTACAGCCCGGGCCGGTGCCCAGGCGGTGGCTTTGCAGCATTTCGCAGTGAACCGCAAACCAAAAAGGACTAGCTAGCAAGACCGGCTGAATACAAAACGGATTTGGGAAAACGATGACCAGCGTGCAACCAACCTGCCCAAACTCACCGAGCCGAAGCTGGGTGACTTTGTAATCCAATAGGAATTTTTTTCATGGGACTCCAGCCAAAATACCTTTATCAGCTTCCCCCCCTGGGGCGACGGTGGGACCAGCGCCGTGATTGCTGAACCAACTGTCTCTCTCCCAAAACTTCGCTTTTTGAATCAACAGTTTTTAATGCAAGCTCACATGACCGAAACAAGTTCCTGATTAACATCGCTAACAAAGAACGACACCAACTGCTGACGGGTATTTGTGTTCAGCAGCCTTGCAGCTTTAGCACGGCGCAGAAGGATGCAGAGAGGTATTAATTCTGCTAAACAAGGGTCAAAACAGAAACGCCAACAGATCGGGAACATGCCAGCCTTGCCAAAATGCCGCAATCCGCCTGTAAGTGCTCCTAAGCGACTTTGCACACCCAGGAAAAACTAAATCCCATGGCAAAGCCTGCCTTTAGCATGCGAGTTATTGGCTATTAACGTTGAGAGCCACACATGCAAAATCAGAGTAAAGTGAAAAAAGAGAAATTATCTTTATATTTGCCCTTTCTTTTCCCCTCTCCCCCCCCCCTTTTTTTTTTTTTTTTTTAGGAACAGAGCATGGATGTGGAAAATAGCCTATTGAGCCCACTTCCCCGCCTCGGAGGAGCTGCAAATGTGATCCTTTGCTAGCTCAGACAAAATCTGCCATGCTACATTAGGCTTGATAGCAAATTTGCTACTTGCAAGCTTTTATCAAAACTGTATATCTAAAAAATCTTAATAATACAGAGCTTTTGGTTGGCCTTCCCTGCTGCCTCCTCCCACCCCTCCGCATCCCTCTCCCCGCCGGGTGCCCGGAACCAATTCCCAATTTGGAGCTCAGCATTTTTAGCCAAAGCAAAAAAGCGGAGCGTGCCGGGGAGGGGAGAAATCGGCCAGATCTCGACAGCTGAAATTTATTCTGGTGCAGAGACGACCGAACAAGGTCCGTACGCTTCTTCCATCCCGCTCGTGACCTATTTCGAGGACTTACAAGTTCATTTCTGAATGAACAAGCCATCCACAGCCAGTGGAACAAATGTAACACGGCCTTCAAGGGCTCTACAGCTAGGTTCCCCGACGGCGGTGGAGGTGCAAGGGCTGGTCAAAGATGTTTTTTTTTTTTTTTTCTCCTGAAATTGCTTATACAGAAAGTCTTTCTCCTCAGATACCGTTTGATGTTTAACAAAGGCTCTGCATATGCCGGAGCCCCAGTCTCATGGGGCTGCTGTAATAGCCGGTCCCTTCTACCCAGCCACCTATTGTAATGAAATTTATAGAAATTTAATATCTCCGAGACCTCTTTCCTTCTGTCAAATTGGGTAGAAATTGGCCAAAGGGCTCAAAAACTACAGAGGGGAAGGAGTGGGTAAGGCAGACAGACAGGGGCTGCGTGATTGCAGAGTCTCCTCTCTGGAAGGATCCAAACTAAAAATCAATATCTTTTTCTTTTGTCTCCATGGTTTTGTATTTCTTTTTTGGTTTTGGTTTTTTTTTTGAGGGCATGTTTTACAGAGCAAAATTTGCCCTTAAAAAAAATAAAAGATGCTCCCATGGAAAATTTTCTATGCCAAACACATGATGGGAAGCTTTTAGCTAGCACCACTCGGAGCTGCAGGACAGGCTTTGGAAAAGGGATGCCACCACTCTTCTCGCCTCTCTCCTCAATGCTCAATACCTAGAGTTTTCCCAAGTTCCATCCCCATAACATCTGAAACTGCAAGAAAGGTGACGGAAAAGCAGAGAAGATTTTGTGCCTAAAGCAAGACATAGAGAGCTCCTACACATCGGTCCAGTCGGAGGACCAACTCCAGGAACTGGAGAAAGACACTTCACCTCCCCAAACCTCTCTGCAAAACACCAGTATCTGCGCTGAAAAAGCTCATTCAGCCTCAAAAATCAAGAGAAAATGAGAAAAACTTTGGTGGAGCCATTTAAACCGCCGTTCCAGATTCATCTCCAACTGCAGGTGCTACAACTTGAGCCAGATCGACCATTTTTTTCGTTTCTAGAGTGAATTCTATCACCCAGCAACTGCCTGAGCCAGCTGGGAGCTGAGGAGTTTCCTTGAATTATATTAGAGGGATAATCTCCGCGCCCTGGCTCAGGAAGCAGGGGGGTCTTAACTCCATTACCAAAGTCGATAGAGCAGATGGACGCAAAGCTTTCTAGGAAAACGGATGCTCTGCAGATGTCCGCGAGCTAAGCAGGGCAAACGCGAAAGAAGCCATCCGAGACTGCTGCGAGGGACCGCTGAAATGCAGAGGACCCCGCTTAATTCTTAATGGAAGTTTGTTCAAGCTTTAGCAAAGGACAAAGCCTTCCCCTCTCTGCAAAGAGCGCGATGCTCTTGCCAAGTACAACAATATCTGGATTTTGTAGCTTGCCCAGTTCCAGCAGGCCAAATCCTCGAGTAATACTTAAAAGATATTCTCCGAGGTTTTTCGGGTCTGGACGCGGAAAGCTGCCGTCGGAGCTTGCTAACGTTTGCTAGCCGCGGGGCGACCGGCGCTTTGGCAGGCTCGCCTGAAATTAAGCTTTCAAAGGGTGGCTAATGAGATTCCTTCCCCTCCTTTCAGCCCCTTCAGAATGTCTCATTGAGGGTGAGACCTTGTAGACTGGAGCATTTCTTTTGATTGTCCTTACAATTATAAGGAGGGAGAGGTCCTGAGATCCTCTTTGTTCTGCTACAGGGTGTTTTTTCAGGGATCCAAATGCCCGAATCCGCCCACCTTGATGTTCTCACCACCACAGAGGTGGCAAAGCTGCCAGTATCTCCTTCCACTTCTCAAATCGATAACTAAGCACGAAGCTGCCTAGTCTCTCCCAGACGAGTCACCGAGATGAGTATTTTTGCACATTAACCACCTTACTCCTCCACTGACTGATCAGTTACTACGCACGGATCCTCTGTGTTTCCATTAGGAAGGGAAGGCGATGACAGAAGCATGTATTTCTTTGGGTTAATCTTGCATTTTGTCATCTTTCTTTTCAAGCAAACGAAGAAACAATCTGCAAACACACCGTACCCTCCCGGGAAAGGCAAAGGCGTGCATCTAACAGGAGGCAATTCCCAAACTCCATAGGGAAAGCGGCTCACCCCAAAAGGCATTTCCTTGCACGGTCCCTCTTGGCTCCCTCAAGCAATGCCTCTCTGGTTGTCACCTCGCGCTCTGCCCTCCAGCCACGCTCAGCACGCTGCATCCCCAGCCAGGCTTTGGTCACAGCCACGCTCCTCCGGCAGCGCCGGCTCCCTCAAGCACAGCAACCAGATAAGACCTTTATCAACCATTTCTATTCTGCAACAGGGAGAACATGAGGTGAAATTCAAAGAGGTTGGAGTCGGACTTCATAAAAAGGGCTGATTACCCACTTCACGAAGCGGAGCAAACCGCCGCAGCTCCCCGCGCCTCTCCATTTTCCCCGGGTCGGCTCAGAGGAGGGATGCTCAAACAAGGAGAGAGCACCCCCGTTTCCTTCCCCCCCCTTCCCCAGCCAAGCGACATCTCCATTAGGGCTGCCGAGGCTCCCCAAACCTGCGGCTCCCTGGCTGGAGATCCTCAGTACAAGGTGTGGAGCAGACATCTCTCTATTTCAGCCGCTGCCTTTCCGAACCAAAACTCCAGCGGGGAAGGGAAATCCTCGGGGGGCTGAGCTCACCCCCCAGCTGCAGGGCCAGCATCTCCCGAGGCAGCCAGCTCCTCGCCCTCCGCACGTGTCAAAGGGAGCGAGGGACGTGATATGACACAGACCTGTGTGTCACGCCCGAGTCTCCCTTAAAAACGAACGGTTTCTTCTATTTCCCCTGAGGAGAAAGGAGCACGCACCCGCACAGACGCACACGCAAAATCAGTGAGTCGTTGGGTCTCGGGGAACAGCTCTTTTAATTACAACTGTCCCCCGCGCTGGACGCGGGGCAGGGTTTGCAGGCTGGCGACGCGGCGGCTCGCGGGAAGGACGGTCCCTGGGGACGTACGGGGAGCCGGAGACCATCGGCGATGCTGGAGGCAGAAGGGAGGGAGACTATCCATTTCCCCCCGCGCGCTCCCAGTCCCACCCAGGGACTGCCCGGATCTCACCCTGCTTTGCGGCGAAGCAGCCGGCCAGCCCAGCCAGCGCCTCTCCTTACCCCGGTGCGAACTCAAACCAGACAGCAACACGCCTGCTGTTTATCATAAAGGGACTTAATCCAAAGAACCTTTTGCTGCTGGCTTTATCCGTCGCGTTTATCTGCTGATCTCCCCCATCTCATCTCGCATTCAGCGCAGCCTCCCCTGAGCTGCAGCTGGTTTGCGAGCAGCAGGCGTAAATCCTGATTTAATACCTGGGAATGGGGGGCAGCGCCTTTTCCTGGGGAGATTCCTTTCCAAGGGGCATCGGGATGCTGCCAGTCCCATCGGGCTTCTCCAGGCAAACGGGCAGCCTGAGCCGCTTGATCCCCCAAAAGCACCGCCAGAAGAAAGGCGAGATCTTCGCCCCGAGTCTCCCCTCGATTGCCCCATCCCTCCCGCACACGCTCGCTCCTTCTTTAACTCTGTTTCCAGGAGCTGAGTTAGGAAGGTTTAATAGGGTCCTGGATTTTAAAGCCACTGGCAACACAGTCTGGGCCTTTTATGGTTAGTAATGAATAAAAGAACCCAAATCACTTTTTTTTCCCCTTCTTTTTTTTTCCCCCAACAGCCTCTGCCTACAAATTAAAGTCATTGTGCTTCTCGCTGTCTCGCTCCTTTTGTCTTCCTCTAACACCATCCTAGTCCACGCAGCACTAGTCCAAGACCTGCTGTGCCCCGCTTCCCTTGCCCCTTTTTTAAAAATTTTGCAATATTTACCCTTTCTGATTCTTCTTGCTATTTGCTCTCACTTTCATTCCATCATTTCTCCCCCCTACCCCCTTCCCCTCTTATTTTTACCCCAGCATTGTCACGGGAGTGATGGCATTCTGGAGCCACGCTGCCAAATGAAGCCCTTGACTCCTTTCCATAGGGCTGGCAACCAGCCCTTCACCGGTACAAAAAGCCAAAATTGCTACTATCATGTCACCAATTCTGGTTATTTTTAGCATGCTTTCCCTCAAAGCGCCGGCTCCCTGAATCATGTGATTACAAGAAGATTCTTCTCTCCCATCTAAAAAAGTTTCATGCCCTCACAGCTGCCGAGAAGTGCTGGGAAATATGAGTCAGACTTTCAAAAACACGCAAAAAGACCGAGCTTAAGTGCATCTTGCTGAAACCATAACTCAGGGGGCACCTAACCCCGCTTATTAAGTGCTCCTAATTTTTAATTCAATGCTGGAGAGAATTAGCCATCCAAACACTGTCAGGTGGCTTCAGAAGTCTCCCTGTTACCTCACTTAATTAAGACAGCACAGAAGATCTTCATATCCTTTGGGTGAAGCACTGGCTCTGTTGGACGTTTTTTCATTAGCTTCACCATAAATAAGATTTCAAGACTTGGCATTTACCACAGGAGCGGAATGAAGAAATCAATGCGAAGACAAACCCTTTTGGTAACCGCAGGTGGATTTCAAGGCAAAACCGACTCTCTTATCTTCACATTTATCTTTATCCCATTGATAATGCGCTATCGATGTCCGGCAGCTATCTGATGGCACGCTAACGGCTCTATTTGTAGCTCGCAAAGCGATAGCCCCGCTCTCTCCCGCCTTGCCAGCAGATTTGGTATGACACGAACGTTACACGACCTTTTCTTCCACTTTTTCACCTGCCCTGGGCTTATTCTGCATGCAGAAATGACCAGCCTCAGTGAGCCCTAAATAGCGCCCGGATCCCGGTTAGCTGGCAATTACGTAATTATAATATAGAAGCCAAGAAGAAAAAGCAGAAGAGGAGGAAAAAGATGACCCTCCTTATCTCCATCTCATCTCCTTAGGAGTCCCTGCCTCCCTCTCTGATATTTAACCTTCTCACACGTGCTTACAATTTTTCCTCTGTAAAGCACGGGGAGACGCACTGAACGACACAGGATATATAAGTACACATCTTACCGTACTATTGTTATTTATTATTAATAATAGTAATGCTAACTCTGCCCTTGTAGGCACCTCTAAGAGGGGAATAGTGTTTGTAAATGTCAATAAGCAGTTTCCCAAAATGCCCGGGGCACCTAAAACAGCCGAGCTCCTTCCCTGCGCCATTAAATGGGGGCACATCCCTGTTTCTGTCCCCTCTGGTCCTCACGTCCTTTCTCTGGCTCTTTTTGCATGGAGACCCGAGTAGATGCTTCCTTCATCCCCCACAAAAACCAATCTCTTCAGACTAGCCCCAAAATATTTTTTCCCCCACGTTGGTGACTGAGCTCGAACCTCCTCCACTTAACACTCCTTCCAAAATAATTCAGAGTTAAGCCCTTCAATTTAAAACGTGTGTTTGTCCCCCCTCATTTCAAATGACACACTCGAAAATAAAAAGCCACTTCTGCCTTAATTTCCCATTCCCTTTCCCCCAAATAACTTGAGAGCTCTGGTATGAAAGGGGAAATGATTTCAGATGGCCTAAAAAGGCATTATTACTTCTTCAGTAAAAATGCGCGTGGAATTTGATCCGGCTGCCGCAAGAACAGAGATCCCATGTCCGACTGACTACAAAGGCTGATCTATGTAGGACAGAACCACTTCAGGGAAATCAGAGTGGCACAAGGGCTTCCTCCAAACCCCATCTGGCTCATGGGGACATCACCGTGGCCACCGAGGCCACCGTGGCAGCTCCTGGTGCAGGGGACACTTTGGGTCCCTCCCTTTTGGGACCAAAACCTCTTCACACAAAGGTCCCCAGGATGTTGGATGCGTTATCTGGGCTCCACAAAGATTCACCTTCCAGCATAAGAATTTGTTGAAACGTTGCTGCCTGCCAGAATATGGTTGTACTAAAGGACAGCTGATGCCTGACATTTATCTTCATGACTGAAGACTGTAGACCACAGAACATGAGAGGCAGAGTTAGTTATCTTCTCCTTACCCATGATTGACAGTAAATGTCAGGAAAGATTAGTTATTCAGTATCATATACATGCCACGCATGTTTTTAATTCTCCTACTGCTCCAGGACTGTTTTCAGTCGCAGTTGTAATAAATCAAATGTACTTGCTCTGCGTGAAGAAGAGACTCTGCAATTGGAGAAGACCTGCTGGTCACCCACCGTACCTACTTCACGTGTCCTCAGCCCAGCCAGGGAGTTCCCTGCTCTCTATCTCTGACCACAATACCTTAATTTCACTCAAAATTGTAATTAAATCCATTTGCTATTTGTGTATCATGTTCCATCATGTCAGGACCAACACCACAAGCTAATAAACAAGTGAGTTGCTTTACCCAACAGTGAAACGCAGCCACCTCCGGGGCGAAAGTGTCAGTATTTAACAACCTGATGCCACCTGAATGGCAATTTAGGACAGCCAACAGAAAGACACGAAGGAAAAATTTAGAAAAGAACAATGGTGAAGTCCAGAAGACACTAAAAGTACCGTCTTTGCCAGCAGAAATAAAAACCAACTATCTGGAACATGGTAAGCAGTCAAAAACTTCGGTTTTAGTCTTGTCTAAACGACAGGGCTTATTGCAACAGGGCGACCTGCCACCACGCTCACGAGAACAACAAACCCAACGTGCTCCGTGGAGCACACGCATTAATGTACGGTTTTAAATCACAGCCGCCGTACGGTTTTAAATCACAAATTAGCTTTGTGATTGAGCTAATTACAGCTTCGGCGCAAGATACCGCAAGCTCTGCCGCAGCAGCCAGGCTTTCCTGCGGTCAGGCTGGAAGGCAGCCCGCCCAAAACTCCCCTGGTCGTCCGAGCTAGCATTTCCTTGTGCTCGGACCACCCTTAAAGCCAGGCTACACAGAGGGGCTGGGAAGGACTCCATCTCGCCTAGCCCTAGGTGCCTAGTCGTCTGTACCCAGGCTAGCCGCCCACTCCTCCTCCACTGTCCAAGAAGGACATCTCTGAACTGCCACAAATGCCCTTTGGAAGATGCGCTGCTTGCTCCTCTAAAATCCCTGCAGAGACTGATTACACGACTAAGTTTTATAGGGCTGAAGTACGTGAGATTAACCTCATCATAAGCCACCAAGATCTCTCTCTGATCAGAAATTCCCCTCTGTGCATGAAAGAGCTTCCTAAAAGACCTTCCTTTAAGCCAGCCCTACATTGTAAAAAAAAAAAAAAAAAAAAAAAAAGCCATTTAGTTGAAATCTCTCCGGTTACCTTTAATCACAGTAAAATGCAAAATGGTGAAAAATATCACAGATGGAGCTGTGTCACAGGCAACGAAGCCCTTTTTGTCAGCAGGACCCGATGACCGAGAGGGTGCTAGGTTTAACTCTTGTTTCCCCGGTGTGAATCACCAGGCAACCAGAGGGGATGGCATGCCAGCCTAGGCTGTAGTCCTTTCCAATCATAACTAGGAGCTGCAGGAAGAGATACAAACTCCACAAGACCTGGTGAAGCGACACGAAAGGCTAACGTTGTCCTGACCTGCTGTCTGTCTTGTTAAAATGCATTTTAACGTGTAAGACAGGGTATGAGTCATTTCCGAGCCCATCACAGCTCTGCATTTGCCTATACAAACCTGACAGCATCTAATGCCTGGCTTTGCACGAGGTTTGAGATTCCTCCATGGTTTAACAGGCGTCACATAAATTCAGGCTCTTACTGGGATGACGTGTCAATGAAAAACAAGAAATGTGTTCAGCCGAGACTATCTCCTTCTGGGGGGGGGGGGTGTGTATCACAGAGGCTCAATCCTCCTTCAAGGAGAAGCTGAAAGGAAGACCTTCACTGCGCATTGCATCCCTAAAGGCGCTGAACTGACTGTCCTCGGCAATCAAGTCCTATATCTAGTGGAGGAGCGATGAACACAAGGGATATCATGTCTTGACCCTCTGCACATAACCTAGAGTTGGGGCATCAGGGCTGGCTAATACCCCTCTGCCCGGTCTCTGCTTTTGGGATCACCCTGCCTTGCATGGGCTTTGCTATTCTCCTTTTTTTTGGGGCCCAAGCCGAACTGCAAGTCGCCCCTCATTGCACCCAGCCAACCAATTCCAAAACAAAACTTTGGGGGCAACTTTAAAACCAACTCCAACTTTAGGCCAAGGTAGCTTTCATCTTTGCTTCATCCCAGGGCTCTGGGAAGACCTTAGTGCAGCCTTTTAGTACTTAAACGGGACTTATAAGAAAGACGGGGACAGACTTTTCAGCAGGGCCTGTTGTGATAGGACAAAGGGTAATGATTTTACACTTGAAAGAGGGCAAATTTAGACTAGATCTAAGGAAGGAATTTTTGACAATGAGGGTGGTGAAACCCTGGCCCAGGTTGCCCAGAGAGGTGGTAGATGCCCCATCCCTGGAAACATTCAAGCTCATGTGGGATGGGGCTCTGAGCAACCTGCTCTAGTTGAAGATGTCCCTGCTCACTGCAGGGGGTGGCCTAGATGACCTTGAAAGGTCCCTTCCAACCCAAAGATTCTGTGATCCCACGCGCTTCCCCTTCCCTGTGTCGATGCTGGTGTTTGCAGGCAGCCCAGCAAGATGTCTAGGGGAAGCATGGGGAAGACTGCAGTATCTCCGGGGGGCACCAGGTCCCTTCCTAATGGCTTTCATGTCTTCCTGTATCTTTAAATAATTGAAATCTCTTTGTTGCTAAGTACATCCAAGCAAGAGGGCACTAAAAGTTTTAAGCCTCTCTGGGGACACCAGGGCCAGGAAATCTATGCAACTCACAAGATGTCCTGCCACCAAAGTACCCTGTCTCCTGCAACGAGACCAACTACGCCGCTCCTCTGAGCTGCCTGCCTTAATAGCTGCTCTCTCAGGATGCTTGTCGCTACTACAGGAAAGACGTCCCCCTTTATTCATAACAGCGTCTTCAAATCGAGTTTAAAAAAAATCATTTCAGAGTAGGGCATGATGTCTACAAAGCGCTCCTCCAGAGAGAAGTGGCAGCGGGGTAACTCGAGGTTCCTGTAGTGGCTTGTCAACCCTAGAAAAGCACAGCACATAGCTATACGTGGCTGGCCCTTAAAAACGGCGCATTGCCCTGCCTAGGGCAGACGTAGCCATGGAGAGATAGTTTACATCTTTCTGCCCCATGAGTTCCCCAAGAGAAGACCTAAAAGGTGTATTTTCTTCCCACACATCAGCAAGGCGGGCAACCCCTCTACAACTACAAGTGGTCAGTACATTGCAACCAGGAGAAAGCCACTGGTCAGGATGAGCAGCACAGGTCAACTCTGGGTGCTGCTCGCTCAGGAGAGCGCGGCTACACGCCACCAGCCCACCCCGAGTCGCTCAGCAGCAGGCCAGGCATCACTCGAGCTGGAAATCAGATCTAACAGCTTGCCCTGGAAGTCCGTGTCTCTTCAGATATGTGCCTAATTAAATAATCTTTTGCATTTTATTCGAAGATAGCGGAGCGCTCTTAAAGACCCTAACAGCTTGCTAATGATCCTGAGATGGTGAGTACGCATTCCTCGTGTTACAGAGGAAGAAAGTAAGCACCAGAGAGGTGCCCAGGAACGCAAGGGTCTCGGAGGAATGACCCCAGACAACTGTCTTCTGCTGCAACCACCAGTTCACACTTCAGATAACTAAATCCCTGTGCATCACTCCTGATGTAAATAACCATCCATTTATAACTCATTGTAATTACCTGCCTATTTCTGCGTCCCACCTTCGCAAGGTAGTCTCTCTGCAATTATAGTTAATTGCCTTGATTGCTACTGCATATTTCAAGAAAGTTCAGAAAAAAGATACATGACACAGGATAGTCTAACGAAGAGCCGTATGGGGACCAGCACAGAAAGAGTTAATATTTGAGACATTTGATTTATTTTTCATTCCTGCCACCAAAGGAAGCCCTGTGCGTGTGAAAGCCTTACCAGAACCACAGACGCAAACCTTGACCATGAAATTTTCTTTGAAAAAAAAAAGTCCTAAGCAGCAGCTGGAACAGCCCCCTGCCAGCCCTCTACAGGTGTGCTCGACATCACGGTAGTCGCGGCAGGTTTACACCCCATTACCTATTTCTTTAACCCGTAATCGCCTCATCCTTGGCCAGGCTCTGAGTTTCCCAGGGCAGCGAGCTCCATCGGACTATTGACTCAGTAAAGTAAGCAAGCCCCATGGGCTGCCCCCCCCGCCTGGGCAATCACTAGTGATGCCAAAAAGCTCTCTCCTGCTCTGCTACAGGACTTGAGCACAGCCTTCGATGCAGGACCAAATGGCAACGCCAGCTATCAATGCCACCACGAGCCACGGCGTCCTCAGTTGCCCTTTGTCCATCCTCCGCTATTTCTCCTTGCTCCTGGCCGGTGCCCCGTGCCCAGCTCCCAGAGACGTAACGATGGCGTTAACGACGCCCAGATGCTCCTCAAGGGAAAGGTCAAGCAGAGCAAAGGCTCCAACCCAACCACAGAATCTCAGCTCAGCTTCCTTCTGAAGGGACATCAATTACTTGGGGCTGTCAGGATGATAAGGCAGCCCAGCCTCCACAATAAGGAGGATATTCAGGCTAATAACTTCCCATTAAGCTGGATGTCTTCCACGCTTTTCTGCAGGGCTGCTGCCAGGGTTTGTTTGCTCCCCTTACCCAGCGAACTCTTGAAGGGATATGGCCTGAGGCGCTGCTGTAAAATAAGCTCTCTACCAGCAGCCCTGCCTGGAAATCCTTGGCAGAGCTGGCCAGAGAAACCACAACCTCTGAGTTTCTGCTCCCATGCCAGGTTAGCCTTTTTCCTCCAAAGGAGGATGACAGCATTCAACGTAGAAGGTTTAAACAAAATTAAAAAGACAAGACAGGAACCTCTTATCCATCACTTCTGACCAAGTTACTGCCTGCAAGCGCATTGCCAGCGTGCGGAAGGGAGAGCCGGGCGAGGATGGCCGGGATGCTACGTTCCACTGGCTGCCCCTGACATGAGCTAACCTTCACACATCCTTCACCACAAAGCGAGTGCTCTTGGGTTCAGGGCTAGTTGATGACACCGAGCTGAATATCCACAGTCGCACCCCTCCACTTCTTCAACACATCCGACACCTCCTGCCCACCCTTCCCAACGGCTTCTCCCCTTCCAGGGCCAACCAGCATGACGTCACTGCATGCACCAGGGATGGGAATGAGCCCTTCCCTCCCTCCCCACTCCCGTGCTCCCTTCCTGCAAGCCATGGCTCACGGGACTACCCTAAAGGACTCCATGTCCTACGTTTCTATAGAGTGGTAAACCAGGCTGGACTTGGGGCGGGGGGGGGGGGGTTACGTTCACCTCATAAAATTTGCTTGAGAAAAAAATTACCGATCCCTTAATGCTTCATAAAAATTTTACAAGGTTTTGTAAAGGAAGGAAAACAAACAGAGATGGTGTCGGCATCCAGGCACTCTTTAAATCAAACATTCTTTCTCTAATGCATTTTTTTTTTTTAATATAGTACTGATCAGGAAAGCAATCAAGCGTGACACCCACAGCTCCCAGTGCTTCCATTTCCAGCATCTGAATTTTTCCCAGCTCAGGACATATGATCCCAGCGCTCCCGTCAGGCCCGTGCTGGCTACAACAGCATGTCCCACCGAGTTGCTGGAGCAGCTGTGAGGGCGAGACGAACAACAAAAACCACCACCCGGAAAGCCAAGGACACAGCATCCTGACAAGGATCCTGATCTACAGGAGAGATGCTCAGATCGAGTTAATTAACTTTACTGTACCAGCATCCAGCACCGGAGTGGGATCGATGCATGACGTGCACGGGGACCGTGAGCATCTTTCAAGCACATGGGGATGGGTGAGGGAGCGAGGAAGCTCCTGTCCTTGCCTAATAAAGGCAGAAACCTTTACACCCACCACAGCATTAACAACTCCTTCATTAAAAAGCAGAGCCTAGGCTGCTTTTCCAGTAGGGAACGGTGCAGCACGGCTGGGCAAGCGACGAGAGGTTTGCCATTAAATCAGCAGCTGAGGTCCAGTCCAGGCAGAGACATTTAGAAACTGGGTACCACAATCAGCTCGGGACCTGTCTAATAAGTCTGGGAAAATGTCAAAGGTATTTCTGCAATAATCACTGTCCAAAAAGGCCCAATAATATTTTTTCTTTTTTTTTTTCACCTCTTGTTTGTGTGTTCTTTTGTTTTTCTGAGACCTTCCCCTTCGCTGCAGAAATGTTCTGCTGCAAATGCACACCGCTCCCAAAATCAGGCTTCTTCATAAACAGTATATTAAAAACCAACCCCCCAAAGAAAACTCTGCAACTGAATACAAAACAGTTATTGAAGAGCTGCACAGTGACAGCTAGCGATGAGAAAAAAGAACACCAAAAGTAAGGGGGGAAAAAGTAAATAAAACACCGAGCAAAACATTCTGCTGAGAATTCAGGAGACATTAAAAAAATCTAACATCAGATGTATATATCTCTAAAATATACATCATAAATCTACATCATATATAGATATACGTTAAATATATATTATTTATCTCACGAAACTTTAATTTAAAAAGTCCATTTTCAACCATAAAAGTTTTTTTTCTCTCTTCTACCTGCCACAGATCCTGACAAAGGAAACAGTTGGGTTTTTCGCCCCTGAAGAGTCACGCAGAGGTTTGGGCTAATTCCCGGGGGATGGGAAGGATGCAGACCAAGCTGGTGACGAAGCCACCAGCATCTCGGGCACCTCTGCAGCGAGATCTTGCCTCTTGCTGTCCCCCTGCTTCAAGCTTCTCCCACCCGTCTTCCCCCACGGCTATTTCATGGAGCTTTCTGCGGCCATCTAAGCTGGTTCAATAAATAAGGAGCTTCCCAAAACACAGATACATGCTGTGGGATAAGTCAGATGAGGGGAGCTTCATTTCCACAGAATCACTAAGGTTGGAAAGGACCTTTAAGATCATCAAGTCCAACCATTAATCCAGAACCACCATGTCCCCTAAACCATGTCCTGAAGCGCCACATCCACACGTTTTTTGAACACTTCCAGGGATGGCGACTCCACCACCTCCCTGGGCAGCCTGTTCCAATGCCTGACCACGCTCTCAGTGAAGAAATTTTTCCTAATATCCAATCTAAACCTCCCCTGGCGCAACTTGAGGCCATTTCCTCTTGTCCTGTTCCACCTCCTATTTCTGCCGCTCTGCTCTCAAACCCCCCTCCATCTCCCAGGCTGCAGCCAAAGCTGCTGCGCATCAGCACAGAGCAACGGGAGAGAAACACACAAGAGAAAAAATTAGAAATAAAGCCTTTGCTGCCTCCATCCCTTGCTCGGGAGAGGCCGCGAGGCTGGTTAATGGATGTCAGTCCTGTTTCCATTGAAGAAAATAAAAATCAATGAAAGCTCCTTAGGCAGGCAGGGCACAGCCACAGCCCTCGCGCTGCCTTGCCTTTTCGGCGCTCACCGCCCCGGCCAGAAAAGGGCTTCGCACCCACGTTACCCAACACACGAAGCAGAGCCAAGCAGCCTTATAGACTCCTATAGGGGCAGGAGAAAGCGGAGCATCCCTAACCTAACCCTCAACGCCGCCTCTTTACCTGCAGACTATGGTATTTCTGCGGCGATTTTGAGATCCTCAGCTCAAACTGCCACGTTGGCAGAGGCCCCCGGTTGATGCAAATATAAAGATAAAATTCTTTTCCGACCACTTTTGGGGTTGGTTTTTGTTAGGTTGGGGTTTGGGTTTTTTTTTTTTGCTCCTGTGGTTTTGCCACACCGACACGAACACGGCTTTGCTGGCAGAAGGGCCCCGCTCTGGGTGGTCTCCATAGCGCTGGAGTCTGATTTTTCCCTTATTTCAGCCTCTCATGCAGAAAAGATGCAGCTCGGCCATTTCGTTAGCACTAAAAAGAATACTAATGAACTCGCAGGTTGCTGGGTGAGGTGCCTAATGACAAGCCACATGCTGAATTGCTTAGCTGAGTCTCCTGGAAGTTAGAGGGGTGAGGCGCAAGTGGACTCAGGATCCAAAAATAGCACCAAAACCACCCGTTTCTTCCCCCGTTTCTGTTTGGCGAAGTATCAGGTGCATTCCTGCTGCTTAACACCCTCGCCTGGCTCTAATACCACGCCCTGACCAATACCAGATATTTCCTGCGTTGGTCCTGCCACTTCCTCTAAACACTTGGGTTGGGATTTATCACCTCGACATGAAAGCTAGCCATTTGGACCCCATTTTATAGCAAACAGAGAGAAAAAGGCACTGCTAGGACACAGTCTGTCTGACCTATTTTAGACATCTGCCTCAGACTGGGATGAATTGGACCCTAAAAAAGGCCCATTGCTCTCCAGTGACTACAAAGGGGGACTAGACAACACGCTCAGATGCAGACATCCATCATCTCAGACACCTGCAGATACAGGAGCCAGTATCCCAGATTGCGCGTGCTCTTCTGGGCTCCTACAGAAATGCTAATGGATCGAGAGCAACCCAGCCTTTGAGGGGGTTTTGCTGGTTTCTTTGTGTTTTCTGTCTTCTAACAGATGCATTTCATCTCACCTTAGACCGTTGCTGGTCATCTATGGTCTCCTGTAGCTGAAGACCAAGACTGGTCGCCCCTCCCTTCCCCAGACCCGCTTCGATCACACACCTAAAATTTCTGGATGCCCAAAGCTCAGACTGCTCTGCCTGGGACCATCCTGGTTTTAAAACGTATCCCCAGCCGAAGCAGTCGGCAACAGGAGCACAACTGAGCTCGGGATTTTGCGCTTGGAAGGACCGCGTCCAGCCAGCACTGGAGGAGAGCTCTCGGAGGAAGGCACCAGCGCTCCCAAAGCTAGCGTCTTAGCTGGGCTGAGAAATACGGTGCCGAGAGACACAAAACCAGCGACAGGCACTTGAGAAGGTCGGCAGGAGGCACAGCCCAGCGTGTCGAGCAGAGAGCTCAGCCCATTCAGACTGGCCTGGGGGAGACGGCAACCTGGGACGACTCCTGCTCGCCTTGACCTTCTCACCCGCATACAACCTCCCCTCCAGCAAGGGAAGCTCGCTACTAACTGCCACCTCAACGCAAACACCGCGTCCCAGCTGCAGCATCTCGGTCAGCGCCTCGGGAAAGGGGGAACGGGGCTCCTTTTGGCTGGGAAGGCACGATGCAAGAAAGAAAAGGCAAAGCGGCACATCCTACCCAAAGCAAAGCCCATCTCCACGGGGGAGCCTTCTACAGTACCAAAAAACAGACCCAAGGTTAATACCCCCAGCACTGGGGACAGGTTGGATGTGGACCCCATCTCCCCAGCTGCCTTGCCTCCAAATAACACACCCCAATGTATTTTTAGCCCTGACTTTTATTGGAATGAGCTTACACAATCGTGCTCTTTGCCTGCATGCCTCTGTCTAGCAATCTTCCCCAATAATTTGTGAAGCCTTTGGCCAATTTTAACTAAATTTGACAGAGAAACAGATGGCTCAAAGACATTAAGTACCTGCAAGTCTAGTACAGATAGGCAGCCAGGTACAGGAGAGGGACTCTGAGAGTGCCCCATGGAGGGAAAGGCCACATAAAAATGAGATTCATCCTCATTTGAACCTCAGAGAATCCATACAGCACAAAGCCTTTCCAAACGTCCCCGTCGCAGGCGGCAAGTCATTTACTCCTACTTGGACCAAAATGAAGCAAACTTGTAAGAAATCCGGCTTTATCGGTTTCCGTGCCAGTCAGAGGATGGATTTTGCATATGAAAGTAGAGCCTGCGTGACAACTTAGACGAAGGAGGAAAACCAACAAGGAAGAAAAGTCAAGTTGCTGCTGGCACCAAGGAATGGCTGGAAATCTTACACCAAGAAGAAACCTTCTCACATCTATCCCAGGGCCTTGGACCCTGCAGCCAGGGCGAGGGAATGGCTCATGCACCAAATTTTGGGTGGCTCCACGGTGAGATATCCCTTGCATCAAGGGAGGGCACATCATCTCGGCGGCACCGGGCTTGCATGACAGGCTACACGCCAGTAATAGAGCTGCTCATCTATTTCTCATCAATGTATCTTTTTAATGAAGGAAGATGGCTTTTTAATAAATAAAACCTTTCGCCAAAAATAGCTGCACGGTCATCTATAATCCCCTGAAAACTTAAAAAAAGGCCCAAAATGGAGACGCAAAGCACAGAGCAATAGTTAGTGGCGGGGGTGAGGGGTGGTGGTGATAAAATAAGGCAGCCACCCCCAAATCTTTTGCAGCAAAAAAAATACACACACAACCCCTTCTGCACACACCTGCAGATGCCTCGCCTTCCCATCAGCAAAATAACGTCAAAAGCATTTTGCAGACTAACTAATACTCACAAATTCCCAAAGCTCAGGCAGGTACTATTGTTGCTATTTCAACGCAGAGGGGGAAAGAGCGGCGAAATGACTTCACCTGAAAGGGTGAGCTCGTGCTACGACCAGGACGGAGGATGCAGCAGCCCCCCATGCCCTGCCTGAGCCAAAACCGGAGAGGGATTAGGTACCGAGCCACGGGGCCACCTCCCCTTTCATGTCTAACCAGCACCATCTCCCCTTTCCTCCAAGTAAAGCAGATTTGTCCACAAAATCAGCTCCGGGTGGCACAGCCTCACCCAGCAGGTACAGATGGGCTCGCTGATCAAGATGAATCATTTGGCATGTTAAAATAACCCGGACGCAACCGCAGAACGGGCTCTCGCTCAGCGACTCCTCCACGGCCGGGGCATCGGGGGAGAAAGAGGAGCGGAGCCTCCAAAATACGGAGGAGCCGCACGTCCGGCCCCTCCGGCTCGCCTCCCCCCTTCCCACCAAGGTCTGGCTTGTTTGCTTCACCAAAGCCCCCTCCCCGCTCTCAGACAAGGTTAATAGGGTAAAGAGAGAGCATCTGTTTATGAGAAGGTTATCAAGTGAAAGGCAGTAACGCAGCCTCCAAACCAGCTTTTCATAGCCTCTTACTTATTATTTAATTTGGCTCCAGTACGTGAAATTAGGCTAATGGCTGTTAAGTGGTTAAGGCACACACATTGTCCATCTGCCGAGAAGGCTCCGGGCCGTTGTTCTGTTTCAAAGGCTAAGGAGGAAAAATAATATGAGAGTTGCATGCTGTTAGTTTGAGAGCTCATAAAAGCATTTTCTCCCTCTTTCCCCCGCTTTTTTACTTCTTTTATCTCCAGTGCTTTGCCTGTTGCACCATTAGGAACTTCTGGAAAGCGACTTACTGGCTTTTTTATTTTTTTTGTCCTTGCTGTTGTGCCTTTTTTTTGCCTTTTTTTTTTTTTAACCGAAGGGACGAGTGAGCCAGCCTGTTTCAGCAATGCCGCAGCGACCAGCTGTTGCAGTCTTCCCATTCAAGCAAGCGAAGTGCAGCATCCCTCATCTGCCATCAGCTGCATTATGACCGAAACCCTGAGCTTCTGCCTCTTCTCCTCGACGCCAGGACCGGCGGGCCGTCTCCTTCAGCACGACGTCATCTTCACGGTTTTCCTTGCACGCAATCTGGAGCGCTCAAGCCCTCCCCACCCGGACTCCTCGCTGCATTTAATGAGTAGCTCCACACATACCAGCGAGGACGCGTGGTTTCCTACACGTTTTAGTCTTAAATGACGCAAGCTCAGGCTGGAGCTCCCTCTTCCCTCGAGTCTTGCATACGGCCAATGCCCACGCGGATTCTCGCGTGTCTCGTACAGAAGGTGAGCTCGCTCTGTCATTATTTCAGAGGACTAACGAGGTCTCTTGACCGCTTAGCTGCCTGTTTTCATGGAAGTTGTAGAAATGTAACACCCAGACTGAAATCAGCCAGCTGATTCACAAAAGTTAGCAGAATTGGTGAAGGGGAAAAGGGGAGCGTAGAGGAAGAGAGATCACCTGCACGTTGCTTCCACAAATTCACAAAGAAGGTCTGAACCTTCTAGGCAAGTGAGCTAGAGACAGGGTGTCTAAACTGCACGCAAAGCCTGCCCAAAAATCCTTAGAAGAAGATCCCGTAGATATATTTAAAAAAAAAAAAAAATCTCTACAGAGACACTTTTTGTCCTTTGGTCCCCAGACACAGTTTGCAAGCTCTGCCTCACCCACAGAAGGACAACGCTTCGCTGCTGGATAAACCTATGGCATGGCTGGACCCGGATTTATTAAAAGAGGGTGGATGTGGAAGGATCGTGGGCATTAAAATGGGCATTTTAAGCAGTTTTTGGCTATCTCCCCAGGAGCAGGGACCCGGGATTGCTGCTGTCCATCCCCCCAAAGGCTCACGCTTCGTTCACCGGTGGCATTTGACACCAAGGTAGCACCATTGCTCGGGGCCTCCCTGGCGTCAGCAGCACGGCGGTAGAGACGGGAAGGTGCCAGCAACGACGCCCGTGCCCAAGCGCCACGGCTGCCGGGTGCAGCCCTGCCCGCCGCCGCGGCTCCTCGCACACCAGAGCCCCCGTGGGAAGAGAAACCGCTTCCCCGGAGCGCGGCTCGGGGGGGAGCAGGCTCGAGGAGGCACGCTGCGTGCAGGAAAGGGAAGGGGCCCTTGAGCTGCGGCAAAAAAAAATAACAGCCAAACCCCGGCTCTCTCCTTTAAGTAAGAGCTGAGCCATCCCCGAGCGAGAAGGGTTATTTATGGGGACGCAAGGAAGGAGAAGGCAGCTGAAGAGCATTTCTCATTTCCCTCCATTACTGCAACAACCCCACTTGAAATCCAACTTTAGTTCTCCCTTCCCAAGCCAGGGAAAAAAAAAAAAAAAAAAAGAAAAAGAATGCCACTAACAAAGTCAGCCTTCCCTCCTTGTTATCCTCCTGATTTTGCCAGAGGTTAGCGGGGCTGTTACAGACTCACAGCAGGAGAAACACGCAGCAGTCGGCACCACCCGGGGAAAAGATCAGAGCATTTACTAACGGGCTTGTCCCCCCACCTCTCCCCAAAACGGCCCCCGCCGCTTTGCCAAGGGACCGCTTTTCCCAGTTACGGCTGCGGTACCTACGCCAGCTCCCGCTGACTTTGTCCCCGTCTCCTGCCTCTCTTGACAGGTATCTGCACAAATTACTCTCCCCCTTTCTGTATCTACGTTTGTTCATTAGCCGTGCACACGGTCTATAAATATATATATATTATACATATATACATGTATTTTTATATATACACACACACAAAGTTTGGTCTCTGTGTGCAATGACGGCTGGCGTGTGCAGAATGTAAGTGTGCTCAGGGGTGGTTAGCTGTAACACTTAAAAACTCCAAATTCCCACCCGTCTCTTCATTTCGATCCTTGTCTCCTGGCTTCCCGCTGAACCTGACCCAAAACGCACCAGCCAGGCTCTGCTTTTTGGGGAAGGGATGAGGAAAAAGGAAATTAAGCTGAGGAGGAGTGCTGATCGCGCTGCCTGACGCGAGAATAAAGCGGCTGTACGCTGGAATAACCACCAAAGCGAGATGCTCAGCCCATGTCCTGCAGCTCTGCACCTGCTTGCGCTGACAAATAAATGCACGGCGTGCAAAGCTGCCGGGGATTATGGAGAGGAGAGCGGGATTCGCCGAAACTTGCCCGGATTTGGCCGACCGGCGCGGAAAACTTTTGCTGGTACAGCAATCTCCGTCTGGGGGCGGGGGGGGAGCTGCTGCAGTATTTTTTACGCTGGCAAAACCCCTGCTTTGACACATTTATGCCGGCGCGTCTGTACAGTTGCCAGTCCTGCTTATCCCCCTCGCAGGCTGGTAGGAGTATTAAGCTATCCTAGCAGAAGTCTGACACCAGGAGAGTTTTGTGTGAATAGCATATCCCGGCAAATCTGCAGGATAGAGAACATCTAAAAACCTGGTTAGGCGATAAATACCGACAAGCCCTGACCGGTGAAAAGAGAATGTTCATTCAGACGCCCGCACAGGCTGCAGGATCGCTACGGTTTTCCCCCGAAAAGATGCTGAACCAGGTCAGCGGCGATCGAGCCACGGAGAAGACCAGAAGAAGGAGGCGATGCCCAGGCTGAAGGATTCACCTTCCTAGGGCATTACAGACCCCTCAACCTGCACCTGGAGCGTGGGGGGCTTCCACCTGCATTTTGGGGGAAAGCTGGCGGGGCAGGAGGAGCAGGAAGCCTCCTTGGAGGCGTACGCAAGGAAGGGAAGCATTACAGCGCTTTGCTGCTGATCATCAGTGTTTTGAAGGGTTTTCTTGGCCTTAGTCGCCAGCAAATTTGGCAAGAGGTTTCCCAAGCACTGTGCTGGCAGTTGTAGGAAAGAGGGTGGCTTTATCCAAGACATAAAAATCCGAGGAGCTGGCTTTGAACTAAAGTTGACGGGGGAGAAACGCGAAAGGGAAACATCCTCGTGGGCACAGCAGCTGCTTCGGAGGCAGCAGGGAAAATGTGTGGAGATGAGGGTGAGCTTGGGGGAGAGTTTTCAATCTTTTTCCTCCGATTGCCTTAAGAAAAGGAAGTTTTGGGCCCCCTCTTCTCCTCTCAGGGGAGCGGTGAAGAAGCACGAGATGCTCATAGCCTGCAGCCTTGCTGGTGGGATGGGAAATTGCTCTGCCTCTGCTGGGATCCGCAGCCCGGGCCGCTAAGGGGAGTGATGGATGAAAGGGAAGGAGAGGAGGAGGAAGCTGCGTCTTACAGCAGCAAATGGCCTCAGCGATTAAAACTGAGTGGGCAGTTGTGTATCACTGCATTTTCTGCCTGCTTCATCACTAGCAGTGACTCAGGAATATTCTTCATCGCTCTCAAGCGAGGATATGATCATTTTCTGCCACTTGAGATGAAGCTAATTTTACAGCAGCTTAGAGAGAGAGATGTCATGTGCTGATTTCTATACTGCCTGCATCACACATCAATGCAGCACCGCAAGGCTATAGGTGCTGACTGCTGAAAGTTACACCACCCGATACTGGGAGAGAAACACCGTGTGCCAGGGGAGAGTTATTTGGAGCTGCTGAGTCCCTGAAAGATGAAAGGAGCAAGGCAGTACGGGATCAAGACTTCCCAGCAAGGAGAAAAACAACAGCATCCTCTCTCTCGTCAGGTTTGTTAGGAGGAGAAGCATCCAGACTGCCCGAAGCTTTTGAACGCGCTCCTAATAGGACAAGTGCGCTGAGCAGGAGTGACGGGCTCCAAGGACAGATCTCTCTGCTCAACTCCAACCCAGTCCCAAAGAGACCGAATTTACCGAAACCGAAGCCTGATGCGCGAGGAGCCCACGCTCCGAAGTGAAAAGCGTTCGCGGTGCCGGTGCCAAATTGCTCCCTCGCTGCATCAAAGCCCCGGTCTGGCTGGGCTCCCCGTCTCATCCGACCGGCGCTTCTCGCGGGGCCGGGGCGAGATGGCAGAGGAACCGGTGCCACCACCGGCACTGCAGCTGGACAGCCCGGGATGCTGGCTGGGAACCTACCAGCCCTACGGCCACATTCGGATGAGTTTTCTCGCTCGTTGATCAGGCCGTTTATTTATTTTCGAGCTGCAAAAGCTGCCTTCGCACCAGGCCCTGGCAATGCCTCGCCGGGCTCCCTGCGCGAAGCTACGGTCTCCCAGCCACCGGACGGCATGCGATTCCTTGACAGCCCTGGCTTCGGGAGCTAACTGGCAGTGGTAGCTGCGTTTGCAGGGGAAACGGAGCGGTACTGCCAGCTTCTAGTGACAAAAGGAGTGTTTGTAACAGGCGCGGTGACAGCTGTCCGAATGCCACATTTATTTACAAAACGTTAGTTAAATTACTGACAGTTGGCGCTGCAAAGGGAAGCCGAGAGGAAGGGCTGACGTCTCCCCGTCGCGCTAATTCGGCAGCCTCACGGCACCTCTCCGCAGGCTTTCAGCCTCCCCTTCCACCGCAGGCTGCAAACCCCTCGTGCTCGGCACGTGGCTCCGCACCTTCCCTTCCCACTGAACCTGCAAGGGGTTCGTGCTGCAACTCCCACCGACTCTGGGGGGTCAGTCCTAGCAGGGTGGGTGAAGTTTCTCCCACGCAATGCATTGCCACCAAGCCTTCATTCTTTTCTAGAAGGACCAAGAGGATATTTATCACCCTGGGATCTCTTCAGACCTTGGCCGTCTGTTGAGACTACTTAGGGCAGTGCCACTTGAATGGATGGAGGTCACCAAGTGGACCTTCGAGTGGCCAAAAATGTCTGGTATGCTGGTTTCAGACTCAGAGGTGTCTGAGGTGAAGGGCCCTGTGTCTCGCTAAACAATGTCAACAGTGTTTGGCTTTAAAGCAGCAAGGAAATTGCAGCTGCTGTCCTCCACGAGCCAAGGACAACCAGAGAAATTTAGGAGACCCAGCTGACGTGCACCAGTGAAGGCGTCTCCCTCAACCAACCACCTCCGTAAGGAAGCGGTAACAACCCAAGATGGGATTTTGACCTTCTGACCATGTCCTACCCTGCCAGAGAGTACAAGCGTCTAGAGCGGGGAGATGCTTTCTTTAACTTCACAAGTACACCGGTCAAGGCTAACGGCTACCTTTTGCTCCTCGTGTTTGCAGAGGACTAAATCATGGCACTTAACACACAGCCCCCATCAGAGCACCTCCAAACTGCTCCCTCCCAACGCTGCCACGTTTTGCCCTGACTCTCACACTGTGCAAGTTTGCTGAGCAAACAGGATCGCGGCGTGCATTGGCCAGCCTCAAATTTGGCCTTGGAAAACATATACTCAACATGAACTTTGTCTAATTCAAAGCAGAACAGCTCCTCCAAGTAGAAGAAAGCAATAGGAAGGATGAAGTATGACAGAAAAATTGACTCCAAAAAGTAAAGCAGTGCAGAGGTGAGAAGGGAAAGACTTTTTTCAGCTAAAGGGAAAAATCTATGTATCCAGAAACCCTTCCCTTCTGAGACTGAACGACATCAAAATTGCACTATTTCCTACATGACACTTTAAAACCCAAAATCTCTCTTCAGCTTAATCAGAGCGTTTCCTGTAAAATTTGACAAGATGCTTCAATGAACCCATAAACTCAGATTAAAAGAAAGCAATACCATTTTTCCAACTAAACCCAAACCTGCCCTTTTCCCAACAAGGAAATCCTAAACTAAATATTTTCCAGTCAAGGTAGATGAGAAAGAAATGGATTTTTTTTTTTTAGTAAAAAGATCTGTTTCATAAATGAAAATTTGTATTTTCTTAAGAAACAAAGGGTACAAAAGCCTGAAATTTTCGAATAAAAATACGAGAAGCAGGTGGTTGCCTAGCTCCCATTGAATTGCGATGCAAGGAAAGCATCAAACCTTTAGAGACTTGGCAAATACTTGCTCAAGTTTTCACGCAGGTCACATTTCCTTTGAACTCATCGAGAGCTTTGTACTGGACTGTAAGAGAGGAACAGGGATGTGAGATAATAAAGATTATCCTGGAATAAAGCCCTACATGTGTAATTTACTGAATTTGGAGGACTTAAGGGTAAGAACCCAAATATGCCTTCAAATATTACTGCTGTGCCTGTCTGTAGGTCCAAACCACCTTGAGATTTGGAAGTGGCTCTGAACCTGGAGCTGCCCTGCTTTTCTTGCGTACCTTTGAGAATTTGCTTTTCGCAACAGCTTTCTGTCATGCTTCTTATTAGAGATGTGTAAGAAGCGTAAGTCTGAAAAACACACCGGTTTTGCTGAACAGAGGATGTGAAGCTGGGAAAATAATGATCCTACCATGAAAAAAAAAAAAAAAGAAAGAAAGGAGAAAAAAAAAAAAAAATCAGACTCAAAAATCCAGAGTAATGAATGTTTGGATCATGTCCGGGGCTCTGCATGTGTCTGATAAAACAGACGCAGGTGTCAGAGCCATTTATGGTTGCAGGCGCAGAGCCGGTCAAAATCTCCCTTCTCTGGGAAAAAAAAACTGTGATATTTCACCAGCTGCTCATGTTGGAAGGTGGTTTTATTCCTTATTTACTCTGTCCTCATTGACATGCAGAGCTGGACTCGCACGTCTCCTGTTTGACCCTTGGTGTCCTTTCCTATTCAGCACTCTCCCCAAAGGTGTCCCCACCTCCAGACCAGGCTCAGCTCTCCAGACCTCGTCTCCATCTCACTGACACTGGCTTTTCCAGGGGAGAATCCAGCTGCAAAGTCAAGTTTGCCTTCAGCCTTTCTGTACCCACCCATCTGCTCTTCTGCCTCCTCACTTTGCATATAAGCTAACGACTGCTTCCCAGCATGACTGCTGGCGGCGAGAGCCAACACCTCTTACCGCCAGCTGAAGAATCCCTCTTTAAGGCAAGATTTTTGATATATTAATGATTAAGACACATTTGGCATTTCAGCAGACACCGCAGCACCCAGATAGCTAAGCCCGCGTCTCAGACTTGGCTCCTTGACAGCCTTGCACCTCTGAAAACTAAACCGAAGGAGAGCAGAAGGCATTTCCCATTTGCTTTGCAAAGGTGCCGCACGCAACAACAAATAAACTCTTTCTCTTAGGAGAGGGTTCTCCGCATTGCTATTCCACGCGCAACCCGTTAGCAGCGTGCACATCGTAGCGAGACTAAAACGCCGTCTTCCAACCTGATCCACGGTCCATTACAGTTAGGATAAAGACTTGCGGTGACATTAATGAGCACTGGATCAGCCCCTTTGTCGGCATAAATCTCTCCATTGCATTGATGGGATTGCGTTTTCCCATTTGCTTGTTTGTTTGGCTCTGTATTCTCATTACAATTTCTAGTAGCCCGTTCTCTCACTGATGTGGTTGTAGATTAGTTCCTTGATGATTTTCCCCTTTCCTCCTAAAGGACAATAAGGCTGTCTGAGCTCAAACTGGCAGGTTTGGGTGGGTCTGGGAGGAGGAAAGAACAACTCTGCTAGACCAAGAGGAGGATTTTTCCAACAGCGTAAGTTGGAGTAACTCCACTGAAGCCAACAGAAGAGACAATGATTTAGGCAAGCTGAAGATGACCCGCGTCCCCAACTCGCAGTCACGATGAGAGCAGTTTCGCAGCAGAGTTGGGGTTATGGGTGTTCCCACAGTTGGGGACGGCACTGCTTTCGCTGGCCCCAACCCCTGATTTTGCGTCGGCTCCTACCTAACGACCATCCACCCACCAAGCAGCTCCGTAGTACCACAACCATACACCACACACCCCTGCGATGACAATTCCCGGGCAGCCCCCACTGAAAAATGCTCACAGTAGCCCCTTTAAAGTCCAAGCAAGGACAGGGCTCCGGTGGACATCTGTGGTGCCCTCCAGTAGGACGCTCTTAGCTTTTTCCTTTCGGAGCGATGGGTCCCGCCACAAAAAGACTGCAATGCAAGCAGATGACTCACAGAGCCAGAGAAAGGAAGTGCTGCAACTGCTGCACACGAATATATACATTTATAGGACCTAGGAGGGCACCTAACGTCACACGAGGAGTCGACGGCAGGGCTAAGAACCCAACCTCCATTTCGTAACCCCGGCTTAACGATTAGAAATGCCGCCCCAGGAACCCTCCACTGGCCAGCTCTGCCATTTGCAAGGCTGCTCTGACCTCCCTTCCTCCTCACTTTTCTTCCTCCCCATCGGCCCTTCCCCTCCCAGAGGAGCAGGGTACAAGTCTGTTTGACTTAAATCTTTCCAGGGCTGGTAGACCAGAGATGCTTAACCCTACGATGGAGATGACAGCTCCAGAAAAGCACACTTGTCCCCTAGGAGACCCCAGCCCAGACAGCTCCAGTGAATTAAAGGCAGGAGCTCTACCAGGAGAGCTATAAAGGGAAACCCTCCTCTGGCACAGCAATCAGGAGCTTGTCTCATCTCAGATGGAAATTGCACTCAGGGAAAAAAAAAAAATAATCCATGCATATGACAATTTTTTTTCCCCACTTTAAGCTGATTCCATCTCCGAGATGGGAGAGAGGTGGCGAAGATTTGCTGACATGTCACTTTAGCAATAAACTCCTCTTTCAAAAACATGCCATCGCAAGCAAAGCAATCGACTCGCGAGCTACAAGCAGCCGCGAGCATCGCGCGTGGGCACCGCCCGGGGCTTCTGCAGCCCCTCTGACAGAGGATCTCCAGGAACATGGCAAGGAAGCCCTGGCCAAAAAGGAGGAGCCCAGCTATGATGGGAGGAGGAGAGAGGCAGGGGTGAAGTAGCACCGTGCACCGACGGGAGCAGAAAGTCCTAACCCTCAGTACTGCTCACATCTGCAGCAATTTCCTGAGTAAGGGCACGGGTGCAGGAGAACATGCTCTCCCCTTCCTTCACCTTAATACAAGGGGGGTCACCACAGCCCTGAATTAATGCCCTAACCCTCAGGAACAAAAAGAAGAGAGGTTTGATGAAGAAGGTGAGCGTGCTGGAGTCAGCAGAATAAACTTTGGTTGTTAATGTATGAGTCGGCAGCTTAGCTCCATCCTCACCCCATGCCCACAGGACTGCCGGAGCCGGTCCCATCCAAGCCCAGAAGTCTTTCACCCGCTTGGGAAGTGGGCAAGGAAGCAACCAGGAGCTTTGGTCTCTGCCAGGTAAGGCTCTGAAATAAATAATTGTAGCAGGACAAAAAAATACCAGGTCCTGAACTTGGAGACCATCAGAACGGGATGAATATTTCACGGGAGCAGCGTGCCACAAGCCTGAGCCCTCGGGAGGGAGACGCACGCTGAGCTGGTAATAAGGAGTTCGGTGGTTGTGCAAGGACGGGGGGAGTTGGCCGGGTAGGGCCGGAGATGGGAGCGCTGCCATGAGCAGCACCTAACCCGGGGTGTCCTCGGGGGTGCCGGCGCGTGGGAAGGGGCTGGACAAGCAACGCTCCGTCCCAGGGGTTATTGCAGCAAAGGTGGGAGCGGGGAGCCTCGAGCCAAACGGGCACAGAGCTCTGCAGCTCCCAAACGAGCTGTAGCGATCGTGGCTGGACCCTTTCGTGAACAACCTCTGCCCTGTCTTGCTTGCTTGATTTGCACCAGGGGCCCAGCCCTGAGGCTACGGGGATGGCGAGCACCGCTTTCCTGGGGACAGAGAGCCCGGAGCGGGCTTTCTACACTCATCGACTGCAAACCACAAAGGCAGCTGCCCAAAACCTCAACGGAGAATTGCCATCGCTTAAGCCCCGGCAGGAGCGGCCTCGCCTCGGCACGGAGGGAGACACACAGCCTCCCCCCGCACCCGAGCAGCGTGCCGGAACACCCCACGCTGTTATCCATCAGAGACCGGCCCTGTTTTCCATATTACACAATAAGAACACGAAAAAGCAAATTCCCGTGGATAAAGGGGGAAAGATGGGGCAGCAAAGAGTCACAGAAAACAGATCCGTTTCTGAGAAATACTCTTTTCTGCTTAGCAAACAAGCACTTTCTGTTTGCATCTGTCAAACAAACACGCTTGATTTTGTTTTGTTTCGCAGCCAAGTTATCATTTCTCCAAAATTATTTCAAGAGCACAACAGGGGCAAAATCAATTTGCAAAACAGGCTTAGGTAAACCATGGCAGAGCTTAGTGGCAAAGCGCAGGGCCCTTTTCAAAGCCCGAGTGGAAACCAGGGGAAGCATCAGGGTTAAAAAAAAAAAAAAAAAAAAAGCTTTGACTCATATTCAACTCAGATTTGACTTTTAGCATTGGAATCAAAGGGGGAACAAATGAAGGCATTGCATCACCCTGCCAAGAAAACCAGAGGAGACGTACAGAGGAGCCTGCGAAAGAACGGGACGCTCACCCGACAGCCAGATCTGCCCCCCATCAGCCTGGGGCACTGGCGAATTCGGGGGGACGCCCCACAAGCGCCTATGCGTGCTGACGGGATCGTCAGGGCCTCGCCGTGGAAAGCACTGACTGATGCCAATTAAAGTGAAATCATAATCAAGCCGTTTGCTTTGGCGCTGAGAGAACTGCTGCAAAGATCTCAGCAACGCCTGGACTCGGTTCAAGCACTGGATGGAAGCTCAGGATGGGTCTTCTCCAGCACGAACCACTCACTACTGGTGAGGGCAGATACTGTCTGGACATGGTAGGAGGGGATGCAGACCGGCCTCATCCTCACGGAACGGCCTTGTGAGATCCAGCAAGGCAGCCAGCTCTGACCTTCGCACACGGACGAGCCCTCCGGGTAACCCCAAGAGCAGGAGCAGCCCCAGCTCAAGGACCAACGCAGGCAGCAGTAAAAATGCCAAGCTGTTGGAGCCAACACCCGCAAACCCTTTTCCTATCCCTGCAGGTTTTGCTGCATCCAGGGGTAAATCCTACCCCCCATGGTAACTCTACCCCGAGGTCTAACCCTAGATTTAAATCTAATACAGTGACCTGAAGGGCTGGTACCAAAGACACAAGACTCTACCCTCCAGCAGACATCGCAAGACAGAAGGAAAGATCTGAACATCTCTGGTGACTCCGGTCCTAAACTGACTCCTGATGGTAGATTTACAGGAGCCAGGTTTGCATGGACCAAAGCCTGAGCCCTTTACAACGGGGGAGTCTCCTCACGGCGGTCAACCCAGCTCCTTTCACCGGCGCTGGATTAGCTCTGCTCGGAGGGGCGGCAGGGACCGAGCTGCAAAGAGCCTCCTTGGTCGGGCCCCAAGCACCCCGCCACCACAGATAAAACACCCCATTTCCAACGGCCAAGCCCTGTCCCTCGGGGGCAAACAGGACTTCCCGAGCACTTCAGAGAAGCAGCAACTTCTGCTGTGAAGTTCTCAGCTTGCTCTCCCTTTTCTCAGCTGTGAAAAAACCAAGCAGGGACCTCTGGAAACATCTCTTTCCTTCCAAATCGTTGGCTGAGACTCACCGCCCTCCCACCTCTGCATGGAAATGAGTGGGGAAAGAGGAGACCCTATTTTTTTTTTCCCTCCCATGCCACCCTTGCAGGGCTGGGGAGAGGGCAGGGCTGCTGCCTGCATGCTGGGGTCTGCCGAAACCTTTCTGAGCAGCATTGCTATTCCGAACAAGTTAACTCCTCCACAACAGATCGATGGTTATGCCGGGAGCCGGGTTGGGAGGGGAGCGGGCAGGAAGGCTCACGCTTCCTTGATTTCCTTCTCTGGAAATGTGTGGTTTTCACGTGCTCTTCTCTCGGCTCCTGCCACAACACAGCACGGCTGCAGGGACCGGCACCTACCGGGGGATGCGGCAACGTACCACTGCGGGCTGGACTAACCGCTCCCACCTCAAACCAGAAGGAAAATGCCCCAAAATGCCAGTGCAAAACACAGTCCTCCACCTCTCCAGCTACCAAAGCAGTGCACCGAGCCGGCCGCAGCAGCAAGCCATTAATTTCCAAGAGCAACACCCACTCTAGGGGCAGGACAGCGGGAATATCATCCGCAGAGTTTGCGCACCCCAAAACCCCACGTGGCCGTCTCCTGGGGCACGCTTGTATCGACGAGGCGCCTGCGTAGGGACAGGGACATCCCTTGCCACCAGACAGGCTCCCCAGCTGAACCGGGACACACAGACGGCAGCTCCAGGGCGAGGACAAGCCGCTGCCCTCCCTCCCCAGGGCCAGGATTTGTCCCCCCCTTCCCACCAGGCCTCATGGACGGAAGGAAAGCATCCCTCCAGCTTTCCTTTGTTCTCCGCCGACACCAGGCAAGCACCCAGTGCCGGGGCAGAGCACCGGCATGGTCTGTGCTGGAAACCCTGGGCCAGAAACCCTCATGCTACGGCATGAGCAATTCGTCTCCTTCCAGAAAGTTTGCACAGCACCCGCGCCCGTACCACCCTGCTGCCGCCACCCTCCTGCGTATTTTGCTGCCCAGTAACCCAAACCTTTCCCTCTTTCATACCCCCACGAGCAAGATCTGTAGGATATCTGGTGCTTGGGAGAGCCCAGACGATTCAGGAGAAGAAAGGAGCTAGTTTTTCATTTATTTTTTTCTTTAGCTCAGCGGGGCAGATTCCTAAGCGAGACACGCCGTCCTTCACCCTCCTCCACCGATTTCCAAGCCACTTCGCCCAATCGTGCCATGACACGCGACAACAACGGAGGGACGGTCACAACACAGCTCCCTCCCTTCCTCCCAGGAACATGCGAGGGCTGGGGGGGAGCGAGAGGCTGGGCTGCAAACAGCTGAGTTGCAGGAAATATATAGAGAGGGGATTCACATTTCCAGGGGCCAAACCCAGCCTGTGGTTTAAGTCCTCCTCCCACCGCTCAAGAAGAGACCTGGCTGAAATCCTTCCTTAGTTTTTGGGTTTTGGGTTTTTTTTTTTTGCCCTGGCTTGGCCCTGCTCCACTCGCTGGCGTAAACTGGCGTAAAGCAGGAGTGCGGATTTCACCGCGCACACCCAGCTGGCCCCGCAGATGTTAGTGTCACCTATGCAACGCGGAGGAAAGTCACTCCCGAGCACAGCGGAGCTGTAAGTGCCGCTTCCCAGCGCCGCAATTAAAACGTGGCTTTTTATTTTTAATGTCCCTATCAAACATCCTCGCCAGAATCTCTTCTGGGATGACTGCACCCATCTGCTGCGAGGACAGGGTAGGGATCTGGGCATAAGATGTCTCAGAAGTTACGCCGATCAAAATTATGGTTTTCTTGGCAGCCCCCGCACCCCTCCGATCGCTGCTGCAGGCGCCAGGACCCCGGTGCAACGCCCAGCCCCACGTTTCCCCCCACCCCGAAGAGTTAATGCTGGCAATGAGCAGCAACCCCCTGCATCAGCCAGCCCCATCCTGCATCCTCCTCATCCCAGCAGGTCTGGGCACGGGATAAATAAAGGCACAAAACCCACCGGGGGGTGGACAACTTCCCTCTCCCCCAGGCTTGGGTCGGTTTGACAGGTACGAAACCCCCGGCACTGCACCCCGGGAGCAGGGCGATGTTTATCCTCTCCAACGCAGCCAAAGAGCCCGAGCCGTGACACGCAACCACCGGGGCTACCGACAGCAGGAGCCGAGCCTGCGCCTACCCCGGTGTAGCGCGGGGGGCCAGGAATCACGCTCCCCTTTTTTTATTTCCAGCCCCAGTAACTTTCCCAGAGGCGACTGGAGCGGGGGGGGAGCTGAGCCAAAGCCCGGTCCCCTGGCACCCAAACCTCCCCCTCGCCTTGCTGCCCGGCGTCCGTCCCGCACCGCCGATCGGCATTTCCCCGGTGGGGAAACTGAGTCACGGCCCCGAAGGTACCGGCCACCCTCCTCCTTCAGCAGGGACCCCCCCCTCCCAGCCCGTGCCCCTCAAGGCAGGAACCCCGCTGCTCCTACCTGAGCGTGGCACTCTCCCCTTGCCGCACTGTCACGTTGTCCATGGCTTTGGGGAAGGTGGCATCTCCGCTGCGCACGGGCACTCCTGCGGGCACAAGGAAGAGCAGCCTGAGACAGAGGACGACCAGGCACCTCCAGGGCAGGGCTAAGCACCCACCGACCCCCATCCTGGCCAGCAGGGACTTTTCCAACAGGCAAAAAACACACCCGACAAGGCCACCGGGAGCGAAAAGGTGGGGAGGGGGGGGAGGAGAGGAGGGAGGGGGTGCGTGTGTGTGGGGACGGGGGGGAGCAAAACCACCGGGGCGAGCGATGCGGAGCTCCACGGAGATCAGGAGAGCCCCCGGCAAGGCAGCCTGCGAGCACTGAGCCTGCCGAGCGGCATCCGGAGGGAGTCCCGGTATCCTTGGGTGAGGGAGGAGGACGGGAGGGCCGGGGAGGAGGAGGAAGAAGAAGAGGAGGAGGAGAAGTGGCAAAGGTGCTGGACGCTGGGCGAGCCGGCTCTTCCCGGGAAGCAGTCCGAGGCTCACTTGGGCGAAGAGGCGACGGGGGGGGCGCCCGGCTGCGCCCCGCTCCCGCCCCGCACGCTTGTCCCGAGTTCGCGGCTCCCCTCCGCAGCGCGGAGCGGGGGCAGTCCAAAAACCAGTAAAAAACAAAAACAAAAACAAAACAACCACCAAAAAACCACAAAACACCCCCGGAGCGAGCTAGCAAACGGGTCCAGACGCAAGAAGGCACAGCCAGCAAAGGCCTCCGAGGTGCCCAGCAGTTCCTCTCCTCCAGCCCCGCTGTCGGGTCCCAAAGGCGGGCTGGTCCGGGCGGAACACAGGACTGGAGGGGGCGTCAGGGTGGGCGGCTGCTCTCCCCAGCTCCCGGTTCAGCCGAGAAGCGGGGAGGCCGGGGCGCGGGGGCGCGGCGGCGGCGGCAGCATCCCAGCCCCGCCGGGAGCCATCCCCGGGCGGCGCGCAGGCTGGCTGCCCGCGGTTGTCATGGCAGCGGCTCCATCGCTGACCGGCACTTCGCCTCCCGCACACCCCTCCCCACGCACACCAGCCCCCCCCCGCCCCACGCACCGAGCACCCGCAACACGGGGAGCGGCGGCGCGCGCTCCACACGCCAGCCTTTAACCCCCGCCGCACCACGCTCCCGGGGGGACGGGATGCCGGGACCCCCCCGCGCTTCCCCCTCGTCCTTACCTGCGCCCGGCAGCCAGCACCGGTCTAGTTCTACCATTTGCCTTCCTCTACCTCCGCACCATCCCCTCCCCAGGCGGCAAAGCCGCTATGCAGTCGCGGGGGGAAGGGGAAACTGAGGCACGGGACAATTCCCCCCCCCCCAAGTCAGGCAGAGAGGCAGGAGTGTGCCCCTCTGGTCCTCTGCACCTCACAGACACGCAGCACGAGCTTAAGTGGCAAATTCCTCCCCAGCCGCGAGCACGGTCCCCACGTACTTTTTATCAGCTCATAATTTAACAAATACCACATTTGCTTATGCCTAGTAATTCCTCCTTCCCTCCGCTAGCGGCTGAGCACATTAATATTTCCAGGCACAGCTTCATGGTGGTAAAAGGTGCCGGGGAGCCATCCTCAGCGCACAAAGTCCTGGAGCCACTGAGCGAGGGCTGAGCAGCCTAGCCACAGCTTTCGGGGTGCTGCGCCCCTGGAAGCCCCCCCTCGAGCTGCGGCAGTCCAACGTTAGAGGAAACCAGGCCTCCTCCATCCGCTGTCCCCGATGACTTCTCCGCCATGCGGGACCTTATCCAAAAGTCCTCCCTCCCTCCATTCCCCACTGTGTGCTCGGCAGCTATTACACGGCACCAATTTTATGGCTTTTTTTTTACCCCCCCTGAAATCGCTGCCAACCTGAGCAGGATTCAAACTGGTGACCTAGATGTGAAAGGATCCATAGCCCGTTACTAATCCCCGGAGCCTCCGAATCCCCTGTAAACTACTGCTTAATTCACTAACTGTGCTATTTAATCTCTAAAACATTATGAGCTGTGCCGGGCAGAGAAAACACACTCAATCAAATAAAGCTTTATTATTATTGTGTGTGCCGATAGGTCATATGAGAAGGGGATTGCTTTGCAAGTCTCTCCACTTCCTCCTCCTCTTGAAGGCTCTCTGCTTCTCGAATTTAGCGCTGGTGGGACGTGCTGCCTCGAATCCTTCGTTTCATCAGCAGCTTTCCCCAGCTCTTGGTTTAATCTCTGCATCTCACTCTGCATCTCACTCTGCCCCTGCCCGGTCTGGCAGGGGAGGGGTAAACGCTCTGCCTTCAGCAGGTCCTTTGGGCCCACAAGTTACCTGGGGAGGGGTCTCTGAAACCTGACCGCCAAAAGCGAGACCATCAGCGGTCGGGTGAAACTCCGACCGGGGTTGTGGCATTGCACCGGGGTGCACAAGTCAGCGAAGAAAAATTAAAAAAAGCCCCAACGAATGCTGCTTTTGCCGATTCTTGCGGCATCCAGGCGGGATGGGGACCTCGCCGTGCTACCTAGTCACTGCTGGGGAACACCCTCGCGTGCAGGAGCTACAAGCCAGCGCCGCGCTCATCACGCAAGAGCTCGCTTTCTTTGTGAGGCCGCTCCTTTGGATGAGCGGAGACCATCTCCTGTGTCAGCAAAACCAAAGGGATTCCAATAACCACAGCCAGTTAACCTTTTAACACAGCATTCGGGCCCAGATGGCCGGGAACATCTTAAATCACCAGAGAAAGCACCTGCCTAAAGCTGAAAGCGTGCGAGGTTGGGGCAGAACGCGACCCGCTGAGCAGCTTCAGCTCTTGCAAGGGCTAAATTTGGTCCACTGTTAGGAGATCAACAGCATTGTGTGAAAATCCCAAGGAATTTAAATCCAGTATCGCCGGCTCCTGCATACTAAAGCCCAGCAGAATCCCTGGTCTATCTCCCCGTCTCCAGCTCTCCCTCCCTTGCATACATACAATGTACATATAAATCAGCCTGTCACAGCTCGTCTCTTTTCTGACAGCTGTAATTGCTTCAGACTATAAAAATATCTATAGACAATAAACACAACGCGTGAAAACAGCAAAGAGAAAACGAAATCAAGATTCCTTTAAATAATTCAGTTGCTCCAGCAGCAGAGGAGCCAGCAACCGAGTCCAGCTGTGAAGGTTCAGCAGCAAGAGAAAGAGAGCTTTGTAGCCTCCTCGGGGGATGAGAGAGTCTTTTTTCCTTCGTTGGTTTTTGACCACAGCAGAAGAAGAGCGTGCCGTACGTGGGCTAAGCCGCTTGCAAAGCAGCACCTACCCGAGCACGAAACGCAGCCTCTTGCTTTCAGCGTCTTCCCTTTCTTCCTACTCAAAGTCCTTCCCCCCCCCCATTGAGAGCAACAGGCGGGTGACAACGGCACGAGCAAAGCACAGGCACGCTCTAGGTATATATTTATCTCGTCGACCTCCTTCTTTTCAGCAAGGCTAAAGGCCCCCCTCTCCTGGCAGAGACCACAAACAGGGTGGCACAGCGGCGTGGGCAGGGAAGCGAGGGCTGGCGTTGCTTGGGACTGCGGTGGGAAGAGGAACGGCGGCAGGGCTGGGAGCCGGGGCAGGAATTCCCTTGGGAAGATGGCAACTGGCAGGGAGAATGCCGAAACCACGGACAGGGAAGGGGTTAGAAGGAGCAAGAGCCCGTGGGTTTGCTTTGCAGAGGAGCATCCTGATGGGAGCGACCGGAGAGATGATGGCCGGGGAGGGGGAACCGTGCAGGCAGAGCAGAGGGCAGCGACTGCAAGCCCGGCGGTTTGTCAGCCAGGCAAAACCGTTTTCAGCAGATATTTACTCAATTTTCTAGAAAGAGATTGGACGGGGTGAAAGGCAGCAGTGCCAGGGCGCAGAGACTCCCGTAAACATCTTTCTATCCTTGGCTCACGTGGGGCTTCCCGCCGGCCAGCTGGGGCTTTCATTTTAAGATTTTAAGCAAATCAGTCCCCCAAAAATGCCCCCGGGGAAGAACCACGGCGCTCGGCCTGGGCCAGCGCTTCCCGCAGCCGGCTGCAAAGGGACCCTGGCTCCTTCTGCCAGGCCTGGGAGCCTTCCAGCAAACCCTGCCCCAACCTCAGGCTTTCTGAGCAAAACCAAGCCTAAGCGTCTAATCTGCGGATTTGAGCGTCCCGAAGGCTGATAACCAGATGCAAAATTGCAGTTAAGGTTCCTCTATCAAGCAAAACACCACAATCGCTGCATTTTTGGGGGTTTTCTCAGAAATATCTAGCACAACTCTAGCATCTATTTTGCATGTAGCTGCGTGCAGGGATGGGCGATAGATCCTCACATACAAATTGTGCCTATATACCTGCCTGCAAACCTATATACATAAAATACTACACCTCCCCACACTAAAAGACTTCATTCCTGGGGGGGAAAAAAAAAAAAAAAATTACTTTCAATAAGTAGGTCATAGCTAGGCAATTTGTACAGCCAGATTTTTCTTTTAATTCCTTTTTTCCTTTTCACGAAGCTGATAGATGGCAATCTATAACCCCAAAGTGGAAATTTATTTTTAATCTGAAATTGCCAAATATGATCAGAAACATAATTTATGCTCGAGCCATTCTCGTTCCTTCAAAATGAAAACATGATTTCATAACCCCATTTGTGCTATCGCGTACCACATTATTCTCCAATAAGCCCAGAGTTACAAAAAAAGTGCTTAATTTTCCTGGCATTAGTCAGGTGAATGACACACGAGTCCGGGGGAGCTTTTCCTGAATAACTACTGAGCCCTCAGTGTCTACAACCATTCACCGCAGACACAGAGGACGCGGGCTCCGGCTCCGCTCACCAAGCTGACTCAATTATCCCCTCGTTAATGGTGGCCCCAATTAAGAAACAATGATTGGGAACCATACTTGGCTGGAGCCATTTGGAGCCACTCTCGCCCCAAAGGCATTCCTGGAGCTGGAGAAATTGCCCTTTTGGGGATGTTTCTAGGCCAGTTTTCTGAACGCGAGAAGCATCCTCATGGGCACCCAGCCCTCAATCCCTTACGCTGAAGGCAGGCAGCGACTACCAGCACCCTTCTTCCCGGTGTTTAAAAACAACGCAGGAGACCCCATTCGTCCCCGCTAAAGATGCCGTTAATATTTAACTGGCATTTTTATAAACTTCCAGTGACCGTCCTATTAAATTCAAATGAAGTGTGCTTTTGGGAGCCTTGCCCTAAAGCCATGTCGGGATCCGCTGCCTGCTCTGCCTGCACTTTGCACCAGGCGCCTTTGCTGTAAAAAAGAACATTTTATTTGCCCTTTAAGAAACTGCTGGACTTGGGTTTGTCGCTTGCTCTCATCGGGCTCCGGAGCTCGGGATTTTCAAGCACGAGTTAACCCCTTCCAGGGCACCCCCGGCTGAGCTGCGCTGCCTCGGGCTCGCTGCAGCCAAGGGGCTGGAGGACCAGCCACCCTGCGAAAGGCTGCCAAAGCCGACGGTAGCCCCGAGCCCCTGGTTCAGAGCCAAAGCCAGCAAAGGTTTCACCTCCCTGCAACACCGCAAGAGGTAACCCAGAAGGTACCACCTGAGGAAGAGGACAGTGGCCTGGGCAGGAGGAAGGCCCTTACATATGCAGAGCTACACAAGAGCATCCCTGAGGATGCTCTGATGTACGTTACAGATGGGGCAGGCAGCGCCGCAGCCCGGACACAGTGGTCCCCAAGGCCTGGCTCTTCCCTCAGGATTACTCCTTTCTCCCACTGTTCTCAGTCTTTCAGCTTTTTACAACAGCCCAGCCAACACAACGTAGAAACACAGAATCTTTGGGTTGGAAGGGACCTTTGAGGCCATCTAGTCCACTCCCCCTGCGGTGAGCAGGGACACCTTCAACTACAGCAGGTTGCTCAGAGCCCCGTCCAGCCTGACCTGGAACGTTCCCAGGGTATTTAAGAAGCGACACCCCCGTACATCCAGTCTTAACATCTACACAGGGAGTTAAAAAAAAGTTACCGAGGAGATACCAAGCCACGCTGGCACAGTAAAAGTTATGAACTGGGCTCGATCCTCGGTACAGATCAATATTGCTTTTACATAAATCTGTTCCTTGTTGCGTCGCTGTGAGGTTACGTCGCCATATTAACGCCCCGAAAGGCATCCTATACACTCGCTCCACATCCACAGCGGAGTTTGGTCGGCGTGAATCAGGTGCCAGAGACAGCTGACGATGCGGGATAAAACCACGCCATTAGCCATCTAACAGCGTTTTGTAAGCGTGTGACGTTAGGCCAGGGCCCCACAACGCAATCCACTCTGCGTTTTAACGGGAGTAAGTGCCCGTGGGAAGAAAAAGCTGAATGGGCCAAAAAGCGAAGCCAGCCACGCCTCGGGTCCCACCGCCGCCGTCCGGGAGCTCCGGCTACCTTAAACGTGAAGGCATCAGCTTCTCCCCCCCGAAGTTTTGCCCGCAGTTTGGGGACGTTTGTGAGCTCTGTGTCGGGTAACCCTTTGGAGGAGCAGCTGCAAGAGCTGCTGTGCCCTCTCCCGGGCAGCAAGGGTGGCCCCGAACAAGACACACCAAGCCAAGCCTTCCCCAGCCCATCCGGATTTCGGCGCACGCTTCCTAAACCCCGGGGGGAAGCAGGGAGGCACATCTCCCTGGCTGACGCTGGCCCGTCGCCACATCCACCCCCAGCTTCACCTCATATCCCCCAGCCAAGCCCCTTCCTACCAGAACACCACGTGGTCCACGCAAAGCAGGCACCAGGAGCGGAGTAGATGTCCTGACTTAGACCACGATGCTCAATAACAAAGCAGATTACGAAGGGCAGGGGCCCCGAAACCCCTCTTTTCAAACCAGCGAGCGTGCTCAGCCGCTCTCAGCGAAGCCCCAGCCCGCTGCCGGGTCTTCGGCGTCTATGAAAATCAGACTCTCCTGGAGACACTAATTTGCCTTTTGCCCGCGGCTGCCTTTGGACCTGGCTCACACACCTTCAAAAACAGGGTGGTGAGACGCGAGGAACCCCCAAAAGGGGCTGCTTCTCAACGCCTGCACCTTCGCAGGGCCCATCTTTTGCCAACCTTAAGTCGCGTTTCGCAAGGCACCGGGGTTGCCAAATTTTTTGAGCGCTCCTCGGGAACAAAAGCCGGGCGCGCTGCCGTCTGCCTGTATCAATTTTAGTTTTGCCGCTGGTCCTCTGACCCTCGCGGCGCTATGCATCCAAGAATAATATTAATAATAGTCATGCCATTAAGCAAGATGCTTGGTTTGAATCTGAAGATTTTGAGAAATGATCTCATAAATTTAATTCCCGGGGTACCATCTTTGAGCGTTAACAGGCACAGTCGCCTCTGAATTCTGGGAAATGAGCATAATTACATGGAGATCGACAAGGCACAAATGCCAAGAATTCTGTTAACCTTTAATACTGCAAAAAAACTCTCCCCTTGTAATTATCTCTTTCCTTTGTCTTAAATGTTACTGATGAATATTTAGTGGGATAAGCAAATATAGGGAGGCTGAGGGGCGCAAGGAAGCGCAGAGTAACGCTGCAAAGCTCAAAGCATTGCTGCAAGCTGGGACCCCGGGTCGCAGAAGCTGCCACCCAGGGCAACGACAGCCCCGCGGTGACACGCAGCCACTGCAGAGCCAGCGGAGGGTAATTTGAGTTACACCAAAATCCAAATTAATTCCCCGCGCTGCTGCAAATGCACCTTCGCCCGGGAGCGGGCAGGGAGCGATCCCGTGGCCCTCAGCGGGACGGTTTCAGGTGCCCTTTCTCCAAACCAAACTTTGTCTTGGAATAAAACTTCTCGGGTAAAGAACACATCACCTTTCAAACACATCCTCCCTAGGGCTGCAAATGGCACTGCCCTCTTGCTGCACATCGGGTCTGATGGAAAGAAGATTTTCTCCCGGCGTGAACTGCATTAATATCTGTCACCACTCTGGCATTTCTGCCTATAATGATGAAAAATACGTGCAGAGAATGCGGGGTGCTCTCAGCACCACCTCCCTCCCCATGAAGCGAAATTAGAAGCAGCTGCTCCTGCTCCTATCCTCTTTACGGCCCTACAGCATTATCTCTGGAAGCTTATTATTTGGGAGATGGCGTGGGGGTAACCGAGACTCACGACCTATCCGTATTCAAAATGAGCCTCGCCGCAGACGGGGGCTCAGCTCTGCCCTCCCCTGAGCTGGAGACCGGTGTAAAGGTCACTCTCCTCTTTTAATGTCGCGTCAGGCCGACCGCTGCGCGAACAAGGAAAAGAAAAAGGCACGTCTCCCCCGCCGGGGGACGGAGAAAACCCGTCTCTGTCCTGGGAGGAGCGTTGCCGGCACGAGGTGGTCGGGCTGTAACCACCTGCGACACCAAACGCTTTCGGACCACCGTCCGGGAGCCCTGCGAGGGGTGGAGGCAGCGTCCTCCTGGCTTTGAAGATGCTGCTTTCAAGCATAGCCCAGCCAGCAGACGGACTCGCTGCTTGGGATGAGCAAGGAGGCAGCGAATCCTGTGCCGTGGAGGAGCGGGATCGCAGCACACCCCTGGCACCTGCCCCAAAATGCTGGAGGCGGCAAGGGGGGGACGAGAAGATGCACCGGCCATGAGCGTCCCGGCCCCAGACCCTGGAGATGTCACAGGCCACCTGCCCAGGTCCTCTTGCTCTTCGCTGCTGCTGCGAGCTGTGCTCAGCCCAGCTGGAATCGCACCTCCCCATCGCTCCGCAAACGCATCCCAAATTAACTGGCGCTGCCCGGGCCACCGAGTTCGTGAGCTGGTCCACCTCGGAGTCCCGCAGTCCCACCGGAAAGGCTGGGTGCCATGGGAGAGGCTGGAGTAGTCTCCAGAGCAAACATTCCCTCCAGCCTCAAAGCGAGACCTTTACGGACTCCCTCCTCCCCCGTTCCAGGAGGAACGAAGCCCAAGCAGTATTTATTCACAGAGGACCGAGGAGAAAAATGAAATAAAAGAGGTTAGCTCATTAAGTACGATACCTACCCCCTCCCAAGAGCGGTCTGAGGAACCGGCTTTGTGGTTGCGGAGGGGAGGAACGTGTGTCAAAGCCCAGAGCCAGGGCTGCCGGTAGCAGCGAGGGCTCCAAACCTTCCCGAGACCACAACGGGCAGGGGCCTGGGGTCCCGGCAGCCCCATCCAGCAGCCCCCGGCTTTTTCCAACCTCAGAATGCGGCAGATGTTTGGTCTCCTCCCTCTCCTCTCTCTTTTTGCCTGCCTTCAACCGGAGCAAGCTTTCTAGTCTCCAAGCTGCTTTTATGCCCCTTTAAAAGGTTATAAAAGCTGTCTTTATATTCCAATAAAGGGATATAAAACCAACCTTTTTCGCAGTTCAGTAAAGGTGGTTAACTCTTCCCCCCATTAACACTTTTTGCCTCGGTGCCATGTGCACGCGCGGGCTGCTGCAGGGCACGGAGGAGGATGGGGCCTCGGGCGTCGCGTCCCGAAGCAGGAGACGGCGGCAGCATCCCGAGGGACAGGGAGCAAGAGGCCGAGCTCGGGCCAGGCAGGTCTGATGCCAAGCAGAGATGGGCATCATGGCCCCAGCTGCTGCCCAAAAAGGAGAGAGATGAGGCTACAGCGAGAAACTCATCACCGGATACCCTGTGCTGGCGCATCTACTCCAACGAAAATAGCTCCTGAAAGCTGGCTTGAGCCCAAGGAAGGGCTATGCTGTGGCATGACAAAAATTCAGAGGGACCAAGCGATGGACTATATACATCAAGGGGCGAGCAGTTGCCCAGCAGGGTTTTTGCATCACCTGGCAAAGCTCCCTCGAACGTAAGCGACGACAAACTGCAGCTATCCCGGCCAGCATCCTTGCGCGAACTACCTAGCCAGAGCACCTAGGACCGTGCCACCTTGCCTCCCGCGTGACGAGGGACGCTCACCGCTCGCCGCCGACCCCCTGCTCTCTGCAACATCCATTGAGACCTTACGAACCGTGGGCCGGGGATCCGCAGAGCATCGGCGCCGCATGTAGCGTGACGGGACCCCGCTCCCCACCGCAGCCTCCAGACACGGCTCTAATTATTATTTACCGTTTGTGCGGCCATCCCGTGGCTCGCTATCAGTCTTTCTCAAAAGTGCCTCTTGCCTTGGAATAGGATCTAAACCCATCCTGCCGTCTGTCCAACAGCCTCTCCGGGCATTAAAACAAGGAGGTTTATTATTTTTTGTGACAGCCTGTTCTGCAAGGTGAACACAACTCGTATGAATCAAACCGACTCGGATTTCATACATCATTCCCCAGCACCACCAAGCTGAAGGGCAGGAGGGGGTTCGGCTGCCGAATACAGAGCAGAGGAGGGTGTTTATCGGCGGTGATCTATCAGTGATCGGGAGGCTGCGGGGCGCTGGGACCGTGGCTGCTGGCACGATGCTGCCGGAGGGAGAGGAGCGGGGAAGACGTGAGTCCATAAATAAGGCGAGCCTGGCGCGAGCAGCTATCGGGAGCCCAAATTGAAGCCCGGCACCCCGGCAGCGAGAACCTTTCCCGTCTGTGCCCCCAGTCCCTGACCTCCTTTAGCCCCCACCGCCCCTCCGCACGTACGGTGGGATGGGGACCGAGCTCTGGCCCGGGGCAGGAGCAGAGGAGAGGATCTTGCAGGCTTTGAGATGCTGCTCCACAGCCCGGCGGGCAGGCTGAGCCCTCCCTGCCACCACCGGCTAATTAACCTAGCTAATTGCCCTGACCGGGCTCCTTTTTGAAGGCTGCAGGAGAAGGAGGAGAGCAAAGGGAGAAGGCGAGCATCCGGGGCTCCCCGGGGAATTCAGAAGCGTTTACAGTCCCTGGCATGAGAAAATCCATACTCATCTTGGTTCCGGGAGGCAGGGCTGCCCTCCCACGCTCCTATTAGCAATTTCCAATCATCTTTTATTAGGCCTGCATTGATTTGCTGCTCAGTTCGGTGGGAACGAAGGCCTAAGAGCCTCGACCCAGTCTCAGCCGAGGCATCCAGGCACGGAGCCGACGGTGCCGGTGGGAGAGACGCGCTGGGATGCTGAGAGGGGTTCAGCTGTGCCCGTAGCAGAGCAGAAGCTGAGCTGCCATTTCCAAACAGCCTCGCACATCCCGCTGCATCTCCACCGCGGCCGGCCAGCACGTGCGGAAGAGGGACCGAGGGCAGGAGGGGCTGGGGGCTCCTCCTGATCTTTATTTAAGGAGCTCCTTCTGTGTTGGGGAGGGGGATTTGCACCGTGCCTCTTTCCAGCAGGGACTTCTGGAGCTCCGTCCCTGCCAAAAGCCAGCCCTGCAGAGCAGCGCGGGGCCAGCTATTACCCCCAAGGAGAAACAGGCTCCTAACGCTTCTGCTTCCCAGCCAACATTTCCAAGTAGCTTGTGAAACACAAATTCTGTTAGGAATCATCTGAATATTTTGCTCCGATAACGCCATAACACCAGCGTGCACATTAGCATATACACCACACAGAAAGGAGTATTTGAATATCAAAACAAAGTGAATTTACAGGGTCTTTTTTTCCCCCCCCTCTCCTGGCAAAGCCTTCACTGCCAGTTATCAGTTGCCAACTGTTTGCACCACAGCTTTTCCATGCGCGTCCCTGCTCTCATCAGACCTGCTGCTCTCCGCATCCCACGTCCTCAGATAACCCAAGACGTGCGGACGCGGGTACAACACGGACTTCGCAGCCTCTGGGGAGGAGAGCCCGGCGCGGGCAGGGAGGGCAGCGGGGCGGGCAGCTCTTTTGAGCCCTGCCAGAGGGACGGAGCAGGGGAGATGCAAACCCTCACGTGTCTGAGCCTCAGATACATCTCTCTGCACCCAACAGCACCCACCTCATCCCATCACAGCACCCACCTCATCCCATCACCCTTCCCAACAGACCGAGGGGGGAATGCACTAAAAACCACAACTTCGTTGCATTTAGACTTAATTCGATTTTTTTTTTTTTTTTTTTTTTTTAGCATGAGCCTTCATTTAGCGAGCGAGAGCCACTCCCTGAAACACCCCAAGAAATATTAAAATGGGAGAGTCAATTCAGAGGAGAGCGGTTCACAAACGCCGGCGGTGAGGCGGACGACAGCGGAGGGCTGCAAGCCTTGGATGTGCCTCACTTCAGACGCACGGGAGAAAATACAGACGCTCTTAAACCCTGCCCAAGATCTGCCAGCACAGAAACTTTAACTCCGCTTTGAACCAGCCAAGGGAATTATGTCCCCAGGAACCGGCCGTCTCCAGGCGGCATTCCGGAGGCGACGGGGAAGCGCAGCCCGGCCCCTCGCCGGTGCGTGGTGGTGGCCGAGGTGACGCCGCGGGAGGGACGGTCACCGAGCCGGGCGATGCTGGGATCCTGCAAGGGATGCACGACGGAGAGCGGGGGCTCTCCTGAAGTCGCCCGGCGTGGGGACGCGGTGGTGAGCCCGATGTCGTCACCGGGTAAACTTTGCCACTAGATAACAAGGCTTTGCTTCTAAGCAGAGGTCTCTGATGCCAATTACAAGCACATAATGAGCAAATCGGGTCTGATCCAAAGAGCCCGAGAGCAGCAGCTCTTCAGCTTGGAGACAGTCATATTATTTAAGGATCCGCTGCCCATTTTTTACCCTCTTGCTTCTTTTTTTTCTGTATACCTCCAGGCAGTTGGGAAGGGAGATGAAACCCAGGTACCACGAGACCTGAAGTCCTGTAACGAGCACGCTTGATTCCCCCTTCTCTCCCCACCAGCGGACACTGGTGCCCCACACGGAACAAAGATTGAGGGACTTTTGTCCCACGCTGAAATCGGGCTATTAAAGCCCTTGCTGGCACCCGCTGTGCCTTTTGACTGGCATCAGCGCACAGCTAGCAAACGAAGCGGGCCAAATTTTTCCCTGGCGTAGCTTAATTAAAGTCAATGATGTTACACCAGGGAGGAACCTGGCCCACTGTCCTGAGCCGGAGTCCACAACAAGTCCAGCTGGCAAGTCGCAGGCAGCTCGGCAGCAGTGGGAAGGATCCCTGGCACCGGGAGCGGCGCTGGGAACCGTATTCGGCATTTGCGAGTGGGAGACAGACTCAATAAACACAGCACTAAGTAAACCAGATCCGTAATAAATAACAACCAGCAGCGTTTCGCCTCTTCCAAATGCTACAGAGAACCCGACCAAATTGTCCTCCCAACTCCCATGAGTGGTGGGGACGTTTCATTAGCCCTATTACACTGACAGGGAAAGAGTCACTGGGAGCTTAATAATAATAAAAATCCATTATGTTACAGCGCTCGTCATCTGTGTATCTCAACCGGCTCCAAAAGGCAGGGAACCGGCTACGCTCGTTTTAATGGAGTGGGGGGGACGGAGATGCGCGAGGGGGTCAGCAATTAGCTTCAGGTCGCTCATCAAGCCAGACCCAAAGTTTGCCGAGGGGTGCCACTAATCCGCGACCGGGCTGGGCTGATGGGCTCGAAGCCACGAGCGGGATGGTTTTCGGGCAAGCTGTTGCTTCACAGCCTTGAATCGAAGGAGGTTTGCTCCCGGCCGGAGGGACCTGCTGCGGCTCGGCTCCGTCTGCCCAACCGAACCCGTGCCAACAGACCTCGGGGAGGTCCCACCAAAACTTCACCCGGGTTATAACGCTGACAGCGTTGAGAGGCACAATTACCCAGCAACCGCGGTACGATTACACAGTAGCTACGCTTTCCACACCTGTAATTTCCACTACACCCGTACAACTCTAAGCCTCGCTCCGTGGCTGCAAATTAATTAGAGTGTAAATGCCGTATCAGTGGTGCCACTGAATGCTAAAAGCACATAGCCACGGTGACCAGGAAGCCAAAGCCACAATTGCGGAGATGCAGGTAACCTTACAGCTGAAATGCAGAGAAATTCCCATTATAAGGACTAGTGGGTGGTGATGAGGTTATTCGAGAGCCTTACCACGGTGTAATTACACAGGACTTGTAAGGTAATTACAGCCCCGCTATTACATGCTACAACCCTCCATTTCATGCCTAATCCCATAAGGTAGATTCAGGGGGATAAAAGGCAGCAGCAAAAGACACCCAACTGTTGCAAGAAGGATGGACGGACACGGATTGACAGGGGCAGCAAAAGGAGAGGAGGTAGGAATGGAAATGCTCCAGGCGTCCGGAGACATCGCTAACGCCCAGAGCAGCCCCACAGTCATGCCGACCCTCCGATGCTCTGGGGATTCACACCAGCCCAGCGGGAAGAGCCGGGCTCCGTTGCCTGGGATCTACCGAGGAAGTATAAGCATTCATCAAAAGCCAATCTGCTTTTGAAAAGCAGAAAAAGAGGTTACTTCGGATTAATTTTTCACTTCAGAAGCTTTATGGGTGAGTTCTGAAACTGTCAGGTCAAGATGCTTCAATATTTTCTGAATGAAAAGCTCGAGCGCTGGTTCAAAACCCCTCTCTGTTTGGATTGTCAGGCAATTTGTACCCAAACATTTAAATTAAAATTTTCTGCCGGCTCATCTGTTTTTTTGAGGAAGGGAAGAGGATTTGGAGCTTTTTTTTATTTCTCGATTTCTGAAATTTTGATTCTTCATACTCTACTTCAGGGTTGGACGGGTAGGGGAAGGAAACCTAAAAGCCCACGGCAGAGAGGGAGCACCCAGTCCTGGCTGAAGGGATGAGTTCACCCCTGCAGCCCCCGCTCACATCTGAACACGTTGTGGTCCTGGGGGCATTTTTCCTGGCAGCATCGTGCTGGTCTCAACGGAGGGACGAGCCCTCTCCTAAGCACACGAGGCCACCCCGAACAGGGGACAGGCTCGGGCACCCCGCTCAGAAGCAGCAGCAGCCCAACATCCCAACCCTGAGCCACCTTTCCAGAAACCGCCGGAGTTTTCCGGACGCTGCTGTGGCTTCCTGCCTTTCAAAGCCAACGGGATTTTTGCCCATCGAGCCCAACCTGCACATTTCCAGGGTTTGCCTACACCCAGGCCAGCACGGGGCTCCTCCGCCACAAGGCTGGGTAAAGATTCAGCTGATTAACTTCCACCCAGCTCCGTCAGGTCCCATTTGGAGCCCCGGTGCTCCACAAGCTTATTTAACACCAACTCCGGTTCCTCAAGGCAGTCCAGTCCCAGCCGGGCAGCCGGACCTGATGTGACTTCCAGGTCTCCTACTGCTCCGTGTCTCCACCCGATCTTACTCGCCTGGTGCCATCTGCGTTCCCATTTCCACTCGCCCCCGAGGCGGCGGATGGGACGATGCGGGCGCAGGAGGGATGTGCGGTACGGTATCCATGGCGTAATTCAGCACGGTCCCCGAATAACCCGAACCCTTTCTGTTGCACAGCACGTCACTGCAACAAGAGACTGTTCCCCCCGGTGCTCCAAAAACATTTATGCAGAGCAGATGTGTGGGCATGAAAATACAATCAGTTGGGACACAGGCTGTGCTTTCACTGTTTTGGGTTTGGTTTTTTTGCTTCCTTCTTTTTCTTTGTTTGAAGCCTAGCTGGACCAAATTCTTTATCATCTGCTTCTGCAGAAGCTGCGCAGAATTTGTGGAGCACAGCATCACCACAATTACGGAGGGAGGGCAAATCCCTGCGGGATGCGAGATCGCATCCCCGGGAAGCAACTCCTGGAGTTGCATCCATGGGGATCTGCTCTGGGTGCAGTTTCACCCAGTGAAACCCATCCTTTGCGAGGCGCGAGCACGCCTGCCGCGGGAAATAAGGGCCGAGCTATCGCAGGAACGGCTTCCCCACCTCCGTTAGGGGCTCAGCTAAGCCACGAAGCCTCAAAGTTGATTATATCTTTCATTAGGAATGACTGAATGATGTTTTTAAACTGGAAAATGAACTCGCAGCTAAGAAGAAACACTTTCTTGGTGAAGCCATAGCGTAGGTTCCCGTGGAATAGATGCAGTTGTGAGAGTCAAAATTAAATGGATATTAGAAAATTTCCTGAGGGGAAAAAAGTCATACGCTGCCTGCAGAAATGGTATCTCATGGAGAGCTGGCTAGGAAATGGAAATCCACGGATACTCAAATATATATATTTTTTTAAATGAAAAAAACCCCCATCCCCTAGCTTCCTCATCTCGACAGAAATTCCCAAAAAGTAAAATTTCCACGGCCAGCAAGGACAACTCCTCCTGGGCTAGCCATCAGACAGCCAAACCGCTGAGCTCCTTCCAGGCAGCCAGCCATCATCTAGATTTAGATTTTCCCAACGGAAAAATCAATTTCTCTGGGAAAATGGACATTGTCCCAAGAAACCAGGCGGGTTTTGCCGTTTCTGGGGGGAAATGTGCTTTACTGGAAGATTCCCAGCCAGAGTTTCAAATGTGGCTTTCACCATCCCTACTCACCGTGCCCCGACGTGCGCTCGGGAATCAGCGAACGGGGGCAAAGCGAAGAGACACGGATGCAAAAGCAGAGAGCACACCGCCCGGGCGGAGATCCCAAGGTCAGGCAGGGAAACCTCTTGTGCATCAGCCTCCCTTGTCTACCTCCGACCTGCCGAAAGCACCAGGAGCTCACGCGCTGCGATTCGCGTTCGCGGGGAGAGCGGCGACGGCTCCAGATGCGTTCACGAGGGGACCCTTCAGATCAGATTAACAAAAAGCTGCCGATGGCGACAGCTCCTCTGCTGCACCGTCGCCTGCTAACGATTTAGTGTAACAGCCTCTGAAAAGGCACCGACATTCCTTCGGTATTTATGCACTGCGCAGTCCAAGGAAAGGTGGAGGCTCCTCGGGGAGCGCAGCTGGGAGGATGACGCCAGCACCCACTCGTCCCCAACCTGGGGCACCGCTCCTGGGCGTGCTGCTTGCCCCAGCCCAGGGACACGGTCACCCAGCCTCAGCACCGCTTCAAGTGCCGTCTCTCCCGTGCCTATCACCCATTTTCTTAAATAAAACCAGCCAGCGTGGCCAGCCGCCCTCGAGGGATGAGCAAGCGGAAGCTCCCTGCGCTTCGCACCTCCCCAGCTCCTTCCAGCCCTGCAGTACAGGACTCTCCCCCCATCACCACAACCCGAGCCAGCACAGCACCAAACCCCTTAAAACCCTCCCTCGGAGCACCTCCATACCTCCGCCGCTCCAGGTTAGACCCTCCCCAAACCTTCACTTTGACAGCAAAAATAAAAAGAGTCATAATTAAGATGGGCTGGCTTTATTAGCCTACAGGTTCCAGGCGTATTTCCGTGCTTTTTTCTGCAACCCTGGCATCTCAAAGCTGCTGCTAAACCAAAGCCCAGATTCCTGCGCAACCGCATGATGCCAGAAACATTAAGAAAAGCATCAACGCTGATGAGACCTACGAGACCTGCAGTAAAAAGAGGAGGGCTGGTAGCACTGCGCGCATCTGCTGCCAGCAACGTCCTCCGCACCTTTGATGGCCGATTCCTGCTCTCCAGGCTGGTATCAAAAGAGGTCACGGCACCACCGGGGAGCCCCGATACCACCCGCTGAGCTCAGCTTTAATAGCGCCGTCGCCAAATCAGCCTTCAGAGCGCGCAAAGACGAACTCCCAAAGGCGACTTGCGCAAATGTGCGAGGCAGAGGGGCTGGAGGGAGGTCAAAAAGGGAAAATCAAAGGCAAAGAAGAGCCAGGACCTCAGGAGTCCAGGCTGCAAGAGGGAAGCTAATAAAAAGACATCATCCCTTCGAAGACAGTGAACTGTTGCTTAAACCCGAGGATCACAGACAGCCTTCTCGTCTTAAGGGGAGCAGTCAAGTGAGAAGATTTCCTGGCTGTTGAATCGAGCTATAAAGTGCCCGCAGTAAAATAGGGTAAGTGGAATTTATCATGGCATCGTATAGACCGTAGGGCCAGGAGACAGCCGGCTTGGGTCAACGGGTTGACCTCTGACGTTGCGTGAAGATCCTTCCCTTCACCATCCCCATTAACATCTCGTCTCCCACGCTGCTGGCCGGCGCCGGCGCTCCCTCCCCGGGGACTCTCTCCCGCTGCCCGCTCGCTCCACTGCGAGGCACCTTCTTAATGGCCGGGCAGAAAAACTTCCCCTTCCTTAGCTCCAGGCCACCGCTCCTTGTCCTACCACCTTTGGAGACCATGAATAATTCCCTTTCTTCATTTCCAACATCGCCTGGAAGGTATTTATAGGCTGTGATCACTTCCCACCTCCTCAGGAGGCTTCTCCTTTGCTAGACTATAATTTAGCATCAGAGCCGGGCAGCTCAGCTTTGCGATGCGCATGCCCGGGGAAGCCACATCCCCAGCTTCTCTATCAACTACCAGGGAAGGAGATTTATCCCACCAATGATTCCGCCCCCCGCCAAATCTGTGCAAGAATCATCCTGCTCCTCCCAGGCAGTGACACAGGTTTAAGGTGCTCTTTGGTCATGGCCTTAAATAAATAAATATTTTTTTACAAAATTCACATGCAGCCAGGAAGGGACGTTCGGGGCAATTGCTTTGCAGTCAGGGATGGCAAAAATTCTTTCAAACCCCTGTGATCTGAGACCTCAGCCATTCAACTCATATCAGGCAGGTTTTTGTTTGGGATCAATGACCTTGTTTAGACCAAAATCAACCAAGCTGCCAGCAGGACGTGCAGTGTTGGAGGAGGTTTTCTTGGTGGTGTTGGAGTTGGTTGGAGTTATTCTCATTTCTGCCTTTTTGTAATTCGTAGCAGAGGCAAGGCAGGAGCAGAGACGGCAGAAAAACCAACGGGAAGACAATTCCCAGGACGATTCCTGCCTCGTATCAGAAGAGCCAAAATGTGCAGATGAAAACTCTGCAAATGTTTTGCAAGGGAACAGGAGCCCTTTTGAAGATGGCTGATTTCCCAGCGCAAACAGTTCATCTAGCCCTGCAAGCTCGCTGCAAAACAGTTTGAGCCCTGCAAAAAAAGAAAAAACAAACCAAAACCCCCCAAACTGTCCAAACATTGTGAAGGAGACTGAAATTTTCTGGTCATTGAAAATAGAAGCCACCGGCACCCACTTGTCCTGCAGACTGGCGGGTGCACAGAATTGCATGGAGATCGGGTAGTCGGTGTTTCTGCCTTCTCCAGGCAAGAAGCAAACGGTTGCTGCTGCTCAGCGCTCCTTGCTCAAGGGACAACATGGGGTCGCCTGTCCTGGGCAGGGGACAACGTCCCCAGCAGCGGCATCGCTCTGCACGCACTCCTTCGCTTAAGAGACGGTCACAGCCCTACCGAGCCCATCGCCGTCGCCACCGGGAGAGAAAGCCTGCAGGTGCAATGCAGCCCGGCCCAGCCGGCATCACTTGGTTAATGGCCAACGTCTCTGGGGCATTCATTTTTTGGGAACTCGGGAAGAAGTGACTCTCACCCGGGGTTGGCCTGCCTTAAGATTGCTTCCTCCAGAAAGGAGGACAGCGTTCAGGGGGACAGCGTTCAGGGGGACAGCCCCCGTCCTCACCCACAGCCCCAACATGAAGCACCCGACCCCGCTGCACCCAAAAAGCTCCTGATGCCGTTGCACCCAAAAAAGAGCTGAGCCCTGCGGCACCCATATAGGACGAGGTTGACGCCACGCTGCTTCCTCCTCCCCGCCTGGCTGCCTTCCACCCTCTCCCCTTCCCCTTCGCTCTCGGGACCGCCGCCTCTCCTGCTGCCCCCGGGTTCCCCTGACCCCCACAAACCCTCCCAGCCAGCCCGGGCCCCTCGGCCGCTGCCCAGCGCTGCGGAGAGCTGCAGGGAGCCCGCGGGAGGCTTTGCCGGCTGCCCCTGCAGCTCGCGGGGGCCGCGTACGGGCAGGGAGGCGGGCAGCCCTGCCTGTGCTCAGCCAGGCAGCCCAGCGAGCCGTCTCGCCCCGTTTCCTCCTCTCCGCCTGGCTGCTCTGCCGGCCCGGCTCCTGCCAAGAGCAGCGAGGCGATGGGAGAGCCGGGCGGATGGGCAGCAACCGTCAGCAGAGCCAGCGTCGCACGGACGCGCCGAACAAGCTCCCGGGGGTCCCGCCAGCCCCGGCGTGCTCACAGCCGTTCCTCCGACCCCAGCCCCTCGCCCCTGGCTTGCTGCGGCTGGGGAACCATCCTTCTTGAGGAGCAAGAAAATCAAACCGCTGGGCCGTGCTCGGCAGCAGGAAGAATACGGAGGTTACTGTGCCGTCCTGGCTTGCTTGCCAGATTCGACCAGGCGAAAACCAGGGCGATGTGGCCCCGAGCCTGCGGTCTCCCTCAGAGCTAGTCCAGAGCAGAGCAAAGGCAACGCGACCCGCGCCCACGCCGGCACGGGCTGTACGTGCAAACAGGCTGCAGGTACCCGAAAAGCAGCACACGACCCACTCTCACCTCCAACCTCTCAAGACGCATCCCACCCCGAGCTGCTGCCCACCCCTCCCGTCCCCATCCACCCTCTCTCCTTTCCCCGTGCCCAGCAGCACAGGGCTGGGAAGCGGCTGGGATGGAGGGATGGAGGGAGCTGTCGCTTTTCGGCAAAGCCAGAAGGCAGCTACGGCGCTCACCAGCTTCCCCTCCCCGCGCGAGCGCTGAGAAGAGGATTGGTACCCGGCGTGCAGCAGGCTGGGGGCTGATAGGATGCATCAGCTAATTTGCACTAATGGTCCCAGAAAGGCGGGGAGTGCTCTCCAGAGGAGAATGCACTTGAGCGATAACCTAAATAGAGACGCGTTTCCAAGCAAAAAGTCCTTGAGGAGGGAAGAGAGGCCCTACAGTTGAATTTCTCTCCCCACCTGCACTGAACCTTGGCTGGGGATGTTGGAAAGAAGCTGCTTGGGCACGGAAAAGCATCGGATCTGCAATCTGGGAAGCAGCTCTTGGAAGAAGCTGGACCACGGCTGGACGTGCAGCCCTGCTTTCGGAGCCCGCTTGGACAGACTGACGGCAGCCCTGGGCAGAGCTCATCCTGGAGCACGCTTGGCTCCGTCGTCAGCCCAAAGCAAAAAAGTCAGCCCATCTGTGCTGCGACAGGTTGATACAGAGGGCAAAATGCCTAAGTAAAATTCCACAACAGGGCATTAAAAAGACGTAATAAAATATACACGAGTTATTAAATATTGTCATCAAGATGAACCATAAATCAGAGATTTTATGGTTTCTGATTATAAATTCCATTTATTCTGTAAGCGTTTAAAGAAAGAAAAATGGAGACTCTGTAAAGATTTAAGCCCAGCCATGATGCTGCTGGTATTTCACTGTTGCTTGTGGATGTCGCGTCTGCGGGAACCCAGCGTTGGGTGCACAGAGCTGCCTGGAAGGAGGCTCTCGCCAGGCAGCTCGCCGTGCCGTGGAACTCCCCGGCATCCTTACGGACACCGCTACAGACGCTCCTGCCTGTGCAAACACGATGACGGGGTCCCCACGCTGCCTTCCCCACGTGCACCCTCCCAGGCACCGCTTCTCCCCTCCACCTCCCTCCACGCCTTGTTTATGGGTTGCAAGACGCAGCTGATTTTTGCGGAGCGAAAAAGCAACGTCGCTTCGGGGAGGACGAAAACGGTGAGCGTACGTGGGAAATACTACCTTTTCCCCCCTTCAAATGCCAAGAGAAAACGTCAAAGAAACTGCTTTCTTGGAAAGACTCAAGGTTTCGAATAAATTGCCAAGATACAGCCGCCAGCGCTTCCCCTCACCTCTCCGGCAAGACGGTGATGCTTCTCTCGTAGCCGGATATTTCCCCTTCCCGCTCAGTCCCCGGCTCTGCCGGGCAGAGGCAGATGCAGAGGGACCGAGCCGCACCTCCTGCCATCACGAAGAGAGGGCAGAAGAAGCAAAACTTGAAAAGTTTTCGGGGGGGAAAACAAGCAAATGAGCCCATGCCCATACCCTTCTGAGAGGCACCTTGGCTCAAGGCAGCGTGAAGCTACCGAAAATCCACTCTGCCCTGGTTTTTCACAAGCAGCAGTATCCAGGAGCCTCGACAGCCCTGCCACATCCTAGAGGTACTCACTCCAAAATGCCCATTTCCTATATTTAATGCTCATTCCCATTTTCCACCGTCACAAAAAGGCGTTAGGTGTTCCTTCTCCAACCCCAGAATTGGTGGAGTCGGTTCCCAACCTGCTTTTTTCAGCTAAGACCCTTGCAGCAACACACGCGTGACGCACAGCTTTGCATGGGCCGTTTCCGTTCACCTTAATCCGTTCGCCATCCTATTGCTGTTCATTTCCAGGGGGGCCAAAGCCCACGGATGCAGAACCATAACCCAGGCAGTTAAATCCCATCCCTCAGATAGGCTGGGTGGAAGGTAGACCACAGGGCAGATCCTGTTTAATTAGGGCTCGTAAAAACCGCTCAGCACTGCACCAGAGAGCGCAGCTGATTTGCAGCTGCCTTTAAAACCGAGCAGGGTTACTGCTTCAGCAGTTTTCCCAGCCAGTTTTATGGATGTAACGATAAAGCAAAAAAAGTTTGCGTGCCGAGAGTTTTACCGCCGAAGCATCTGATAACGTCACGCCAGCTTATCGCGGGATCGAGGGAAGGGGAACGCTGGGATGGGGAGTAGAGACGGGGACAAGCTGCAGGAGGGAGGCAAACCCAGCCTTGCTAAGCCACAGATGGGGAGATAAGACATGCTTAAAATGAGCTTTGCCATATTTCCAAATAGACTGTGCGAAGGTTTCTATCCTTCCGGATGAAGCAAGGATGGGCGTCTGGACCCCACCAAGCCAGGGGAAAACACCGGGATATATCACCAACACCTATTAAATAAGGATATTATTTTTAATTTTTTTTAATTTTTTTTAAATTACTGGGTAGAAATGCTGCCTGTCCCTCCCAAACCCCTCCTCAGCATCACAGGCTGCACCTGAACCGCTGCGCGGGGGCTTTACAGCCCGGTGCACATCGCGGGGCAAGTTCTCCGTCTCGCAGAGGGGCTGTTTGCGGAGGAGCCGGGCTGGGGAATGGGAGCAGGGATGAGTTTATTCCTGATGCTCAGCCTCCAGCGTGCGAGCCTGGCCCCTGCGTGATGGGAGCTGGTTGTCTGCAAGAGCCCCCGGTGCTACGACAGCCCCGGGCATGGGCAGGACAATCCAGGTGGGCGTTTGGGAGAGATGTACTGGCAGATCAGGGAAACAAGGGGGGAGAAAGCTAGGAAAAAACGCAGTACATAGAGTTTCTGGGATAGCAAAATAATCAGAGGATGAAAACCTCCCTCAGTGCCTATACTCAGCCAGGGCAAACCAGTGCTTCCCTCCCTCCTTCGCCAGCTGCGGCTTTGGGTAAAAATCTGATGAAGCAAGCTTTATGCAAGAAAAAAGCCCATTTAAAAAAAAAAGAAAAAAAAAAAACCAGGGCAAGTGTAAGGAAAAAGAAGAACAGAGCGAGACTGATGGGGTCAGGGCGCTGTTAAGGATGTCAATACCCATCACTCACCAATAACCTTTCTGTAACTCCTGACCTAGCAGCGGCTGTCGCGAAACCGCCGCAAAATTAAAACAGAAAAGAAGCAGCACTGGGTCCTGGCGAGAGGAGGCGGCGGCTGACAGGCAAGGTAAGGGCCTGACGCGGAGACAAGAGGGGGCACGGCGCCGGGTCTGCCGACCCGTGCCCAGGCGTCCCCCGCGCTCCCGGGAAAAGCGCAAGGGATGCAGGATGCGGCGGGCGGGCAGCGGGAAGGGGGAGCGGGTCGGAAGCGCGCTGCCGGGCGCAGCAGGGCGCGGAGGAGCAGAGGGCGCAGGGTTGGGCTGACAGCAGCGGGCTGGCGGAGGTGAGCGTCCTCCCCGGGGAGAGAGGAAGGACGAGGCTGAGGCAGCGCCAGCGGCTGAGGCTGGTGGAGGGACGGCGGCTCGCGACAGCCGGCGGGGCTACGATGCGATCGCTCTGTGCTTTGGGCAATTTTTGCTAAAAGAAAAGGCTGTTTCCTCAGGTTCTGGGTGGGTCTGGGGGACTCATGCGGTCCTGTATCCCATCCACCCACAGAAGCAGCAAAACCAGCAGCGAACCTCCCTCTGCAAGGGCTGGAGCCGCTGCAAGCACTACCCTCCCCTCTCCTCCCTGTGCAAATTTAAAGCATGTTCAAGATACAGGCTGACCTTTACAGTACACAGGAAAAGGCAAAAGGAGAGTTGGAAACGCGCAGAAGGGAAAACAGGCCTCGCAAGGGACAACAAAACGCGCGTAGCCCAGCCAGGGGAGGTGGGGGAGGAAGGGTCTCTGGCCTAGGATCAGTCCTCACCAAAACCAAATCTTCATCTCAGTGCCCTCCTGACCCCAAAGGGGAAGTCCCAAGGGCAGACCCCGAGTGGCTTTAGGCCAAAAGCCCGTGGGACCAGCTTTTCTGCTGAGCGGACCCGCTATCACCCTCATCGCACTCCCCCAGAGCTTTGGAACGAGTCTAGCAAGGGGCAAAGCATCAAGCCCCATCAGCAAGGTTGCCCTTGCCAGGAAGCATCCGCAATTGCCAGTTGTGATGACCTCTCAGTGATTTTATCAGTCACAGGTAGAGATATCGAGGGAGCTAAATTCCCCAGGCCAGCTTATGGAGCAGACCATGGCCAGTAGACCATGGCCAGTAGACCGTGGCCAAGCCTCTCCACCACTCGCTCGCCCATCTCATGCAGCGGGCAGAGCATCCTTCTCCCTCCCCGTCGCACGGATACCTGCCTTTCTGTTTTACCAGTCGCTCCCCCAGCCTGCTGTCGTGAGAAAAGGAGGACAAGCGCAGCCCGCCCGTGCCAGCACCAGGCACAGCCCTCACCAAGAAAAAGCACGCAGAGGGAAGGCAATCAGGCGAACGGCGGGAGATGCTCTCGCACGCACAAACAGCAGCCAACCTGCTGGGAACCCGAGGACGCGGGGGCTCCTGGGGTCCACCCTTCCCCGTCACGGCTCTTTCGGCTTTAACTTGGGCCGAGGCAAGAGCTCCTACGCTTGTGGGCACGACCCTCCCGACATCTCCCAGCCCGGCAGCGGCGTGCGGGATCAGCTCAGGCTCCTCTCTGCAAGACGTCCACAAGCTGAGACAGAGCTGATCCATCTTCCCTGCTGAAAGAGTGTAAACAACTCAGCTGCAGGCTTGGAGTGCAAGAGAGGACACGCAGTTGGAAATTTTAAGGGCCAATTTACTAGGTAATTTACTAAACACGCTAATAATTGACATTGCAAGCACCATACCGCTGTCCCCAGCTCCTGCCTAATACCCGTAGCAAGAGGGAGAGAACAGCTTTCCCTGTCCTAACCGCTCCGCAAAGCCTCCTCTGCCAGACACGATCCTGTTTGCCATCTGGGCAGCCTCGCTCCGCTCCATCCCAACCAACACGACAGCTACCCTGGCAAAAAACGCTCTCCGGCTTAGTATGCGTATTTCCCAGCACTGATTTCACCTGAGGATCTGTGCAAGGGAAGGGTGTGTTGTAATTACCACCTCTTCCCTAGCTGTAATTAAAGACAAACTGAAGGGAGTTATGCCCAGTCTCTTAGTTTCCCTGAAGCTTCTCCCTGTGCCAAAAAAATATCTCTGCAAGAAAACTCCCAGCAGCTTCTTGGAAAAAGGCAGCAGCTCAGACTGGAGTTGCAACCTGTTTCGGATTAGGGTAGCTAGACGAGGCTTCCCATCCAGCCAAGAGGAGAGAGATGGTGTCCAGGTATCCCGCATCCTTCAGCCACCTGCTTCAGGAGGGGATAAACCATCCTCTCTGGGAGGAGCACAGATGACCAGGTTAGACCTGACACCTACAATTTAAGCGACTAAGCCCGGGTGTGGTGAACCTCAGCCTACGCAGTTATCGGTAATGGCATCTTTGCACCGGTGGAAGTTACACGTGCAGTCCTAAAAGACGTTCAGCTACCTATCCCAGGTCATTTAACCCCTGCACAAACAGGAGGGATGTGGGATGTTCGGTCAAAAAAAGCCATTTTGTCGAAATTTTAAACTTCCCATGGGAGCACGTCGATTCACACTTGTACTTGTATTGGCCACGTTTCACCTCTTTTCATTGCCAGGCACCTTTGCTGGTTCTTCATGGTTTATATTCTCATCTAGTAAAACCTTTTAGAGAGGCACGCCGCGAACGGGGCCAGCCAACCCTCCCCGCCTTCTCCCCACCCTGAAACTCCATTTCCAGGGCAGGAAATCAAATTTGCAATTCAAAACCTGACTCAAAACTAAACACCTACCTCGGCAATATTGACATTGATTAAAAATCATCGCAGCCCTGGGCACTGTTGATAGCAGTTTCTCATGCCACCACAGCTGGGTGCTCGAAGGACTAGTGAGCACGTTTGCTTTTATTTCTGTCCTGCACCTGGCTGGATCTACACATTAGAGAAGAGGATGAAATTCTGATGAGCAGTAAGTGACTCCGAGTGCTCGAAGGTACAGGGTTTTAAAGAGCCCTCTCAACCACTCTCCCAAGAAAAACCCAAAATAAAAACCTCTCGGGCTCCTTAAAGTCATTTCACATTCAGCATCTTCAGCCTGAAAATCCCTCAAAACTTGTCACTTATAGCAACCTGGGTCACAATTTGCAATTAATCATTCACTTGATTAATTTTGCCGCCTCTTCCGCCGGCGTGCAGCCCGCGAGTCCCCACAGGCACGGCACGCTGCCAGTGCAATTACTCCACGGGTGGGACGCGAGCACGCCGCGTCGGTGCCGCGCGGTCGCAACCGGCCCGGGAAGTCGCAGCGAGAGTCATCAGTGCCGATGCTGCCTCGATGGGAGCGTGAAGCCAAGGCACCCACAGCACCCCGCAAACAGGGCCGGGCACGGGCACCCAAATGCTTGGGCAAGAGTCCAACTCAACAAATTCCTCTGCTGGGTGTAAATGACCTCGCTGAAGACATTGCATCGCCCATTCCTCCTCCTCATCTTCTCTCTCCAACGGACCAGCAAAATATTCCTTTAAAGTTGATTTTTTTTTGGGGGGGGGGCGGTGGTTTTCTTTTTTTTCATCCATTAGGAGACATGTTCATTAGCAAAATATCAGAAACCTCTGGGGCAGCTTGTGCTTCTAATTCATTTTCCAAACGTATAATGAGCCAGGAGTAAATTTTTTAGGGTGAATTTAATTGACCTTTGCAGTGGCATTAGGCAGATTGGCTTAAAGTCTATTAGAGCCTAATAGAACCTGGTGAGATTTTAGGGAAAGTTATTGGAAAAACCTGCCGAGTTGGACCGCTTTTCTCCTTTCCTCCCCTTAGCTTTCTTTATGGAGAAAAAGAAGGATGGCTCGAGAATAGAGAGGGATGAACAGAAGGGGAGAGGGATGAACAGACGGGGAGAGAATTAGAAGGGAAAAGTGAGGAAAATAATAAGGGGGGGGAGAGAGGAGAGGAGTTCAAACCGGCCCTCAGCTGCGGAGCGGCGCAGCGGGCTTGGCTGCTCGGGGACGGGCATCAACATCCACCGACCGAGCAGCTGGCCCGTTTGCTCGGTGACACGGTGCCAGCTTACACCAGCCGAGGATCGGGCCCTCCGGCAATGGAAGACGTCCCAGCTTTGCGGGAACGAGCTCGCGAGCCGCTGGTTCCTGCTGCCTCGTAGGGAAACGGGGATCTGCGACGTCCAACAGACGCCGGGCTCGGCGCCGCCTCGCTCGGGATGCCGCGGCCAGGGACGCGAGCGCGCTCTGCGCCGGCCTAAGGACACCCTCGGGGGTCAGAGAGAAGCTGTCCCCGTGGAGGCTGGGGGAGGCAGGTCAGCCGCACGCCCCAGCTCACGCCCTGGAGGACACGTCAGACCTCCAGCACTGCCGACGGGGGCTCTCCGGGGGCTGCTGAGATGCAGCAAAAGGTGAAAAACGCTGAATTTCGCTCCGCTGCAGAGGAACAGCACCCTACAGAGCCACGTCCTGCACACCGCTGCGACTCCGGTCTTGTGCTCTCCGAGCGTGCTTGGGACCCAAACGTACCGTGGTGCCACCCCACACGGCACGTGGAGGCTGCAAGCACCCCAACAGCCCCACGTAACCCCCCGCGAGTCCTTTAGCAAACACCCAGCCCTTACACACAGCAACAACTTTCCATCCCCTGCGGCCGGACCCCGCTCGCGGGACCCAGGCCGGGGTGCAGCGAGGTGGTCCCCTTGGGGGTCAGCATCCCGAGCCCCACCGGCAGCAGCAGCCGGGCTCTGCGGCACCGGGGCCGGGGAACCCACGCTCCTCTGCAAGTCCTGGGAGATAGGCGTTAATAAAACTGCAGCAACCAAAGGCCCCGGGCAAAGCGGGATGCCGGGATACCGGCGCGGCACCAGACGATCTCGCCCTTCCCCGTTTCACAACGCCGGCACGCCAACCCCAGGAGCCTCAGCTGGGTGTACAGATAAGTTGAAACCCCAGCCCGATGGGTCCCGGCTCTCCCAGGCATCACAGGACGGGGGCCTGACGCCCCGGCAAGGGCTCCGGCTCCCTGCACCATCCTGCTTTACAGCCACCTCTTGAAGCCAACACGGGGGGCCAGCTCCCCACCGCAGGCAGCCCGTCTATCGCAGCTCGGCACAGGGGTGCCGCCGGGAGACCACCCAGAAACGCCCAGCTCTAACCTGTCCGCACTTAAAGAAGTATTTTTCCTTTGGGGTTTTTCCACCAGCCCAGAAACGAGGGCCGGCAAATCAGCCTGGGAAAATCTGCTTGGTATTTTGAAATATCACTTGGTTTCTGTTTGTTTGATTTTTTTTTTCCCACCCAGCCCTCATAATCTCAGGCACACCCTGTCCACGCAGGGGTGGGGTATGAAATGCCAGGCTCGCTCCAGCCCACACCATTCCCAACCAGCGTGCCCAGTAACCCTCCCTGAACTCATCTCCCGGCTGCTGATGAGGAGACAAGGCGCAAGGCCCAGAGATGGGCGAGCAACGCGCCGCTGCCGACCCAGGGCAGGGCTGGGCTGAACCCCGCTACCCCCGGGCTCGGGCTGCTGCCCTCCTGTGAAACCATCCTCCCTCCCCAGCCCTACAGCCCGGGACCCCCGGCTCCGCGCCACGGCAGAGAAGCAGCTCTCGCTTGTTTTCCCCCCACTGTGACATAAATGAGATTTCGAGCATCCCGATCTCCAGTTACAAATCCTCCGCCGCGCGCTGGCCGGTGCTAAACGTGCCCGTGGTGCCGGCAGGTCTTTGCTCACCAAACGCTGATGCACAAGCAGGATGAAAATCGCTGCCCTCGCTGCACCAAACCGGCCGCAAAGCAATTATCGACCTGCTCCCCTTTCCAAACTTTGCCGGTTTCTCTTCCTCCCCTGAGAGGCTGCGGCGAGGGAGAGGAGGGTTTCAAAGGAGAGCCGGAAAACGAGAGAGAAAAGGGGAACGTTTTCAGCTGGATGCAGTGAAACGGAAGGCTTTGTGTTTCAGAAAATTAAGGGTGCAAGGGGTCTCTTTGTGCTAAATGCTCTGGATGGGATGAAAGTAAATAGAGCTCAGCTGGGCAGGGGAGTTGGGGCGACACGGAGAACAATTTTTAGCCCCGTTAGATATTAATTTCCCGTCCATCACCCGCCTGTCCTCTGCCTGTTTGAAGTGCTCAAGGTTTCGGGCTTCAAAGCGCGCCGCGGCTGCCATTCGCACAAAGCCGATGGATCCGTGGGGAGCCGCGTCAGCGGGTTACAGCCCCGCGCCCCGGCAGGGCCCCCCCCCCGCCGGCCGCAGCCAGGGCCAGCCCGGGGATGCAGCGGCTCGTGCCACCGTGTGGCGAGTTCCGCGGGTCTCTGCCGCAGGAGGGAGCTGGGGGGGGGGAAGCCAGAGCGGATGAAAGCGCTGACCCACTTCACCACCCAAAGCACTCATTAAAACCCAACCGCGTGTACGCGGGCGCCTGGAAAAGCCGGCGGGGTCACAAACCCCATCCCTCGCATCCCTGTCACTGATGAAGCACCTACCAAAATCAATGGCGCCTTGTTAGGTTGCGTCAGCTAATGAGGATAAGGCCATTTATTGTTTCAGCAGTGGAAAGGCTGACGCGCCACAAAGAAGGCCCTTTGCCCGACTCGGGGCAGGCAGCCTGCAAATATCTGGGGCTTTTCCAGCATGATTTGGCTTTGACAAGAGGCTTCTGTCCCCCAGCAAGATGCCTGGGCTGACGGCGGAGCCAGGGTCCCCCCTCGCCTATCCCCGCTGGGAAAAGCTGCTTCGAATCCCCACCCAAGGCTTTGCAGCATTTTAATACCACCACCGGTAAGCTTTCCTGCGATGCCCGGCCCGAGCACGGAGCGAGGCAGGCAGAGGCATTCCCAGTTTGCTCGTGGGCGAACGGAGGCACGACTGAGCCAAGGGCAGGAGGCAGCGCCGAACCTGAACCGCAGCCAGGCCAGGCCAAGCCCTACCATCTGCCTACTGCAAAGCGAAACAGGCTGGGGTTATTTGATTGAAATAGCAAGTGCACAAAAATCCAAGGAAATAAACAGCAGCGTTTATTTTATTTTAAAAAAAAAAAATTCCTTTCCTTTTTCCTCCTGCACTTTGCGGCCGCAGTGCTCAGGGCACGCCAGAGTAACAACTAATTATAAGTACCAATTACGACGATAATGAAATAATCTACCCTCGAAAGCTGACTGCCATTAATTTTCTCCTGCTGTAAATAAGGTTGAGCGCTCGCACCGGACGCGACGAGCGGCGTGGTTCCGCCCTGCCCCGCGTTACCAACCCGCACGGCAGCGGCGGGCAGGGACGTCCCGGCACCCATCCCGCAGCAGCGAGGCGAGTTCCCCAGGTCGGCAGAAAAACCACGCGCGGTTTGGGGTGAAACAGAAGCCAAGCGGCACTGCGAAGACTTGGTTTATCTCCTCCTTCGAACGACCGAAACCCAGGCGAAGCTTTTATTTCACAACATCAGTGGCAGCAGAGGAGAAAAAGGGGGTGAAGGAGGACGCTTTGGATGGAGACGCTGAGGAGCAGCGTTTTCCCCTCCTAGGCTGTGACTCAGGAAAGCACGTGGGCACGGACTGATGTCTAAGCCAGCAGTTAAGCAATATCCTGACTGATGAAGCACTCAAGGTTTGCACTTCATCGCTCTCCTGAGTCAGAGCCTGAATCTTGCTCCTGCTACCGGCTCATCTCGCGTAAGGCTGCGGGTGTCGCTTGGCTGACCCGCGCCGCCGTTAATCCACGGGGAGGCCGGCGACGACGACGCTAACGCATAGCTCTTCCTTGGTGCCACCGAGACGCGATAAATACACCCCGCTTTCTGGCTTCGGATCTCCCTTTCGATTGCGGAGGAGCCCGGTCGATGCGTTGCATCACTTAGGATGGCGACCAAGCCCCGAAACGCTCTCCTTCAACCTCGCAGAGAGCCACCGAAGCGCGGCGGCTGGTCAGAAATGCAAAATTTGTGGGCTGCGAAGAGGGAAAAGCAAAAAGCCTGCGTGCCAGAGAGGGGTCAAAAGACCCTCGTGCCCCTCGGACAGGATTTTCCCAGCCCAAATGCTTCCGAGCGATAAGACGTGCTGAATGCTGAGGGCTGGGGTTGGCACCGAGGGATGAGCAAGGCCTGTAGGATTTACTTTTTTTTTGTTTTCAACTGACGGCGTGTTTGCTGGAAAATGTCATTTTCAGGAACCGAAACTATCTGTGGATTCAAGTCAGGTTTAGCGAACGGTTTTCGCAGAAAATAAATAGAACGGGGAGAGGAGGGAGCTGAAGAGAAGTCAAAACATCTCGCGGTGATGTTTCGTGTGTGCTACATTTCAATCTCTCACTTGAAATGTCATTGTCATTCCAAAAAATTGACATTTATATAAAGGTTAAAAAAAGGCTATGTAAGTGAAGCATATGGGTTTATTTTCAGGCTTGCATAAACTGTTTCATTATGATTTGACAGAAACACTGGTTTTACGCCATTAAAAAAAAAAATACCAGAAACCTCCCTACTTTTCTCCGAGGTGACCCCAAGCCGACGTTATTTCTTTGCTCTGGCCACCAACCAAGCTGTGAAAAATAATTACAAAAGCCATTATTCACCCAGGTTAGATGAGCGCGTGGAGCGATTCCCACCTGAGGGAATCTTCTGGAGCCGTGTAGGTGTGCAGACCCCCCCCCGAAAGGCCATCACAGATTTCAGCAGCTATCACGGAGCAAAACCAGCGTGAACCCTTATTCCACTAATGGAGGGTGCTAAAACCCACGAACGCGGAAAAAATGGGGCTGGAACATGATGCAACCAGCACAACCAGGGAATATAAATTGTCTCGTCCATCCTGGCTTTGACCCCGGATCCCAGGAAGCCCGTGGAAGCGTAACCACCAGCTCCCAACGATTTAATCCTATGATAATTATAATGCCGGGCCTCCAGGCTGGTTTTTTATTCCCAGACCCTGAAAATCTGAACAAACAACCCCCCCACCCGAGGCAAAAAAGACCCTTTCATCCACCCTGTGAAAGAACTGGTCAAAGTCCCGATTTTCTAAATTTTCCCCGACACTGATGTAATGCAAATAAAAATTACAGGGCTGGGGGGAATGATTGACTGGAAAATAGCGGGGAAATTTCTCTGTGAAATGGCCAGTCAATGGGTCTTTTGTGATATATCAATTTGAAATCTCCAGCAGGAGGACCGCTGAAGGGGAAATATTCAGACCAACTTCAGGGAGATGGTTGCCCTCCCCTGTGCTTCTCCGGGCACCCGCTGAGCGTGCGGTTCCCCCCACGGGCAGCGTTGGCAGGCAGGAGCGGCCGGGGAGGGACCGAGATGCCCAACTCCTTCCAACGTCACGCACGGTTGGATCTCAAAGACCCCTAAAAGTGGCACCGGCACGCTGGGGATTTCATCCTGCCCTCTCGTCGCCCCAGCACCTGAGAGGAAGAGACTGATTTTATACAACCTGCTTCAAACGAGCCCTGCTTATAACCGAACTGCTTTAACCGCCTCGTCTCTTCCCAACAGTGGCAAAAACTCAAATCAGAGCAAAAGGTGGGTGGTTTTAGCAGCTTCTGATCTGGATGTCAACTTTGTAGCAGCTCCTTTTTGCTCTTTTTTAATTCTTTAGTTGTTTTTATTTTTAAATATTTGTTTATTCTAATATTAACAAAGCTTCAAGATCCTTAGAAAAAAGATGCAGGTTTTGCTATTCTGTGCTTGGATGATTCTCAGCCCCCTGACAGAAAATCCAGAGGTGCTAAAAAAATACAAATGGATAATTAATCACCATAATTGTGGATTGGGTGGTTTTTATTCACTTCAATATCCTCTGTGGTGTTTCTTGAAAAGAAAAAGGGGGGGGGGGGGAGAAATCTACTGGAGAAGAGAAGAAAAGAAAGCCCGTAAGCCTAAATGGACTGCACAGATTTATGGAGAATTAGTTTAGTCCTAGGGACCTTGTGACACGAGAGTCCAACCAAACTCCATTCTGGGCTTTACGATGTTTTCAAGCCCCCTCAATGCAATTATTTCCTTGTCTCCCTACAGCCCATCCATTATTCTCTATAATAATATGTTTTCTGAAACTCCTTTCCATAAACAACTATAGCAGGCAGCGAGAAACCTCATTGTTATTGATACCGTGTCACATCACCAGTAAAACGGCTTATGGAAAATGGACTGTGAATGGAGATGGTTTCAATTTAAAACGTCCCGACCTTTTATATTATTTCAAGATAAATCAAGCTAACGCACAGTGACGTCACATGCGGAAATTCAAGCCCGACGGTGCCGGCGACTGGAGGGTCATTTTAGGGGCAAAGTTGGGACAGTCTTGCTGTGGAGCCCAAATAGTTGGTAGGAAACGGGTCCCCGAAGGACTTTGACCCTACACCATGGCTCACCTGCCAGCAAGCAAAGGCTCTGTTTGCCTGAGCTGTGGCCACCAAACTTTTAAAAGCCAAAGGCTACAAGTTTATTTGCCCTTGAACACCACAGTTATGCAAGGAAATAGCACAGCCCCTAAATAGCCAGCAAGGCAATAAAAGGTGGTTCTCGCATACCGACCGCAACGTTCAAAAGCACACGTGCTACCCAGCTCGAGTTAAAACGGACAGTGACAATCCTCCCTGCCCAAAGCATCATCCTGGGGATGGTTCAAGCCCACAATTCTCATTATAATAGGTAAAATCACAGCAGTCGCACGGTGTAACTGGTAATTTCAATGGCACAATCGCAAATAAAATGCATGAGAGTATATAAAAGCAACATTTATGGCAACGCTTACTCAACGTAGGACTGTGCAGTGGACTTCTAGAGGCTGGGCAGGCAGACCTGGGATATAGCTTAAGCCACACCGATGGTTGTCTTTGCGCTCAAGCGTCTAGGTCACGCTCACTTGGTCAATTAAGATAGTCCAGCTACGGTGCTGGCAACATCCAACATGGAGTAATAGCTTTCTACGCTTTCCAGCTAGACCCAAGAGCATGTCTGAGCCTCCACCTCCTCCAGAGGTCCTCCCTGTCTCTAAAAACTTCAGGTACAGTTTGAGTTACCTAAGCCTTGAAAATAAACCCTTACGACGAGGACTATGGAATCACAGGTTCAAGAAAAAATATTTTGTATTAAAAGATGGTGAGAGAAAATTACTTCTTTGCCACTAGGGAGAATAAAAATAAAATCAATGTGCCCCAACACACCTGGAAGCAGCCCCATCGGGCAAGCTAACTCATCCCGGAGGCCCTGCGTCCTTCCTCATCCTCCTGTTTATTTTGACATTTCTGCAATAGGAGCAGGCAGGCAGTGTACTTTCTCAGGGACCAGATTTTTATCTTGCTAATCATGGTCCGGGACCAATACATGGAAGCATTTACTGGTCCAGAAAGCATTTGTAGTGTTCCAGTATCTAAGCACTTTTGAAATACTCTTTTCCACTTGATTGTAGGAGCTGATAGCTCATGAGCCGCTAGCTAGAGATTGATGCGTCATATGTTTGAAAGCTAAAACTCCAAGAAGAGTATATAGTGCTGGTTTCTAGCTCTAGTGGTTTTCATAACACCCGGCAGCAATATCATGTCAGAACAGCAGCTGCAAAATCTGGTCTTCAATTATTGCCAACTTCAAGTTCAAGGAGAGCTAAATCCAGGGGTTTGGTGCAACCTGCTGTAAAACGCAGCTCCTAACAGGGCTCCCTTTTTTCACCCCCCATACATATTTCAGGAACAGCCAGGTGTCTGCACCGAGTTAGAGACCGCAGGGGTCAAAGGGGTGCATTGCTAGAGGCATCCCCCGGCACGTACGGCTGAAAGAGGTGGGATAAATGCTACGGACAGACAACACCTTATTGCTTTCAACCTCAGTCAAAGGGGACCTTCAACCCTTCCCCCCCACCTTTTACAGCCTGCAAAGGGGCGAGTCGAACAGCAGAAAATGGTAGGTTGAGACCTGGTTTTCCTGCCTGTCCTCATTTAGCCCAGGAAAAATGCAAAGGAGATTTGCGTCATCTTCAGGGAGGGCAACCTACACCGCTTTAGCTTGCATATACACCGGCGTTAGAGACTACCTGAGCAGGTACTACGGGTGCGTGCTAACCCTGCTGCCCCCGTCACCCCAGAGCCTTACATTCTGGGCTTTCCCACCATTCCCAGTGAGAAGATTTCGGCAGCGAATATTCACCAGATAACACCCAGCACAGATTATGTAGACAGCAAAGAGGTTATTCCGACAGCAGGGCTGCTGAGCTTCCCCCCTGCAATGACATTTGCAAATGTGTCCTGCGCAATTCTGTGGGTCTGATAGCACCACACATGGGTTGTGCAAAACCCCACGGCAAACAGGTTCATTTAATGTCACGTGAGTGACCTGTGCAGAGTATTGAAGCCGGGGATCAGGATATGCTAATGCTATCACTTTTGCAAACAAAATTAATGTTTTTCAAGCCCTGGAGCCACCAGATTCCTTTTCCTGCAGGGACTTGTGTTGAGTGAACACTGAGGCATGTGGGAATTTCATACTCCAGCAATATAAAAGATGAGGTTTTAGCACATAGGGAAGCTACGTGAGGACACAAGAGAAAGGCCATGATGAGTTTCCATCAATCCATGATGTCAAAGGCCAGAAGAGACAATCAAATCTGACAGCCTGAAGATGCCACGCCACACAATTTCACCCTGTAAGCCCTGTAGCAAACAGAAGGATTATTCCCTTGCGCTCAGGCAACCGCTATCAAACCCGCTAACTTCTTGCTGATGCAACAGATAGGTTTTAGCGGGACAATCAGTCTTGCTTAAAAGACTTCAAGTGATGATGAATTTACCATTTTCCCCGTGTAATCAGGGGATAGCTTGGTTTGCATCTGGCTTCCGTTTTATCGGAGTTCAAAAGATGTATTACACAAACCAGCCTGGATTTAGGTCATGTATCACTGACATCTCCATCAAAAGACTAAGGCTTTGCCAGCATCTACAAGCAAAACTCCTCTTCCTCCAAACCAGCCCCTCAGCTCCAGGACTGAAGCTGTCCTAGCCTGGGGTTGGTGATGGGGACAGGTCCTCGGGCTTTCTCAACACCAGTCAACAGCCTGGGAAGCTGTGGAGAACCTCCACGTCCTTCTTGACACCTCCATACCAGTAAGAGACGGGGCAAAAGACCCAAAAACCTGCTGCAACGGTCAGCTCGGACCCAAGGCATCCTCTGGGCGGGGAGGAAACATGGGCTAAATAAATAAATAAAAAACCAATCTCCATTTGGAGGCACTAAATCCCCACTCCTTTCCAGATGGCTGGGAGATTTCTCCCAGGTGGTAAATATATTATTAAGAACTCATTTCACCGTGAAATTGACTATTCAAAACACAGACAGAAGTTAATATATTAGGACAACCTGTCTGAAAAACTCACGTTAGAGGGAATTTATTTTTGTTTAATATAAAACGCAGCACTACACACATGGCCTTCCTCAAGCTGCACCCCAGCAGGAACATGCGTTCATACATTGGGGCGGGCTGCTACAACAAGATAAAGGTCGCTGGATAAAGTCACTGTCACCTCTGCGGCTGCCCAGTCATCAGTGACATCATCACCGGGAAGCAGTACCCATGCCTTGGCTAGGATGCTTCTCTAGCTCTCGTTGACCATCTCAATGCTTTCATTCTGGCACTCCTCAGGAGTCCAGCACTTAATGAGAGGAAACCAAAGCACAGTAATAAAGATCAACTTTTCACAGTTGCTCACAGACTTTCTTCCGCTGACTCGGAAGCCAAAAATCCAAGTGACGTGACAAGGACACAAAGAACGACTTTCACAGGGGCATCACTTAGGTCAGAAGAGCCCTCCAGAGACCACCTTGATCTAGTCCCCCACTCAAAGCAGGAGTAGGTTTCAACCTGAAGTTGAGCCTAAACTTCCTCCAAATTTAGATTTAAACCTATACCTTGAAGCTATTTTCATTCATGTACTGAATCTACTCAAAGGCTTGGGAAGGCTGGAGCCTACCGTTACTAGCTGCACAACTAATGCATTATTTCTGACTAACCGCTGTCTAATAAGAAGATGCCTAACCAATGTGTTTGCTAAAGCATTTTCTAGTTCAGTCGATTGTTTCGATTTGTGTAATTATTTAAAAGTATCCCAGATATTTTTGGGGGGGAGCAGCATAATTTTGCAATCGGTAATGAATTAGTCTCAAGGGAATGACAAATACTTTGTGTTGTTTAATTTGCTTCACAGCCTTTCTGTCACGGCGTTTCAGCTTTTGTTTGGTGTACGATCTGCCCGGTGGAAGGTCAGAGAGGGTAACTTTTTCTTCCCACTTAATAGCAAAGGATGAGAGTCTGACTGCTGGACACATGCAGTCTTCAGACTGTGTCTTCATTATAAGCTACTCAACATCTCCGAAGTCCTAGCCCTTCTGGAAAAGCACAGACAGAAGAAACCTCTGCGAGTCATGGGTCTATTAGACTAGAACTTCTCCTTTCAGTTTAATTCAGCTGCTAATTAACTCACTGTAAGCTAAATGCCTATATCTAGAAAAAAGCCAGCTCTTTGTAGACCTTTGGCCCAGGACACACATGGCTCGACAGCTACCTCAGCTGAACTTTGTGGTAGCTGAGGAAGGAGGAAAGGTCTTCAAAGAAATGCGCCGGTATCGCTGCACTAAGCATGCACTTCTGCAGTGTTGGTTGAGAGACTGGGTGTATGTTAGCCTGGGCAGACATAACATGGGTTGTACCAGTTGTCCTCTGAGAAGGGAAACTGGTGGAAGATATCTGAGGAGCGAGAGAGCATAGAGGTCCAATAGATAAAAAGTGAAGGGAAAGAGTTATCCCACCCTGGAAAAAGCTGGATATTTCAAAGAACCACTACCTACCCTAGACCTTGGAAAATTTCCATACAGAGAAATACAAACACTCCTCTGTCATCATCCCCGAACCAGCCCAATTTATCAGGAGCAACCTCTAAAATCCACTACAGCCTTTCTCTTCAGACCTAAAAAAACCCACTTGAACCCTAAAAAAGCCAGTTATCTGCAGTAATAAAAAAGTCACAGCCTCTCTTGGCAACTAAATATCTCAGCGATCAGGCTACAGACCTGGCCTCTGGCTCTTTCTCTCAGTCTCTTCTCTGAGCCATTCTGCTGCAGATAAATAATTAAATATGCATTGGAACAGGGACCTGAACACACGTCTCCTCCACCCCGGCCGAGTGCCCTAGCTGATGGGCTATAAAATCTCTGCTGGCCCAACAAATATTTATTCATGCAAAATGGAGCAGCTTCAATGAAAGAGGATAGAACATGCTCTATCCTTTTGCTCTTCAGAGAACTCGCCCAGGAGCAAACACTGACAACATGGACATGTGGTTTTGTTGGCCAAACCCAAAACAATTTCATCTCTTGGCTGAACTTGTCATCCTTCTAAACTCAACCATACAAGTAAAAATAACCATAATAACTGCAAGAGGAATATTATTACTAATAAAATAAAAAATGCTTCAGGTGAGGAAAATATCCTGCCAATCTGAGGTGCTCTAACTCAGCTGTTGGAACTATTGAACACGCACAGCCACGGTGGCCTCCTCCAATGATAGTTGGGACCACCCAACTAATTGCAAACTTCACCAGCAATAAGCACAGTCCTTGAGGATGCTACAAGATACCCAGTCCTTTAGGAAGCCCCCTTCTTGAAGCCCTCCTTCCTTGATTTGCTAGTCCATGCCAGCAAATCCACTCCTAGACAGAACTTCTCTTCGTCGGCCCTCTTAGTTTTCATTTTTTCCCATCTCCCTTCTCCGGTGGAATAAGCGATCATTAATCCCACCAAAGGAAATGAGACTTTTGCTCACATATAGGAACACATCTGAAGTTCCTGCAAGAAGTAACACATTACCTTGATACCCTGACATCATGAAAAATGGTTCTGGAGAACGTGTCTTGCTTTTCTTCTTTTTATCAGTTATTCATTCAAGGCACCAAAACCAGCTGTTACGAGTGGCTGGCATTTGCTTTACAAAGGGAGCAGGGTGAAAAATATAAAATAAGAAAAGCTTCCTCTGTGCATAGCTTTTTCTACAAATCTGAGCGCTAATAGTATTTGACATGTTGGTAATTTGGGGTTTTTACCATAATTCATTTAGTGCGGTTCTGCTTTATTATCGTACATTTTACACAGTGATGCACAGAAAATGTTGTTGCTTTTTTCCCTCCTTAAACAATTTTATTCCTTCTAGAAATCACTCATTCATGCTAGCCACATTCTAGGCTAGCGAGAGAGGAAAGAAAAAAGCAGAAATCAAACAGCAAATAGGCAGCAAGAGAAGAGAAAATAAAAGTAGGGGAAAAGAGAAAAGACAATAGGAAAAGAAAATAAGCTGAGAAATTATGCAAATAGAAGAAAACAAAGCCAAGAGCCAGAAGGGCAGGCAGGGGAGCCAGGTCCCTGTGTTTTGGGGAAGCACATCCTACTTCTGCCCAGACACTGGAGCAAAGGGGAATCTAGCTAATTAAGACTCATTTGTATTTATTTTCCATGGAGTTGAGCTACTTACTCTTTAGCTCAACAACTGATTTTTTTCTCCATGCTCAGAGTGCTTGTGTGACATTAGACAGGATGTTCTTCTGGAAATCTCTGCAGTCTGAAAAAAGCTGGGCAGAAAATAACTGTTCCCGCTCTATAAAAATTTTGCCCTTTCCAGTGAAGGGAAGGAGGGGGGAAGAAGCCCTAAAAAATCACAAACCAAAGTTCTCAAATTATTTAAACTCAAGTAAAAATTGGGCCAAAGTCAACATGATCTTTAAATTCCAACCATTTTTGCTTATTAACTAAAAAAAAAAGTTCAGCTACGCCTCAGTTTTTCACTTTGAGCCAGAAAACAATTTTTTCTTTAAAAAAAAAAAACCTATTATATTTTAAAACCTTGCAAAATGCTTTAATGTTCCCTGTATTTGGTAGTTCTGCCCAAGCACTCTTTTGAAACTGGCTTGTTCTCCGTGAAGGCTGGTCTCCCTAAATCAGCATGTCCCGGCTTAAGAAGAACCAACCACCTTCCATCACCACCTCCTGAGCAGCCACGGGAGAAGGGGAGCCCACGCCAGCAAAGGGCCCACACCACGAATCTCAGCCCACCCTCGGCTCCCCACGTGCAAAACGGGGAAGGATTCGGTCCCTCAGCTCCCAGCATCTTGGGATAAACGGGTGGACAGGAGACAGCCACAGTCAACTTAGGTGGATGATCAGCAACGGAGACACGGATAATCCTCCCAACCTCTCGCGGTGGGAAGGAGCCACTTTGCTCCCGAGCCATCGTTGATGTTATTACATCCCTCTAAGGGCTTCAAGCCGTCTGCAATCCCCTGTTAGTTAATAAAGAAAGCGAGAGATTCAACAATTGTTTTTGCTCGGGCTGTCTTGTAAAGGCTTCGTCGCTCAGCAATGAAACAAAAGGGGACTAATAACAACTCGCGCCGCAAAAGCAAGTGCCAAGGAAGAGACAGAAATCAATTATCTGGGTGAAATTCAAAGGGAAAGGAAGTGGCAAACACGTACACATCAGCAAACAGCACGCATAATCCCATTAACACAGACGCCATCTCCCTTGCGGGAGCGTCGAGCCAGGGAGAAAGATGATAATTAAAATAAACAAACAAAAAGTAGCCTCAACTTCATGGGTAAGGGATGGCGGGGCGGCTGGCTGCCACCGGGACGTGGCGGAGGGCAAAAGAGGGAGCCGAGACGAAGCTGGGGGGATCGAGGACCAAACCCCAGCAAGGAGTGAGTGTGCTCTCGGGATGCGCTGCTGCTCCCCACGGCAGGGACCAGCCCCCCGGCATCCTGCCCGCCCCGCGGGAGCGGAGGTGCTGTGCTGGTACCCCGGCAAACACGGCGCCGTCAGCACCGGGTCTCCCCTAAACGTCCCTGCCCTCTTGGCTGGTTCACCAAAAAACTTCCAACTCCATCTCACGTTGTTTTCACGGGGCTAAACGGAGGCAGCCCTGCCGGCTTTGCACCAAAACACAATTTAAAACCCACCAGTCTCTAACGAGGGCTGCTCCGGCAGCTAACGCGGCACGAGCCAAGGGCACGGCGGAGAAACACAACCCTTCCCGGTGGGCACCAGGAGACCACTGCGGAGATGCTGAGCCAGCTGGGAAGGTCTCTGCCTGCCAGGAGCCGGGGCGCAGGCTGCAGAGAGGGGACGCGTGGCTCTGCGGGACGCGGCTGCGTGCTCCGGTGCCGCAAACCGCAGGCGGCTGTTGCTACAACTGCATTTTTGCCCCCGTGGGGCAGTCAGACCCAAAGTGGCTTTGACACAATTAGACCCTCTAAAAAGGAGCAAATTGCAGCTGCAATCCCACAGCATCCATAGGGGTTAGGGCAGCCCTGGGCGCATCCAGGTGTTCTGGAGCACATGAAGCCCCGGAGGAAGGTACAGGAGAGGGCAAGGGGATGGCTACAGAGCTCCTGCGAGCAACTGTGCTTGAGAGACCCCCCCTGCAGACCTTAACTCCACAAAAATCTCCATTTTTCAGGACGGATGCTGCATGAAGCACTTCCAGAGATTTCACTAACGCTTTTACACAGGAGACAGATTGAAGGAGCCACGCAGGGGAATTGCAGGAAGATAGCAAACCAGCATCTCCATTCCCTTGTAATTTCTTAACACTTGGGACTACATGGGGACAGAGATGACCCCTTTGCTTTGCCCACAGGTGATGACATTTCAAATACTGGTTACCCCCTATTTTGTCTCAGGAACCCAACTGGGCAAGGACTGGTTTGGCATAATTCTTTGTGCACCCTCCATTACAGCTTCCCAGATAAATTTTATAACTCTCTATTACTTTTTCCTGAGCATCTGCCACTGGCAGCTTTTGGAGATAGGACACTACGCTGATCTGGTATTGCAATCCCTCTTTCTGCTCAGAAAAGGGCTCTCTCCTTCGGAATCTGTGAGAGTTAATGGAAAATGGGATTCGCACAATCTACCAAGGATTTGAGATCAGAACCAAAATGAGCTCAGGAAGTTAAAAAAAGTCTAAATCCTTTTTCCCTCACCCCCACGACTGCCCTCCCTAACCGAGCATCCTTCACCTCCAACTCTGGCTCAGATATATGGCTATTCTATAATTTATACATTGTCTTCAGAGATGACAGAGCAGGTCATAAATTTAAAAAAAAATAAAAAAGATAGTATTTTGCAAGGATGTTTTTAATATCAGGCTTTTCATTAAAGGAAAGAGCAATTCAAGTTAATTCCCGGAAATATTCAGTGCATCTGTCCCGGCAGCATCAGTGGCCAGGGCCAGGGAGGGAGAGCGAACTTGCGGCCCCAGGCAGCGCGCTGGGACCCGTGATACACCCCCACGAAGAAGGCAAGACTAAAATACAGTCACTTAATCCCCCGCAAAGCCTCTTAAGCGTTTATATCAGGGTCAGCTCAGTTGGCGCTTAGTCAACCTGCCTCTGAAAAAAATCCTGACTCTCAAGTCGGCTGAAATGAGGGACGGGCTCAAAGGCGACAGGGACCAAGCGGGTGAAGGTAAATGCAGACAGACTTTGAGCTGGAGAGGTTTCCAGGTGAGTTAAAACCGTATAAAACCACCCTAAACACGTGTCTACGGCCTCTTGGATGCCTGCACCCAGAAGCAAAAGGCTTGCTTCTCCTAATGACCTTCCCCAGGCTCCTTACAAGCAGCTCACCAAATCTTAGCGACATTATCCTGCAGAAGTAAGTCGAGGATCACGTTTGCAAAGCACAACCAGGAATTTTAAGGGCTTGCAGCAGGCATAATGAAAACAAAACATCCTCTGACAGTTTATTTAAGCTAGGCTCTCTGCTCTGCCACATTCAGTTTGTATCACCTCAGCAGCCAACATTTTCCTTTTTCTTTTCTCCCCCTCCCTCCTTAAGTCAACCAAAAGTAGAAGGAAGATCCTGAGCTGCAAGGGCAACTTCTACGCCAGTCCTGCTCCCGACACGTAGCGGGGACGACGGGAGCGATGCTGAAATCTGGGTTAATGGCGCATCGGAGCTGGAAACCCAGCCTTGTGCCGTGGGACGTGCCGAGGCCCAGGCTACCAGCCTGTGCTTTCCTGGAGTGAGCTCTTCTGAGCCCGGTTGCCAGCATGAACCCACCTGCCTCTGCTCCGCGACGCTCCTCCGGAGCTCAGCAATAACTGGATTCACCAGGACTTCATCTCCCCGAGGATGCAGGAATAGCACAAACTATTTTTGCCTGAGCTAAGAGTTGATAATACTACATGGAGCTGCCTAATTTGCAAAGGCATACTGTGCACATAATTATAACCATAAGCGCAAGTGTATATATACGCTCAAATACACACAGACGTACATTCAGTTTGCAAAGTCCAGATGATCTTACAGCTGTATTTTAATATTTCAATACCAGGGTCAGAGTGAATCTCACTGTCTCCCTCTTATCTTCCCTCTGCATACCAGTGCTGTCAATGCCATCGGCAATTTTACATGTAAATGAGCCCATCCATCACTCCCTGCTCTGCAGCGCCTCACTTCCAAGACTACCATGGAGTTACACCATTAAATCTCCTGGCTTTACAATATACATCATGACATATTTGACATCAATCAGCTGTGTCAGTCCGCTCACTGTAAACCATAAACTTGCTCTGCATTCCAGCTCCGTGCACAGTGATTAAAACCTTCTCAGCCCGGCTTCCTGATTATGGTGATAAATGATGATGCCTTCCCTTCTGACTCAACGCTTGCCCATCCTCCTCTGATCGCCCCCACCCAGGCCGGCACTGCTCCCAAATTATCCGTGGGCACGGCTCCCCCCACCCTGTCTGGCTCTCGGGTCCTTCCCATCTACCATTTTTGGGCCACCTCATCCATCCATTCGCCTCTCTGCCAGCATGTGCTTTTCTCCTGCAGCTCCACCTGCCCCCACGTCCTTCTAAGTAGCTGCTGGCACAGCTTTGTCCATCTCCGGAGTTTCGGTAAAGCATCGGAAGAGGTATTCTTGGGAATGACTGTGACCTGGATGGATGTAGGTGGGTCAACACAGTTACCCAAAGTCAGCCTTCACGTGCACAGCCAACATCTGACAGACTTGCACAGGTAGTCATCTTTATGTACATTCAATACATCAAGCGACTTCGGTCAGACATACCGTAATCCTGCTTCATGCGGCATTGTGCTTTGAGGCACCTGAAAAAAACCCCCTGTCTCAATTGTCAGAACGACTGATCCTTCCCTAATCCCATTTGCTTCCCGAACAGCGAGCGACACTGCATGATTCCTGAGGACGTTAAGCATCAGGCCTATCGAGCCAGGGACCAGGACCATAAATGCAAGCTAGAGGGGTTAGCTTCAGGCTACTGACATTTTGGCCTTTGACATCATTTTCATCCTTCTGCAGTGGGAAACTCAGGAAGCAGCGTTTAGCTGGGCAAGTCTAGACTTCAAGTATCTTTTCTGGGGACTTGTTTTCCATCCATCTGCCTGAAACCGCAGAAACTCCGTATTTCCACATCGTATTTTGTATGGCGCACGCACGCTTGTTCTTCTGTTGTTGGAAAATGATGCTTCTCAGAACAACTGATCTTGCCAGTGACTTTGGCCCAAGACTGAAACCATTTTGGAAAGCGTGATCACATCACTAAAAAAAAACCCAAATTTGAGCAAAATCACATCACCAAAGACAACATTTTCAGACGGGTTCCTCCTAGGTTAGGAAACTGAGCCATTCGTGAAGAAAAAAACCCCACAAGTGAATGCAAGAAGTCACAAACGAGGAGCTCATTACAGTTTCCAGCCAACTTACTTGCTAGAATTTCTTTCAGCATCTAATTATTGCTGTTTCTTGCACCACAGAAGCCACAACTTATTGCCATTACGCCCTCCCTCTGCACATCCCTGTGAGAGTCAGAGATGGAAGCCTCATTAGGACTTGCAGTACCTAAAATAGACTCCTATGGCTTGTACCGTCACTTGGGACCTTCCCAGCTGGCCTTTCCACCACCACGTCACCTTCTGGGCACCTGAAGATAGAAGGGACACGAGGGCTAGCTCAGAGATGATGTTGTTCCTATCTAGTGCCTTGTAAAGGGATACCTAAGGGATGGAAATTGTGGGGGAAACCAACAGGCAGAAGAGGGAAAAAGTTAGCAGCTCGCTTTCATTCTTGGGACATCCACAGAGAAATGATCCCTCCTTCACTGAAAGATGAATGGACAGCTGTACAGGTTACGAGGGAGGTTTTATTGCAGATCAATAAATCTGTGTCAGAGACCCCATCTGGAGGGAGTTTTAATTTAAAGAAAAGAGTGATGAATGCCAAAAGACAATAAATCAAAAAGTTGTGAAACCCCATCGGCATTAACCTTCTATCAATGCAAACACAGGCTCTGGGGCATGTGTGGGGACAAGAGTTTGCTGGCCCCATGGACCTGGGTATCAGGGGCATGTAAGACAGGAGCATCAACAGGGATCAAGGAAGCAAAAAAACCCCAGGATTTATTACCATGGTGCTATCAGAGATCAGTGGGTGTCAGCAGGAGACAGCATGCTCAGATCCAAATCGGAGAAAAAATAGACCAGGGAGACTTCACAGCAACAAACTTGAGACAGGACTGACAGCAACAAGGGAATATCAGAGATTATCTCAAATCTCTCTGTTCAAAACACGAGGAAAAAAAGTCAACTGTGGCTCCCATTGCGAGGACAGCAGTGCAGCTCTGGCTCCGACACGAGGACACATCCATAACCCAAACCTGGTCAAAGACGATGGCGAAGGAGGCTGTACTGACGCCAGAAACCTTCAGAGAGAGGTTCTGGAGGAAGCCCCAGGTCCACAGATGGGGATTCCCAGCTACTCTGCATCAGCGCGCTTCTGTTCGGAGCTCAGACCTGGACAGCTTGGCTTCGCTCATCAGAGAGGCTCAGGTCCCCTCTTACCCTACCTGAAGATGAAATCAAGCGCCTGCAGCCCATTCCACACACCTGCACCTACCGCTGGGCCCGCCGTGCGGAGCCGGAGGTGCAAGAGCAGAGACTCTTAACGGTGGTGTTTCCACGTCGCAGCGAGCTCGGCGGTTGCGAACAGGAGCCCGGGTGATGGCACGCAACACCTTGCGTCAGCGCCTTCCTCTGACTCCCGTTAAAACGTCACTACGTTTACTGGAGCACGCCGATGACCCACACTAAGAAAACCCACTTTAAGGAAAGGCAAGAACCACTTTATTTGGATGACTACAGTTATTTTCTAGGAGATCAGTAATTTGGGGTGCTCTTAAGGCAATTTACGGAGATCTGATTTTTCACAGAGTGGGTGCTGGGAGCGCACCTCCCACTCAGGGAGGTTTCTGAACATCTTAGACACTGGTTGCTTTTAAATTTTGGAAATCTGCACTTCTTCTAAATTCCTAAGCCGTGCTATTAATCTTATCTTCCATTAGGAAAACGAGAGCTTTTTAAAAATCCAATTTGCTTTTCACCATATACACTTCAGGTTAACTTTATTTTTCACGTTACTCAGCTTGAACTAAGCAATAATAATTTCCAGATTAATGATGATAATTTCAAACGCTTTTCAGAGCAGGCATCTTAATATCCTCTCTGACCAGCGGAGAATTTCCTGTTCTACAACAAGATTACATTTAGTAAGATTAAACGCGTTTCTGTTTTGCTGGCGGCGGTGGCGATAGGGACTTCGCAAAAGACTCTCAGCAGCACCCTCCATCCAGGAGAAGCTCAGGAATGCAAAAACCATGTGGTTGGTTTTTTTTTTCCCCTAAAAATAAATGCAATTAATTGTAAAAGGCAAACTCCTGTAGCAGGGGCTGGAAACAGCCATCCTGTTGGAAAAATACAGTCCTGTGCCACACTGTGCTCTGCCACTAGACTTAAATGCTACTTCTCATCCCTAACTCCATTAATTTAACTCCCCCCAAAAAGCGCTGTCCTACTAAAATGCCTGGCGGTTCCCCAGGCTGCAGGGGAGCAAGGGTTTAGATCACAGATGCACTTTACAGAGCTGGGTAAGTGCCATCAGCTCCACCTCGCAAAGGGGAAACTGAGGCCAAATGAGTTGATGCTGTCGTTTAATTGATGCTTAAACTGAAAACCCAACTTAGGTCTCAGAGGATCTAGTCAAGCCAACTGAAAGGGTGTCATCCCAGGGGCCGATGCTGGTGAGATTAGAAAAACCCCACCACTGTATTCAGTCCCACTTCTAACGAGTTCGGTTTCCTTTAAAAAGTCAAATACCGTAACGTGAGAGGATATTGCACATCAGCTCTCAAGAGCTTTTTACGGGCTTTGAGCCACCAAAAGAAGAGCGTAAGCACAGCAAGCACTTCGGCAGCAAAAAGCAAGCCGGCGTGTTGATGGAAAACATGGACCAGTTTGGATGCAGAGTCAATCCTCCTGCGGTTCGGGAGTTAACGGGACAAAGAAACCGGAGGGATACACAGAAAAGCAGCAAAAATCTGATCAGAAAGACACAAAGGAGCTCCCTGCATTAAAATCACACAATGCTGATGCTGTTTTTCCCCTGCACCCCAGCTCAGACCTGCCTCGGAGAACTTGAAACCCTGCCGCTCTCGTGTACTTTCCCACCCTCAACCTTCAGCCCAACGGGTCAGACCAGGGCGCACGCATTTCTGCACGCAAACACAACACGCTTGCAGGCACGGGGATGGAAAATCGGTCAGGAATTCACAAAACTTCACTAATGACTTGTACATCACCCGTAATTCATTGAGCTGGTAATGCCTCCTGGCCCCTGAGGTCTGAGCCTGAGTTTTAAAGGTGGCAACACTTCCCCAAGCAAGAGCTCAGAACGCCTGGAGCCATTCGGGACAGGACTGCTTAAAAAATAAATGAATTAAATTTAAACAAACCCCACAAATCCTTCAGTCAGAATAGGCAACGCTAAGGATGGAGCAAGGCAGAACCAGTGTCTGCAGCAAATGTCTAACTAGAGGCTGCCTTCACAAAGAAATTTTACTGGTTTTGTCTTTTTAAGTGGGATCGGAGAGACCTGAGGATCTCCCAACTACAGGATAGCGTTTGGAGTGCAAAAATGCACCAGAAGCATCGCCCGGACACCTGGGGAAGTCCCAGGCCCACAGAAGGCTCGGGATCTCAGGAGGTTTGGCTCAGGGTTATCCCTTCGAAGCTGATCCGTGCCAGAAACGGGCTGCGCGGGGAGACGTGCGACAGCACTGGTGACTCCGCCGGCCAAATCCACTGCAACTCCCAGAGTGGAATTGCAAAAAAAAAAAAAAAAAAAAAAAAAAGTGACAATATGTCACTTTTTTCCTCCTCCCTTTGATCCATCACCTTTTTTTTTTTTTTTTTTTTTTGTCTTTCCTCAAAGGACATTTGCTCCCATCACGATCCCCATCATCAGCAGTGTCACTTCTAATCGAGGCTCCTTCGGGACCCCGATCTCCCCAGAGCCCAGCATCTCCTCCCACGGCGGCTGAGAAAGAACTTCTTTCCCTGATCCCACCCGAAGCCTTTGACAGAGAGGCAGAAAGGAGAGCCAGAGCGAATATTAGCACATCAGCTTTTTGGGTCACCGTTAAAAAGGATCATGTGAAAGGAGGTCAGATAAATATTTAACATGGTTATTAATATCTGCTCCTAATTTCATTCCTCCTCCTCCCCCTCCCCGGCTCCTCCTTTTACTCTTCATCTCTTTATTTTACGCGCTTGATCCCTTTTAAGAAGGTCAGTCGGGATCGTAGAACGGCGCTGGCTGGCGAAGCGGGGGCAGAAAGAGATAGCTGCAACCTTCCTCCCGGGGAGCATGGCCCAAATTAGGCTGCCTGCTGGCGATGGATGCCGCCGCGCTAACGATACCCTTGGGTTCCTCCTCCCAAGCGCGCAGCAAGAGTGCGGCCCCAGCGTGACCGCTGCTTAAACGTGGGGTTTAGCGGTGTAAAGCAGCGGTGCGGCTAAGCCTTACGGGCGCACGCGCCCACGCAAGGGCGAGGACCTCGCGCAGAAGTGCTGGTAGATCCCCCCGAGCAAAGAGGAGGCACGTTATTCCAGGAAAAAAGGCGTATCTGCATGTACCAAAAGGGCTCAGCGGTACTTACAGACCAGCAGGAAAACAAAGCAGATGCCCCAAAGTCACAAACCATCTTTTCCCCCACGGCTGCCACCTCCTAAGGTACCACTGACCCCCCCCCAGCCACAGGGAGAACAGGATCAGGTCCCACTTTCCTCCTTCCTGAGCCACCTCTGCAGGTCTGTGCCACTGCCGCTGGGACCCGACAGCACTGGCCTCAGCCAAGGTGGGAACTTTGCAGCAGCATATAGTGCTTTTTTCTTGTGGGTTTTTTTTTTTTTGTTAAGCCTTATTTATGGATTTCACAACACACACCTGTAGGCTATACTCCTCTGCAATTTACTCGCTGTCCTATACTGCCATCCTGCCATCATTTCTTAAAACGGTATTCCTTCAGGGAGAAAAGAGGAGCACCTCGTCCAACTTTCCCACATAAATAGCCCAAGCGAGTGCTTCAGGGTCTTTGGGCCACTGTCCCCGCACCCCTTCCCTCCTTGGAAGAGGGATGTCACCAGCTCCTTGTTCCCTCCAGACACCCAAAAACTCATTTCTTCCCCGGTGTCCGCACCCCACTTGCTGGCTGCCTCCGAAAATTTACGTCTCCGCCGAGGATTACTGCATGACGTAGGGCCAGGTCTGATTAAAAATAAACGGATCCTAACTTGAGCAGATGTAACTCATCCAGCACCGCGCCGAACCCAGGCAAAACAACAGCTAGGTAAATAATTTTTAAAGGGCGGAGAAAGAAACTCGTTTCTCTTGTTTGGGTCTTTCGGACAGCAGCCTGCTACGGAGAGAGGCACCCAAGGGCAAAAAGGCAAAAGCCAGCAGCCCCTCTGCCACCGCGCTGGGAGATGCAGGATCCCCCTCCGTCTTCTGGCATCGCTGTCGTTGAGCACCCAAAGACACATCCCCAAAGACACAAAGAGATCATCCCACTCATCCCTCTGCTTTGCGTTACAGAGGAACCCCAGGACACGCCGAGCGACCAGCGCGAGGGTCGAGGAGTCAAGTGCTTGAACATTAGGGTGGGCATTAACACAGCTCTTGGCACATCCCCATCCCAAAGCAGGCTTCGGCACGGGTCCTCATTGCTTGGGTGGCTCCAGGCCTTATTTGTTTCACACTGTTCAAACCCGCTCCGAAGACCAAATTATTCACCTGCTCCTCAGCCTTTCTCCGGTGCTTCTCATGACAGTGTTAAATGCTTCGCAAACATCTGCGCATCCATCTTCGCATCCCTCCCTCGGTTTCAATATTTTCCCCGTTTTACAGCCGGGAGCAGAGCCCTGGCTGCCCAGCGGCTCCGTCTCCCCGAGTAACCTTTGCCAGCAGGAAAGGAGGAGCGGGGAGAGGGGGAAAAAAAAAGAAAAAAGAGCACCAAACCCAACTGAACATCCAGGAGAATGAGGATGACCTTCAGGCACGGATAAAGTAAACAGTTCAGACCCGCGGCATCTGAAGCGCGGGGTGGGATATTTACATACCGGTATCCAGGCATCTAAATTGAGAAGCCTGTCTCCCTGGGCAAAGATGCGCGCGAGAGAGCAGCTTCTCCAGGAGGTCACCCAAGGAGATGCCTGCCTGCTGCGGGATGAGGAGCTCTGCCAGGAGAAGCCACCCCCGCTGCTTTGCAGGATGGCTCCGAGGGACCAGGAGGAGGGATGCTCTGTGGGGATGGCACCCCGAGGACCGCACCGCTCCTCGGAGGTCCAGCAATCGGACGTCTCCTGGGCTACTCCTTGGTTCTCCTGGTTTGGTTATACCGGAGAAGCACAGCTGCAAGCAGTACCCAACAGCCACGCATCAACGGTCCCATTTCGGAAACCAGCCCTTAAGATCTTATTTGCAGCCTTTTCTTCTTCCAAACCATCCCTTTCTTCCTCCAGACCTCCCTTCTTCTCTCCCTTTTCCAGTATACAAAAGGTCTGCTGCTAAGCACGGGTTGTCATGAAAACAAGACAACCCCTCGGCTGCTTCGGGTGGGGAAAAGCACCCACGTACGATGCCATCCTCATCTCCCAAAATAAATAAATAAGGAGGGGAAAAAAAAGAAAGAGATAGATGCTTAGTGTCACTTGAGAGGAGCGCGGAGCAGAAATTATGGCAATTTCCCGTAACTGGAATCAAATGCCCAACCTGCCGGCTCGCAGCAGGCACTGCCATTAATTCAAACACTTGTGCGAGAGCCGGGTTTCCATTAAAGGGGCCAATTTCGAGTCCATTTCCCTGATAAACAGACAGCAGCTAGGCTCCTAAATTGGGGCTTGATAGATTTGATTAGGGCAGAGTTTGCACAGGTTGTGATTTTGGCGAGGAAAACTGTCGTTTGACGCGCGAGCAAAAATTGCACTTGAAATCCTCAGGTGCTGGCGAGGGAGCGGGAGATGCCCCGCATCCCGGCACCGTCCCAATTATCCCCGGCGGATATCGCCGAGCGACTACGCGTTAGGGGAATCGGAGAGATTAGCCGCTGTAAAAACAAAAACGTTATTTAAACAAGGCATAACCAAGTCCAGCTATCTCCTGCGGGCTGCTGCAAGGATTGGCAGAGCTTTCTTCAGCCCCAGCTACGGACGACTAAGCTGCACGGAGCTTTGCTGTCCGTCGGTTTTCTCGCTAGTATTTCCAGCTGGAGGATGGATTCCTGGGCAGCACGGGCATTTGCGGCTGGTTGCTCCCGGTGCGAAGGTGCGACGCATCCAGGATGCTCAGATGTCGCAGACAGACAGACAGATGACCGCAAGCGGCAGCATGGCATTATTTTTCAGTCTTGGGTCTTTCGACTCGAAGGAAGCAAGCAGCACGGGGAAGGTGCAGTCATTTTTTCTGCCCTGTCCCGAACCTAAGTCAGCATCTCACCAGCCCCGCCTGAAAATCAGGACTAAAGCTTGCTGCATTACAGCCCCGGGACACGGATATTTGGGCACAGACGGCGCCTCCTCTGCTCCCCATCCCAAGCTGTCACCACCCCACCCCTCCGGGAGAGGGCTGTAATCCCCCGTGAGACAGGGAGCGGGATCAGAATTCCCACCGCATAGGATGAATATTCATTTCGGCATTAAGTCCCCTATCAGGACTCCCAGGCAGGTGGTATTAAGACCTGATCTCCAGAGAGTTTTGTTTTATTCTCGGGAAGCGGAGCCCTGACTTTGAGACACAATAACTCACTTAAGGAAAGCTAATTCGCTCTGCCTGTGAATTTAAAGCGCGGCAGAAAGGCGACGGTAAAACGACAGCCTGGCAACACCTCTCGCGTCTCTCCTCGCCCGTGCTCGGGTGCTCGCGGACCCCCAGCTCCCCGAGTGCTCGCTCAGCCTCCGGTGCACGGCCTGGTTGAAGGCAGGTAGTGCAAAAGAAAAAAAAAATAATCCGTATTGCGTTGGGACTGAGCGCTCCGGGGGCATTTACCAAGGTACTTTGTAACTCCTAGTCATCGTACGGGGCCGTAGGACTCTCCGGAGGATGACGAGGAGCTGGTTCCCCCAGGGAAGAGCAGCTGGTAAAGGGGGACAAAGTATTTCTTGCGATTTCTTAGCAGCCGGGACAGCCGAGCAAGAGACAAAAACCCTTTGCAGCCATGTGCCAGGCTCCCAAGTGCGAGTGCTTAATGAAAACATTTGCAATTACCATGATAATATTATGATTTTAAAAGGAATTAGATTCCGCTGACCTAAATATTAACTGCGCGGCAAGTCGTGGCTGCGTGGGCTTCTTAAAATAAGATTGCACAGTTTCTTACTGAGGATTTACAGGCACGTGGGCTGGGAGATGGAGCAACGCTGCAGGAACCCACGCCGGCCCTCGCCCCCAGATCTTCCCATGCAATACGCTGCCTCAGTTTCCCCACCTTTACAAAGGGGATTAAAAAAAAAAGGCTGAAATGGAAGGTAAGCGTTGAGAGTGTGGAATATTTTCCCTCTAAAAAAAAAAAAAGAAATCATCACAGAAAGATGTTTCTCTCTTCTGAAATTGCACAGTATTAAACTTCTGAGCAGTTGTGACAGGCGCTGTAACGGCAGCATTCATTATCAGTTTTGTTCCGTTTAATGCTCCTCACTCACGTGCTCCTCCCCAGAGCCTGGTTTCCTCCTCCTCAAGGCATCGCACCGAGTTTGATGCCTCTCAACCCAGTGACTGGGATCACGGCATCCCCCAGGGACGCGGAGCCCAGCATCCCGTCCTGCCAGCCCCCATTAGCTGGCACCTCACTCCACCTTGCCTTCCAGACCACCTTCTCGCTCCACAATCCACCTTCCTCAGGGGGTTTGGGGCACTTCACCCCATTTTTTAGCATCAACACCCCGCCGCATCCGTCTACCCCTCCGTAGGTGACCGAGTCGTCGTCAGTCAGCTGTATACGTGAAGCCTCTGTCGAGCTGCAAAGCCTTGCTCGTCTCCCCATCGCGCATCTCCCCGCAACCCACCCGACGGGGGATCATCTACCCAGCTGCATTAACAAATCTGGAGGAAGAGGGGGAAGAAAGTGCTTTGTCCACCTCTATCCTCGAGGTTTTAATAAAATAACATCTAAATCTCTTTGGGACTGCACGGAAACATAAGAAAAGTTAAGCTGGGTGACTGAAAAGCAGCTCAGTCTCCGTCGGGGAGGAGGTTAATTATAGCTACATCATCATACCATGGACACGCTGCAGCCGGGGTCTGATGAGAAACCTCTTCCCTTCCCTTCGGACTGTAAAGATGAACATATTTAATCCCTCCCGTGCTATTCGCAGAGCCCTGCGAGCCCGAGAAGATTCATGGTTGGTTTCTTACAGTGCTGCTCTTCCTGCTAACGATGCCCTTCCTGCTAATATACGCCGGATGGGATTCGCATTAGTCGGAAAGGGGCATCGTAAAATGGCATACGGAAGAGCGGAGGAGCCTGCAGGCAATAAAACACCCGGGAGAAGCACAGCCACCCGAGAAGCAAGCCTTGCTCCCCCAAAAAAGGCTCTGCCCTCCGTGCCGAGCCACCCCACCGCCAGCAGGAACTCGCTGACGCTGGGTATGTCGGGAGGTTTACATCCGCTGCCCAGCGAGGACTTTCGGTGCTCCAGACCTAAGAGGAGGTACCGGATGATGATGATACAGCAGGAAGGTCCAAGCATCAGCCTGGGGGTGTCACGGGGGTCCCGCTCTCCCTCCCTCCCTGCCCAGCCTTCCAGAGCAAAAGCAAAGGGTGGAATAAACTCATCATTCTCCTGCTTCTAAATACGTATCCCAAGCCAAGAGAAGAGCGGGGGGAAAGCCAACAGGAACATACACAGGGCTGCGGCGAGCACAGCCAGCTTGGGTGATGCTGAAGGCGTCGGTGCGACACGAGGCTCTGTCCCCAGCACTGCAGGGATCAGCCCAGAAAGCTCCGACAGTAAGAAAATCCCCGTCCCTAGTCAGATGGTAACAGCAAGAAAAATAACATCCTCCCCCCCTCAAAAAAAAAGAGCAAGAGGAATCAGGAGCAACCTTTTAAAAGCTGCGTCGTTTCTTTCCGATTTTTAAATGGCATCATATCAAAACACCCTATAAAAAATGAATCTGAGTGTGTTTTGTAAATTATAGATTAGCCAGAAGCGATCCTTCACGAAAAAGATCGGTGCCAAGTTGCAATTCCAGCAGCGTTTCAGCCAAGCACGCTGGGCAGGAGGTCACAGCAGTCATAACAGTATGTTCTTTCTGTATTATTATTATTCTGATGCAGAAATAATACCGGTGCACTACACAAGGCCGGTGCGTGGGGAAAGAGAAGGTGTGTGGCAGGGGATGGAAAGGAGCAAGGACGGGGCTAAAATTGTCTTTATTCCCTTTACCTTGCCCCGACTAACTGAAGGTACATGTCGTACACAACTCGGGTGGAAAAGAAATCACGGCTCTTCCCTCCCGCCCTGAGCCCACCTCTGAACGATCTGAAATATTCTCGCAAAATCAAGGTCTTGCGACTGAGTGGGAGTGAAACGATTGCTCTAAACACAAAGCCTTGGGCATGAGGCTGAGCAAGCGGCTGTATCTGCGTCTCCAGTGGTCCCGGGGATGGGATAACCGACGCTCCGCCCGTGTGGAGCGTCACCTACGCGATCCTCCGCGCGTGGGGTTTTATTGCGCCGATTTCTGTGGGTGTCGGAGCAGGGCAGGCTGAAGAGGTTAATATTAAAGGCACCTCCTGCCAAAAGGGGGTCAGAAAAAAAAGCTTTATTCGGGTTTTCTGCTGTTTTCCAGGGACCTTCTGTTTCTCCTCCTTTGTTTGGCAATTCTTTTTGAAGACCAGTAGCAAGATTGGCCAATTATCATAATTGGGTCACCCCTAAAGATTGTGATAGGCACCCAGGGCAACCTACCAGAGAGAATCTGACTTATGGCTCATTATTAGCTTGAGCTTGACAGGTTATTTCAGTAACAGGCAGAAAAGCCATCAGAGCAAAGGCACTGGGGAAAACCGGGGGGCTGTGCAGCCTGCGAGGCTGGAGAGTCGGCTCAGCGGCGGCGAAACCCCACAATGTCACCTACGGGCAGCTGCTTTTGGCCACGGGCCGTGGCGTGGGGACGCAGCGCGGTCCATACGGGGGTACGCTTGCGGGCAACCGAGCTGCAAATACAGGCATAGCCCCTGCTATCGACAGGATGGGGGGTACACCCACCCATCGGGTCGGCTTGGGCAAGCAGTGACTCAAAAACCAGACCGAGATCCCGAGTGCCGTAGCGCTCGGGTTCATCCAAATCTGTGTTTTTCTCTTATTTTTCGGAGCTCTTTTAATACTAGAAGGTCTTGGTTTAATACTAGAAGGTACCTGGCTGCTGGTTTTGGTGATGGCTTGGGGAGACTGCCTATGAGATCCCGGTCTTTGCCCATCTCTGGCCTTAATACCCTTGAGTCGAAAAGGTCAAGAATCAAGAACCTCCAGCCTACGTGGTGCACGGTGAAAGCACGCTCACTTAGGTAACCAACAGCTCATAGAAAGAAAGGAGTAAAAAGCTTATTTCTCCTAGAGGACTCCTTCAAAAAGCCCAATCCCAAATCCCGATCTTTCCCTCCCGTTGCTGCAGCATCTCTCGCCCCACCAGCATCAAGCCCGGACCGCCGGGATGAATTTTCTTTGCCCCATCCCTTCCGAGGCGGGGTCCTGCTCCCCCTCCTCTTCCTCCATCACTGCTATTAACGCTCAGCAAGCACGTCTCTATCCCAACCGTGCGCAGCCAGACAGCTCCGCCGAGGAACATCTCTCTCTCGCTCCCCGAGCCGCTAAAGGACTGTGGAATCAGGACGGAACAGATGTTTTAAGGACTTCATAAATCCGTGAAGATAAAAAAAAACCACCCACCCAGCACTTTCTGACAAAACCCCATGCTGACGGACTGGCGTATCAGAAATAAATACAACCGCCCACAGAAACCTTCCGATAAATCTCCTCCACGTACATTCTATATATAAAATACATATATGAGCGCGTGTGTGTATATATATATATGAGTGCACACATATAGGAATACTCATGTTTAAAAAAAAAAAAAAATTGCCAAATTTAGACCATTATGACTAAAAAAAAATCTTCCTGCCTCCGTCCCACCCCTTCCTGGGCTTCCTTTGCTTCCATTAATCTGACCAGCTCCCCCATCGCTCGCGTTTCCCTCTCTCCTCTCCCTCCCACGGCTGTTGTCACTCCCCACTCCCCACCAGCACTATCATCTCCCCCAGTAACTCCTCACCAAATTCCAATGAGGTTTTCTAATTAGACTAATTAATTTTCTGCCCAAGTTAATAAGACTGTCTGCAGTTCAGAAATAATTGGACTTCCCAAACACCAATATCCCCTCCCTTGGCAGCACATGGCGATAGGGCTCCTTAATAATTCAAAATCAGGTTTTTTTCAACTGATGGTTTTGCATTTCAAGTGTTCTTTAGTTTTTTCATTAACACCCTGACCCCAGCCTTCCCCTGCCCGGGGAGGCACTGGGAGGGGAGTGCGTGCCAAGGGATGCTCTGGCGTGCGGGGGATCCCTTCCAAGAGGCAGTGAATCCCCTTGGGGATCAGCGCACACCGCTCCTCCCATCTTACCAATGACCAATGTCTTGCTAGATTAATTTTACACCAGGCTTTGCTTTTTCCTTTGCAGAGTATCCTGGAGTTAGGACCAATTTTGGTGCCCGGTACTGTGAAAGGACAATTTGCTATCAGGAGGCTCTCCATCATAGTCCCCAGCTAAGGCTTTTTTAGAGCTAAGACCTTGCAACACATTCAACTGCCGCCTGAGGTTGCCTTTCAGCGTTCTGGGACAGATTTGCGAAGGGCAGAACTCCCTCCTGTTGCTCCTGGGGACAACGTGATGATGCCCCAACGCACAAAGCTTGCAGCCCTTAGGTTCACCAAAGCCTAAGTCGGCCTGAATTTCCATCCGAGCTCCACATGTCATCACTGGCATGATGCTAAACCTGGACAGATATATTTTCCCAGTGGGAAAGGATTCACGAGCATCACAAGGGACAGCCCACACAGCTCTCCCTCTCTAACCCAAGGTGCTGGAGCTCCAAGGGGCGCCTGGACCACACGGTTACGGGAGCAGCATCCCGCAGCCTTGAGCCCGAGCAAACACAGGCTCAAGTTTAGATGTCAGACAGGACAAGTGCTTCAGATTTAGCAGCCAAAACTAAATACTAAAACAGGTTCATGGAAAAAAGCGGAATTGTGACACCAAAGGAAAAAATCTCCCAGTTTTAAAAGCATTAATGGAACGGGCAATTCAACAACCTTCACCTGACAGCATCCAAACACTTCGAATTTATGAGAGAAAATGGTTTAGTGACAATGAAGTTCAACGTTGCAATGAAAAGGGCCTGTCAGGTTTGGAGGACAGTGAATCAGGCCATCAGGAGAGGCACAGTCACATCAGTTCCAACTCGTCACCGAGGCAGAGGAGAGCAAAAGCCTTCTGTATTTTTGGCAACACGACCCCAGATTGCCGGGATGGAATGAGAGGGATGGAGGGAGGATTTCACGTCCTGACATTCGCAGAGCATCTCCTCCGGGGTGAAATTTTGGCTGGTGCTACCCAGAAGGTCAGACTAGATTAGAGCAATGAGCTCTCCTGGCCTTAATACCCTGAAACAGGCACCCTGCCTCTCGCACCCTCCCCTGCTAATCAAATAAAAGAAAGAAGATAAAATACCAACCACAAACGAGAGATTTGCAGCTGGGGGATCTAATTCCAGGAGGCTGCAGGCCATAAAAAGAAGGGATCCATTAGCATCCACTTACCTGCCATGATGAAGTGACCGTGATAAAGTGCACAGGATTAAATAAATTTAAGTGAATCCCCTGACGGCATTTTTATGGGATTGAAAGAGGTTTTATCCACTCGCAACCTCTATCCTCGGAGGAAACTGATTCAATAAAAACTAAACCCACTTCATCTAGCAAGAAGGGAAAAAAAAATACACAAAAACTCCACAACGTTTACAGAGTCACTAAAGCAGTCAGGAAAAAAATTAAATATAGGGCAAATCCCTGAGTGGGAGAAGCACACCAAGGTCTGCTGCTATAGCTGAGCCCCATCAGTTTAACTCCAAACTTCCAATGCTCCTTCGCTCCCTGGGGCAGGAGCAGAGTCAGTCCCTGCTGCCGGGCACCTCGCAGCTCCCACAGCTTTTGGAGAGAGGGGGAAAAAAGGTATTTCCCATCTTTTGCTCCATCTCCTGAGACTCCCTCCTCCATCCCTCCAGCTCAGCACCTAAACTGCTTTCCCTGCTCCGCTATTTTGTGCTGAGCTTTGCAGAGGGAGGCATCGCCGCTGCTGCCTGCAGATAAGGTGCTGATGCTCCCCAAGAAGAGCGATGCCATTTCCCATCCCACAGCCAGCGCGCATCCCAAACGTTGAGCATCCCAAACGTCGAGCGTCCCCAATGCTGAACATCCCCAACACCAAGCGTCCCAAATGCCAAGTGTCCCCAACGTCGAGCGTCCCCAACACCAAGCGTCCCCGACGCTGAGCGTCCCACTCCACCAGGCTCCCAGACCCCAACCCGGAGCCGAAAAGAACGCTCCCTGGAGTGCCGAGCCTTGTTCTCCCGTGTCGGTGTGGCCTCAGTTTCCCCAGGTAGAAAGCAAAGCATGGCACGGAGGGCACCGTCTCTGCTGCCTCGGCTCTGAAAGGGCATTCACTTCCAGCAGCGTGGTCTGAGACTGAATTTGAGGCTGTCAGCCCACGGAAAACCCCTCCTCTGCTGTTGTGTGGGAAATGCCTTTTTTGGTCCATAGCCCCACCCGATCTCAGAGAAGCGATGGTGCCTCTGAGCCCAGCCCAGGGAAAAAATCCCCACGTCGCTGCTTTTTTCCCACTTCTTGTTACCACCCTCTCCCTGTTCCCTTCCTTCCCCCGTGCACCCCAAGTTTTCCTCCCCGCTCGGTGAGGTACGGCAGCGTTTGCTCCCACGGGAAGGCCTTAAAACCTGCAAAAACCTGGATCCAGCAAAGCCTCACCCACAGGGATAACCAGCTGCAGTGCCTGCCGTCATTTGGACCACGGGCTCAGCATTGCTGGGGTCACTCTTACCCCCCAGGAGGGCTCCCTGGTCCTCCCGAGAAGTTTGGGAGCTGCAACAACCCGAGAAGACTTCATCCAGAGCAACCCTTTCCTGAGCCGTCGGCAAAGAACTCCACCGCTGCGCCAAGTCAGCCGCACGGCGCTTGTTTAGCTGTAAGATACGTACGAGCAGAAGGTGCCGGGACACGGGGACCGGCGTCCGACACCTTCGCTGTTCAAAGCAGACCCACCCGGGGTCAGCTCAGGGAGCCGAAGGGCAGCGGAGCAGCGCTGCGCCCTCCCAGGCACGTACACGCTTTAAGCATCCCCACGCCTGTTTGCACCCTGCATCCCCGAGCCGGAGCGCTTGGGTTTGCACCAAACCCCGCTGCGCCCCGTTTTTCTGCCTCCAGATCTACCTCCGGATGGATCTACCTTCTGGCAGGGCTTTCAGAGGGGTTCGGTCCCTCCTAACCACAGCCATCTCCCATCTATCCAGCACCCCCAAATTTACCTGCCCCGAGAACAAGCCACCATCACTACGCTACGTCTTCTGGGGCTTTCTCTCCAGCCCTTCTTAAAATTATCCAAGGGGGTCAGAGCTATGGGGCCGGGGGAAGGAAAACCTCCGGTCTTCAGGTGATCCAGCAACAAACTCCGAAACAAAAAATTGCAACGCCGAGAGCGCAGTGGTCTGGCCCCAAACAGCAAACGTTATCGATCCTTATCGGAGGAAGAAGAATAAAAATTAGAAGCTCCTCGGAACAAAGCCATTTTCCTCTGATGTACATGCATGGGGGGAAAAAGCCATTTTAATTACTGATCAAAAATAAATGACTTGCCATTTGCTAGGTCTTCTTTTTTTTTATTTTCGAAATTACTTTGTAGAATTACTTAAACTTATTAATATATTTATAAGGAAAGAAAACACCCATAAATGCTTGGAATGCTGAGCCAACGAATTAATTAACATCAAATTACTGGTGGTTACTACAGCTTGATACTAAACATTGCTACCCTATTATATGGAGGATGGACAAAAATCTCTCGCAGCTGTTAATTATTTCAATTATTAATTTCACTTAATAATTCATATCCCTTTCCCGGCCCCCTGGAGTATACTACGGTATCTACATTTCTTCCTCTCCTTCTTCATTTCTTCCTAACTCCACTTTCAGCAAGACAATCCATCACTCTGCAAGGTTACTGGCTTCAGGAGAGAGAGGGGTTTTTTTTATTATTTTATTTTATTTTTTATAATCGACAGTCATTTCCTCAGAGAAATACCCCCAGTAAATACCTGCTCTAGAGAAACGATAATAAATCCTTAAAGGTGAACTTAGCTGCTTTTTCCCCTCACGTGCTCCCTTTAAAAAAAAAAAAATAATATGTCTTAAAGAAGAAAAACCTCCGAGAGCCCAAATCCTTAATAGCACATACATGGAAAGTGAATTATGAATAAATTCAGTTTAAAGTCAAGCGGAGCGGAGTTTTTTAAATACTTCTCCGTGCCCCCAGCATCACCCAAGGCTGCGCTCGGTCCCCGGCCCGGGCCAGCACGGGTGAAAGCAGATAAAGGGAAACTGAGGCACGCCGCGCCGCTAAGGAAATCCACTAACGAACTCGAATTCCCCCCTCTTCCCATCGCACAGGTCTCACTGCTGGTCCCAAGGGCTGTCCTGCCCCCAGGCATTTCCCCTTAGGTGAGCACAGCCCTTAAAATACGAAGGGATTAAAAAAGACGCACTCACAGCCTTTTTCCCTTCTCTTTTTTTCCTTTCTCCTAGTTTTTAAGCCCTCAGCATCTGCCTTTGTGAGCTTTTATGCTTAACCACCCTGAATAGAGGCTTACTTCAAAGGGAAAAGGAAAGCTGGGATTTACAGCGGGACTCGCCCTCAGCTGGGGTGTCAGGAAAACCAGCTCAGCTTTGGAAGCGGGTGGGAGCAAACTCCGTGCGTGGAAAACATCGCTTACGGCGAGAGGTGTGCGGCTCCTGCACAAAAGCCCTGCCACTCCCCGAAGGAAAAAGCTTGTAAAGAATGGAGGTGGAAGAAGAAAAATACGTTTTTAAAAATTAATAAAAATAAAAAATATATATACACATTCATTTTTTTTTTTCCATAGAACAACTTAATCCTACAAACACCTATTGCCTTTGGTGCTTGCTATGGTTCAGGGACGGAGCAGAAGTCGGCTTGATCCGCAGCGTAATTGCAGCCGGTGCCACCGCGCCGTCCCGCGGACACGTGCGCCCGTGCACGCTTCTGCGTTTCTGAGTTTATCTGGAAATTAATTTCCAGATCAAAAGGAGGCCGTTTAATGACAAAAAAATAAATGGGGGTTGGTGGAGGATGGAGAAAAGGATGAAAAACCCCGCGGCCCCAGGGCATTTTTTGCCGCCGAGGGGATTAATATTTCTAATGGGTTTTTGGGGGGAGAGAGGAGGAATTTGGTGTTCAACTCGGGGGCAGAGAGTCCCAAATTTGATTCCAGACAGAAAACGTTTAAGGAGAAGAGAGAGCTCTACACCCCGGCACGCACACGCACATACCCACACAATAAAAGCCCTCGTCTATTAATCTTCTCCCTTGATCTAGAGGGTAGAGCTAAAATGATGTTTGATGCTCTTTGCTGATCTCTGGAGGGCAAATCAAATAACAAATAAGGGGAAAAGCAGTCAGAGAGATACAGCACGGTTTATATCGCATAAAAATAGACACATAGAAAAATAGGCAGGAGAACCGTCGGTGTGGGGTTGTTTCTGGGAGGGAGGGGAAAGGTCACTTCCCAAACTGAATTTTTCTTCTTAATTGAGCTCTTAAACACTGTGAATAACGAGAGATGATTATTTGATGGGTGGCCTGGCTGGCTTTTGCATATCCTTAAACGGGGTAACAACTGCGTAGAGGCTAAATACAACAGCTGAAGTGTCTGGTAACTCTGCTGTTGAGTCCAAAAACACCCGGCATCACTTGCCCAGGGGCAGCAGGTAAAAATCAGTCCCATTTCGAATGCCTGGAGAAACTGGGGCAACAAAGAGGGGAAACAATTTGCCCACGCTGACTCAGTAACGTGGTTGTGAAAGGAATCCAAGACCACTTTTCCCATCTCACCGCTAAACCTAACTCCCTCCCCGAGCGGCTCTGAATAACTGTGTCACTTTGCCTGCAATTTGCAGAGGCCACACGCTGCTCCCCTCTTCCCCTCGCTCCCGCGGATTGGCATTTCCATCTCTGCCTTTCCATCCACCGAGGGAAACGTGGTTCTTCAGGCCCTTCCAGCTTGTTCTGAAACAGCGAGGGGGTTAGAAAGCACAGGACAAGAGCCCAGCCGCCGCGGAGGGAGCACGGAGCAGCCCCGCTCCCTGCTTGGACTCAAATCTACAGGAAATCCGCGTTTTCCTCCAGTTGCCCCTTTTTTTTTGTGTGGTTTTTTTTTTCTTTTTGCAAAGCAGAGAGCAGCACACATCTTGTAGCATTACTGCGGGATAGTCTGTGATCCCGTTCCTGCAATACTTCTCCCACCATCAGCTCTACCGACCGGCACATCCCCAGCTTCCCGTTGATGCAGCAAACTGAGTCCTGATGTATTCTCCCTGGATTAAACCCCATGGCTTTCCATTTTCCCGGCTGGCACGAGCGCACTGGACGCAACCCCGAAACAAGAGTTATCCCAGAGTTTTCTGCCCCTCCAGCATCCCAGCCCCAAACCTGCTCCCTGACAGGGGACCACGTAGACGGTACCTGATGCACTGAGATCATCATCCAAAACCAGCTTTTTCGGCGCAGGCAAACCACAAACAGATCCCACGCGGCTCCTCCAGAGCCACTTTCCTTTACGGAAAGGACTACGTTTTGTTAGCTGGGTTTTTTCCCCCCCTCTTTTTTCTCTTAGGCCTGAACGGTTTAACGAGCGTCCTTTTGACCTAGGAAACTTAGTTTTAATTTTCATCACTTTATCCAGAGAACAATGTGTCCTGGGGGCATCTTTGAGCACAATGTACACTTTCATCATCAAAACAAATGCTAGAAATACCCATCTGCCATGTTATCAGAGCGTATTGGCTCACTGAGCCGGACACCGCTTAGGGGACAAGGGAGGCTTTTACTCTTCTCAAAGTCATGAGTGCTCCCTCTAAGCTCTTTAGCATTAGAGACTCCTGTGGAGATGGGTATTAGAAGCTCCGTTTCTTTTTTCCCTAGTCAGGAATGATGGGAGATGGAGCTTTCTTTGGAGATTTCCGCTCCTACGGGGGAGAAAAGAGCAGATCCTCCTTTAGGCAGCCCCGTGGGTGCCTTGTAGGGTCTCGGGAGCGCGGTGCTCCCCGCGAGGGACGGAGAAGCAAGCTGGACGCACGGTCGAGGTCTCCTCTCCAAGCTGACGGTTACCCAGGGTGCACAAGCATCCAGAAAGGCTCCACCTCAGCTTTCTGTCCCCAAAAGGGGGGTGACGACTCTCTCTGATCTATCTTGCTTGCGAAGCATTCGTCCCTATCGCGCCGTTGTTCTGCGCCCAGCGCAACGGGGTCCGGACCTCGGCGCCGGCCCGGAGCCGTGCTAATGGAAATAAGCCAGCTGATGTGTACCAGCTCCATCCAACTCCCTCCGTGATCCAGATCTCCCCAATTCCAGCAGCCAGACAACCAAGACCTTTCCGTGCCACATCACTCGCTTTTATAGGATCTGCCTCCTTTAAGCCCCTTCCCACTTCTCCAAGGAGGTTTGCAAGCTACAGCCTCCTCCCTGTTTCAGGCTGGAATAATTTGGAATAAGTTATAATAATAGTAAACATAGTAAAAACAACAACAAATCAAACATGCTTTGTTACTCCCCAGGCACAGGCATTTGTCTTCCAAGCGACAAAGTAATCACATTTTTGGTTTTAATTTATTACGTGCGTTACAGTCGGTGCCCAGGGGCATTATCACAAGTCACAGCCCCAGTGCGCAACGGGAGGAATCGAGACTCTTAAATCCTCACCTCCTTTAGCTTCTCCACCTGCCAACGACTCCAGAGACAACGTCTTTCCCTGGATTGAGCTGATTGCAATGGGGCTCAGGAATCGCATCCCAGCTCCGTGGGGGAGAGTCGAGCCCCCGGGAGCACCGGCCCCATGGAAAGGGGAGTCGGAAAACCCCCGCAGGCACCGCCGACAGCCAGGCTGTGTTTAACTTCCTAAGGAACTTGCATGGAGAAGCGTATTTTTACCTATTAGGTTTTACATTCTCCCTTCAAATGTCCTCAAAACATAACGCCCATCGTTACTGTTTATGGGATGCCGACGCGCATGCAGAAAGCCTCGGAAACGCAGAGAAATACGGAGGGACCTTCCCATCGCCGGTGCCACCGAGACGCAGCAGCAGGGACACGTGGGTGAGGACGGGCTACAGAGAGGGACGAGCCAGCAGGGTCTCGGGGGAGTCTGGGGAGTGGCTCAGCATCTTCCCAGCTGCCGGGGAATTCGGAAGGATGAAGCGAGGCTGCTGGCGTGGTACGGCTGCATCTGAGGGCAGCCGGCTGCTGCCCAGCCTCTCCCTCCGTGCCGAGCAGGCGTCCAAGCTTCCAGGAGAGATCCCCAGGCTCAGGGCACTTCCACAGAGGAGGAAGGGGGTTTGCCCCCCTTTCTTGACCACGAGTTCGCGTATGCTGCCGGTATTTTCGCACAGCGGGTAGCGGCTTGCGCTTAACCCGGCGAACAGGGAGCGCAGCCCTTCGCCTCCGCGTCCCGCGCCAGGCGCAGCCTCTTTGCACGGGAACGGCACCAGCGTCCCAAGGCGTACGCACAAATCGGCTTCGCAAGCGCGGGCAGCTCTGCGTCACCTCTGCGCCGGGCCAGAAGCAGCAACGAGCCTTTGCGGGGCTGGGGAAGGCGAAGGAAATGGGGTGGGGGCTGCGATTGCCTCCCTCAAGATAACACCAAGAGAAATCGCTGCCACGAACCAGACTAATCACATTTTTCGCCAAGGAGCACAAGCCTTTTGGCAGGTAGGGGATGGATCTCAGGAGCTGACACGTCTCTCTGCCGTCTACAGCGGATGAAGTGTCAAATGAGATGGAACAGAAAGTGAGACCCATCTGGGGAAGTGGGCTCTGCCGGGCTGATTGATACCAGGAGGAAGAGGAGGAGGAGGGCGAGGTGGCTGGAGCACCGCAGGGACCTGCTGTCAGTCGCTCCCGTGCTCGGCAAGGCGATGCCGAGGGGCACTTTTGGGCTGGCCGGCCTCGAGCATCGCGGTCACTCCTCCTCCTCCTCCTCTGGCCAGCGCAAAGAGGGAGCAGCCTTTGTAATTGCCGGCGCAGTCAGCGGTGACAGCACTCATCGTCCTCAACACAAATAATGATGATCATTAATTACTGTCCTTATTCATTAGCATGAAGGGGGTCCCTGGACAGGCTCCTTTAGATCTGACAGGTAGCTCAGGGGTGCTTGGGTCCAGGGCTCTGCAGGAGGGCTGGTTTTAAATATTCAGATCAGTAGCTGCGTTTTTCAGCACTGCAAGAACGAGGGGAGGAGGGAAGCTCATGACTCTCATCGCCAGGTCACGCTGACTCCCTAAATCGCTGCACAGTCCCTGTGCCAAGGGCTGCAGTGGAAACGGAGGGATGGAGACGTGCTGGGAGGAGCAGTAATGCACCTGGGGGGTCAGTGGTAGGGTGTAACGAAGCTACAGCCCCCCCCGAAATGGGAGAGTTGGTAAGGGGGGAGGACACCCCCCCCCCGCCTTGCCCACAGCATCTGCATCCCACACGCGGATTAACAGAAATAAATTGCCAGCCTGCCTGGCCCCTGAACTGTCCCAGCTCCCTCCACCCAAACAGGCCATCAGCCACTCCAGAAGAGCAGAGGGTGACCTTCAAGATGTGGGGGATGAGGTTTCTCAAAGGACCTTATGGGAATTTGGTCCTGGGTTAATGGAAATCCCCCTCCAACCCAAGGAGAGACCTTACATCTGGGGGTCTGGTTAGCCAGGGACTGAGGCAAGGCACGAGATCCACCACCATGAAACACGACTGAAAAAACCTGCTTATAGAAAGCCAAACGCATATAGCCACGAGGTGCTGCGTTTCACAACGCCCCTCAATAGGATCAGCAAAATAGGGTCAGCATATAAAATAACAGCTGCTTGGGAGATCACAAAAAATAATCTACGGTGGCTTTTCACCTCTCGGGGCCTGTGAACTGGCATACTCTATCTGCTTATTTAGCTGATCCTGTTAAAAAGGTATCAGAATAAAGCAGAGAGGGGGGAATGGAAAAAAATCCTTCGTCGTATGAACTGAGCCAGAGAAAACTTTCCCTCTAGCAAGACTCCGGCAAAAATCCCAGTCCCACTCCACCAGTCCTTTGAAATACAAACAAGAGGATCTGCTGGTCCTAAAGCGTGTTTCCCACTGCCCCGGGGCTCGCTGCCCACGGGGAAGGTCCTGGAGATGCTCCTTGGAGCTGGGTCTCCAAGCAGGGGTGGCCATCACAGCTCGTGCACGGAGCAGCTGGGAGATAAGGTGACAGGGAGAAGCAAGAAAGCAGAAGCCACCCGAGGGCAGGTTGGGTGGGTGCTTCGGAAGCAATAAAGTGCGACGGAGTTTGCACCCGACCTGGAAACGAAGCTCCTGGTTCCCCACCCCTCTGTTACAGCCGTAACGCGGCGCCTGAGGGCAGTGGCAAGGAGGATTTTGTCACGCAGCAACAGCACGACGTGACCGAGAGCGCTGGGAAGTCGGGGAGCTGTGGTCAGAGCCGCGCTGCCGTGCCGGAGAAGGATGCTCGGCACAAGCCACTGCCTGATAGAGACATCACACAGCGACTACGCATGAGAGAGAGGCAAGAGCTGTCTTCACACATCGCTAAAACCAGGAGAAAAAGCCACAAAGGAAGGCAAAATTAAAAAAACCCCAACTTTTGGCTGCCTTAAGTAAGTTACCTGGCGCCAGCGGCAGGCTGGAGGGGGAAACCCCCAGTTCTCTAAGGGTCTGCTGCCCACCCAGGTTTTCTACAGCCTGCTGTCATCCAGCTCCTGCTAACCTGTTGCTATTGACTTTTTTATTTGGGGGCTACTCTTCGGTCAGGTTTACGCATCAAAGGCAATAAAGCAAAGAGCTACGTGAGGTGCGAGAGGCACAGCGCGGCACAGGAGCCCCGAGCCCGCCCGGGAGGAGAGCGGAGCCATTTCGGCACGCACCAGGGAGAGCAGCTGCCCTGCAAAGAGCCTAGCAGCAAATCTGGGGGGGCGTGGGTGGGAAGAATAAGGCAATAGAAATAATAGCACAGGCTGGGCAAATCCTAAAAGGTACGGGGTTCCCTAATTTTGTGTGAAGAGCTGGGATCTGCAGGTCAAAGCGCCAGCAAAGCGTGACGGGACGAGTCCATCCTTGCACAGTAACACATCGCGACCGAGTACCTCCTGGAAGACGAGTGCCTCATCCCCTCCGACGCCGCAGAAAACACCCGACCAGGGCATCGAGGCCTCCACACTGCCCTGACAAAAGCAGCACGCCTGTTCCCCCCCCATGCTTCCCACCGAGGTGGCGGGGACGGAGTGCAGGAGCCTCAGTCCCAGGCTCCACGCCCGTGCGGCACGGCAGCTCACGCCGCTCACCGGCGAGATTTCAGCCGACCACTGCTTTGGGGAAGTGGAGGGACCTACCTTGAAACCACCAGCACGCCAGCAGATAACCTTCAGCTTGTTTTAGCCCTTAACATCAGTACATCTCCCTCAAGAAGAAGGACTAGATGGCCTTCAAAGGTCCCCTCCAACCCAAAGATTCTGTGATTGATCATTTTCAGGGCAAGTGAGGTTTTGGGGTAGCAGCTCACCCAACATCATCCCAAATCCCTGAAACAGAGCCCTGAGCTGGAACTGGCTCTTAAATTTAGCCACACTATTCATCCCAGGAGACGACGCTGCAAAACATCCAGCCCGGACCCAGGGGTGACAAGGAGGCATCCTGCCCGGTCCTGTCGCCATCCCCGGGCTGGGCTGCTGATGGGAGCCGCTGCGCCGGGCGCTCTCACGGAGGGAGTGCTGCCGCCGGCGCTCGGGGCCAATTCAGCCCCGACCGCTTCCACCAGATGAGAAAGAAAATGGAAAAGATTGTGGCCGTAGCACGCGTGCCGCACACCGCGCGGGAGCCGGGGACCGCAGCGCTCGGTGCCTCCAGCCCTGACCTTTATTTTCCATTAATGGACCCGGGTGAGTGTTAGATGTGTTTGAAGCTGCATAAAATGAACCAAAAATAAGAGGGATAAACAGCAGCAGTTAAGGCCCTTTATTTTTTTTTTCCCCCTCCTTTTTTTTTCCTAGAGGAATGCTGAACCGATTGCAGCAAAGTTACCGACACAGTGAGCTGCTTCCAGGCGCAGACAACTTGCTGGGAACCAGCCCACAGCCGGCCACGTAAACGGTGAAGACAAAACCCAGAGGAGTTTTGGAGCAAGGAGAGCTTTGCAAGCCGCAAAGCATCTGGTTCGAGTGCCAGCAGGACGGAGCCATCCCATCTCCCTTCAGGGAGCAACATAATTTTTATTATGTTATTTTTTAATAAGTGAACATCTCTAAGGCTGGAAGGTGAAGACACAGTACGGGAAGGTGATGCTGAGAGTTGCATTAATTTCATGCCAACGTTGCATCCCCTGAGCATTTGTCATCTGCCCCACGGATGCAATTTGCTGCCCTAATTGGGGTATTTTGCCCCGCCGCTCCTGCAAGTCGTTGGGCATCACCCGTTTGGCAAAGCCCAAAGAGATACGAGGGCTCCTGCCCGTGGCTTACGCAGCCCAGATCGTGCCAGCCAGCGCCGCGCGGAGGAGGCAACGCCTCCGGTGCCGAGCAGCAGCACCAGGAGAGCTCCCATTTGGGCTTTTACGCGCCCAAATTGCGGGCAGAGGGAGAGAAGCCGGCCTGAAACTTTTAAAAACATTAACCTTCGATGGTATTTACAGAGCAAACAGGGAGCTCGCTCAAGTTAAACGGCAATGTTTTGCTTCCCTCTGCCATTCCCGCGGCAGCTGCTCGGTGCCACAGAGGCAGAGGCACTGAGCCGCCCCTGGGCAGCCAGGAGGCCACGGGGATGGGCGTCCCAGTCCTCCAGCCCCCTCCAGCTCTGTGACACCTCTGGGCTGCCCGAGCGGGCGGCCGGGCAAGGTGCGGGAAGGCGTGCAGGGATGCAGCCAAGTTAAGTAGTTTAGGATTCCAGTGCACGCTGTGCTAGACCGCTAACTCTTTAAATCCAAGCTCATCTCCCAGCTAGGCCTTTAATTTAAATTTAGCTGGATAGCTGCTCCATGTTTAATAAATAACTATTGATTATTTAAAGAGCACCTAGGCTGAGGTTTACCACCTAAGGCTGGGTACACATGTAAAAACACACAGTACCCATTACTGCCTTATTAAAACTTAGTCCTAGGCATGTGCTTAATAGCCACTTGCTATTTAATTAGTCAGGGAGTTCAGGGCTTATTGGGGAAAAAAAAAAATAAATACCAACAAGACTGTAGCCCTGACAGCCCTGGGAAATGGCACCTCCTTTCCCCTTTGCTGTCCACGCCACGAGGGATCAGAGTTGTGGGGAGGGAGAGACGGTGGCTTCACCTGCCCCACTCCGATCCAGCGCAGCGGGAGCCCCAGCAGTCCCCCGGGGGGGGAAAAGCTGGCGAGCAAGCCCCATGCCACCACCCACGGGGACACCAGCCCCCCACGTGGCTGCAGGCTCAAGCCAAGGGGTGCCCAAAGGCAGCCACCGAACCCCAACTCCCAAAAACCAAGCCCAGAGCTGCCATCTCCTCCTCGGCGACTGCATCTCACCGGGAACGCTCTTAAAATCCCCACAGGAGCAAATTAAGTCCTGCGGTTTGCAGCAGGCAACGCCTGTGTCTCCCCCTTCCCCCGGACTCAGCATTACCATATTTCACACTGAACGCCAGATATTTAAAGGTAAGTTTCCATCAGGATCCATGAGGATTTATCTACGCGGGCTCCCATTAGCGGTAATAAGATGAAGGCGATCAGCCTCATACATTTCACTTTGGCCAGTATAAGTGCCTTCAAATTCATTAGACAGATGTCTGCTGGAGTCATGGGCAAGGAAAGAGCAGGGGAACAAAAAAAAAAGAAGGGGAAGAAAAGGAAGAAAAAACACTCCCAGGCTACTTCTCGCTTTGTCTTTGCCGAGACGGTGGTTTGGCTTAGCGGGGATTCGGCAAATGCCGGCTGGGAGGGTGCAAGGCAGCCTGTTACACCCGGACCCTGCTCCGGCAGCGGCTCCTTGCCCATTTCTCCCAGCAGACACAGCCCTCGCACTCATCGGGTGGACTGGGGGCTATTTTGGCCGTTTCTTTGCAGGATTTCTAGTCGCTCGTTTGCTCTGTCCCAGCGGACGTTGCCATCTGCCAGCGCGTCACCCCGACAGGCGATTTTGTCAGCGCCACGGTCGGCGTCACTGTGAAGGTGACACTTTCCAGGGGGTTGGCTACGGTTTTTTTTGCCTGCGTTAAATTTATTCGCAGAGCAACTTCAGGAAAAAAAAAAAATTCAAACGCAACGAGAAGAGACTTTGTAAAAATAGTCATTACAAAACTCCACGCTTTCAGAGATCGTTATTGTTCCAGTGAGACCCAGAGATAACAGCCGAAATCAGGGCCCTGCTGTGCACTTCACAAACATGCAAAAATAGTCCCTCCCTTCAGAAAAGGTCTGCGCTTGCTCTGAATTATAGTACAGACAGAGGAGATTTGGTGCTAAGCACTGCAGACGTGTCAGATGTCTTATCACGCATTCACACCAGTAGATGTTAACTCTGAAGCATACTGATGGTGAGCTAAAAGTCATGTTGGCATTTCAGTCGAGCTGCTCAGCTACTCTTTGGCTTTGTGCACAGCCCTCCTCAGCCTTCTGCTTCCTCTCCAAGTAAAGGTCCCTTAGCACCCACAAACCAACCCAAAAAAGGGTGGTCAGAGAGCATTAACCTCCAGGCAGCAGCCACGCAGAGCTGGGTAGCACACTATTGGCATGGCCCAACATCCTTCGCATCATCAGCTCCCCGTAGCCACGAAACAGCCTGCCATTCTACTCTTCCTCCCCGCTCACTGGGTGGACACAGGGTCCAGACAACCTTTGCAAAGCTCCAGAGCCATTAGGCCAAGTCCTGACATGACATTTGTTATCCCTAATTTCCAGCTTGGCTTCATTTTAAAGTAATTTGCACTGATTACTCCGACTTCTGCCTTGGGTAGTCAATGACTTAGATGAACTAATCACAGCATAGAGGAAAATATTTGAAATATTATGTATATTCACCTAAATTCCTTTAGTGTCCTGCTTTGCAGCGTCTTGGCTTAAATTGATGCCCACTTGTTCCTCTAATCTGACACTAGCTCAAAGAGCCTCGTGGCATCAATCCGCTCAATTCCCTTCAGAAATGTGTAAGCCCTCAACGAAGCCCCTTCTTAATCTCCTTTTTGTCAGTGATTACAGAGCTGGTGTCTCTAACTCAGCCTGGATAAGAAGTCCCCACGTCCCCATCAGGTTGCCTTTTGTTTGCTTGGCTGCTCTGTGTCACTCCTGCAGCATCGCCGACCCCACAGTCATCTGCCCTGCTATGCTACGGCAGCGGGACTTATTTTATTACAGATGCATTTACAAACCGCTGAGCCTTTAGGGTAGTTCTTCAAGATTTTCACTAAAACCGTCATACAACAAAACTTTACTTTAAAAAAAAAAAAGGAGGGGGAAGAAAGTTTAAATTCCCAATTCTAATATTCCAGATTGTGACAAACCCACAGCAGAAAATAAATTCCCTGGATAAGTTAAATTTATTCACAAAGCAACTGTGAATAAATTTAAAGATTTAAATTTCTTTATCCTTCAAAGACAGGATGCATTTGCTCTGCAGCACCACAGCACCCCTCCTATCCCACTTTCATGTACCCCAGGACCCCTCCCTGCACCCACTCTCATTTCTTCCCCCCTAAAACTCATGCAGCAGCCCCATTTCTTCCCCTGGAGAACATGTTGGCTCCCCTGAGCCCACCTCCAAAAAGCCACGGACGCCTCTCGGCTCCCTGGCATGCAACGACTTCACCCCTTTCTTTCCACGCTCCCCGGTAGATGGGAGCATCGGGGCTATGGGCATTAGGAAGAGACCGCGGAGAGGGACGGATACGCGTGCGGACAGGCAAACAGACGGCCATACGGCCCTCCCTGAGCCAGCGCTTCCGCCTCTGCTCCCCGCTGGGATGGATTGCCACGGGTTAGCACGCGACCAACTCCTTACGGACTTGGCATCGGGAGGAAAAGCAGCTGCAAGAGCCCCAGCCAACTCTCGGCGGGAGGGAACACGCCTTAGGCACAGGTCGTAAACGCACGTGCGGCGAAGCTGCTCGGATGAGAAGTAATTTCAGCTCGGCACAGCCTGATGGCAGGAAAGCAAACAAATGGCTGACCAGCGGGAGCCTGCTCTGCCCACGGCGTGCCGGAGCCGGGAAGGGCTCTGCCCAGCACAGGCAGCCAGCCGCTCCCCGAAACGGAGGGGAGAGCCCCCGGCGGCAGCGAAGGGCCCGCCTGGGCTCAGGAGCCCCAAAACCCTGCGACACAAGCGCCGGACGGGAGAGGAGGAGGAGGAGGAGGGAGGAGCGGAGGTGCTGCTGCCTTGCCGTTTCTGTAAGGATGCTCGGTGCATTTGCACGGGGGCAGAGACGATGCGGCGCTGGCAGGAGAAGAGACCCACACCCATGGGGGAAATCTCCAAGGGTCCAGCCTGGGAACATGGTGGAGATGCCCTGGGACAGGCGGGGTGGGGATGTTGCCCGTGGGAGGTGCCGTGATTCCCCACTCAGGGCGTTACAGAAGCCCATGACAAGCCCGTGCCCAGCTCCGTTATCAGCCCATTTCCTCCCATTTCCCCCCACAGCCCTGCATCTCTCTCGCAGAGTTTGAGCACTGCATCTTCTGACTACTGGAGAAGAACCCCTCCGTGTGGGGATCCAACCAGCCGCTCGCTGCTCCTAGCACTTCCCACCGCAGCAATGAGTTCTGTCCGGCCTCGGTGCCACACCTGCAGCCTGTGCAAGCGGGGCCTTGCTGCAAGCCACCCGTCCGGAGGTGTCGCAGAGCAAAGGAGGGAAGAGAAGAGCAGGACGGCCAAGCTGAACCAGCTGCATGGGCATCACATTCCAGACCGAGGATGCTCAAGGTCAGGGGAGAGTTGCCGCTCCACGCCAACTTATTCCCCCAACTTAGCTCCTTTTTTTTTGTTCCCCCCCCGCCAAGTCTTCAGCAGAGATGAGGGGGTGAGAGCCGGGAGGATGCCGGGGTGAGGACCGCGGGGCTTTTCCACGGCTCGTTTTCGCCATCTAGCGCTCAACTCTCCACAGAGAAGCTAGCTAAAGCGATCCCCCACCCGCTTCCACCCAGACACAGGCAAAAATAGGGATTATTCCGCATGTACAGAGCTGCCCGGGGTGGCAACCAGGCCCTGAGGCGGTTCAGAACCGGTCCCTGTGCACCTGAAGCCCCAGAGCTGGAGATGGTCATAAACGCTCATATTTAAGCCATTTTTTAAGGAATATTTTTTTGCACGTGGATGCAGAGAACAACTGAACGGTCCCAGGTGGGCACAGGAGAGGTACGGGGAAGACACACTGTTTTCAGTACATGAAACCTTGGCTTTCTGCTCCTGCTTCCCATGCCCCCGGTGCCACCCCCTCTTCCTTGGCTTTCAGAAATCATTGCAAGTGCCTCAGTTTCCCCAACCAGAAAAGGGCAGGAGGGAGGAAAACTTCTCTCTTTAATAAGGCAGAGAAAATTATCTATTGTCGTGCCTCATCAGTATGCCGGGAACCGTATGGGAGGAAAGTTTGCCAATGCCTTCTGGAAGGATGAATGCCTGAATGCATGATGCTTTCCGGAAGACCCAAAATATATCCTCCTCCCTAACAGACCGTGCAAAGGAAAAGCAGATTTTGGTATCTGCCAGCATGCTCCACATCAGCCCGGACACTTGCTAACGTAAAAATGATAAAGCATTTTAATTGATAGGGAAAACCCAGTCAGCCCTTCCTGCGACCCCCTCTGGAGAGGAGCACAGCAGATGCTCCAAAAGGAGCAGGAAAGCGCAGCCCCAGCCCCACGCAGAGCTGCAGCAGAAACCACCTAAGCCAGCAAATAATGAACTGGAGCTCAGCCCCCTGCACCGAGCCCGTTTCTCTCCGGAGCGAAGCGCTGCGGGATGCTGAGCTGCTGCAGGAATTGCCAGCAGTACCAGGGCACGGCAGCGCTGCCTGGAGAGGGTGGTCTCCAGCAGACCCTGTGGCCCCCAAAGTGCCACCAAGCTGCAGGGCTGCAGGAGGGGATTGCCATCTGCTGACAAGCCGCAGCCCTGCATGCTCCCTGCAGCAAGCCCTGCCTGCGTGTTCCTGCCTGCAAGGGCTGCCTGCTTGCCTCCAGGCGCTGCCTGTGCTGGGGATGGGGTGCATGGCTGCACCCTGCTCTCCACAGCTCTCCCCGGAGCCCAGCGAGCTACGGGGTGGCTTCCCGTGCCCTGGGCAGGATGAGGCCCCTGCCCCGCGATGCTGCCCTGTACCGGCACGGCGGCGGAAGGGCAACGGCATCTACCGGCTGCTACTCACGAGTGAATAATCAGCATATTACAGATTCAGATAGAAAATCATAATATTTGCTAATCACAATATTAATTTCTTGCTAATTGGCTGCCTGATGGCACAGGCAGAGCAAGGGGGCACCAGCTGGCTGCCGGAGCGGTGCCTTGCCTGGCTGCTACACAGCGCCGGAGGCTTTGGCTTCCTCCAGCAAAGTCGGGTGCAGAAGACAAGGTCCCCACTCCCCAGGACGCGAGCAGCTTCTAGCCTTTCACCGTCCTGCCAGAGACACCCCCACCCTCCACTTCCCTCGGGGCAGGAGCGGGGAAAGGGGTTCAATACGAGAGCGGGGAAACTGAGGCATAAACCAGCCACCCCACATGAACTAGGAGAAGAGCACAGCAGAGGACCCAGAAGCTCTGGGCAGCATTTTGACATTCGTACCCTCTCTTTTTGCAGCGTCACACCGTGAAGCCAACACCACCGCTGCCATGTCCCATCCCTTGGGGACAGGGGTCCGGGGAGAAGGAGGCCGGCTTTTGGCAGCGGCTCTGCCCCTTTCGCAGGTAACCCCTCTGCGCAGAGCCTGTGCGACATTATGCAGGTTGGATGCCAGGCAAGGCTGATCACAGAGTCATTGCTGCTGCTGCTAATGAGCCCCTTAGGCTAATTAAAAAGACGAGTAGAACACAAAAACATAATGAGGAGCCAGTTTATCAGTCAATCGGAGGACATGAATATGCCAATAAAAGTTTGAATGACCTCCTTGCTGCCAGCATCCCGGCTCTGGCCCAGCCCAGGGCTGGAGGGGGACCAGACGTTCACCAAAATGCTTTTGTGCTTCTCAGCTCCTGGCCGAGGACAAGACAGGAGATGAGAGGCCGGGGAGAGGCGTGCAGCCTCCTCTCCGGTGCTCTCCACCCGCCTGGCACAGAGTTCCTCGCATTTACTGGGCAGAGGATGGAGGGCTTGAACAGCATCTAGCGAGAGGGGCTTGGGTAGCTCATCCTCTTTGGAGCCGGAGAACTTCAGTAGGTCCACACGGACATCGATGGATCCCCAGACTGAGCCCCACGGCTCAACGCTCTGTGGACATCACGCTTTACACCCACCTGAGGGACATCAGCAACGCTTCCCACCTCCTGCAGGCTTCAAGGCTCTTCCCCGGCCGCCACCTCGGCTGCCTGTGGCGTCCAGCCGCGCGCGCGGAGCGGCTCGGCTCCCTGCCCGGGCTCGCCTCGGACCCGCGAGGGCAGAGGACAGCGGCGGGAGGCTCCTTCTAGCCAGTCCCCTCGAAGCTGCAGTCCCCTCCCCTGGGTTTCGCATTAGCCTCTAACCAGGCGGAACGAATGGGCAGGAGAGGCTGCAACCCCGCTGCCAGCGTGTTATTATTGTTATTAATATTATTATTCTTCTCCCCGTGCCAGGCTCAGGGAGTGGCATGTGCAAGATGAACGCCTCAAGCGAACCACAGGGCTGGGGGAGGAGAGGATGGCCGGCAGTGCCTGAGCCTGCTCCAAAGGCACCCGAAAAACGTGGACAGGAGACAAGGTCCTGCCTGGACCCAGCCGGGGGGGGTCCCAGCATCTCCCACAGCACCCCTCCCCAGGCACCCAGCCCCGCTCCCCGCACCTACGAGCGGAGGACGCAGCTGGGTGCGGGTTCCGGGGGTGTTTTGCTGACGAACGCCTTTCCTCGCCAAGCAGGGAAATCTCAGGGGCGTCTTTGCCATAAACAACTGTAAACACTTACACCTAACCAGCAGCAGCTGGAGCTGGCGTGCCCGGGCGCCCCGGGGCACCGGCGGCACGCTGCCTGCCGCCGACGCAACGCCGGCGCGGGGATGGAGGGAAGGAGGGAGGATGCTCTGCGGCTGGGAGAGGGTTGCGGGCGTTTGGGGAATGGGAAGGTGCAAAGGATGGAGGGAAAAGGAGGGGATGTCCAGCAGGAGAGGCAGATTTGGGAAACTGCCCCTTCTCAAACCTATCAATGGGCATTCAGGCTCTGCAAGCACCTGATTTCCCAAGACATCCCCTGATTACTGCTGTGCCACACGTTCCCTTGCAGGAGAGAAATTCCAGATCCATCACCGGCGGTGTCGGAGGCGTCCTCCTGCACTGCGATTCAGGACAGCAAGGCAGACACTTTGCCGGAGGCGGCGATACCGCTTCTCCCGCGGTTCCCGTCCCTGGGGCTGGACCATCCCCCGAGCTGCTTCCAGGGTGCCCTGGCCCCCCTGGGAGGCTGTGGTCGGTGGGAGCATGGTGGGGGGCACAGCACCACCCCCCAGCACCCTCGACACACCTGGTAAAGGATTGGCGGCGGCCGCCCGGGCAGGGGACGGCAGGCAGCACAGCACAGGCTGTTTCTGCCTGCAGGAGATGCTCCCCGCAGTGGCCTCCTTCAGCCTAGATGCAAAGAATTCCCCGTTAAGCTTATTTTCAGCGCCCTCCTTTTGCGCGACCCCAAAAATGCAAGGTTCACCCCACTCAGCGTGATAAACCCCAGCGGTGCAAGGTTGCTCCCCAAATACACCCCGGGGTGGTCCAGACCCACCAGACCCTTGGCTTGGGGAGCCCCTCTGCAGCCCCGGCTCCTCTCCCCCGCCTGCCAGGCCAGCTCCAAAATGGGGATGCTAATTAAATTACACTTCCAGCCAAAACTGCTTCGTCAAGTAAATAAATAAATAAAAATTAGAAGGTCATCAAAGTTGTGTTTGGAGACCATCGCATTAGCATACATCTGCATAGCAATGAAGGGAAAAAAGGGCCATTTAAAGAGAGCTGGTAATTTAGCCAGCCAAGTAAACTTCATTACCTTTAAGTAGAGGCGCACGACAAGCACTAATTCACACCTTTAACGACCCCGGCACAGATGGCAGAGGGACCCGGGGAAGGCAGGGGCAGCCAAGGTGCCCTGGCCCCCCCCGGGAGGCTGTGGTCAGTGGGAGTGTGGTGGGGAGCACAGCATCACCCCCCAGCACCCTCGACACCCACCTGGGCCAGGGGATTCGGGTGCACCAGGGTGTCAAGGTCAAAGCTTCATGTTCTGGGGGTGCAACTGCAGCTGGATCGTGGCATACGGGGTGGGGGCCTTTGCTTCAGGTCCTGCAGCCCACCCGGGGCTGAGCTCCCTCCGAAACCCGCCCCGGAGCACAGCAGATCGCGTCCACCTCTGCACCAGCACCCACAGCATCGCCTGTCTAGCATCCCACCAGAGCCCCAAGCAGCGGCTGGGGAGGAAGATGGGGAAAATGGGGTTGCTCCCCTTCTGCTTTGGGATAACCCAACACCCTACGCACCCTCCCAGGCGTCTCCGCTCGAAAGCGGAGCCTTGTAGTACCTGGCAGAGCCGTGCGAGGCCACCACAGCCCCGCGCTCCCATCCCTGCCTCGCCATTAAATGCAGCATCTGATTTCTCCAGGCTGTTATGTGTGTATTTATTTCCAACGAGGTCAGGAGTATCAAGGTTGTAAAATAACATATTTTCACTTGTTTTCTTCCCAGATCTCATACGAAGCGCTTCCGAAGTCAATTATCTCCCGGAGGCTGTGCTCCCCGCACACGTACGCCCGCTCGGCTCTGTCTCGTGGCACGTCAACCGTCTGACATCGTCGCGCCGAAGGCGGGGGCCAGAAAAACCGGGGTGAGGGGATGAAGGAGAGATGGGAAGGGGGAGAAAAACACAATCCCCTGATGAAGACGTCAAGCCTTTGAAATGACAATCGCTTGCAAAAGACAATCGGCAGCGCAGGAGCGCTTCGAGAGCCTGCGCTGGCACGGAAAGCCCAGCCGGGAGGGACGCAGCTCCCTTCCAGGTCTTGCTCCCACGCCGCATCCCAGCACGGCCAGGAGCGCACCCCCAGCCCTATCCAGAGATTAAATTGTCACCTTTCGGTAGGCAGCAGGAGGGGAAATGGGATGCAAGCTTGCCTAGGGTGTTGTGGTGATGCTCTTCATTATAAGAGGGCAGGGCTGTTTGGCCCTAACAGTGCTCCTTGCAGAAATGCCCCTTCCAGTTGTGGCAGCCAGCTCTGGCTGAAGCTGTCCCCGCGCATTGCAGGGGTTTGGCCTTGCTGACCTTTAAAAGTCCCTTCCAACCCATACTATGAGACCTTAGAATCACAGGATCATAGCAAACAGGCAGAAAGTCACGGCAGGAATATTACAGGAGAAGACACCAGCCCACCCAGCAGGTTAGGACCCTTCTGGGAAATTCAGGTTCAAGCTCCTTCTCAAAATCGAGCACAACCGAAACCTCAACGTTCCTTCTTCATGCAACATCAGAGCCAGCCCCAACAGCCGGAAGCGTGGGTCACCGTTCCCATCCCCGTGCCACCCAAGGAGACACCTGGCCAGTGAAGCCAGGACAACATCCCCGTTTGCTGCTTCTTCCCTTCCCCTCCCACCTCCTTCACTGTATTTTCTAAAGACGGTTTTTTGCAATGTCTCATTTCGTTCCTCATCAGATGCTTTCACAGAGCATAATCCCGGCTTGCCAGCCAGCCCTTGCAGAAAGGAGTAAATCCTGTTTGATCCATTCCTGTGCACTTTGAAAATGCAGAAGAGCACCTGAGGCAGAAACACAATAAACCAGTGAGTAGGGGGTTTGCTGGGCTCCTTAATTATCCAGGCACCAGAGTCCTTTAGCTCTGGGTAGAAGTGGTTTCGCATAGCTATTTTTCAGCGTATTTCCAGCTCATTTCTCTCTTCCCTTAACTCAAGTACCAGCACAACTAGCTAACGACTGACGGACAACAATAATAACATTTTAAAAAGACAAGGTCGGGGTAATTTCTTTTCTCTCTCCCTTTCTTGAGACCATAGCAATGATGACGGGGATGATTACTTGGAACATAAGGTAATTCCACGCTGTGATTAAGGGCTCACTATGAGATGGGATCACTCCTTGATCCTTTTTCCCCCTTCCCTTGGCCTCTTGGGGGCAAGGAGGTGTCAGGGCAGGGCAGAAACAGAAAGCAAGTGTTAGCAGGCACGGAGAGCACCTCTCCCAGCTAGCAGGGGAACAAATATCCTTCCCCATATGGGTACCCAGCAGGTCCCCGCTCAGCATTGGGGCTGATGTCACAGCATCCCCATCCCTCCTGCCCCTCACGGCTTTCCTTTTGTGGGATGGGAGGGAACGGAATGGAACGTCCTTATAGACAGGGGAAAGACCCCACCAAAGACAACTTTTCAAAGCATTTAGGCAACTACCACCCCACTGCCATCAGGGGAAGCCTAGCACTACAATACCTTCAGGAAAATGGATCCCAGGTTGGGATTCAGAAGAGATTTAAGGGCTCGGACACGGGGTCTGTGGACAAGGCAGAGTGCAATAACCGACTGCTCTCAACCTTTCGCAATCCAAAGTCGAGTGCGCTTGGTTTTGGAATTGCTGCAGGCGACGTGCTCGGGCACCGCCAGCTAACCGTAACTGCCGGCGAGCTTGTTAACCCCAGAGGGCTTCCACCGCTCCCTCCCCACCATGTGCCTGGCCCCCAGGAGTTAAGTAGGTTGGACATGGACCCCAGGGACGGGGACCAGCATAAAGACACCTTAAACTGGCGTGACTGACTCTCACCCAGACCCAGAAATACTCTCTCGGCAGCACAGCTACAGACAAGCTATTAGATCTGTATTGCCGTAACTAGACCCATCTCAGAGCAAGGCAGCTGGAGCGGTACGAATGCATTTGGAGACAGACTCTTAGAAGCAGCACAGATATTATTATGAAGTATTTGCATTGCCACAATACATAGCTGGCCCCATTACGGCACTTTCTGAGCACCTTGTAATTACAGATGCCTGTATCCTCGCAACCTTCTGCAAAGGCGACGTACCACTATTACTTCCCATTAACAGACAGTCATCTCCGATCCAGGGAGGCGAAGAGAAGGTTTGCAAAGTAACACTGACATAATCCTGGAAACGCTCAGCAGGATTTGGAAAAGCATCTGTGTATCTGACTTGTTCTGCTTCTGGGATAAAACCTGCCCAGAGCATCAATACTAAATCTGGCCACAAGCAACACAGCCTTAAGGTCCTCCAAGAGAGGGATCAGTGGGATCAGAGGCAAATGGAGTCCCAGAAGAACCTCACGTCCACTAGATCCATCCCATCCTCCCTGGCCTCTGCATCAGAGGGTGACAAGGTGTCATTGCTACGGCTGCCAAATGAAAACGCGACGCGGGTACCGATAGCAGAGACATCTCTCTCCATCCCTCCCCCGGGTACGGCTCCTTTGCCTTCTCCCCAACCCCGCTAAACCCCACAAAGCGTTCTCCCCAGCTGCTTGGTATGAAAGACACTGCACAAAATAAAGTTGTGTTGCAAAGTAATTGCACCTGGAAGGCAGAGCCGCCGCTGCGACCGAACACCGGGCGCTGCCTCTCTGAAATTTGCAAGAAGAGCTGGAATACATCGAGAATAAAAACAACACAGAAGAAAATTGGGACAAGCCACGCTAATACAGCGGAGGTGGGAGCAGCCAGTAGCTGGAGAGTGGGGGTGAAATGGTTTTCCTCATTCCCTCATGAGATATATAGACATACATATATCTATATATATATTTCTTTTTTTTTAAAGTGTTCCTGCTTCTTCCTCCCCCCTCCCCGCTTAAAATCCAGCCTGGTTTCAGCTGCTGCTGTGCCATTACCTCCAGGGCAACGAGAGGCACGATTGTTGCTCACAGGAATGTACCTGCCCCGGTTTCAAGCCACCTTTTTCAGAAAGCGGTAATGACCGAGCTATGGCCAAAACCCTTGCAGCCAAAACTTTGCAACCCCCCTTTGCAGAGTGACAGAGATGAATAATCCAGATCCTACTCCCAACTATTTTTTTTTTTTAATACTATTATTTTTTTGAACCCTCCTAGGATGCATTTCTTTGAAACGGCATTTCTTCATGCCCGCGGGTTTGCACGGCGCCTGGCATGGGGCTCTGGGCTGCCAGGCCCCCACAGGCATCACTGCAAGACTGATGATTAATACAAGCAGGGAGGGACACCCCTGGAAATCTGCGGTGTCCCCTGGAAATCACCCCGCAAAGGTGATCCCGCTTGGAGACCGACGTATTATCACCGCTTCTTTTTATAAAAGCGCCTCACTCCAGTAATAACTTGGCGAGATGTCTCGGGATGCCAAATAACAAAATGCATTTCCGCAGCGGCTTCATAATTAATGTTTGCATCGTTTATCTTTCACGGAAAGATTATTCTGACTAACGAGGTTCTGGGCCACTAATTCATTACAGTGCCTTGTCACTTCCTGCTCCTTCTTATTACCCAGAAATAGACTCATTAGTCAGAGTTCAATGACAGGGAGAAATTGTGTTCGTTAATTTAATTCCTCTTCTCTCCCTTTCTGGGTCGGTGTTTGTCCGAAATCAGGGATTAAAAGGAGAGGGAGGATACACGACCTGTTGCGGTGTTGGGTGCTTCCCCCATGCTTCCCATCTCGCTCAGGCGGAGACAGCATCACGCACCGCTGAGCCCATCGCCGCTCTGCAGCGACAGACGCATATAGGGACGGCTCATCTGCTTGGGCTTTAACCTTTAAAGCTTTTTTACAGCCTGGGCAACGTTGGCTTGTGAGCACAAGGCTCCCTGCAGCGGGTTGCAGATGAGTTTCTCACATCGGGCGCGCTCGAGGGAGGCAGGGAACCGGCTGCCCCCGACTCGGCTGGGGCTGGAGCAAAGCAGAGCTCCACCAGGTCCCGCTGAGCCCAGCCCCTTTCCACCAGCACCTGTGGTACACTTTCCTGCTGGGGATTTACCACCGCGGTGTGACGGAGCTACGGCTCCGTATTTCGTGCTTATCCATTTCTACATTGCAGCTATCGCTCGCTGCCTTGCTCCCAGTGGCACTTCCAGCTGGGCATCCCCAAAAAGCCACAAGCAGCTGACCTGGAGCAGCAAAGAAACTAATAAATAGGTGGCCAAGGAAGAAGGGAAATCAATCCCAAATGAGAAAGGATAACAGTAACCGAGTGGGGCGACGGGAACCGGTGGGATGGACAGGCAGTGACTGGACCCTGGCCCCACCATGGCCGAGCTGCCCCCGTCAACCAGCAAAAACCTGCAAGCTCTCGGCGGCACCAGCACGTGGGATGGGCAGGCATTAAAAGCAGCAGGTCCATTTATTTTCTCCTTGGCTTTTGATCAAGGCCCTTTTCTTACCAGCTGCGGTTTCCACAGCACAGTGCGGGCTTTTTTCTTACATTTACACAGCCCCAAGCACCCGGCCGAGGAAGAACTGCCTTCAGCCTTTGCTTTGGGGGCATGAAGTGGAGGTGAAGGGACAGGCAAGGGGAACTAGGGGAAAAGAGGGAGAAAAAGCTATTTTAGTCCCCGCCCCACCATGCGCTAAAACCTGAGCAATGTGTTTAACACCTGCAGTATTTAACACATTTCATACAGCAAAGCCAGGACCAGCAAGGCAACGCGATGGGAAGCAGGCTCAGAGGCATCTGCTGTCAGGACTGCTCAGCACGTAAAGGGTTAAAAGCCCTTTGATTTACACAGTTTTGGCAGCATATTCCTGGGTTTCCTACAGGTAATTACAATAATTGTAGGATGTAAACACTTTACAAGAGAGATCAAAAACAGGGGTATGAACGAGAGAGGCATGAGGACAAGCAAGATCAAAGGAAAAATTATTAAAATCTATATAGTGCTGGTTCCTAATTCCTGTGAAGTCTGATAACAGGGCCGGAGGGGCAAGGGAACAGCCTCAGCGCTGCATTAGCCTCCCAGCCCATACGCTCCCACGATCTCATTAAGCTCGCTTGTTAACCCAGAGAAGAAAACCTCCATCCAGCACCACCCCAAACTCATCCCTCGCAGCCCGTGCCCCAGCGCTGCAGGGCAGGTGCTCTATTCGTGACACCAAAGCACGGCGAGGGCATCCGTCAGCTCACCCTTTTGGGGAAGAAACTGCTCAATTTGTTGCTTTTCCAAGCAGAAGCTCAAGAGCTTAGGACCACTTTGATTTTGCGGTGCCCCAGTCAGCGATGCTCTCCCATTCTAATCTGCCCACGGCAGGAGGATCCGCTTTTTCCCTGCGGGATCAGCTATTAACAGTTGACATTTCATTTAAACAAAGCCTTGAGATTGTCCAAATATTTGCCTCAAACACACTTTGTGTTTTGCCTCTCGGCTCGGCTCAGCTCCCCTTGGGGGGTGTTTCGCTCTGACTTTCCCATCTACCTTGGGTCCCCCAGGCCACTGCCGCAGCCCGGGTACCGCTGCCGCCGGCGATGCTCGGGACCGCAGGGGTGACATCTCACATGTCGCCCAGTAAAGCAAACCTCGAGCCTAGACATCGGCTCCCTCCCCGAAACAAAGCATCAAAGCAAAGGCAAAATTATCTTCTTGGAGCAAAGTGGGTTTTAAGGCATTTACTTGCTATTTTCCCTTTTATTCTGTAAATCCAGGCAGGGGAAAAAAGAACAGCAAGGTTCAAAACAGAAATCAAAACGCTGACTTTTTTCAGACCTTTCTTTTCCTCCCAGCCACCCAAACGAAGGGTCAATTTGTACTTCTAATTAATTATCTGTTTGCAGGAACGTGCTTCACCCCACCCCAACATACACCCTTCAAGGTCTCCCCACGCCTCCACCCCTGCTCCTCCTAACACCCTCACGCCAGAGCAGCGAAATGCTAACGTGCTTGGAGAAGGGTTTGACGCATCCTTTCGGTAAAGAAAATAAGTGGCTGAGAAACAAGGATATGGCTTTAAAAATATCACCTCCACAGCAAGTCGCTAATGAAGACTAGCTGCCTCGGAGGGTCCCAGGGAGCTGCGCATCCATGCAGACCTGGGGTGGGATTGCATGGACAGCCAAACAACTTCATATAGACCTGAGGTCTCCACGGTCCGTGTTTATTCTCCACCAGCCTCTTTCCCAGTCCTGCCTTCAATTTCAAAGTCAAAAAAAGGCAGATTTCCCTGCGTTTCCCCTGCCAGCAGCTCAGCCAGAGCTGGGCTCTGGAATAACCCAGCCGCGCAGCCGGTTGCTTGGAGCATCATCAAGAGCGTGAGCAGGGAGGGATTGCGACGTGGTGGTCAACTGGGTTGACGAGAAGTGGAAAGGGAGATGAAAAATAAAGAGAGAGCTGACAACAAGGGTTATAACATGCTGCTCCACACTCGTCTGGGCTCCGCAGGGATGCCAAGAGAGAAAGGACGCGCTGCTGTTTGCTTAGGTAGGGTTTTTTGCTGTTCTTTAAAGCTACTTTTTTCTCTTGCTAGACTTCCAGATAAGCCCTGCAGCTACATACCTGCTTGGCAATACCCTGTCCTGCTCACAGACACGTGGTTATAAAGATATCTTGCCGCAGAGCAAAACAGGGGAGGAAACAATAATTCTCTCCCGCCCATTCCTGGACCGCGCCCAGGGCACTCGCTGCTGTAATTTAGGTTTGCCTCGCAAGGCCAAATTTTCAGAAGAAGTCAGCAAACTTGCAAGGATCGATCCGGAAAGACCCCCGAGAAAATTACCTCATTCCTACCACAAACCATCAGCAAAACCAGCTCCCTCTAAACCATCCCAGATATTCGCGCAACGCGGTTCTCACGTTATGCTACAGCCCAGAAACGCAAGAGCAAGGGTTGCCCCATCAGCCCTGCCCTAGGAACTTTTGGGGAGGAGCGGGATACGTAGGAAGGCAAGGAGATGTCTAGTTTCGCTGCAGTACACACTCCAGGAGCTGGAGATAGTATTTCCATATACCAGCTGGACTCGTTTCCATATCTATCATGTTCTTCCCTTACACCAAAGCACAAAAGCAGTCCCACATCGTTAATAAAAGGTATGCACAAGCATCAGGCTGCAAAAACATCAGCGAGCCACCACATCCATACGCTTAACCATCAGTGCATCCAGCCCACCAAAAATCACAGCACCACCCAGAAATGGGGAGCGAGCCCCGTGCCCACGCTCCTGCCCACCAGCATCTCCCTCTGCTTCCCAAGGGCTGCCAGGATGGCCGCTCCTGAGGCTCTTCCCAACGTTTTTCTCAAAATCAGGCATAATAGAGGACTTTGTGACGGCCACGGTGGCTACGTGTCCCCCGAGGGCTGCACCCCTTCCCCGGGTCGGTGGTGGTCCCCACTCGGAGCCACCTACCTGCACAGCTTTCTGATCCCTCTTTCCCAGTGCCACCAGCTGCTGTGCCTGTGTGGCTCTTTCACTGCATGTCTTATCCCCCCTGCTTTAAAAAAAAAAAAAAAAATTAACAGAAATCCACCTTGCCTTAAGGACAAGCAGAATAAAATGTCACTTACCTATTAGGGGGAAAAAAAGAGAGTAGAAAGAGGGAAAGAATTACATACGCATTCTTTGAAATCAGGTCAGCTTAAAGCTTTGAAATGGCAAAAATTGAAAGATATTTTCCTCCCACTACCCTTCCTCTTTTTTGCCCCCTCTTTTAAAGGACTCTCTACTTTCAAAGTGTTTCCTTGAGTCCCGTTTTCTCTCCGTTACGGCTTTTTTTTTGCTCCACACCGTGCCAATGTCCACCTCCTCCTGCCACAGGCGTGCACACAGCTGCTTCCCCTCTAAGGGAGCAAAGGAAAGAGCTGGAGAAAAGCAAAATAACAAATCAAGGGGGAGAAATGGTGGTGGGGAGATGACACAGAGGAGTTCATCTCGACGTCCCTAAGCGGTGTGCTTCAGTGGCCTCGTCTTTGCATGCTTCAGCACTTCCCAATTAATTTTCCCAGGTTGTCCCCACTTAAGGGATGGGAAATGCAAGTGCGAGGGGAGTCGGGAAAGCCTTCTCGCTCCTCCTGCGGCTCAGGGCTGGCCCACGCAGGGCTTTCTCCAGCTCATTCCTAAACAATTTAAGCAAAAGCATCCTACCCCATCTTTTACAATGCCGTCTGCAGCCTGACAGGCCCTAACACTAAGGAAAGCTTAGTACCAAAAGGGATTTTTATTATTAAAGAGAAGTTTTATCATCTCCATCTATCCACCTGCCCACCTTTACAACACGCTCGTTGCTGCTCTACGAGCTACCTATTGAAAACCTCAAACGGGCAGAAATGCGGTGTACGGTCCTGGTTGCTCTAACTAGGAGGGGGGGAGAAATTTGGTCTCATGCCTCCTCATCCCTTTGCAAAGCTTCCGCAGCCACGTCCGCTGCCCGAAGGGGATAGACTGTGGGTATATTTAAGACCTGCTTGCAGACGTGGGGGTTAGCGGTTCAGGCTGAGCATCGTGCTAACGTGGCAGCGCGGGTTCCCCGCAGAGAGCTGATGGCAGGAACAGATGTGGGACCGCCTGCACCCGTCCACACGCCTCGCCGAGCCTGCCGCTGCCTGCCCCGCGGTTCAGCAGGCAGGGGCGCCGGGCTGCCGGCGCTGCCTGCACGCAGGCAGGACGCGTGCCGAAGCGGCGGCATGCCGGACGGGGCACGCGGGGTGCTCTGCTGGGAGGAGAGCGCGTCCTGCCGCACCCCAGTCTCCTGTCGGCAAACACGCGGTCCCTGGTACCTGCTCGCTCCTGGGCAGAGTTAACGTTGCTACCCAGAGTAGCACACGCGCAAAAGAAATCCTTCGGCTTGAGACCGGCTCAATTCGTTGCCCTTGTGATGGGCCACCGTCCGTTTTATTTGGGTTTTATTGCAAACCGCCAGACTGGGACGCTCCACCGTTCCCCGTTTGTAACGGGAGGCAGGAGCACCGAGCGCTCCGTCTCCTCCGGCCCCTGCGGCCGCAATGCCACGGTGGGCTGCCGGCGCTCCGTCCTCCCCTCGCTCCTCCTCCTCCCCTCGCCGGACCCAGGAACACCCGACACCCCAACCCTGCCTGCTTAACCCCACACCTCTCTTTTGCGGGTCCCTGAGACATAAACCCCTCTCCCTTTCTTTCCCGAGGTCGATACCAGCTCGGAGGACACCCTAATTGCTCTGCAGCCCCAGCCCGGAGCGGGGCAAGCGAAGCCCGCTCTAATGAGCTACCGGTTGCTCCTTCTAACACCATCATAAAGCCAGGAGCGGTGACAGCCTGGCTGCTCCTCATCCCCTTCGACTCCCGGCGTTTCTCTCGCTTTTAGCTTTAACAGCAGAAGTGGCTGCGGTGGGTTTAACCCCCCTCCCTCCCGCAGCCTTGGCAGGGCTCCGGTTGCTGCCAGGCAGGGATGTGAAGGCAGCCCTGAACAAGCAGGGGTCAAGTTCAGCTTCTTCCCATCGCGTGGGAGCAATCAAGCGAAAAACACGGAGCCCTCCTGCGCTAGTTGAGGCTGCGGCAGCGCCAGTCACAGCGCACACATCGCTAGATGGGGACAGAGACCCGCCGAAGCCGGGGAAAGGTGCCCAGCCTCCCCACAGCTGGGGGGCACGGACCCAGGGAGAGGGACCCCAGCCCTTTTCACCACCCAGCTCTGCTCAGGGCTGCAAAACTCACGTGGGATCATGCGAAAAACCCCTCTGGAAAATCCTTTTGCCAGGCAAGCGTCCTCCCGCCGGATACCCACAGCATCCCCAGTCCGACGCTGTTCTACTTCCCCAGCAAAGTGCTTTCTTACCAGTTTTCTAAGGTCTTCCCTCTCAAACAACTACATCTTTGAGAGCAGCTCTTGCTCACTCTCCTCCCCTTGCTACAGCAAGTTTTTCTGTGTATTGTGCCTTTTTTTTTTTTTTTTTTACAGCAAGCATATTTATTGATTTTTTCACACTGGGCAAAGCAACACGTTCTGCACCTGTGGGGATCTTCATTTGCAGGACCCACGGGGCTCTCTGCCATCCCTCATGAAACAGGAGGGAGGAGTAGGGGACAGAAAAATGCATGACAGCTTTAAACTGTTGCTCCTGTCACCCAGCAGGACACAGGTCCATGCAGGCACACTAAAAGCATTCCTTTTATTCATTTCTTACTGAAAAAATGATGCATTTTTCCAACTGACATGATTTTCCTGTTTAAAATCCTGCCCTAACAGCTTGTCCACAAGAAAATCACTGCAAATCACCCTGGGATGCCCTGGTGGGTCCGCTCAGACTGGCACCAAGCGCAGAGCCAGACTGCCGCCGACCACCCTCCCTACGAACAACTGAAGTTCACGTTGGGTGCGCATATTTCTCCCAATTCTCCACTTAAAATGCTCAATTCCAGCCACAGCAAAGCAAACAGATCCTCTCCAAGCGGCAACACGGAGGGACGCTGCATCCCTTATGGAATGTTATTGCTAAATCTTCAAGCAACAACCCTCCTTCCCAACACCTGTAAATAAACCCCAGGGTCTAGGGTCTCCACTTCAAGCCCACCCCGTGTTACATCCAGGAGAGGAGATGCTTTGGTCCTCGCCCCTTCTAGGCTTGGCAATCTCCCACAGTCCTGCCTCCCTGCTCGGGAACGAAGCAGCAACTCCCGGCTCCGCAGCCGTGCCTGAAGCTATCCTGGACCATGTGCAACCAAGACAAGGAGTTAATTAGAATTATCTCCAGCGAAGCGCCTCGCCAAGACCCTCTCTTTGCCCAGCTCTTCCTCTGTACAAATGCCCCAATCTTGTCTGTTCGCTCCATCCCTCCGCACTTACAGCGCAGCTCCCTTCCAGCAGCCCCATCCACAGCTACAGCAGGATTTGGTGTGATTCGGAAGACACCAGAAGACACTTTACCATCCCACCACCCCTCTCCCTCCTTCCAGCCCCTCTTGCTCCCCAGTATCACATGTACCAACCCTTGCTCTTGTTGCATTTATCTCCCCCGAGGCAGGGGAGAGGGAAAAACCAATCATTCTTTAAAAGTTCATGGAAAAAAAAGAAGGAAAAAGGAAGGAGGATTAGGTCAGAGGAGGAGGGATGTGCAGAGGTGTTGCTAGTACCAGTACCAGGGGACCTCGGCTCCCTTTCCCGCAGTTTCTCCAAGGTTGAGGGTGGTAAATAAAAGGAGGACAACAAATCCGAGCGAGGAGGGCTCAGGCACCGAAGGAGTAGGGGTCCCTGCGTGCAGGGGCCACGAAAGGGCACGTGCAGGGGAGGCAGAGCGAGCACAGCCCTGGGGAAACTTATAATTACTTTCCCCTCACCAATACTTTTAATAACCAATTAATATTTAGTCAACAAGCAGCTCCGCTAAATCCAAGGAGATGGATTTCACAGGAGGGCTATTTCGTGTTAAATGAGCACTGACTCATCAGCAGCATTTAACCGAGGATTATGGATTAGGCGCGTGCCCGGTATCCATCACTACAAATCCAGCAGGGAGGCGGCTGCCGGCGGTGCCAGCACGCGGCTGCCCCGCGATGCTGGGAGCACCCGCAGCCGCTTCCGAGGGGCACGAGCGCCGAGTCCGTCCCCCGGCTCAAAGAGATCCCTGACAGGGACATTTCCCAAACGGGAGCTCTGAAGTGGGTCCCCCCAAGCAACGTTTCAGCAGCGCTAAGCCGAGACACTTCAAGTCCCCCCAAGACAGAACGCAGCACGGACCCGGGTTGGAGCGAGGCTGTTGTGCACCAGGAGCGATGGAGGAGAGGAAGGCAACTGAACTAGCCGACCCTGAAAAACAGGGCACACAGCATCACACCTGCAAAAAATTTTGCGGAGGGATCCGTCCCTGAAACCACGTTTTACCAAGGCTTGGTTGCTTGTGCAAAGCAGCAGAAAACGCGACGCGGGTCCTGCAGAAGCGTTGGGCTGCCGCAGACGGCGAGGGAAACATCGCCGCTCCGGAAAGGAAAAACTGAGCCTCCCCAGCCCTGTCTCTGGCCTCCCCAGGGAAAGGGCTTCTTCCCTGGCGAGCCAAACGCACCCCAGCCCTTTCGCATCCCTCTCCAAAGCAGGCGGGTACCACGGGGCGAGGGGCAGGCAGCCCCGGGCAGAGGCAGGCTGCGGGCACGCGCCCCGCGCCGCCGCCGATCGGCGTTGCTTCTGCTTGGAGGAGGTGATTAACTCCCTGACCTGCCGAGCTTTAACGCGACCTCCGAGAATAGATAGAATCTTGTTATCTTGTAATGAGTTTTATGGCTTATTTCAGTACATTTTGGCCATGTTTCTCCAGTGATTAGGGCAATTATCAGCCTGCGCGTTTCAGGATTATGAATTATGGAGCCTCTGAAAGACTACAGAGATTTAATATCTCCCAGTGTCCCTCTGCCTCAGTTCCAGCACTTAACTCGCTCTAGACTCTTTATGTTTGGAGCACGGGAACGATAGCACAGCAAAGGAATTATGCATCAAAGCTTGTGAGTGCGATCCAGCCGCTACAATTAATAACACATAACATTTAACACCGCCTGACCTGGGGACGCAGGGCTGAGACGTATCCCTGGGGTACCGCCAGCAGGGATGCGGGTGGCATCCATCAGGGGATGGGGAGCAGAGCCTGTCCCAAGTCCCAGCTCCTTGGCTTGGCCGCAGGCTGGGACCTGGGGGAGTTGATTTAATCCCAAAGTGCTTAAAACAGAGGCCGTGGACATCCAACCTGTCTGACCTGGCCTGTGGCTATTTCGGGGCTCTCTGGCTCACCTGGCTGGGGACACCCAGGTCTATTCGTGGCCCTCTCCCTGGGGTGCCCTGTCCCATCCGAAGCTTGTTTGGAAACCTAATGCCTCTGAGCAGCTTAGGGCCGGACGGCGCGCCCGGGATTAGCGGCAGGGGAAAGGAGATGCAACTTGGCTTAGACCTGCTCCAAGCTGCTGTCTGAGCAAAAGGCACGGGCAAGCTGGAGCCTCTCACGTGGACAACAGCAGAAGCATCTTGCTCTCCTAAAGGCCCCAGTATGTTTCAAACCACCTCAAGAAAAGGCATCAGCACGACTTCGTGGAAGGGGAAACCGAGGCACAACGCACCGCTGTTGGGACTGAACCTCCACTCCCAGCCTGGAGCTTTATGATGGGGTCCCCAGGCACAAAACCAGCCTGAGAAACACGTGTCCCATCCCCGTGGGTCCCCCCAGGACCTGCCGTAGCCCTCACCCACATCACCCCCAGGCGAGAGCGCCCTGCAAGCAGGCAGGAGGGGAAGGCAGGGCTGCCTGGGGGGCTTGGGCAGGGTAAGGTGGGGTGAGAAAGCATCAGCAGCACGTTTTGCTATCCAGCAGCAGGAAACCAAAGGGCAATCCCTGCCCCAACGCCAGCCCTGCAGATGCAGACACAGAGAGTCCAGATGCACCGACCCCGTGCCCAGCAGCCCCCTCGCTGCAAGGCTTTACTGCACAAATAGCCAAGAGGCACAAAGGACGTTTGGAGGCTCCTGTAAGCCCCCAAATCTTGCCCAAATGTAAAAATAGGCTGGCTGGCTGTCCCCCGGCTGCAGTGGTCACAGCAGAGGCCAGGCAGGGCCAAGTCCTGCTGCTATCGCCCATCCTTCAGTCCAGATGGAGCCTTTTAATGATCTTGAGCCAGGCTTGGTTTTATTTCTATTTTTTTAGCTCCCTGCAAATGATCACTAGAACTTGATGGCTGCTTGGGAAAACACAGACGGCAGCAGAAATGTTTCGGTGCGAGGAGCAGTGCTGGCTCAGCTTCCTCCCCTCCCCGCTTGCGTGGACGCGGGGTGCTTCTTCTGAGCAGAAAAAACGTTAAAATATTAATTTTTGTATAGAAATAAAATTAAGCCCTTGGAAATGGGCTCCAAGAAATAAAGCCATCGCTCCAGTTAATTAAGAAGTGATTATACCAAAAGCCTGTAATAAAGGCTTCACGACGCAGGACAGATTGGGCTGCCCAGGATGGAGATGGACCTGGGCATCGTCCTGGGCAAGGAATGGGGGAAGAGCAGCACCGGGGCTGCCCCCAGCCCTCGCCCCATCCCCTTTGCTCCGCTCCATCCCTCAACATCCCTCAAACCACCTCAGCTGCTCGCCCAGTGCCTCTCCTGCACCGCGCCGGGCTAGGCTAAGTCATTTCACAAATGCTAGATGCAAAAAATATGCAAAACCAGGCTTCCCCCAAGGGGTGCAAGTGCCTCTGCCCTCCACGAGATGACAGATAAAATCCCCTGTTACTGGAGGAAGGTAATTTGACATAACAGCTGTTCTGACATTCTCTCCCTATGGATATTGCCGGCAATAAGAATGCAAATCAGCGCTCTTTGCACTTCTCCTGGAGAGCAACTTTCACCTGAAGAATCGAGAGCACTTCCAAAACGCGAACTCATTAAAGCCTCCCTTCCTCCCGGCGAGGCCGAGCCCGCGATGCCCGTCTGCTCTGGCCGCAGCCACCCCGGGAGCGAAACCTGCAGCCTGGTGACTGGAACAGTGAGAAATTAAGAAACGTGTCTTTATCTTGGCAGGAAAGCTCCTTGCCTCAGTTTCCACTTTGTGAAAACCGGGATCAAGATGCCTGCCGTGGTGAAAGGCCCAAAGATCCCGCAGGGAGAAGGGCTGTAAGGCAGCAAGAGCTTGGGGTCACTACGATCGGGGAGGTGAGATGCTTTCACTCGCCGAGCACCACTTCTCCAATTCAAAATGAAGCTATCCCTGTACACGCCATTTCCCAAGCCCTCCCAGGCTCTAAATCCCCCCCACCAGGGACAAGCCCTCCCAGGAGCAAGGGGCTGTGCGGGTGTCAGACCCTCCGGCGGGTCCGAGGAGGCAGGACGACACCATCCTTCCTCCCCACCGCTCCGGCAGAAGATGCTCCAAAACTCGAGTGAAAATGGTTAGTGCCCCGCTGCTTTCTGTATGGCAGCTACTAATTATCCCTCGAAATTTATAGGCTCCTGGGACGGACGCAGATGGGTATTTAAGTTAACAGCAGCCTCGGATCCTCTGCTATTCATTCCATGGCAATACCTGGTTTTGCTCAGGTGCCAATCGACCTCCATGGCATTAGCACTGTCCTACACCCACCACCGCTGCAGGTTGGATACCCCAAATTTGCACCGCAGCTCTTCAAGGGGGAGAAACGGAAAGGTCTCCTTTGCCCGAGACCCTCCGTCCCAGATGGGAGCCGTCCAGCTGCCCCCATCCAGAGGGACCCAAAGCCGCGTCCATCTCCCGCTTGCCGGCACACGGCCAGCCACCCCCTCATATAGCATTCACGGGGGCTCACTCCCTCCTGTTGATGATATTTTACTTTGTATAATTAAACCTTAATGAGAATAGGGACCAGAGCTTCCCTAGTGAGTAGCCTAACCTCTGAACGAGAGAGCCACTCGGATTCCTAATTAATAAATACCTATTGGTATACAAAGCAGAGAGCTCCACGCCGGAGGGCAGCCCAGCACCTCCCATCCGCCAACGTCCTTCAGTGCTTCCCGGTAAGCCGCGGGTTCAAATTCCCCAGGCAAAAAGGAGGATTGATTCCCAGGCGGCTGCTCTAAGCCCTCAGCCACTGGATTAAACCACAGTTATCACCACTCCATTCCTTCCATCAATCGAGACCCTATTATTTTTTTTTTTCCTCCCGCAGTTGAGCATTTTGATTAATTCAAATCACATCACTCCCAGACAAGCAACACAGCGATTTACTATCCACTGAAAAACACTTGTTCAGGTGGACGGAGGCTCCTCCGCTCCCAAAGACCCACGTCTGAGCTGCTTCGGCATATGGGAAAACCACCTTAACCTTAAAGCCTCTGCCAGGGCTCCGCACTGGTGAGCTGTGGAGGAGCCAGCTTAAGCTGGTGCCTCCCCAGCAGCCTCCCTCCGTCTCTTTGAACAAGCCCCAAAAGACAAATGTCAAAACAAAAGGCATGTACGACTGCGGAGCGTGCAGCCCTCCCCGCCCTGGAGGAGATGCTCCGACGCGTCCTCAAGCACAGGGTTTGATGGACGGAGAAGGGATGCTGGCAGCACGCAGGGTTGGGTTTTAGACCTCCTGTTAGAAAAATGTGTATTTTTCCATCCGGCAAATGGAAAATATGGCCCTGGCTTAGCTCAACCAACTCAAAACTGTTAGCAGCTACTTTACTATTATTTTAACTTGAGTTAGTAAAGAAGTAGCTACCTTTTTCAAGACAGACAACCCCTAGGGTGTCCACTTCTCACCACCAAGGCTCCAAGGCAACAACGTTCCTACAAACCAGGAAAATTTTATAATCCCCCATCACGTGTAGGAAACCGAGGCCCGGAGAGGGGGACCTGCCAACATCTGTGACAGAGCAAGAAAGAAAAATCAGGTCTCCCGAGTCCCCCATAAGCTCCCGATGACTGGGCCACCCTCACTCTCCAAACCAATGAAAACCCCGAAAATGGACACACTTAAACAAGCTTAACCCTCCATTAAATCAGTTCAGTCTCACTCAGTAATTTACTGCTGCAAGCAAAATCAATTTATGCAAAGGTTAAACTAGTTCTGTCTGTATTAGGAGTTTGCACCATTTTAAATAAATTGATTTAAAATCAATTTACTTGATTTTGTGCAACTTTTCTAATACAAGCAAAGACGTCACTAAGCTCAGGTTGAGTTTTGGTCTACTGCTTGCTTTATTTCATTGCTGGCGCTTTCCCAAAAGATGTCAAATGCCAAATTTGGATGATAACTTTAAGTAACAATGAAGGATTCCACAGTTAACCCAGCTTGACACAGATACTATCCCCTATAAAAGTCACTGTAGTCTTCCAAAAGGAGGTAGCATTGCCCAAAGTTTTCTGGGCAGCACAGAAGAGAGTCCAACCTTGCTTTTCCCAAGAAACCAAAGGACAAAGAACTTTTCTTTTTTTGTTCCCCATCCCTGGGTACTGCCCTGCCCTCTCTTCTGTGGTGGTCCAGGTTCACAAGCCAATCCAGGTGTGGCTTCAAAGCATTTTTAGCATGACGAAGACTTCATAACAACCCATCTCTTCACTTTCTGCAAAGCCCTCTCTGAAACGAGGCCATGAAAGCACCCTATTGACTGCCTCAGCCCATCACAAGGGTGGAAAAGGGAATAAAAATAGCTCAAGCACAGTGCAGAGAGCTGCAAGAAGAAGAAAAAAAAAAAAAGTCCCTTCTCTTTGTCAAGCAAAACTGACCTCTCGTCCCACGAAGAATAACCCCCCAGCAGACTGCCGCAAGCTTGCAAAAAGCAGGCTACCATTTGATTTTCACCTCTGTGGGGTCTGAATAAAACGGTGAGGCAGGACCTTTTGTATGCACCATCATTTCTAACCCAAAAACTCCTGGAGCATGAGGAGCCCAGCCATGGAGGTGGCTGGGGGGTAAAATGGCAAGCCAAGGGGTTGCGTTACAGTCCTAAGGGGCAGGATGCATGCTGGTGGGACAAGGATGGAGAAGTCACCTAGAATTGGGGTAGCAGAGGTCTAGTCGATGTAGAAAGACACCTCAAAAGGCCATATAGTGCACGAAGACCTGAATTACCCATTGCTATCCCTTGAGTACTGCAGGAACCACGTTGCCAAAGATTTCTCCCCTGCACTGTACCACGCCAGGTGACGTTATTCTCTGGAGCAGTCAAATTCTTCCTGAGGTCTGCTAAACTCTCAGCCTCCATAGTAACTTGGGGTGGGAAGTCTTACAGGGCTTTTGCAGCCCTACTAAAATTTTATTATGGATATCAAATTCCCCTGTATTAGGCTTAATTTTGTTAATTTTCAATTCCACAGGACATGCCTTGGATGTTGAATTATGAGAGAGCAAGTAGGAGTTGCAGCTGACTTCCCCTCCGTCATTTACCATCCCATGAACGCCACAAAACGCTCCAGAGAAGAATTGAAATATTTGGCAAACAAGACCCCGATCTCTCCATCGCCTCCACGGGCAAAGAGAGGAGTAATTCATTTGCACCCAGAGCAGATGCCTCGGTGATGGCCAGGCACCTCTGTGCTTGGTCGCAGACCAAAGGAAATAATTTTAGGCCATGCCCTCAGCTGCTGCAAACTTGCAACTGCCCATACAAGAGACTGCAGAAGGTTTGATGCTCCCTTTAGAATCACAGAATCACTAAGGTTGGAAAAGACCTTTAAGATCGTTAAGTCCAACCGTCAACCCAACACCGCCATGCCCACTAAACCACGTCCCCAAGTGCCACGTCTACACGTTTTTTGAACATCTCCAGTGATGGCGACTCCACCACCTCCCTGGGCATCCTGTTCCAATGCTTGACCACTCTTTCAGCAAAGAATTTTTTTCCTAATATTCAATCTAAACCTCCCCTGGCACAACTTGAGGCCATTTCCTCTCATCCTTTTACTGACATTTTATTCTTGCACCTTACCCCCACAGTGCAATTACACGTTGCACAACCAACCACCTCCTCTAGTTTCTTCTGCCGCTCCCATCCCCAGGTGTTATGACAAGAACTATTTGCAAGTTTTATATTTTACAGGGAGTGACGTGCAGAGATTGGATTTTATTTCCCAGCTCTACAGGGTGGAGAAGAAAAGGATCGGGAGAGGACTTGTGGTTTTGGAGGAGGGGGCTGCAGAGAGGACAAGGTTGGAAATTTCCTCCTGACAGCCCTTTTCTAGAAGAGTTATTAGAATTTATTTTCAATTATACACAAGAATAAGCCGTCTGCAGTATAGTTAACTTTCAATTTCAACCAATTTTCGACGCATTCAATCATAGATGCCTCAGTGATTAAGAATCTATGTTGCAAAACAATTCCCACTTTGCAACAATGCAATCAAACAGATCTACAACTCATAACCCATTATCCAAGAGTTTCTCAGCTCATTGGTGAAGTAAAATAGGATTTACCAAGCATCCCCTTTTTTTTACCCGGCGAGCCCCCAAGCTCATTTGCAAACAGATCTGCGACTCAAAACAACCCACGCAGGGATTTTTTGCGTGTGTGGTTTGTGCTGCTTTTCCTCCCTCTCTCTCCATAGATGCAGGGTGCAAGGGTGGGATGCAGCGAGTTTGCCGTGGGCGGATTTGGGGGGTTTGGAGCAGAGACGCGTGGGAGGGCGGTGGGGGACTTTCCATCACCCCTAAGGGTGAAGGCACGGGGACAGCTTCGTGAAAGCTGCTTCACTTGCAGCTGGCTGCCTTCCCCCCACCCCACTGCACCTTAGCAAGCGCAACGCCGCTCCGACCGACGATACGCAACGGGTCACGGCAGCCAGCGGCACGGCTGTACCCCATTCCGGGCTCGCTGAGGCACCCTGCCTTCCTCCGGTCCTCCCGGGGCGGAGGGGGACCCAGCCAGGCTTTGCAGGGCTGGAGGAGGGTGGTGGCTGAAGGATGCCTCCTGAAGCGCCCGGTACATTGAGCCTCTGTACGGCGAGCACGCCACGGGGGCAGTGACTTCAAAACCAAGACGCTTCCTCTCCTGAGACCATTTTAAGTAGATAAATACGATTCGGAGCAGCACGGACCCCCTTACAACCCTCAGCGAGCAGAGCAGCCAATTATTCCTGCTCCTAGAGATGCTAACCTGCCCATCTGCTATTCGGAGCACGACCGCCCAGCCCCGCTCACCGGGGCCCTCTGGGAAGGGTCAGGTCACAATTTCACGGTGAAGATATTGGGGTAGAAGGGCTCAGGCTGATGGCAGAGGAGGAGGAGGGGGACTTTAAAGCTCGCTGAGCCTGGAGGATAGGCAATAAAGCACCTAGAAGCCTGCTGAAGAAAATGGCTTTCCTGGGCTAAATGTCATTTTGTCAAGACCGAATTTCTCCCTGGGAATGAGTTGATTTTGAGTAAAAACCATGAGGGGAAAAAAAAAAAAAGCATGAGGGACCAGGTGTTTGAATGACATCCTTTGGAAAGGCGAAGTGGAAGCGCCACAAAACAGCTGCACAGACCTCAGATTGGCTCCCTGCGCTCCAAAAATTACACCCTATGGAAAGCGAAGACCCAAAATCCCCCGTTTTGTCCTATTTGGGATGGTGGGCACGGACAGGGTCCATGGAAGCAGACAGACGTCCCCAGCAGAAGACGGGCTCCCCATCCCAAACGCCCACGCACGCACCCCCGGCACCGGCTCCTCTCTTTGATGCTGACAAATAACAATTTCAAACTGGGGAAGACACCTGGGAGAGCCGAGGCACTTGTGCTACAAGATAATTAGAGATTATTATAATCGAAATTTCATTGCCACATCAAACTGTGTCTTTTAGCATTAATTAATCTCCTCTCCCAGCCTCTGAGCACTCCCGGCTCTCGCGCTGTAGGACAGCAGCTTGTCAAACACACCGAAGACTTGCACCTCATTACTTTATCAGAGGGGGCGAGCGGGGAGCAGGGGAGAAATTCCCCAGCGCAGCTAGGGATGCGAGGACGCCTGCAAACCCGCTCCCTGGTTTGCAAACTTGTCGAACAAGGGGCACGAGGGATCTTCCTCCCCTCGCTTCCTCCCCCCCGCTCCCTTCCTCTACCTCTTGCTCCCTCCCCGATAAAAGCAGGCCTGGAGAAGATGCTGCTTCCTAGCTGGGAACTCATCCTGCTCCACTGTATGACCTTGAATAAATCACATAAATTAAGACTACTGACAGTGGGGTGCTCACGTCTTGCTTTCCGAAGTGATCTGGGCTCCGAAAAGTCAATGCAACTATGCTGCTAGCTCACTTACATTCTAAAAATTCACCTTTAGCATCCCATTACCAGCCTGATGCATGATACTTTCCTCCTTCAGGAGGTCTGGGGAAGGTGTGGGGCTAAATCCAGTTTTCTACATGAGGTTCACAGCATCTGCTGGATGAGACCAGGCAAGACTGGCCTTGAAGGACCGACTAAGAGGTGAGAAGATGGACCCGGCTTGAGACACCTTCAGGAAAACTATTTCAAAAGTTCTCTGCACCGATGAAAAAAAACCAAACCACCCCACAAAAAAAACCCCCACCTGCAAGGGCAGAAACCTCAGCACAGGAGCCAGGCACAGGCTGCATCACTTTTAACAGTGGCTGAAGAAACTGGGCACCCTCAGCATCCTCCCCCCAGCATCTGGCCAGGCTGGCAGCAAGGGCTGTGTATATATTGGTGATACGCATGAGATGCTGTATGTTCTAGTCATTGATTCTCCAGTGCTTTCATACCTCATCTGAAAATAAATATCCTCTCCCTTGTTTCCACCTCTCCACTCCCCCTTTCCCTGTTATTGGCTTTGTGACGGAAGGCTTTAATTTATTCCCCCTGCCACATCTTTGTGCTGCTGTTTTCTTGCGATTTACACCATATATTACCCACCGTCTTGTGTCATTTAACTCTAGAAAGCGCTCTGAGATACAGTTTGCTTGAAGGATGCTGGAGCCATTAATCCTGATTCCACAGCTCCGCAGAACGCCCGCGGCACTGCCGCTGTGCACACACGCAGAACCCTCCTTGGCTCCCGCCCTTTTGCAGCCGTCCCCACGCCGATACCCACTGCCTGGGCCCCAGTTTAACACCAAATGAATAAAATCAAGCCCCTCCTGACCACGCATGGCTTCCTCCCCTCCCCATCAGCCGGGCAGAAGCTCGTGGGTGCGAATGGTACCAGCTCCAGGAGAGCAATGGTGGGCAGCTGGACCACGGCAAGAAGAAACCAGGCAGGGGAGGTGAACTACCAGTCCCCTTTGTCCCTGAAAACGGGACAATGAGAAGATGAGAAATGCATCAGCTACGGCAGATCCTTTCCTCTGAGGTGCTAAGCACCACGGTGCCTGGAAAACGCTCACCAGAGGGAGAGCTTTGATGAAAAATAGAACGAAAGAAAAAAAAAAAAAAAGGATGAAAAATTTAATGAAATGAAAAAACGTCATTTATTTTATTTATTTATCGGAATATTTCTACGTGGGGAGAGGAAGACGGGCATGATTATTCATTGTATTCTACACGGCAGGCTCCGCGGGGAAATGCTGCCGTCGCGCTCGCATCCCCGCGCCGCCTGACACGTCGTTAGGGCGTATTTAATTGCGCTGGCGATTGAGAGATGAGACAGCCCTGTCTCAAAGAGCTGCAAGTTCAACACAACACCCTCCTGCCTCAGCAGGGGCCGGGCACTGAGCAACTTCACTCGCAGGGAACCAGTCACGGCTACCTGGGCTGGAAAAGGCGGACAAGACCCCCGTACCAAACCCCCGCCTTACCTTGTGCTCGTGCCTATTTCGCAGCGAGCAAGCGCTATCTTGATTTAAAACCACGTCCGTTTTCACAACAGCCATCTGTAACCCTCCTGTGGCCTTTTCCATATGCATATCTCACCGGGAAGGATATTTTCTTGTTCTTATTTTACTGATGGGGAAACTGAGGCACTCGGGCAGAAAAGTGGCTTTCCCCAAGCCACACAATACCCGAGCTGCAGCATTTTGGCTCCTGCCTGCCAGGGCAGCACCTCCTCTTCCTGGGCTGCTCTAGAGATGCCGCATTTCAATAACTCCTCGTTTCTGCTGCACGCATGGTAATTTTAACAGCCTTCGCACTGTAGCGGTGATGAAGCGGCGAGGTTTGCGGGGAGAGGTGATATCTTTCATTAGAGCAGCTGAGGCGGTCGGAAAAAGCAACTTTTATGCCGAAAAGCCGGATCAGATCGAGCCCTGATGAAGGAATGCTGCGTTTGTCCACCTTCTCTGTCTGCCTAAGAAAAGCTGGCTCCTCCGGCACGCTTCCCCGCGAACTAACTTTTTATAACGGGGAGCAGCAAACAGCAGCCAGCCCCCATCACCCGCGTTCGGCACATTGCAGCCAACATCTGCAAAACCCCCTGGGATCTGCCAATATTTCTATGATTTCCCAGCGGCCCGCAGAAACCTCACAAGCGAGAAACTGTTACAAGCCCACAAATAACGGGTGACCCAAAAATTACCACTTGGATCCAAGCAAAACGCTCACGAGACACTTTTTTTGGAGGGGGTGGGATTCCGTTTTCCAATTCCCCCAGGAGAAAAGCAGTCCTCTCTGAAGCAAAAGGGCCTTTCTTTCTATTACTGAAGCCAAAATAATGGCCCACACGCAGATGCGCTCCCCTGCACACAGCTCAGCATCTCCCAGAATGAGGAGGAGGAAGGGAAAGAAGACTGAAGAGGGTTGGTTTTGTGGTTTGTGTTTTTTTTTTTTAAAAAAAAAACCCAACAATAATATAAAGGCCAAAGTACTAACGGGTGCACAAGGGCAAGAGGCGACAAATGCCTGGGTGAAAAATACAAAATCACCATTTTAATGGATGAGTGTTGACTCCCTGGCTCTCCCCGGGGAGGCCTGTTTGATTTCGTTAGCTTGTTAGCACAAGGATTTGACACCAGCGATTAATGCCGAGTTCATTAGGACGGGGGGAGGGCTTTTTCTCCTCTTCTGGATTCAGCACAGGGAAAAGGCCAGGAGGGAAGGCGGGGAGCAAATCTGGTCCATCAGTGGGAAGGCTGGCATCAGAGGAGGCAGAGAACAGAAGCAGCTCAGCACACCAGTGTCCGACCCAACCCATTGGCATCAGCCCCTGCAACACAGCCACCTCAGGACACTGCCCATTTTGGGGTCGGAGTTTCAAATCTCATGCCCTGAGCAAGGGATTGCCTTCCTTCCCCCCGCCACCATCAAGAGAGCGACCAGGTTTGATCCCTAAGCCTGAAAATAACCAACAGCCACATTTGCCAGAAAGATCCTGGCTCCGGAGCGGGGAGGAAGCAAGGCAGAGCCCCGGGAAGCGCTGACCATGCCCACGGGCACCTAGAGCATCAGTGGCAGAAGCCGCTGTCGGCCCAGAGTCACCGGCCACACGGACACGCGTATCTGCCTCTGGGCAGCGGGACAAAGCACGTACCGCGCCCACGGCTCTGCCATCCCAGCCCGGAGGGATGCTGCGGGGTGCTCTTCCCGCAAGGCGCCCGAGGCAGCGGCTGCTGTCCCCAACCACCAGCACCTGTCCCCAGGGGAAAATCATCACCCCTTTAGAAGCGATGCCACCCAGAGCCAGATCCTGCGACAGACCTGTGCCGTCACCCGGCCAGGCTCAGGGAACGGCTCCGCTCCGACACCGCAAGGTCAGCGGCTCCTGCCCCAGCTTCGGGAGCTCCCCACCGGCACCTCTCTTACACCCAGTTTCTGGGTTTTCCTCCCAGGGGAAGCTCCCTCTGGCACAGCTGGGAGATTTCAGAGAGAAAGAAGGAGCAAGCAGGGATAAATCCCCCCTTTCCAGGGGGACACGGGATGCTTGGAGGAGCCAGGGCTGCCCGGCCTGAGCCAGAAGCACACCGCAGCCCAGCTGCCTGCTTTCCCCTAACCCTTAGTTCAGCTAAAGCCCCTGCTCAGCAATATTACGTTGTTTGGGTTTTTTTTGTTGAGGAAGCACAAGCGGAGGTGGAAGGTTAAGTCCACTTAGCTGCTCTTCGCAGGTTCTCCGGCCGGTTTGGCAGATGAGCTCCTGCCCACCAGGCAGCTGCTCATCGCTGTGTCCCTGTCCTCTCCCCCCGAGGGAATCACAGGCCCGTGGATCTGCAGAGATGCAGCCCCCCGGCTCCCATCCGCACCGCAGCCACCTCGCAGCCCCCCTCCCTCACCCCGCACCGACGCTGCCGCGCTTTAGCCCAGAGGCGCAGACCCGTTTGCCATCCAGCACAGCGCTGCCGCGGGAGGGGCGGCAGGGCGGAGAGAAGGGATAGCAACCAAAAAAGGTTTGGTTTGGGTTTTTTTTTCTTCTAAAAAGAAAGCCCTGCCTCTCTTTTCCTTTGCCTCCTTCCCCTTTAATCTCCTCTCCTCTGGCCTTTCCGCTAAGCGCAGCTCCCCAAGCAGGGGCTGCGTTTTCATATCCCGTCACCTGGGGCTCAGAGCTGTAAAGACGCTTCTCAGTCACAGCTGTACCCTGCCACATCAGCTCAAGTCATCGGGCCATTACGAAACGATTACCAGCTTCTCGTGGATTTTCTCCCCCCTGCTTTCCCCGGATGCCGACAGATCTCGCCGGGTCCTCGGAGGGGGCCCTGAAGACGTCACCGGCCACAGCAATTCTCAGCTGCTCCTCAGACCACTCTCCCAGAGGGCAAAGCTTCTATTTTAGACAGGCAATTAACTTTTCTGCTGCACTTTGCGTTTTGCAGCAGGCGACGGGCACGCTCGCAGACCTGGGATGTGCCGCGAGCGCTGGCAGCCCGAGGCCAGCCCCGCTCTGCAACGCGTCCCAGCGGGGAGAGCTCCCCTCTGCAAGGCTGCGTTCTCCTCCCACCTCCCCTGCGAGGAAGGCAGCCAGAGAGGTGGTGGCAAGACGGGTATGTTTAATGATAAAGACATCCCTCACCTCACCTGAGCACAAACCAGCTCCCTGGGGAAGGCGGGCAGAGGAGCGAGGGTCTGGCAGAGCTGCCCCTCAACCCCGCTTCAAACGAGAAAAGCCAGCGTGGAAAGGGACAAGTGGCACCACCGGAGCCAAGCACGCTGGGGGTGCAACTCAGGAGCCCCAGCACAAACACCAGCTCTGCTGCGAGAACGAGCAGCGGGGACATCGACGGCACCAGGAGCTGAGCTGGGCAGGGAGCGGCGGAGATGCGGACAGACTCGTTTCAGCCTCAGCTCTGCACAAAGCCCAGGAACAAAGTTCGTGCACGAGGTCTCCTCAACGCAAAGCTCACCAGGAGCTCGGTTTGGGGCAAACCGGTGCCCCAGGCACGCACCGCGTGGCAGACTCGGGCTGGCGCAGCGGGTCGCACACAGGGAAGCCTCGATGACAAATTTCATCAGCACCGCGACGGCAATTAGCTGCTCCAAGAGATTAAGACAATGCAAGCCCCGTCCCTGCCAGACAGAAGATGCCAAGGGAACATGTACTGAAAGGTTTGGCCTCCTTAGCATCTCTCCGAAGTAATTCCACTTGTAACTCATAAAGCTTCCCCAGCCGACTGCGCCGTGCTTGCCAGCTCCTGGATGAGACAGACATTTGTATGAGATATACAAAGCCATTTAGCTGTTCAAAAGCTATCAGCACTTACATGCAAGGTTGAAGCAGGACAGATTCTGCTGTATTCAGGGCATCAAAGGGGATTATCCGGGAAACGATAACAGATTTTAATTTAGATCATCCAAGATGGGTACTGGGGCTGGGGAGGGAGAGCTAGAGAAAGAGGCTAGCTTAGCTCCAGATTGTAAGGGGGGCAGGAAGGGCTTGAAAAATAAATAAAAGAGATAGTTGATCGCAAAAGTTGCGTCCAGCAATTTGCCATGCTGACCACGGAGGCTCGCACAACACCGCGGCCACGCTGTCACTCCTCTGCCCGCCCGCGCTCCTTCCCCACCTAATCCCCCCACCCCATCCTTCACAATCCCAGGCTGAACACCGAGCCGCAGCCCCCCCTCCACGGAATATTGCCATTTTTCCTGGGCACAGCCTCTTTTCCTGTTCAGAGATATTTTCTCTAGGCAGGAGAGGAAGAGGCTGCCCATCTGGCTGTGACTGCCGGGTATCAGGCAGTCTATCAACGGCTTCTGGGTACATTAAGTTCTCCTTTGCAGCAAGATCTCTATATTCCTCTACTCCCAACCTGATTTTCCATGCAGATTTAAAGAGCTCTACACAACGAACGCCGCCGCATTTCAGACACGCAGGCAGGAGCGCTCGGTTTAGGTGTTTCAGGTATCTAACTTGAGAGGCAGGGTCTTAGGCTTTCCACGCAAGGGAAGGAGGGACGGAGGTAGCTCCAGAGATGATCGACGTCAGCGCTTTGTGAGCTGCTTTTTGGAGTTGCTGGAGGCCATACTGAATTTTGGACACTCCCTCAAAATCAAAACGTTTCATGGAAAACCACAAAAAAGGGGCGCTGGCTTTTAAATTGTTTTAATTGAAGATACGTAGCAAACCCTTCCAGATTGATAAATAGTTTAAGTCAATCCCAACCCTTGTTTTCTTTTTAGAAGCAGCTACTTGCCTCCTGTCCTCTCCTGACACACGGCTTCTTTGCAGGTTTTGCCTTTCTATTTCCGACAGTCCCAGATGGGATCTATGAATAAAACTAAAGAGGAGCTGGAGATAGGCTCCGAGTCATTAATGCAGCAAATATAGACACTGCTCAAGATCTAAAGCATGGGGTGGGGCGGGGGGAAGAAAAGCTTCCACCTCTCTTCCCGGGGATGGACCCAGGCTGATGCAAAGTGACGCATCCCCGCTGACATTAACGGAGCAGAGGGTCTGATTCTTCCCTTTTAACGCCCAGATAAATTCCGTGTACACAGGCACTACATAAAACGTACTCCCTGGGGGCTGGGGGGCTTCTGGCTATGCACGGCACAACCTTCCTGCCCAAAGTGCCCATCTCACGGGGCTGCTCGTGGAGAAAAAGCCCAAATATCCCAAACTGATCTGCTGGATGACCCGTTATCTTTTGCCTACGGAAAGGTGTTTTTTTCAGTCAAGACAGCTTCTCAGTGCGACTTCCCACCCAGCTGTGCACAGCTGGGCTGCCTAGATGGGTTAGGAGAGCTCCAGCTGCATAACCCGCAGGCAGGAAAATCCCATCTGCCTCCGAGGTTGAGCCGATGTCCAGTGAGATAACAAGAACCTCTAAAAAGCACCCAAAAACGCAGCAGAAAGCCACCCAATCCCTCGTGTGGTCCATGGAGAAAATCCTCCCGTCCCTTCACCCAGAGCAAACCCACGGTCCATGTTTCGTTGCCCTTCTTGGCAATTAAAGTAATAAATAAAGGTGAAGGAATCTCATTCCATTTTTAATGCAAAAGGCATGAAAATGGAGAACAAATGGCACCGCTGAGAGGCAAGGGGCCGTAATTAAACCCTCCCTCTTTTTATTTTTTCCCCTGTTTTTCTGAAGGCCTGACTGAAACGCCAGTAAAACCTTCCTCCACAAAAGCAGGATAAAGACCCCCCTTCCCCTCCCACCGCCCACCACTAAATGGAATGAAATGGATTTTTCAAATGTCATGCTAGTATCCACTTAATAATACATTTTCCTATAGACAGGACAATAATATATATTTTAATCACTTTTCTACAGGCAAATAAACGGTATGGAAGCTTGGCCTTCACTGGCGCTTGGAAATTATGAATTTTTCAATAACCTTTTCTATTATTCATCCTGTGTTATTCCGTAACATTTCTATGTGAGGAATGTGCTTGCCAGACACTTTATGAATCTCTTCTTTTATTTATTAAACAGCAAGGTGTCTCCCCCAATCCCCTCCTCCCTCCTCTGGAAAGATGTCGGCAGTGCCTCAGCGAGGCTTAAGACATATATAATTACACCTTGGGTTATTAATAATTTCCCCTCCGTAAGAGTGGCCGTGGGAGCAGCTCCTGGGATGCAGCTGGCTCAGCCTCAGGTGGTTTTCGGAGCAGATACAGGGAACAAAGTCCAAAGTTTAGGGATTGGGAAGAGGGTGATGGGATGGACTCAGGGGAGATGTCCCATAAAAGCATCATTCCTGTAAATATAGGAAGGGATTCACCACCGGTGACGGCTCCCATCTCTCTGGCCGGGCTGAACCCACGCTCTGGCGTTCGGGAGAAGGGGCGTAAAGCCAGCTTTGCAGCCCTGGTTCCCACGGGTGCCCTCCACGAGGGTCTGCGCTGTGCCCCGCGGGGTGGCACGGCCAGCGGCCAAAAAAAAGCCTCTTGCACACCGAAACGCCAGTGACCTGCTGCAGGAAAAGACCTTGTAAAGAAAAATCATGCCCTTTTTCACCTCCTTGGTGGCACTGATGCCTCCTCCCTCCCTCCGCAGCAGAGGGGACGAGCGCGTGCTGGGGCTTCGCCGGGTGTTTGCGACGCCGTGTACGGCACAGGAGGGGATCAAAAAGGGAAGCACCGCTTCCCGACACCGGATACCGGCTTAATTATCTGCTGATATCTGTGACTTACGTCCCTTCACGATGCAGAGACCTCGGCAGCTGAAGGCAAAGAGATCCTTTGATGCAAACCAATTAGGAATACATATCCGACACTGAAGAGAGCTGAACGGTTTATGTGTACATTAACAAAAAAAAGCAAAGGAGATGACAAGGAAGAAGACCTGGAATTAATTTAAGTGCTGTGCACACGGATACCCACAAGGTAAACGGTTAAAAAGATTTCTAATTTCGAGGGAATGACCTCTTGGGGAAAGTGCAGGGGTGCTCTTTCTGCAGCAACCGGGACCTTATTATTTTGCAAATGACATCTCCTTCGCAAGGCAGAGCCTCTCTCGCTACAATACTCCCGCTAAGTATGAATAAATGATACGTGGAGGAGCTGTTTTATGCAGATTCTGGGCAGAGATAGGAAGGAAAAAAAAAAAAAGATAGAAAATTAAGGCATAGATTTCCCATGATGTTCCCCGCTCCCGTCCCCAAGGTTAAGATACCAGCACCGTTTGGGAATTAAAAAATAAATAAGTAAAATAAAATGATAGAAAAACACGGCCCGAAGCGCTGCACTTAGGAAGAGGGAGAAGGATTTTATAAATGTGATGATGGATCTAAAAGCAGCGTTAGCAGCCCAACTCGAAGCGGGTCACGGCAGCGAGACCATCCCTGCGCAAGGTCCTGGTCAAGCATCTGAGGCCCTCATTCCACACGTGGAGAAATCAAATTCACGGGGCGAGCCACCAAGGGCTGGCCAAACTCAGCTCTGAACCCCGATTCCTCCATCCGCGCTCAGGATCTTTAATTAGATAATCTCTCCTGCCCATCACGAGAACACAAGGAAGGACATCACCCCAGTCGTGGCCAGGAGCCTGTTTGATATCTGCAAAAATACTGATAACTCCCAGTCCCGCAGCCTCAGGTGGCTGCAGGCTGACACTTGGCACAATATTTTTCTGATAACTGCTTGTAATCAGCATGGGAAAACAGCCTCACTGAACCCAGGGGGAAAAAAAAAAAGCAACCGTGAGAAAAGGACGGCGACAGGGACAGTAATGGATTTTCAGGGGCGGGAAATGCTTTTGCACAACTTTTTGTTGTTGCAACAGGAGGCTGGAATTGGAGGAATCGATTGCAGGGCAAGGAAGCGGCTGGATGCGCCGAGGCCAGCGGTGCCAGCCGGGAGAGCATGTCCCTGCGCCAGGGTCCTCTCCAGACAGCCTCACCCCCCAAAAAAAAGATAAATCATTCTCCTACTATTGTTATCCGGAAGGCAGAGCCGGGGACCTAGCGCAGAAAAAAATCAACTAAAATAAGCAAAAACTCCAGGAAACTCATTTCTTTCTATACCTTGCAGATGAGGAGGAGGTCCACAGGAACCACCAGGTAGGTGCCATCACCAAGACTGCAAAAGCGGCTCCTGAGGCAGGAACCTTGCGTGTTTTGTGCCACGTGTGAAATGGAGTGACTGTGGGTGCAGAGCTGCACCGATTCCCCAACGCCTTCATTAGGCAGAACTCGTATTTCATGCCCAGCGCTGGTTATTTTTGACCTTGCAAATCGAACACCAGCAGAAAGCTGAGAAGATGAGAAGCTCCAGCCAGGGTGGGGAGAAAACAAGGTCCCTGGCCAACGGCAGACAGGACAGCAGGGCACGAGGAGGGCTGGGGCAGGAGGGCAGTGCTGTGAACAAGGGCAAGTGCAATCCCTCGTGCCAAGGCCGTTGGCGAGCGGCAGAGTCACCCAGTGCGGCCGGGAACCTCACAGCCTCCCAGTATCCACACTCAGCAGGGTTGGGAGAAGGGAGCGATTGCTTAGGGAAGGATTTCCAGGCAGATGGGGCGGCTCAGAGATGGGAGAAGGAAGTCTCCTCAGGTGGTGGGATCGCCATCCTTGTGCACCCCTCTGTATCAGCATCAGCATGGAAGACTAACCCGGTTTTCCCAACCCTGTAGGTGTTTATGGACACCTAGGAACAGATGCTCCCGTGTGTAGACGCTCAGCTGCCGTCACCTCTGCAGGTCTGCCAAAAGCACAGCATTAAGGGCCACCCAAAACCGAGGTCTCCCAAATCACAGCCCCTTGTCTTTGCTCTCCATCTTTTTCCTCGCCACACATGTTCTGGCAATCGGGTTCAACCTCAGCTAGCGGAAAGCGAAGGACAACTGGGAGTCCCCAGCAAAATCAAATGAAGGTACCAGGGTCTGCGATGACCAACATCTTCAGCAGGATCTGGTGGATCCAGCCCATGTTGGTACCAAAAGAAACAGTTAAATTTTCCAATGTGCTCCAGAAGTTGGCTGTTGAGTTCCTCGGAATTGCAGGAATTTGTCCAACTGTCCAAGCTGGGCGCTTTGGAAAACGCAGACTGAACTAAGCACTCGGAAAACAGCTTCCAAGTATCTCTGAAGCTTTACCCTTAAATGACAGTCACCGGCAGCTCCAACTTTTTAATAGCACCCAAAGTATTTTCAGCCTGGTTTCCTGAGGAAATGAGGCTTACAAGCCAGCAGTACCTGCCCGGCTGTTTCTTTTCCCCATCTCTAGCGATTTCTAAACCTTATAACCCATTTCAATAAAATCCGATAGGAGGACACATTTATCTCCAAGATACAAGTTTGGGGAAAATAGGAAGCTTAGTCAGAGGAAAGACACTATTAATGCTCTTACTGAGAGAAAGGCAGGACTGTGAATTCAACTTTTCTTAGACATCAGAAAATCTAGCACAAGTTTGCTCTCGAGACACAGACACAGAAGGATCCAGGAATAATTATTTCTGCTGCTCACAGAAGTAGCTGTGTGTTTTTTATATATATGAAATCAACACCAGAATATTTGCCTGGATAAACTAATCGAAATCGCTTGTTGGATGAGTTCACCGGCTATAAAACCCTGCAGTTACAAGGTATAATTACAGCAGCTTTTATTTTCCTCAACAAAAAAAGTCTTCATTAAAACAGAGTTAAGGTTGTAAACAGATCATTAATTTATAACAACATTATCAGATGGGTTACAGTTATTAAAAGAGCACACACCAAAGAGCCAGGAAACCGAGGACTGAAGGTTAAAACAAGCTGAAATTTGGAAAGCTGGGTTTCATAAATATCACAGCCACAGCCTGAGCAGCAGCAGGGCTAACACAGGAAGGACACACGGAGAGTTGTGCATTACAGATGGGCTGGTAGGAGGCACGGCGCAGCGCGGAGATGCTTTGGCAACACGTGCGGGGCGATGGGCACGGCGCTCCCCGGTGACATCTGCCCCACTGAACCAGGCAGGAGCCCAGGAGGCTGATGCTCACCCTGGATGACACCTCCTGAGCCCTTTTTGGGTTGCAACTCATCTCACACAGAGGCACGGATTATACCCCAAGGCATTGAACCCAACGGGGGGCTGCCCAGCTAAGCCAGCCCCATGTGAAACCCTCCGGCTGACCACGCACGCCCCACAGCAGTGACAGTCCCAGGGACTACACTAGGCGATGCCCAGCAAAGCTACTCTTCTCTTTTGGAGGAAATCTCATTTTCATTGTCTCTGGAGAGCAAAGACCAACGCCACCACTGAATGACAGCAGATAAGGACCACGATGAGATTTCAGCCCATGAATTAAGGAGCTGGCACGTCCCTTTGCTGCTCAATTCAAGCAAAGGTTTCTCCTAGAGGGGCAGCAGCAGACAAGAGCTAACAGAAAATGGGGGCGAGCACACACAGGGGCGGGGGGAAATCACAGCGATTCAGAGAAAATAAGATTTCTTCAGCTGCGTGCTTTCCCTCCAAACCTTGGGTTTGCATTCCTTTTATCCCTTACTTTTACCACCAGTACCAAGCGTTCACTAGCTCCCAAAAACTCCCGAAGGAGCCAAGTGAGCTGGTGTGACGGACCCAGCAGGGAAGAGACAAGCATCCCATGCGGCCACAACCCTGAGCAAATCTGGGATTTGGTGTCTTGCCATAACGGCACAACCGAACCCCTCCTGGCCACAGCTCAGGGACTTCCGCTTGCCTTGAAACTTGCTTCAGGTCTGATTTCAGCACATCGAGTGGGAAGAGAGAGAGAGAAAGAGAGAAATACAACCCTGGAAAACCTTTTAAAGCCTGCACAGCTCTCCCTTGATGGCACATTGTTAAAAGGGATGTTATTCCGAGGGGACACTGTGAATCTATACAGTCAATGCTCCAGCACTTTAGTGGCAAAACAACTCAATAGCCTCAATTGACTGCATGAAATTCTATCATTTTACCACTATAAAGAAAGAAGGCAGGAGGAAAAAAAATAAGTAAGAGACTACATTGCATTTGTCTTTCGTTAGCTCTCTGTGCAAGAGCATCTCAATCCCTTAGCACGATATGAGCCAAATCCTAAGCGGCTGCAAAAAAAAAGCCAAGCGCATCCAAAACGCATCCCCCACACTCCAGAGCTACTCTCATGATGCCCCAAAAAAGAACAGCCTCGGCAGCGTGTAGAAACAGCATCATCCCCAGCCAGCGCCTTGATTGCCACCTTCCCTCTGATGAAGGTGATGCAGGATATGATTAAAGATGCTCCAAAAAGACACAGAAGTAATAGATGAGAACTTTTTGCCTTTTTTCTCCAGCTAGGTCACTAGGTGTTCCTCCTCAGCAGCTGATTTCTTATTCCAAATTTGTCCGGACCCTGCTCTTCTTCATCAGCAGAAGAGCTCCGCGACCGTCAGCTCCTCGATTGTTCCTCTCCTGCTGATTGGGCTTTGTGGCTCTCGGAGAGCTTCTGCCTGATGGCAGGAGTCTGTCTGCACCCTCCGACCGGCACTTAAGGGGGCTCAAAGGGGTCGTGGAGGGTTCAGAGCATCGCAAAGAAGCAGAAAGTATTATTTTCTTAAAGCAAACCCCTGCCTAGCTTCTTTTTACCCCTTTTTTCCTGCCATACGTTCAGGAATTCAGCTGTTTTCTCCACAGCGGCTAGGAAGCACGAGCTGTCCTCGATACATCCCCACGAGGGAGGGAAAAAGATGCTTTTACTTCGACTAGCGCAATCTAGCAGACAGGTCACCGGGCTGAGAGAGCAGCCAGGCGCCTGGCTCCCTCCCCACGCGCTGCGGCGTGACTTTGGGCAAGTCACCGCGCTCCTCCGGCTCCTCTTTCATCGTTCCTTTCCTTTTGCCCTTCTCTGCCATCCGACGCACGGGCTGTTTCCTTGTCCCCTGTCCAAACCCCAGCCGCCGCGTCGCTCCTCCCAAGTGCTAATGAGCGGTGCCACTGAAACCTGGACGTGCAGGGCTGAACATCTGTGCTTCCACTAAAACCTCTGGATTTAGGGGTCTGCAGGCACGGGAGCAGCACGGGGCCTTTGCCCCAGCCCCGCAGCATCCCCTGCCCTTCCAGCCCACCTCGACAGCCTCTCCCCAGCCCCAGGGTCCACGTCTGTCCTGTGGCAGCCCATATTACACCGGGTCAGAGCGCGGGATGTATCGATGCCAGGAGGGACTGCGCCGACTCGTGCAGCCTCCTCTGTGCGAGGCAGCACCTGCCGGGATTTCTCATCGCAGGCAATTGATATTCTACCGAGCATCTTTGGAAAATAATCTGCAAACAAGACGCTGCAGGCTATAAAATCACTCACTCTCCTTTGCTTTAGATCGCAGCTTAATAAAAGCATAACACAAGCTAGCCGAGGAAACCGCCACACTTTGCCCAACCACCTCATCCCTTTGTGTATTATTAATCGGTTTCAAGTTGTACCATGGTTTCCTGGGGCAGGAAGGAGAGGGGGGTCTCCGGTTGCAGAGGAGACTGTCTTTTCCTTTCAAGATTCAGCAAGAACACTCTCGCTTAAGAGAGAAGTGGAGAAAAGAGTGGCACTTACACCTCTCTGGTTCCCCGTGTTGCTCATGCAGAGGATCGATATGAAAAATTATTTGGGGTTTATTTCAGCCAACGCCGGTGGAACCAGCGTTGTCGCCCGGTGGGACGATGGGGAAAATGAGGCGCAGAGCCAGATACCCCGACGCAGAGCTGGCTGTTAACACTTCTCATCTCCCACCCACGCATGGACCAAGGGCTTTGCACTACGGACCCTCAGTGGTCACAGCAAGCGGCCCTGGTCCTCCAGCTCTCTCGGAGCTGTGCTCAGCGCTCTGCCGGAGCGCTGCCCACCCGCCGGCAGCCTCGCAAGTCCGTGCTGGAGAGCTGAATGGGGCCCTAAGTGGTAGCCTGGTATTTTACAGCAGAGCAGCTGATCTATCTCAGCCAGAGCTTTCCCCACCTCTCCCTTGCTTCATGCTGGGTCCCTGCTCAGTTCCCAGCAGCTCGGTGCAGGGGTCTCCTCCCTTGGCATCCTCCCGACTGCCACAAAAAATAACGCAGGCAAGAACAATAATACGGAGCTTTGCAACCTCTTCCTGGACCCCAGCGTGGATTTGGTTTTAGGCACGTGCAGACTCCTCTCTAAAAGCTCCCGGGAGGGACGTGGCAGCTCCCTGGATGCTGCAGAGCACGTGACAGCACAGCTGAATGCTCCCGTCCGGAGGGTTTCTGTGTCGCCCAGCCCCTGCACGAGGAAGGGCTTGACCCCATGGCCGCGCAGGGAGGTGGAGAGGAGCCGTCACAGCCCCGGGAGCGGCACGGGGAGGAGACCGACAGGCTGCTGCAGAGCTTTCCAATGATTTTTCCACTCCCACTGAAAAAGTACAATATATTGTCTATTTGGGAGCAGTTTAAGTTGGTTCATTTCACACAGTAAATTAACCTGATTTCTTTAATAGGGGATTTTTATTTGGTGTCAAGCCCCAACTGTTATACCAAATACTGTGCCCTGGGACTCCAGCGATTAAACTTTCTCCCTGTGCTATGTGCATACGGAGAAGAAAGCGCTGCTGGGGCAGCAGGCTTGGTGACACTTTGAAATAATGGCTCAATCATTTCTAAACGCCCTGGCTATTTACTGCTGCCACCTGACCCAGGAGATTTCTTGAAGCAAAACCGCTTTTTAGATTTACCAAATGGAAAACAAGGCATCAGGAGCCTCCCTGAGCGCAGACCCTTCCCCAGCTCCCGCAGGGATGCCAAGGGCAGCTCGGTGCTGCATGCAGCATGCGAAGTCATTCTAGGATGAGATAAAACACTAAAAACCCCTAAGTATCCTGGCCAGGAAGAGTATCAAGGTTTTCCTCTTCTGGCAGGTCTCGACTTTCTTTCAGACAGCTACTGCAGTCCAGATGGGAGCTCAGCTCTTTTGCTGGAGATCGGTACTCTCTGTGCCAGGGACGAAATGAGGCCCTTGCACAGGCTGCAGTCAGGCTGTTTCCAGTTGGGCAAATAACAGCACGAATCTGGTAGCCCGTTACACCCCCTCAGCTCTCCACCGTGGCTAATGGGGCTCCACGCAGCTTTACGAGGGCCAGAACCAGTGGCCAAGCCGGAAGGTCGCCAGCCCCTTGCTTTGCAAGCAGAGAGGCACCATCTTTTGCAATTAAAAAACCCCAAACCAACCCCAACCCTGAGACTTACAGTAATTCCCGCGGGCTGAAAAGTAGCTCTTGGGGAGTAGGGGTGCGTTTTGTTGTGCGTTTTTTTCCCCCCTCCACGAAAAAATCCCAAGCTCAAAGCTACACCCCACAGGCACGCTGGAGAGCGAGGCCACCGAGCAGATACTGCCCTGCAAGGCTGCCCGCCGCCGAAATCCCCCGCTCCGGGGGCGGCAGACCCCCTTCTGCCCCGCTCCCCCTCCCATCCCGCACCGCTCCGGCGGCCGTCAGCTCGGCATCCAGCCGCGCTGCTCCGCTCCACGCCTGGTTTAACAGCTGACAAATGCCCCCAGTTAATTTTTCTCCTCTACCCCTATCCGGGGTGCTGCTGACATCTTGATATTTCCCTGTGAGATTATCCTTCACATAATGAATTTTCCCCAGCCCTTCCTGGGTTTTGTGCCTTTTGGCTTTGCTGGCGCACGCTCTCTCTCAACTCTGCCGACTTCGGGAGCACGCCCGACACAAGATGAATCGCCCAGAGACTCCTGGTGCATCCTTCTTTACACTTCACGTCTTCCCACCGCCTATGAGAAATAGGTTTTTTCCTCATCCATCATAAGTCAGCGTGACAAGGCTGTCATTCTCCAGCACCGCATCGCTGTATCATGCGCCTCTCCGTCCCGCTCGGCTGAGCAGCCCGGTTCCCCGCGAGCATCTGGGACCTTTCCGAAGTGCTTTCGGTTGTATCGGGGATTTGGGCACCGAGCAAAAGTTATTTCCAAACTCTTCCTTCCTCCAAATTGCTCCCTCCCTCTTGGGCTGTAAGATGCTGCACAGCTCGGGTGGTGTTAATGCTAAGGAGAAGTCATGCTGAAAGGGGAAACTGAGGCATGAAGCATCTTCACAATTCCCATGAGATCAAACAGCGTGTCAGTGGCACAGCAGGGATTAAATATCTGCAGATCTTCCCTTTTTACACTGCATAAAGCCAGAACTGCTTCAAACACCATCTCCTAGCACAGCCAGAAAGCAGCTCGGTAGGAAACTTGCCTTTGCCAGATAAAAGCACCCTCAAGACCTCCTTCACTGCCCCCAAACCGTGAAATGCAACCCCAAACGAAACACACGTGCCTGCACGGAAAACGCTCCTGCTATTAGAAACCCAAGCGATGGCATCAAAAATAAAAAATACAAAGGCAAAAATTGTCGATTCTCATCTCTTCGATAAATTCCAAGTGTTTCATTTCGATCTTCCTCCTGCAACGTTAGTCAAAGCAGAGCATTTCTCCCTCAGGTACAATTTGATATGGATACTTCCATAGCTCTGACATGGGATATTTTTCCAAGAACTTCCACTTACTCAGAAATTTCTCTTCGGCCTGGGACAAAGAGAATTTGGGGTGGGGAATCACCTACTATCAATTCAGGCAACACAAAGGCCACCAGAAAGCCAGATCCTCCCGCAGTGGTCACGAGCAACCCACCGCTCTCGCCCCGTGCTGAGCACTTTTCCTCGGAAAGCCAGTTTGCGAGAGCCCGACAGCGGCACTGGGATGGTTTTGGACTGGGGATATTGGGGCAAACGGGGGGAAAGCAGAGCCAGGCAAGGGTCAGATGGTTTTGTGCTGCTTGCTACAACCTGCATCAGAGCTTATTTCCATGACAATTGCAGGTAACTTCACTCCGAGACATCAAAGAAATGGGATGGAAAGCTGTCCGGAAGAAATGGAAGAGCAATAGCTTAGCAGCAAGCCATTGGGCTTGGATCCCCATGAGCAGGTTCCCCTCTGGGCTCTGCTGTGCACGCCCAGATAAATCACCGCATTTTGTGCTTTTGCCCTAAAAACGGTGGCAATAATGCATGTGGCGACGGTGCTGCAGGAACACCCTTCCCATGCCAGGTCCCTACAAAACCCATCCCTCCCAGCAAAGCCACCCGCAGTTTGGAGACCTGCAGCAAAGGTGACTCCATGGGTCCTGCGGCAGAAGCCGGGAAGAGCTCCTGGCCATAAGCCCTCTTGTCATTTCCAAGGTAAGTGGCTCAGCTGGGAAAAGAAGATTTAACTGTGTTTGCTTCAAAACCCCAAAATGAGTTCCCTCTCGTCTGCCAGGAGAGATGGATCTCCTAAGTCAGCTGTAAATCGCCTGGAAACTCCCTTGGCACATTTAGGCAAGAGAGGAAGGAGGCAGGGAACGGGAAAGGACACTGCCTGTAAGCGTGAGAATTACCCAGCACACTTCTTGGATATAACGATATCAGCTTGTCGGTTCAGTTTCTAATTTCTTTTATCTGCAAGTAAAGATTTTTCCATCCTAAAATGAGAATCCTGGTTCCCTTAAAACCTGCAGATGTCCTTGTTCAACTTCCTAAGTATTGCTGACTCAGCGTTACAGGGAAGGGAGGAAATCCCTCCCCCATCACCGAGGCCATAGGTACCCCCAGGACAAACCTGACACCCTAATGTCACTTCTAAGTACTGGACAGTATCACATGGTGGAGAGGAGCTTCTAGCAATAAACCTATAAGCAGCAACATGGAGAAAATGTGGAATAAACAGTGGACATCCAATATCGTGTCAAATTGTGTGTGTTTGCAGACCATCCAAAACCCAAAGATATACAACTGCCAATACTTTAAAGTTACAAAGGCAAGATATATATACACACATTGTGTGTGTGTCTATCTTTACACTCCGGGGCTCATTAGTCAAGTTCAAGCTGTGTTGCTCTACTAGAAGTGCTCTGATGGTGCCATTTTTACTCTCAACTGGTATCTTATATTTTCTTTAACTTTTGCAAATTAAAGTTTTCAAAGAGGCATGCTCAAAACTCACATTCTGAAAATTCCTATTAATGGCAACTAATCCCGTGCAACCCTTGGGAAGATGCTTACAGTATTGATCCCAAACCTTCAGCAGGAGCCTAGTTCTCAAACATCAGGAGGTTTTAGAGCACTGGGGTGTCTTTTCCTGTTACTAACATCTTTCTAACCTTCAAAACTGCCTTAAGTCCATGCTTTTCAGTTGTTTCCACCTCGGTGGAGGAGATCTCTCCATGGCATTACCAAAATCCTACAGATAATTGCAAAGTACTGTGTAAGGGCACTGCACAGGCTGGACACCAGGAGACACTGGGAGAGGAATCGAGCATCCGAATTTTGCAGTGGCAATACCTGCTGAACATAAACTGCAAAATAATTGGGGACATGAGATGCTCACAGCTATTTGAAATAGCAGGATGAAAGAAAAACTCTTTTCGGTGAACAATCACCAAAACAAATCACTCCTGAGCATATGTTCAGGCAAATTAGGAGGAAAACCAGAGAGATGCACAAAGAGGCCAGCCACGTTAGATGCGATGCAAGAGGTAGAAACCTCCAAAATGAATAGACGCTGCTCAGTCCTGCCGAGCCCAGGGAAGGGGGAAAAGGCAGCCGAGGAGGTGGGAGTCAGAGGGCATTTGGGGAAGCCATCACGAGCCACAAGAAGCTCATGGTGCACGTCCAGCCCCTCTCCCGCTGCTCGCCCAAGCGCGTAGCAGGAGAGGTGGTGGAGGCACTGGCGCCTGTTCCTATCGTTTCTGGCACGCTCGAACATCTTGGCAATGCTGCTGGGACATGCATAAAACGTAGCAAGCTCTGCCTCAAGCCCAGCAGGAGATGTTAGCTGCATTAGCACTGCAATCTGAATTTTACCTCCCCCAGGACAAACGCAATTGCTAGCACCACAGGAGGTCCAGGGGACCCAGATTCACATCTTCCCAACTGGGATGTTTACAGCGAGAGGCGAGACGTCCATCTCGCCCTACGTAAAACCTTCCCTGCGTTGGTGGGTGGTAGACACACTTGGGGAGGGTGACAGCACGGTGCCAGGCTCCCACCCACCCACATCAAACACTCATGTTGCAAGGGCAGGATGAGGGTCCAGGAATCCCGATCCTCCCACTTTCAGATAAAACCCCCAGGTTTCAAAAAGAAGCATCCCTACGGACCTTGCAGCCATCCCAAACCCTGCATTTGAAGAGGACAGGCACCATTGACCCCACCTCTCCCAGCAGAGGCAGCTCCTGCCCACCACCTCCAACCACGTCCCCATCCTCACCCGTCTGGGTGCAGGAGGCAATGCCCATCTTGCACCAGTGCCCCCCACCTCGTCTCACCCCGCAAAGCCTCGACAGGGCCTAGAGCGCCCGGCTGTGGGGGATAAACAGCTGGAGACGGATTTGGGGAGGGCAAGTCTCCAGGAAGAAAGCCATGGAAGCTGTCATGTGTCACCGAGCCGCAGCCACCAGGGCTAATTGAGCCTTCATGCCCCGCTCCTTCCGATGACGGGAACAGGGGAGATTAATGAACAGAACCAACCTTCCCCCTGCCCCCCTTTTAATGATTCTTTTTTCCTAGCCGTGTTTGAGCACAGCAGCAGAACTAGGATCAATAGGTGGAAAATGTAGATAATAACTGGCCTTTAAGAAGACATTTGGGACCTGCCTGTCCTGCTCAACTATAGATCCCAGTCCTGCCTGACAGGCGTAATTTTGGCACACAGTCCCCTTGACTCCCGCAAAGCGGCTCTGTCACTGGAGAGAGGTCAACAACTAGCGTTGCTTCAACGCCTGAGTTCACCCCTTGGTTCTCCCCGTCAGGAAGGGATCCGGGATCTCAGCTTCATGGGGCAGCAGGAGGGATGGCTGGCAGCAGACCCCCAGAGCATGGAAGGCTCCATCACTTCTGGGAATATGTTCAAGCTCTGCATCACTATATCCAGAATGAGCACCCACCAGTCAGCACAATATAAATGTAAGAAAGATTTGCAGAGGAGCCAATTGCCATTGCGACACTTGGGGTTCGGAAGCAACCTTCAGCTGTGGACCAGGGGTGGGAGGGAGACCACAGTCGGATGGGTCCGACCTGTGAGCAGCAACATCTCCAGCCAGAGCCAACGCTGCCCACGCCAGCCAAAGACACTGCACAGCTCCCACCCTGCACGAGCTCCTCAGCCTTATCCAGAATAGCTGCAGCCTCTCAGAGCCATGCCTATCGAGGTGGCAAGGCAGCACAGCCCCCCCAAGATAAGCAGGCACCCCATTTAGAGCTTGGGCACCCAGCTGAAGAGAGGGCGGAGGGGAGGGGACAGTACGGTGGGGATTGCAACGCGCCTGCAAACCCGGCCTTCTGCATCACGCAGCATCTTAGCCGAATATCCAAGCAGGCTGGCACCACGCTGCTCGGGGACGCCTTCGACCCGAAGCGCCGGTTATTATGCGAGTCAGGCAGCTTTCGTGACAATTAAGCATCTCCCGGAGGCGGCGCAGGTGGCTGCCTGCACCTGGGGCTGCCGCCGTGGGAAACGGGGGGCTGGCCGGGAGGAGCTGCTCCCCTTGCCTCACGTTTTTCCAGCTGCCCTCCTGCCTCCGAGGGTGGTATCAGGACCGCAAATCACTTCAAGACCTTGCATGACTTATTGTAACTCTTTTCCATGAACCTCAATCACGGTGCAAAAAAGAGCCAGCCCTGCTAAGGAAGCCACCTGAGACAGGACAAGCACCGGCTGTGCGGAGAAGATGTGACTGAATTAAGCTCCCGGCCACCGAAGGCATCCCAAGTCCCGGCTAACGACCTCTCCCATCGCGTCAAGGCACTAATCAGCTTCGAGGGCTGATTTCACGTGACTTCTGGAGGCTCCCTGGCAGGAGCCTGGACCTGGGCTCCTCCAGACCTCCCTCTCTCTTCATCAGCGTTACTGTTTTGGGTAATGACGAAGCAGGGGAATTGATTTGAAGCCTAATGAATAATCAGCCACCATCAATAATTGTAATCACTAATCTGCTGCAATTAGAGGCAATTATAATAAATGCAATTTCCTCCCGAGCTGCTAACGAACTGCAAAAATATGAATTGACTTGAACTGGCTGCCTGTGATTTATGCAGTCGCAAGAACAAGGATCCCATCACGCCAGCGAAGGCTCTTAAAGGGATAGGGCCGTTGGTTTGTCCCCCTTCTCCATCCCACCCTTCCAGCAAAGCCACCAAGCTTTACAAGGAGTCCTAAAGCAGCATCATAAAAAGGATGAAATCCCTTTTTTCTTCTCCTCTCTCTCTTCACGTCGGACCCAGCACATCAACGTAGGTACAATTCCCACGCTAGCACCTGCTCCCATTGCGCAACGCCTGGCAAACCAAGGATTCTACGGGCGAGGAGAGGTGCCACGCGCCACGTCCGTGTGCGTGGAGAGATTGCCACCTATTGGCACGTCCACATGGATGATGGAGGAGATAGCATCATCTGCAGATCCAGATCAGCAGTTCAAGCAGCAGGTTCTTGTCATTTTGGAGATGAAGCAGCTGATTTCAAGTTGCCTATTATCCTTACGATGCCGTTAAAGGCACTGTTTCAAAGTACCTTTTAATTTCAAGTGCCCAAGATGACATGCAGAGCCTCGATTTGAAAAGGTGATAAGCACAAGACTGCGATCTTACGAGAGTTTTTGAGATGAAAAGCGAGCTCACAAGCACTTGTTCCTCCCAAACGCAACGGAAAGTGGAAGATCTTGAAGAAAAGCACAAACCACTTCCCGAAACAGAAGAGCTGAATTCAACGGAAGAGTTGCATTGAAAATGCCAAAATGAGCCATTTCAGGGATTTTTGGCAGAGTCTCAACGTCTCCATCAATTTGGGAACTCATCAGAACTGGATTTTGCCAATAAAAGGTTCAACTCCTACAAAGGTGGTTCTAACGTAGATATACTAGATACCCAGTCGCAAAACACATTTGATGACGCATCGGGAGGAAATAGCTGTCACCGGGCAGGTACACACACCAAGGCGCTGTATTTGTATGGTCTGTCAATCCCGAAGCTGGAAAAACATTAAACCAGCCCAATCAGGCATGCAAATAAATGTGCCTGGATGAGCAACCCCCCTCCTCAATCCCAGCTATTATTCTCCTCGGAGTCAATAGCTTCCACTGTCACGTCAGTAAATCTTGATACTCACCTCCACAGAAATCAATAGCTGCCTATTATTGGTCTGTAATTGTTACAAAAATTTAATCAAGGGTCAATAAAGGAAAGGAACAAGTCTATCGCAGCGGCGCAAGAATTTCAAACACAAAGTATGTCACTGACTAATTGTCCCGTACTCTTGACTTTTGTTCATATTATTTATTATTTGGGCAACTGCAACGCCCAGAAGACTCAATCTCAGCTTTGGATGCAAAGCTCCGTACAAGGTACAAAACTACCATCATCGCCCAAATTGCTTGCAAGGCATATCAGCAACTATATTGTCTAGAAACGGGTACAAACTGCTGTGGAAATAATCACTGCAGTAAGTCCAGGTGCAAAACAAACCGCTATGTGAGCTCTGAGAAATTAAAAGACAAATGAGATACTCATTCCCATATGAAATAAAAGTCGGCGATAGCTGGTAGAAGCTGGTGACATTTCTCCTGAGTGTATTTTGGAAAGGCAAATTGGGTTTCTGTACAAAATAACTAGTTCTGTGGATATTATTTGGATCAAATTCTCCTTACAAAAGGAAAAAAAAATTAGAAGAGAAAGGGATTAAAAAATCCTTTGCAGTTTCTACCTGAAGCAGTTCCAGGGGGTTGGTTTTCTCCCTGTTCTTCGTTTAGTTACATCTTGCAGTGAAAAAAGAAAGATAGCAGGGAAATTATAGCAAGCCTCAATGTCTTTCAAAATAAAGAAATAATTGTAGTTTCCGACCTGTGTCAGTCCTTGCCGACAATTTCTGAGGAGAGGCTTAAAGGGACCAAGAAAGTTTCTCTGGAGCTGCCCTTTCCCCGCGTTGGAGAGGTGTTAATGCACATTGCCTCTTGGAAAACAAAAAATCAGATTTCCAGTTTTCATTTACATGTGGAGAGGCTCTGGCCTGCAGATCTCTCCTGCCTCGCTCTCCACTTGCCTTCTGGTCTTTAAAGCTAAAATTTTCAAGCTTCTCATAAATCCAGCGTGTTTATTTCATGCAAAGCTCCCCATCAACACGGGAACCGAAGCAGCAGCGAGTGTGCCACAGAGCTCGCAAGGCTAAAAGCATTTAGTCGTATTTATGAGAACCCTTGGGAATTTAGCTAAGAAATTCTAGGGTCACTTTTGTTTCTCCTCTTCTCCAAAACACCTCTTCTATTAATGTCTGCTTATCACCCACCCTTCAAATGCATGGAACCTAAAAATTTCCAAGCCATTCTATTCCCATGCACACATCCCCCCAAAACAGCAGAAGCTGCATTTGCACTTCAGGGTTTTATGCAAGGACGTAAATAAAACCATCACATAAAACCACGGAGAACACACAACCACAGAATTAAAAAAAAAAAACAACAAAACCAAAAACAAACAAAAAAACCCACCAAACCCAAAAACAACCCAAAAACCTGCCTTAACAGATTCTATTTAATTACAAATGCTGCCACTACCCTAAAGATGCAGGAGCAGCGCAGACATCTCCAAACCCTCACGTCCTCCGCTGAAATTTCCAATTGCAAAACATTCTTCCCCCCTGCAGCACAAAACAAGTAATAAATATGGAAATCCGTAAAGCCAGCGAAAACAGAGGACTCCACTGTCTCCCGCCAACAAAGTACAGCGCAGCTTTGTAAGGAAACGAGCGGGTTTATTCCTTCGCCGTGCGCTGATGAATTCCTTACGGTTTTGTGTTATTGCCACCCCATCCCCAGTGGGGACGCGGGGAGGGGAGCGATGGCAGGTGGGTGCACCGGGCGACGCGGCGAAGCATCCTCACCCCCACAAACCCATCCCGCCGCCGGCCTGTAGGTTTGAAGCCTCCTTCACTCTCCCATTCAACTGGCGCCGGTGGTATTTTCCAGCAGTGACTTCCACAGGTCAGCTAAACCCTGGTTAAAATTAGATTTTCTTTGATCACTCGTGTATTTCTCACTTTGTAACTACCCCAGGAACTCTGTCCTTCCCTCCTGCCAGAGCAGAGACGGCCAAAAGCCCCACAAAGCTTTTTCAAGGCCTTTCCTCAACACACACATATATATATATAACCGCAAAGCCTCACCCCATCCGAAAACGGGATGAAAACCTTAATTTGCTGCAAGTTTGTAAAAAATTTGGCTGTATTTCAAAATCAGAGCCGAAGCGGTTTGAAGTTTTCTCCAAACGTTTCGCTGCTGGGCAACCAGAGCATTTCATTTGCGCAAAACAATTTCTGTTTGCTTCAGCTTTCCCTGTCTTCAAATTCTGTATTGCAAGATGCAATCAGAGGAGTGAAAATAAAGCAATTAAAGAAATAGCATGGGATTCAGAGACGGCCATCGATACCAATCAGTTTCAAGAGGGTCTCGGCACCCAAACTGCGCAATATTTGAATTTCTAGAGTAGGTTCTGGGTTGTTTGGGGGTTTTTTTTGTAAGGAGTTGGAGTCTGGATCTGTCCAAATTTGCATACAAAGGGTGACAACGATGCTCTAGAGATCCTTGGAAGCAGCAAGCATTTGCATTGCTGGGTTCTACGTAAACCTGCTTTTCTTATTCATGCAACCTGGATTTGTTCCTTGGAGCTTGAAGTTTGGTCCTTACTCAGCCTCCTGCCTTTTCCTTGCTCATCTCTACCTTTATCTCTTCCTCCCAGAGCTCCCCTTAACACCAGGTAAACGCACCCCAAACCACCTTCCCCTTGTCTCCCTGTAAGCAGCCGCCCCGGTAATCACGAAGCAGCTTATTTTTAATTGTGCTGAAACTAAATTGTTATTTAAACTTCAGATCTCGCTTTTCTCCCCCAAGACCCCTTTAATTCCTCCCAGATGTTAATTATACTGAACCACAAAGCTGCAAAAATCTCGGGCTGGCTGAAGGAAAAGCCCGTCTGGCCAGATAGCGACGTGAAGTCAATGAAGCCCCGGAGCTGTATCGATATACACCCGTGCCAAGCCTTGGGCATGGCAACCACGTGCCTATCTACAGCGCCACGAGGGCAACGCTTCCCAAGGGACCTAGAGGATTTGAGAGGTCTAATTCCCATTTTGCCATACAATTCCCAGTCTAAGCTCCACTAACTTCTAAAGAAACCTTGTGGTCTGCCAAACCTCTTAGGAAATCTGGGAGCGAAGCCTCCAACCGATCAGGCGGTCGTACCCTGGGTGTCTACACCTTTGCCCTTATGCTTGCTCACCCCTCCATTTTTCCTTGCAGATGACGAGGATGTTGGAGCCGGCAAAGATTTATCTGGGCAGATTTGGCAGCTTTTTCATATTTATTTGGGACCACACGGTATAAATTGACTTGCAGGCTCCTTCCATCAGGACATGTTAGCAGCTCACACAAGGATAATGCTTTTCTATTACATCTGTACATAGGAAGCAGGACTTCCACCTCGCTTCATCATTTTGGATGTGTTTTAGAGTTTCTGCTACTGAATTACTTTGTTGTTGAGGGGTTTTTTCTTTAAATACCCGTCACGGTAGGTTGTGGCATTTTGGTGGCTGACTTGATAACCCTTAGGATATGAAAGGGAATGTGAAAAGCGGAGAGAAAACACTGTTCTTCCTTCTCCTCCCCATCACGGTTCAGCAGCAGATATAACCCGTAACAAATTGATTGTTGGAAGGAGAGAGCCAACACATGGTATTAAGAAATTATGAATTATTAGGGAGCTTTAAAAGTGGAAAAATTGATACCTATAAACGACAGGGAAAACACATTGCTAGGACTAGATGCCAAACCCTTCGGGATTTGCAATGCCTTTGCACAGTGCTACAACGCGTGTCCTGAGCTAAAAACCCCAGTGAGAACGGGGCCAGTCTTTGTTTTTAAGCCCTGTTTCCACAGCAAACCATCAAGAGGGATGCTCCAGCTCCGATTCCCCTCCCGCTCACGACGGTACTTCACAAATCAAAAGCATTCCCCATTTCTTCATCTCCTCTCCAAATTCTGTGCTCCTCGCATCTGCTCAGCCTCGCAGGAAGCTCGTCAAACAATTCATAGAAAGTGCCTGGAATATAATGAGCGGTGGGACGGTTGGGTGGGCTGGAGCCAGCAGGCAGATGGGGCTGTGCATCCCTGGGATCTGTGTGGAGCTGAGGTGCTCAGGATGGCCCAAAAACACCCATCTGGAAGCAGCCACCTCCTGCTCCGAGACATACGGAGCAGCTCACATCCCTGGGCAGGCAAGTTTACTTATTCCTCTACCTCATGCTGGTAGAGAACAAGTTTCTTGGAAGAAAATAGTAATAAAAGGGCAGCTGAGGAATGCAGAAGAGCAGGATGAAGCCCAGGACAGCTGGGGCACTGCAGGTAGATAACGGCCTGACCTCCTCCACCGAGAGCCATCACGGAGCTGCCCGTTCCCCGGGGTGCACCCACAGCTGTCTCCTGCATCTCCCTGCTCTCCGTCAGCCACAATCCCAGAATCGCCTTGTGTCAGCAGCTCTTTAGCCGCGGTGGCATGGGGTGGGTCATCCCAGGGTGGTCGGTCCATCCTCACCCCGTCATCCCACCGTGCACGGGCACGCCATCGGCAGGCAGCCAGGTGTCCAGCACTGTCTCTCCCAGAGACACGAGATTTTAACCCACTTCATTCACACAACATTAACACCACCTCCGCAATCCCTCAAAGAAACAGGAGCTTAGCTTAATATGTATTTAAAGATTGAACGTATGTATATATTTCCAAATATCTGCCACCCAGACACACAGCTAATCCACTTCCAGACATTTTACCAATTATCCCAGGGTCTTCTGCACAGCCCATTACCCCGTAGATGTTACTAAGTGCTGCATAAACAACCCTCTCCGCTGCGTGGCTGACACTTAAGCGGACAAGTGTAAGTGTATTGCAGCAGGACAGCAAACGGAGCCATAACAGTCACAGCAGCGAGCTCCCCCCGCTGCGAAAGCCATTATCGCCGGCACATCTGTGCCGCTTGCCCACCCAAAAATCGCCTCGAAGAGCCACATCAGCAGAAAACTCCCACCCTCCGCGCTGCTGATGTCCTGTCCGGCTGGGGTCGAGCAAAATTTGGGGTTTGCAGGAGGCTGTTGAGTCCGTGGAGCTCACTCGTGCGATGCCGGGGATCCAGCGTGCCAGAGGACACCAGGCAAACCTCTGCTTCCTCGGCTGCCCGCGCAGAAAGCACTTTCCACGTATCCCCGCGCCACAGCTAAGCCCGTGTCCTGCGCGTGTGGGCACGCACACGCCTGTGCTGGGGTGGGGGTGAGCAGAGCTACGGGCAAGGGCGGGAGGCAAGAGGAAAGCCTTGCAGAGGAACGGCATAGCCAAGGGGTCCATCTTGCCCCATCCCTACCAAAAACAAGGTTCCTGCTCGTCCCGGCAGCTCCAGGGGGTGGGTTTTGTGCACGGGGAGTTTCTCGGCACAAAGGAGGCAGAGGCCGCGGGGACCACGGCCCCCTCTCCATCCGCCTCGGGGTTTGCCCCGAGGCGGCGGGCGAGGGACGTGCCCCCGGCCGGCCGCCCTCCACGGCTCCCCGCAGCCGAGCCGGGCCGGCACGCCCAAGCTCCTGGCTCGGGGAAGCGTGGCACAGCCGGGCTGATAACCCTAATCCTCACAGCCCGCCTAAGGCAACAGCCCCGCGGGAATCCCCGGAGCCCCAGCCACCACCACCGCTGCTCAGAGACGCCGGGAAGCACTTCCCCTCTTAAACTGGGACCAGTCCGGCCTAACTCCAGAAACTGGGCAGCACCTTGAGCTTCCCCCGGGAGCCCACTGACAGCCTGCCCATCACCCGGCGCGTGCCTCCAGCTCCAAATGTCACCACGTGCTGTTGCCCCTTCCTTTCCTCCTCCCTATTGTTTTTAAAAGCAGACAGATTGTTAATTTAAAAGGCAGAAATCAATTGCCCTAATCTCCCCATCAGAAGCTCCTCTGCATGCAAGGATTAAAGTCTGCTTCTACTTTAAGTCAATTAGAGATAAGGGGAAGCTGACATTTCTACAACCCGCCTTATCAAACCGCTCAAAAACTGCTCAGATTAAAATGTAAAAAAGATTATTTCTTCAGCTCTCTCTGCCTTTCTCTTTTTTTTTTAATTATTCGTAAGAAACTAACGATCGGTTGCCGATAGTCCGCGATAGCCCTGCTCTGCCACAGGGTTATTAGTAATTCTCAGCTCTACCCGGGACGGGTGCTGGCACGAGCATCCTGCCGGGATGCTGCGATCCCCCCAAACGGGGAGCAGGAGGCAAAGAGAGCTCACGACTACAAAACTCAACCCCCACGGGCCACATCCTGACTTCCCATCCGAGACTCCCAAGGAAAGGGTCGAACCCCTGGTCTGGAGCAGATCCTAATGAGGCTTTGCTGAACCTAATTAGCTGCAGGCAGGAGGAAGCCGGGATGCAAGCGCGGGCCAGGGACCGAATCCGAACCTCGAACAGGGTCTGAATGATAAACGCAGCTGGGAACGGGGACACCGCTGGCACGGCGCAGGCTCCGTCCGCAGCGCCTGGGAGCCTCTGCCTCGGATCTGCGTCTGCACGGTGAGAATGCGATCCCTGCTCCGGGATTTACCTCCCTGCAGCGCCCACCTAACGACCTCCGAGGCCTTCCTGGGAATGGGAGTATTTTTCCAAAGCTGGAAAAATAATTCAGCATCGAGCTCGCTCTTATGATGGGAAGGAGCTACCTGATGACATGAAAACTGTGGCATCTCCCCTGCCTGTCCCTCCACTCATCAATCTCTATTCTCCCCAAAAGGCAGGTTTAGGAAAGAAGAGACAATATTAAAGCTTCATATCAAAACTGTTTGGGGATTTTTTGGAAATACTCAAAACATTAGAAGCAAACAGCAACAGAGGGATTTCACTGATGTTTTTCACATGGAAGAAAAGAAAAAAAAAAAAAAAATCTCATTTCAGCACCAGCTACAGGAAGCAGAAAGCTCTTCATTCCCCAAAGTCACCAAGACTAAAATCTCTACGTCACATACAACATCTGAGTCGTCCCGCGGGCTGGCCCGTGCCCCCACCGAGCCCTGCGACAGGGCAAATGTCTGCTCGGGGAGGGGGCTGCCCTTGCAGCAACAGTGCTCCACTGTGCGCCTTCAAGGCGACCAGTTACTGCAGCACCATCGGTGTGGAAAGGCCACGAGAGCATCCGAATCGCCAATCTCCCCAGCAAACGGAGCGGGAGATGGGAGTGGATAAATCAACGGCTTCTTTCAGATGGGCACCAAAAAAAGGGGAGGGAAGGAGGGGAAAAACAAAAAAAAAGAAAAGAAAGGAGAGAAAGGAAAAAAATGGGGGAAAGGAAAAAAATGGGGGAAAGGAAAAAAATGGGGGAAAGGAAAAAAGAAAAAAAAGGAGAAGGAAAAAACTCATGAGAGAAAAGTGGGGACAGAGGACAGGGACCATGGGGGCTGCCAAGCAGAAGCGGCACATCCTCTGCTTGCACCAGTGCCTTGCAAAACCACGCTAAAGGCAAAAAGAACGGGGAGACGCGAAGCACAGCGTTGTCTCATCGTTCAGGGGAAAGCCATTAAGTGGCTGGGCTACCATAAACCAAGCGCAGGACTCATGGGTCCCATTTCTGGCTCTGCCCGTCTCTGTATCCGTGCCTCAGTTTACTCATCGGCAGAGGCAGCGTAATCCTTACTGCTGGCATAAGGATTTCATTAACTTAAACCATTAAAGATTTATAAAGCACTTGTGAAAGCTCCCGCATAGGAAATATTCCAATGTCACTGAAAACGTCAACTATAACATATTAAATCTCTCTCTCTTAAAAAAATAATACTATGAGATTACGTCCCAGGAGGAAGTTTTCCCACTAGAGTTCTCTATTCTTATAAAAACGATCTAGCATCACTTAACGGCTCATAAATTCCATCTCACATTAAGCAGATATTAAACACGTATTTATAAAGGTTTAAACAGATCAGTTCGCTTAATTTTCAGTTCTCCTTTAGGCAAAAAAAAGCGCATTTCAATCGTGAGAAAGTCCTGCTGTGGCTAATGGAGGAGGATCTGCATCACACCAGACCCCGCACAGGAGGGACCAGGGACAGATGGGGACGTTTCCTGAGGACACGTAAGGACCAGGCTCAGCAGCACTTCATGGCCTTCCAGGACAGCGCCAACAGACAAGTCCATCGCGCAGAAATACGAGACACTGCACTTAAGCAGGTCAGAGGGACTTAAAAGTTAAGCGTAGGACATAATTCTCTCTTCTACTTTAAAATAGGGTATGAAAACAGTTTAATTCCCCATTCAGCCGTATGGACCAGATCTTTGACAAATTGCTGTCCATCCAACCAGAGTTAACTGTATTACTCTTAATTACTTAATTTTATTTTTTTTTTTAAACCCAAGTCTTTGGTCAGTCCATTCTAACAGCCCATTCCAGCATCGAGTGGCAAAACACAGTAATATCGAATCCTGGAAAGGAGAAACTCTCTCCAAAGAGCATCTGGGCAACGATCCACTGCGTAAAACACATAAGCACAGTCCCTGAAATTCTTCATGGTCAAAATACTCCTGGCCTTTTACAAGATCTAGAAACATCATTTGAATGCCTTTTCCTAAAGCAGCCTAAAAATGAGGGGGTTCAGACCGGCCCGTTGGGTCAGACACTGATTTTTGAGTCCATCAGTGTGATGTTTAGAGTACAGACACAAACTCACGTAGGTCTGATGGAGAAGTTTTCCCTGTTTGCCTTACGCAACCAAAAGGCTGGATTTACTGAGAAAAATCAAAGGTTTCAAGCTCAGTAAATAGCAGAGAAGTAGCCAGGAAAAACAGCGTATTTGGAAGGGAAAGGGCGTCGGGATGAGCACTGCTCCCACATCCAGGAGGACTCCCTGTCAGTTCACGAGCAAGATCAGACCAGAGAGAGCAGCCTGCAATTTTTCCATCCGACCCACAACCTCCACAAACCAGCTCCCGAGCTGAATCCCTGGATGTCGGCAGCAGGAAGCTTTCCAACGAAGCTGGTCTGCTGGGGAACAATTAGAGCGTGAGGACATGGAGGAGAAATTAAATAAATTCCTTGGTCATCTTCACCACAGCAGGCGCGGGGGAGACGGCTGTCCCTGACTCGCCCCTTCTGCATATTGAAGGGGGATTATCGTTGGCAGGATCAGCGCGGGAAGCAAAGAATTAAATGACAAGCCCTGGGACGGGTGGTGACACTGAGAAGGTGACCTCCAGTCGCAGGTTGTGCAGGAGCCTCACTACTTTATTCCAACTAAAACTTATCCTATCTCTTCCACGAAACCAACTGCTGGACCAAACGCCGAGACTGACAGCCAAAGCTGTATCCAGCCGAAAAAAGCAAGGATGAGAGACCAAGCAGGTGTCCTTGCAAAACCCAGCAATTTGGCCGAGACATGATGAGTAACCCTCAAGCCAGTTTTCTATACCTAATCCACTGTCTGCTTCCAAGACATCCACAAAAAGCTTTTTTTAAAAAAAAAAAACAACTCCATTATTATCGTATAAAGCAATCTATGCACATAATATTTTTCAAATGCTCTGTGCCTTCAGTCGAAAATTTCTAGGTTTGACAAAGATTGAATATCATAGTCTAGATGAGCATGACACAATAGGGTAAAACTAGAGATCTTTATTCCCTGGAAGAAAAGTCAAAACGTGTAAATTCTCTTTTGTAAGAAATTCTGAGACTTTGCAATCTGGGGCAAAACCTGGGGCAAAACTGAAACTGTGAATTTCCTTCACGTCACAGAATATTCCCAGGAACAGTCTTTTGACCTCGCTGAGCGCTTTCATTTTGATTCCAATGGGGTTTTTTTATTATATAAAATAGGACAAAAAGACAAGGCTGGACCATAATACTCCAGCCTATGAAAATGATACCCCTTGGTGATGCTCTGCAAAAGCTCCAGTGGAAGCGATCTTACCAGATCTTTTGATTTTACTGTAACCGGTGATGGAAAAGCCTTCCACCACACACCTGCTGCCTAGTACTTCCCAGTCCTCAAAGAGGAGAAACAGAGGAGCCCCTCCACAAAATTCAACGGGCAACACCGTGCAAAGGAATGAGATCAGACCCCTCTTCCTGCAAGGCATAATTAACCTCCCTGTTACTGGGTATCATTAAAAGAAGAGCTCAAAAGGGAACCAAAAGGATGGAGAACTCACATGAGCAATGAGAACTTGCATAGCTCCATGGCAGAATAAAACAAGCCCTTGTGCTTCAGAGTCAGAAAGAAACTACTCCAAGAGGGATGCTACTCTGCAGCCACACTCTGGGAAGCTTCTTGGACCTTCCCTAGACTCCCCTTTTCCAGAAATAGGAGAGGGCACAAGCTGGCCCACTGATCCCCCAAGCCTCACGCTAGCCCGAAGGCTGGGAGAACTGAAAAATAAAATGACAAAACCCTGGTGTTTCTGTGACAGGGTCACTGGAAGCATGGCACTGACTTGTCCCTTTTAATGAGTGTTAATGCTCTCCTTTCATTTCAGCGGCCATGGGATGCCAACACATTTATCTGTTTTATGAGTCTCAGTTCAATTTCAAGAGACATTTCTTTGGACATCGAACATTGTAATTTGCACTAGCTCCCCATTGCGAACGGCTGAAGTTTGAAAAATCACCGAGTGAGTGATCAAACACATTATAAAAATAGTCAGGCAAATGCACCACTATCTTCTCCTCAAGAGCCATTTATAGGGGCCAATCCAAAAGCCATTGAAGTCAATGGAAAGACTCCTGCAGAATTCAATGAGGTTTTGATCGAGTCCTTATTGTGCTATCCATAAGAAATAGGTCAGATATTTATATATAGTCTTGAAATGTTGTGTGCCACCATGCTGGCAGCGTGTGACTTTTTGAGTCACAGCGTAACTTTTTGCCATACCTGCTGCAAACCTGAGTATTTTGTGAGTCCATCTTTCTAACATTTCCGACTTTGGCACCGTTGCCGTGTTAGCTTTCGCCTCGACTTGTCGCTTCTGCTGCACGAAACCCATGCCGGCACGTTTCTCCCTTGACCTGGTAACAGTTTCACGTCCAGTTTGCATTCCCTTCGCACAAGGGTAACTCAAACCTGCGGCAGAAAATTGCTCCTGGCATCCACCCGCATGGAATAACAGAGGGTGCGTAGCTAAGCCCGCGCCTTCTAACAAGAGCCAGTTATTAAACCAACACACTTAAACTGGGGCAAACACTTTTGGGAGCAGGAACCTATTTCAGTTTAAAAAGGGCTTGTTCCAGCTTAATCTTAAATATGTTCCCAATCAAGTTGAGACGAAGTGGAGCCATTCACCCTTGCATGTTTTTCAGCTTAAATATACCAGGTTAAATTCATATTAAACCGTACAGGGAGACAAGTCTTGTGCTGTCGGCAAGACCTTCATCATGCACGCTTTGAGAGCCCGACTGCAAATTAACAACCTTATTTTGCATTCGGTACATGCCATTTTGCGATAACTTGGGAGGGGGCTTAGAGTACGTTTGGTGAACATTATTTCAATTGAACACGTGGGCTTCCAGCAAAATAACTCACAAAGTTAGCTCCTGGAGTTCCAGTTTTAGTTTAGATGAGGCTTTAGAGTCAATATTTTCCGGGGCAACAAACCTCACCTTTATTCATATGATGCACCTACCATTTTTTGAGCACTGTGAAATAAATAAAAGCAAGCCTCAACCCTTTAAACCATTATTCACAAGCTTAAATTTTATACAAGTGAATCATCCCACTGAAAGTGGTAATACTTCTCATATACTCCAAGTGAAATACATGTCTGTTTACCAATTAGTAGGACTGCAGTAGGTTTCTTCGGTGTAGTTCCACGTTAATTATTTATAACACTTTGCAGCATACTAGTAAATGTACAGTAGCATCTCCTCTAAGAGTAATGAGACCTTAGTCCTGTGGAAACTCCCTGCAGCATCTGTTATTAAAACTTCATTGAAGTGAGAGAAGAAATGGATGTTTTTGTATCTGCAGCATGAGTAGCAAACTTCTACCGAGTCGAATTTAGCCTTTGTACGTTTTGGTCCTTTCAGTAAAAATCAATGGCGAGAAATAGCAACACATACGTTTTCACTAGACCTTTTATAAGAAAGACACTTTGGGAATGTGTGTGACTTTAATGACTCGCCATTTTAAGCAACCGAGGACCGGGGAGATGGGTGAGCGGCTCCGAGGTACGCTAATGGAGCTTAAGGTAGGTGTTCTTGTAGGATGAATCTGACTGCAGATAAGTCTTGCTTCTTGGCATGGATTTGATGAATGCTGGGCACGGCTTAAAGATGAGATAATCTGCTCAATTTATTCTTATTATTTATTTGCTATCCTTGTGACAAAATGAATTATGATTCTGCACTGAGCCAGAAGCAGGGATGAAGTTACCATTGGGGAAGAATATGTCATTGTAATAGTATCTTTTTTTTTTCCCCCTGAATGAAATCACTACACTGAAAAAATGCTTCGCACATAACCTGGAGGAATCATTTCCAGACAGCAGAGGGGTAAACTGAGCCTTTTTGCTTCACTGTACAAACACAATTACTACAACAGCGGCTTAATACAATTGTTTATACAGATGCCTAGTGTTTTCAACAGCCAGAAAAACCCCCATCTTTCCAAGAAGCGACGCGGGGCTCAGCAATCCGGCGCCAGGGGCATGCTTGGGAAGCAGAGGGGTGGGTAACGGGGCCGTGACTTGGGGGGTCTCGCTGATCCCCCACTCGCCCCAGCCCGATGCGAACCCCTCCCTTCAGCCAAGGTCTGCAGCAACCTTGGGGAGAGCCTCCCGTGACGCCGGGCTGCCAGACGCACCCGCGTCACGCTTGCCCGCGTTGCTGGCCGAGCCTGACGTGCAAGCTGCGGCAGGTCTAGCTGCCCTCCCGAGACGCGCCAGCATCCCAACGCTGCAGCCGTTTCTCCTCAGCAGGTCACTAGCTCCACGGGAAGGCTTTCGGGGGCAGGAACAAGCACCGAGCAAATAGCCAGCGGTGCAGCTCCTAACGTACCAACAACAAAAAAAATAAATTGTGGTTTTCATTACTCTGCACGAAATGCCACACCAGCTGCTTCAGCACCTTGCCGAGGAGGATCTGCAGCTACCTGAGCACCAAGGTTTCACCCATCGTGGGACAACCTGTATGAACACATACCTCTGCCATCAGCAGATGATGCCTCAACCCCTCGTGCATGAAGCAAGACGGTCACCCGGTCGGCATTTAACCGGAGGCTGGGACAGACAGTCCGAGTACACGGCAGACTCACGTTTAGCTCCCTCGCAATAATTTGATGCGTGGCTTTGGGTCGACCACCTCCGTTCCCCAACCTCATCGGAGGGTGCATATTTCCCTGGGATACGGCTTGCTAGTGTATAAACCCAGCAGTAGCAACAGTCTGATGTTCTACATACCACAGCCCATTAATTTACTATCAAAGGGGTGTTACAAGGATAACTGCATTAATGATCAAGTCTCTGAACGTCTGATTGTTGGGTAGCTGAGGATGTGTCAGGAATCTGATAGACAGGTACTTAAATTTGCTACCTACACTGAGCGCGGGGGTATTAACCCTTCATCAATACTTTATGTTTATTTTCCCTCACATAAAGAAAGGGCGTGAGCCTTTTGAAGAGCTGAGCTGCAAGAAGAACACACAAGGTTAAAGCCCTGAAAAGTCCCGATCAAGGAGCCGACTGGATTACAGCCAAAGCTGCGGCGAATTTCTCTCTTTCTTCCCAGACAGGGATCTAAACACAAAGAAATAGGTTTTGGGGGGAATTCCGCCTAATTCCATCAAATCCTTTTTGTCATTTCTTCACCATCCTTTAAACATCTGACAAGGCCAATCGACCGCGCCAGGCACAGAGGGAATCGCAGAGCCGGGGCTATAACTCTAAGTTCATTAAGCGTGAATTATTATTTGAGCCAGCCTCAATTTTCGCCAGCGGAATTAGACATTCCTAAAATAATGTCCCTGACACATGCAGAAAATGGGCTTTACGGCTCTCACCTTGAACTCCGCCAGAACTCCCACCTCATCTGTTACCCTTCCACGGGCAGGAGACGGAGCGCAGCGCTGCAGCTTCGCCTTTAATTATGCCAGGTATTTAAGGGCTAATGTTCATAGAAGAGGAGTATACGAGGCAATAAATGGCTTTTGAGGGTGATTAAATGCCCAAGCAGAACAGAGGCACTTGATAAGCGCAAAGGCCGTTTGCTCGATTATGCTCCCGATGCCGTGAACTTTATTCCCACTTCCCGACGAGGAAGGAGAATATTCAACAAGCTGTAGACAGCGAAAGAAAAACATGACCATAGTGGATTTAATTTTTTTTTTTTTAATTCACCATTCATTGAAGCTTGCTCTGCCCAAGTGTGACAACTTCAGAAGTTTAAATGATGGGCGAAGCTTCACAAATCACCCAGATCATGGCCCAAACGCTTGCTGCAGGGAACAAAGATCATGTTGCCCAACTACAGCCCCTTCCCACGGAGCGAACCCCTGGAGCAAGGTGGGTGTTTAAAGCATGACACGGTTTGGGACACAGGCGGTTTCCAAGGTTTGGTGATGCTGTTGTTCACCTAAGGGTCAGTGAGCAGCGTGAGACGTGCCAAGGGCTCATGCCAGCCCTGGGGACAGTAGATGGGACCCGAACCACGGCAACACCAGGTTTGGACAAGCCTCGGGCAGGGTGAAGTGGGGCTGCGCACCAAGAAACACCCCGATGGGTCTGGCTGAGCTTTAAGGGGCTTTTATTTATTTTTTATTTCCTTGGAAATTGTGGGAAATCTTCAGAAACATCTTTGTATCAGCATTTCCTTCCATTTCTAGCTGCAGCCCACAAGCTGAAAAAGCAGGGCTAAATACCAGTCTAGCCATATGTCCAGCAGCACAAGAAATCTATAGCTCTATTTTGCATCAGGTCACTTCCACCCAGCGTGACTAAGGACATCAGCACCATTTGTTAGCAGATATTCGCTGTTTCCTGCCAACGACTAACCGAGAGCTTTACCTTGCCATAAAATCGCACACAGAACCCATCTCCTCAGCCTTTTAATTTCCTCGCGTCTCTGCTGAGCCCAGAAACTTGCCTGATTTTTGCCAGCAGCGCATTTCGGAGCTGCCCCTCTGCAAGCCCCTGGGATGCGCGGCTCACCGTGAAATCCCAGTGCTCCGCTTCAGCGTGGACACGCGGATAGAGCATCGCCCATCCCAGTATTTCTCTCCCTAGAATAAATTCTCCTCCATATACAGCAAATTTGCCCTGTTTTTCCCTTGCCCTTATTTAATAATGATATTTACTTCTCAGAAGGACACAGCCATTGCCACACACAAGACTGCAATCTAATTTATCTGGTTCCTTTTCTTAAGTCCCAACGCTCCATTATTAGGGCAACTTTATATTTCTCTTGCAGCCAAAGGCCACGGCCCCAGTCACCCCGTGTTTCAGACCATTAAGAAATAAGTTAAACAACATTAGACCCTAGAGGAAATTTGAGGCCCTCTACTGTTAAGCTTTTGCTGCAATGAAAATTGATCTATTTGTCTTATTCTCCATTTCCCGTCAAGTAGACAGTTTTCAGCTCCTAACAAGGCTTGGCCACGCACAGCTTTCACACCCACCGTACAGGGTACAAAGCTTCAGACTCTTCCAAGCTCAACTATCCAGCGCACACAAAAAAATGAATCAAAATTATTATTTTTAAAAATAATAAAATATTTTATATAAAACTATTTAATGAAAAATCATGTCAAGGCTCATAGCATAGGCCGGTCTATGTTTTCCCTCTCCTCCTTCCATGTGAACCCTCTACAAATAAAATGCAAAGATTATCACTACAACCTATTTTTCCTTCTGGATGGTAAAGGAACATCCTGTTTTGATACAGACAGGAAGGAAACAGTCCTCTCCAAGCAAAATATTCATGTTTTTTCTGACTCACTTGCCCCCATCACCGAGCTGTCTGTTGTCGTTATTTGTTTCCTAGCTGCAGAAACGGACGTTTCTGTTGAAATCGCATCGGTTTGGGATACGCTGCCAGCAGCGCCCAGTGCCAGAGGCTTCAGGAGGTGGAAAACCTCCTCCAGGACCCACTCCAGTGTGCATTAATGCACTGGGAGATGCGTTTCATCTTGCCAAAGCCCGAGTCCTCAATCTCCCGACTCCTCGGCAAGCGAAAGGATTCGACCACAGCCAGCTCAGAGGGCAAGGCAGGGAAAAACCCATCTCCTTTCCCCACGCTGCTGCCTCTCGCGCTTCTACTCCCTTCCCTGCTTCTCATGCGGTCGGTTCCCCCAGGGACCGGCGATGGAATAGGTACCGGTCCTTGTGCCCCGCAAGGGGCAACGCCGCTTCCCCAAAAAGCTCGAGGGAAAAGGGGGATGAGAGAAATAAAACTAAGCCTCTGCGAGAGCCTGCGGCAGCCGGGCTCTGCCACCCTGATCCCTGCCTGCCCCTTGCAGCCGCGGTCCTCGGGAGAAAACGGGGCTGCAAGCGTCTTGCCGTTGCATTGCAAACGCAGAGCACGTGCAAATGCATCGCCCTGGCAGATTTGGGCAGGGGGATGGCGATAAATCTGGGGGTTGAAGACAAGTAAGAGGAAATCCTCCACGCACGAGCTGAACGCGGGGACTCCCTGCAGGGAGAGAGAAAACTCCCTTCTCCAGACTTGCCATAAGGAGACCTTACACTTGGTCATATGCAAGAGAAGAAAAATTAATTCAGTGAACAGAACAGCTTCCCTGATACCGATATTATTATTTAATTTCTACGACAGCAGAAACGGCAGCTCTCTCCCCAGGCAGCACCCTGCTACACTGGGTGCTGTTCAACACCACAAGCAGCGAGCTGCTAGAAAAGGATGCTGGATAGAGAAGAAGAGGTGAATACCCTCATATTGATATTTCTGCTTTACAGAGAGAGAAACCAAAGCACAGAGTGACTTGTGGCCCTCACGTGGCCCCAAGGCACAGAGTGGGATATACCTCCTGAAGGCACACGGAGAGTAGGACCTACCAAAACACAGACACACACCATTTAAGGCTTGCAACAGGTTCAGACAGAATTACCCCCAAAAGCCCGAAATCCAACCTGAGCATCCCAACACCTTGCAGCCACAGCATCTGCGTGGCCCAAAAAAGCAGCGAGGGGTGCGTGGGGAGCACTGAGCCATCCCAGGAATCTGCACGAACAACCCGGTCGTCAAAGCTGCCGAAGTGAGAGCTCGGCAGTGCTTGAAGCCCCCAGCATCGCTTCTCCTCCGCACTATTAACGCAGCAGGTGCCGAGTTGTTTACGCCAAGCTACTGGCGTAGTTCAGGTGTTGATTTTTTTTTTTTGCTTTAATTTAGTACCTTGGGAAAGGGTGATGTTTAATTGATGAGAATCAGGAAGCCAAGAGCCACGATACCGAATGATTTCCTAGAAAGTCGCACTCTGAAGACCAAAAAAAAAAAAAAAAAGGGTGGCAGAATTGGATTAATATGTTCAAGGGTTTTGTATCTCCACTGGCTTTGCTGGGAAGAAGGGAACAGGGAGAGATGCTGCTAAGGAAGTGGCTTTGAAGAGCCCCTTGGTCCAGGAGAGGACATCCCACCCGTCACCATCAAAGTCTGTGAGACTTTGCATTGATCTGAGCCCAGCACCAGCACTTCGGGAGCATGGAGAGCTGCAGCCACTGGACTGAGCAGAGAAAAACTTGGAATTTCCAGAATTTGGGAGAATTTGGAGCAGCCTGAGCTAAAACACTGCCTGGTAAGCGCAGGGGTTGCTGTCCCCAGCAGTCCTCTCGACACCCGCTCCTCGCACAGATGTGTGCAGGCAGGACTGAGCAGCATGGGAAGCAAATCCTGAAGTGCAGCAGATGGTACCAATTTTGGATTAACTCTGCTGTAACCGCTGGCAACTCAGGAGCCCTTCCCCATGCTGTTCCCATGTCCTTGCTGCAGAGGTACCTGTGATGTCCCCACCAGGGACACTCGCCTCCTCTCACAGCTGGAACTCCGTGCAAAAGCTAGTTTGCTGTTATTTTATTTATCCCAAAACATAGCACTTAGTCTAAGAGAAGGTATTCTCTCTTGTCACAAATTTTGCCTCCATAAAATGTGACATTTTCCTGCCTTCACCTATTGTACAACATGATCTCATTCTCTGCTGCCAATTTACATGCAGAACTTTTCTCCTCAAATTTTTTTTTTTTTTTAAATTGGGGAAGAAACTCTGCTACTTTGGTTGAATTCCTAAAGCAGCAATTTAAAAACCTGGAGCGAGCTGTTTACAGATAGGCAAATTTCTGTTTAGCGCTCTTGAGATCTCTTTTCAAACCTCAGATGTCCTTTATAACCTTGGATAAATCACGGAGGATTATCCTGCGAGCTTTTATTAACTTGGACCACGCGTTTCCCCTCAGCTGAGTTGTCTGTAAAATGGGAACAACAATAGCTGCTTTATCATCTGTGGGGCTGGTCTGGCTCTTGCAATCTGCTTGCACAGCACCCAGCACAGGGATGTCTGACGTCAGGTTGGGACTTCTAGACAGCTGTAGAAACGTGATGACAAATAGGATTTGCAAGAGAGGTAGATGGGACCTTGTTAGCTATCGGGCAGAGATGATTAAGAGATAAGATAAAGCCTACATGCCTATACCGCTGTAAAACAAGAAGGGTCGGGACAGTCTCCTGTACCAATTTGCAGCTAAGCACGACCAAACCCCAGCAGACGTCCCGGCGAAATAGGTGCTACTCGGAGAAGAGTGTGGGATATAAGGGGAGCTGCTTATTTACTGGTATCAAAAAGTGTGGAAGCAGCTGTAAGGACCCATCAACCTGTGATTGCCCTAGAAAATAATCCCATCTTCCCGGCTTTCCGTGATCAGGGCTAGAGAAAAATCAATCCGGAGCTGAGACTGGATACAGTAATACAGTATTTATGGCTTTGGCACTCGAGTCCGGCGCTGCCCACTGAGGAGAGGATGAAGTGCAGCTGCTTGCGTGTCCCGTGGGTGCCCAAGAGATGCTCAAATGGAGTCAGATTTGTTTGCACCCATGGGTACTGCCCGCTTTGCCATCCCTGCGCTAGCTGAGGGATTTATAGCAAGGCCATAAACGCATCACCCTCCTATGCAACGAGTCCTATAGCTCCATCAATGTTCCCATATGCTTGAAAGCAATGGAAGGAGTAGGGCCCCCAAGACGAGCCCTGCTATACCCTGAGGTTCCTTGCTATAGCGGGTGTTCTGCGCACGGCCACCCTGCAGCGACCATGCATGGCACTGGCACTGCCGAGGAGCCCCTGACCCACGATGCCACAGACTTGATAGTCCCACTGCCGTGGGCCCCAGCACCGGAGCTGGGTGGGAAAGGTAACCAGGAGCTGGATGCGACCTCCCCGCAGGAGCCTGTCCAGCCAAGGCTGACAGCAATGATGCAGAGCCATGGTGACACAGACCCGTCCAGGGGCTAGCGATGGAAGGGAGGAACACATGGGTCCTGCCAGAGCCTCTCCACGTTTATTAGGGCTCAATAATTCCTTCAAGGCCACCAGGCACCCAACTCATTGCTTGCCAAGAGCAGTCACAGAGCGCTCACTCCTGGTACACACGTGTGCAAGGAGCGCATGGAGGGAACAAGGAGGGTAAATCCACGGTGCCAGATACCAACCTTACAAGTCTACCAGAGGCAGCCAAACCACCCCTGCCCCATCAGCCCAACCACCAGCACGTACTTCCCGGCAATACTGCCCAGCTGAGCCGTGGTGATGCCTCAAGAGCACAGGAAGCAGCGATGGGGCACCCGGCAGACCCCCACGCAAGCATCATCAGCAAGGGCTGCCACGGGTGGTGGTGGGCACCGTTCCCCCTCCCCAAGCCACCAGCCCCCTCCCTCTCCAGGAGAATTTATAGGGCTGTCCCGGTGACACACCGTCTCAGTAACCGCAGAATGGCAGTTGTAAAAAATCCCATTTGCCAGCGTATTAGAATCCTATTAGCGCTCCCGCCGGAGAAATAACGCCGGCCCTCCTGGCGGGATTAAAGGGACTAGGACTCAGCCTCTGCAGTTTTACGGCCCTCTCCCCCATTTGCTGATCAAATTGACAGATATAAAGCTGCAGGTGAGAAGTGTCCTTGGCCCATAAGCCCCACGATGAAAAAAAAAGCCTTTGAAGACAAAGACGAGTGCCGGTAAGCAAGTGCCAGGGAAAGGGGCCATTTCTGCTCCCCGGCAGCATCCTCTCCTTCAGCCCAAATTTTGGGAGGGAAGATGCAGGGCTGGTGCAGCCCCACAGAGACGTGGCAGGAAGGACAACGGTGCTGCCTCCCACACACATCCACATGCAACGCAGGGTGTTGCGGGTCCTAACAACCTGTGACCTAACAACCCGTCTCACCTCCTGGCCATTTTAAAGACTGGTTTTCAGAAAACACGGGCAGCTGCATAATTCATGTAATGATCACTCATAAATACCTATTGACTGTCTGGGATGCTGCAGGGAAAAAAGGTTATTTAACAAAAGTAATCGGACAGAGCAGCACCAATGGGCAATCCTCACCCAAAAGGCTACAGCAGGGGTCAAACATCAAACTTTCAGCCCCTCAACAACAGGCTTTGACTTTCAAGCTAAAGAAGTAACTCTGTTCTCTAGAGATATTGCGTGTCATCATCTGCATGAGCAAGTAGGAGCTCATGGAGACGGCACACAACAAGCCTTCATCACCTTCGCTCACCACACACTCTCCTGAGCTGAAAGCCCACATGCCCATTTTACAGACAGGGAAGCGGAGTCTAAAGAGGGGAAGCAACTTTCACGCAAGCCGAAATAATTTGTCTTCCAGCCCTTACTCATGTGCCTGAGCAGAATTACTTCCGTGTGCTCATGTGCGCTCATACCAGAACCCTCCCTTACACCCCAATCCAGCTGCAGATACATTTCACGTGCAACAGGCTCCTCCAGCACACCTCCTTGCCATGCAAAATGCTCTCCACTTCTGCAACATGATCTTCCTCCTTTTTGTGGCCTTGGGCACATGGATGCCCAGCCAGAGCAGGGCTGAACATAGGCTCAGCTCAAGGATGGGTTGGGTTTCTTTCCTTCCCAAGACACAAACAGGAGCTAGCACCGCACACAGATGCTCCCAGGGCACGCGTGCTGCCTTTCAGCGTCTCCGAGGACTTACCCACTCACGGGGAGCCCTGTGCCTCCCCAGGGCAGAGGAGACAGCGTGGGGCTGGATGCAGGTAGCCCTGACAGCCTTCCCCACTCCCTGGGCTCACAAGCACAGCCTGGCTAGGGAGAATAAATAAATAATTGTGGACTGCTTGCTCAGCACAGCTGTAAATAGTTCATGAGTTCCAGGAGATTTATTCCCCTCTTCTCGCCTTAACGAGCCCACAGCAGCCATGGAGAGATGGGAAGGTTCATACTTTACAGCCGCTGACCAGCACTTTTTGGGGGGAACAGGGAGCCCTGTGCTGCATGGCAGAGGCAAGCGGGAGTCACGGGAACAGCAGGCAAAGACCCACCAGCATTGGCTCATCCAACAGCTCGTGCTTGTGTCCATTCCTGAAAATAGGAATTATAGATCCACCAGCTGATGAGCAAATGCTTTTCCTCCTAACCCTTACGGAGCTGCTAAGAGGTCCTTGTCGATGATCCCATTTGCTGCCTACCTTCATCTTGAAATGGCTGTATCCACCAGCCATTAGGAAGACCCTTCTCGAGCGAGTTACAGCACCGTCTTATACAAGCTCAGGAGACCCAGTCGGGCTCCCAAGGAATGGTCCACCCGCAAGAGATTTGCAACACAAAGAGGACACGAAAGATATTAAGAGTTAAAGGTGTAAGGGTGACAGCCACCCCAGGGACAAACACAGCTGAGGACTGCAGAAGCAGTTGACTATTTACCCAAGCTTTCATTCTGAGGTCTGTGCTTTATTTCCAAAGCAAACTTGGCCAGACAGGGTTGTTCCAGGAGAAATTCTCCCATGCCACCTCTTCCCTTCGAGCCATCTAACAAAAGGGCCAGCAAAGCATGCGAGCTCCACCAGGCACCCACCCCTCCTCAGAGCAGAGCCAGCGCTGTAAAGGCTTTATCAATCCCCGGAGCCATCCAGCCTCCCCTGCTAGGTCTCTTTATTATGTGCCTTGACATTTCAAAGGGTTATATTTCCGCCTGTGAGAACCATCAGTCCAGCAGCACACAGTAATATATGGAGTAATAGAGTCTCAGCACAGCAGGTTTAATCTCATATTGCTGAAGCCCCTGGTGTCCTAGCTGAAGTAAGTTTGTCATTAGGAATTCCTTTCTCCCGACTGCAAGCTTGTTTTGTTTGGGGTTATTATTTTTCCCCTAAAGAGAAGAGAAACACTCGAGATTGATTTATGAGTTTCCCATTTCCTCCTATGCAATGCAAACTGGCAAGCTCCAGGCAGGAGGAGAGAAGAGAGATGGAGAGAACCCAGCGCTTGCTCTCCCTGCCAGCCAGCACAGCGACACCGTGTCACTGCCATCACCAGCTGGGTGACACCTTGGGGACCCTCTCAAGCTCTGAGCAGGGTCAGAGCCCTTTGCAGACATGAATCCACAGCTTCACCCCAGCAGATTTACCAGCAGTGCTCGAGAGCCACAGAAGATTAATGATCAGCTGTGGTGCATCCACTCATTCAATGAGAGGGCTGGCTCTGAAGGGGCAAAGCAGGGGAAAGGAATATAATCGTGATAGTTTCCACAGTGCCAGCTTGGATTCGGATGGATAAGGCAGCAAAATAGGGCACCAAGACTGAAAAATCAGAATTCCTCTGCACCTTTTAGGGCTACCCAAGGAAAAGGCGTTGAGCTCCTCAAAAAGCTGAAAGCATTAGGAGCAGGTCAAAGATGTGCTGGAAGCAGCAGCCTGCCTAGCCAGGAGAGGGCTGTGGTGCTCTCATGCCCACGGATCGTGTTCCTCCAGTCTAAGGTCAAATTTACCTCCCAGTCTAACCTCAGCACTTGGGAGAAGATGCGAGCGTGAAACCATTTCCTTTTCTCTGGGTACCCCAATCATCTGGGAAAGAGGAGCTTCAGAGGTCAGTCTGATTAAGCACGACACGTCGGCAGCGACACGCTGCACTGCTGGAGATGGGCTCTTGCCCTTGCACACCCATCCCAGCCATCCCAATGCTCCTGCTTTGGCATACGGCCGAGCTGCTTGCGCAGCAGCTTCCAAACCATCACAAACTGGAGCCCAGCATCCAACCCGATGCTCACCGGCGTTCCCTTTCACATGTTGCTCTGTGACTTCTGGCCATTCAGCAGCTCCTTCAAGAGCATCCCAGCCAGCTCTGCACCAGGGCTCAGCATACATCCAGCTGACGGCAGCAGCTCTCCCAGCCACACCAACCTACGTCATCTCGCTCCTCAGTCAAAGCCCTGGAGCCCATCAGCTTCCGCAGTGGATGGCACAGGAGCAAGCGATGCAGCAAGTCCTCTCCCGCTGCCTAAGCATCCCGGCACACCTCCATGGTTGTGACAACCATGGGAGTACTTCAGCATGAGCCCAGAGGAAGGCTTGAACACACGTCTCTAGATCCCTAACGCGATGTGCCCTAATGGCTATGAGGATTTTCAGACTGTAATGCAAAAGCCAGGATTAAATCAAGAACAGTGATGGGGCTGGCAGCCTTCTGGAGCCATCTTAGGGCAAGAGGACCCATGGGACAGACTAGCTTTGTGCTCAGCTGGCTCCAAAAAGGGGGAATGAAGTGGAGAGAGCTGGGACACAGATGCACACAGCAATGCTAGACACCAGGTTGATTGAAAGCCCCACATAAAGAGCCTGCAGCACCACATCCACCTCTAGCTGGAAAGCAGAGACATCACCACAGCCTCCAGCTCTTCAGAGCCCTTCCCAGACTCCTGGGGCAGATGACTAATTCTGAAAGGCTTTATCTCAGACCCCCAAAGTGCAGGAAAATCAGAGAAAGAGCCAAGCACACCACCCCCAAACAGACGCACCAGCTAAATGAAAGGACTTGGGAAGCCTGTCCACACTTGGGGCCTTGGCAATATGTTTTGCTCTGTTGTAGGAGCTTTACTCTTTGCTGCATTTGATTGCTTCTTTCCCCTTGAGCGTGGTCATTGCTGGAATCGTAGCTTCATGGAGGAACGAGATAAAAAGGTGCCAGGAACGATGCCAAAACTCCTGGGCTTAATCCATCCAAGGCTAGTTGACATTTTCCAGTTGAAATCTCTGGCTCTATCAGAGCAGGCGATGCTCTGGCAGGTGCCAGATAGCAAATCGGAGGATGTTGACACAGCGAGGTGCTTCACTCGGATGTCTTGGCCATGACAAACAAGGAGCTCAGCCGGCCTCTTTGCGATCTTTAGATTTCCATTTGGGAAACTAATTGCAGAAGCTTAGGGGTGCTTTGTGGGGTCACCCAGGTGCACCTGAGCAAGCAGAAGAGTTTCAGAGCAAACCCGCTGCATGTCTGCACCGACTCTCAAAGCCCCCAGTAACCAGCAGGTAAGGGCTGGAGGGGAATCAGGCTGAAGCGAGCACGGCACGCTCCCGTTCATGGGACCACGCACCCGCCACATGCCCTGACGGCAACTCCTCCTGGCTGTCCACGGCAGCGGGAGGACGCCACAGGCTCATGAATATGCAGATGCAGGAAGACAGCCGGCCAGAATTAACATCTTTGATGAAATAATAACACAGGCGAGAGACTTGATTGCCTGACCACGGCTTGATGGCTGGGGAAGCACGGGAAGAAGCCGTGCCGGCGTGGAGCAGGTCTTGGAGACTGCCTGGCAAAAACGTCCTTCTCTCCTCCTGGCATCTCCACTCCTCTTCTAGCCCTCTCCCCACCATCGATCCCATCAGGAGCCACCAAACCCATAGGTATGGGAGCAAGGAGGTCACTGGGCACGTAAGGACCAGTGATTTGAAGCGCACTGTATCTCCCAAACCACGAGGATCAGACCCAGATGTGCTCAAGCAGCTCGGGAATCCCAAAATAGCATGGCTGAGATCCCCAGGTGAAGCCACAGACTCGTGCGTTTCCCCAGATATCAGGGCAACCTGTCCCTCTGGCAGCAGAAGGGGATCCTCTCTCACCAGCAAACCAATCACCGCCGTACTGATTAAATTCCAATTAGCAAAAAAAATCCCATCCAGGCAGCGGGCCGGGCGGGACTGGAGAGGTAGCCTGCCTAACAGCGAAAAATGCATTTCAATCCAGAGGCACCTCTCGTGCCCCATGCCATAGCCAGCATCCCTGGAAAAACCTGCTCAAAGACTCGCTATTACCTGTAGAAGAGCTCCTCTGCTACAAATCCCAGCCACGCTGCCAGGTCCCTGGGCATATTTCTGTTTTCCCAGCTCCTTGCGCCCTTCCCAGTCAACTCGTTGTGCTTTTGTGCCAGGCAGGACGGCAGCCAGTCCTTCCTGCGGCTGCTCGGACCCAGGGCTCAACCTCACCGCCTCAACTAAAGCACGGGGTTTTCCTCCTGCAGCAGCTATCCCTGTCCTTCCTTACCACATCTCCGGCAGCGAGGCCGGCTGTACACCCCACGTGGTTATTTAATCTACACCAGCAGCCCTTTGTGAGGCTCCAGCTCCATCAATAACGCTTTCTACAGGGATGGGATTTCAGGATCTGGGACTTATCTCATGCATGTCTCTTAGCAGCGCATCCCAGCGCAGCCCTAGGATGCTGCAGCATCGCAGCAAAGCGTTTCCCGGCGCTCACTATGGAGGGCAGCAGGCATGGAGCTGGAGAGCCCAAGGGTTAAGAGGCCCTTACGCTGCAGGAGGTGGCTGAAGTTTCTCCCTCTTTTTTGGCAGGTCAAATTTACTGCAACAGGCGAACGTTTCAGGAGAGATTTGTCATTGTTTGTGGCGGTTTGGAAAGCTCCTAAATATGCTCTGTTCAATCCTGAATGTAAATTGAATAGAAGGAAAAGCAATTTGCGAGGCATTAAAATCCCTCTACAGGTTCCTTTGAAATGATCGATGTCTTAAACCACGATGTTATCTAGACGTAACCGAGTTGGGCAACGCAATCCAATCCCTGAAGTCATTGCCTTCGCAGGTAACTTATCAGCCCCTGAACCACATTCGCTCCCGACCTTGGCGCAGGCATCGCTGTGCCTGCAAAGCGCTGGGCTCCCTATCTCTTACGGCACTTTTATCACAGAGCAAGAGACGGGGGGGAACTGGCACAGCTGAATTTCGGGATGCACGTGCCTGGCCTCACTGAGCAGCATTGCAGCCACAGCTGCCGGCAAGAGGGGACCAGGACCACCTTTACTCTTGTTTTTGCGTGATGCACAAAAACCAGGTGGCATTGCTTGGCATGAAGCTGTTAACTGCTTCGTGCAGCGCGTCCTTATGGCTACCCAGCTCCCCCACGCAAAACACAGGCGACCTGCAGCAGAACAGGAGCAATCACCGCATCCCTGTTCCCTGGGGGAGTGTTGGGTGGGGTTTTTTTGGAGGAGATTCATTGCATCAGGTGTCTGTCAGATCTCAGCGTGATGCAAGCCCCAAGGCAACACATGGGATTTAGATCCGAGATCACACAGCTGACAGGCAGAAATCCGAGCAAGTAGCAATCGTACTCATCAAACTCGCAGGCCATGCCCACAGCCTACGCGTCTCCACCGTGAAAAGGCTTGTGTCCGCTGCGTTAAGGATTACGGAGGTTTAAAAGCCCTTACAAGTTTTCACAGGATGAGACTTCACAAAAAGCTCAGACGGCTCCATCGGCAGCTGCGCAAAGCCACCACCGAAACCGCTGCTCTCCGTGACGCTCTTTATATATGTAACCCCGGCTCCTGGATGCAGCCCCAGTGCCCCTGGGAGCACAGAGCCGCGCCGGCGCACGCACCGGCACAGAGCACGTGCATTAGTTGCAAGGCGGCTTCCCACGGCGCCCATCGATCTGCCCGCAAGGAACGGGTAAGAGCAAGAGGGCCATACGGGCCGGGTAGTGTTTAACGCACCGTCGGAAGGAGATGCGACGCTGAGGTGATGAGAACCGGGACAGAATAGACGATGATCTGCCAAGCTGAAGCATCCGCCTCCCACGGTGACCGCTGCTCCCCGCCTCCCGGGGCACCCGTCTGCAGCAGGCAGATAGGCAACGATTTCTCTGCAAGAAAAGTTTCTTCCTAATCACATTAGCTAGAGCTGGGCCCATGCCCTGAAGGAGGCAGGTTTGTATCTATTTCAAAGCCTTCGCTTATTAAAATAAATTTACTATTAGAGCTGTGGACCGTCCCATGCATATATAAGCAGAAGGCCTTTCGGGAGTGAGGTTTCAAGTCGCAGAGCAAGGGTAGAAAGCAAGGAAGGAGTGAGCCAGTGAAAAGTGATGAGGGAAAGCCAGAGAAAGGGTTAAGGCTCCCTCCTTCCTTCCCCAGCCCAGGCAGAGGAGCTTCTCTCAATCAGCATGTGATTGCAATCAGCAGGAAGGTGCAGTTTGCATTAAACAGAGCAGAGGGGAAAAAAAAAAGGCCAGGCTGTGCAATCTGCAAAATTTATGTAAAAATCACACACAACAACAAAAAACAGCTTTTTTTGTTTTTCACCTCCACTTCTCCTTGTTATTATTTTTCCCAAGGGCAGAGGACCAGGATGGAGCAGGGAGCCAGCACTTTCCGGTCCCCCTGCCTGTGCCGGCTGGGCTGCCGTATCTAAATCCTTCCTACGTCAAGCCTTGCAATCAGTCTCCTTTACTACTAATTTTCCCTCATGTTTTTTAATTAAATTCTCCACTTCCTTCAAATACCAGTCAATGAACCATCCACATTTCCTCCAAATACCCTTGAAAATGTTGAATCAGGCAATTAAGTACAGTGCAGTGCAAAGATACCCAAAGAAACGTCATCGAAGAGGCACTGCCCAGAGCATGCATGGTCACAGCAAGAGCCGGGGGGGAGGGCTGGGGTAAAACAGAGGTAACTTGGCCACCCTGCATTTTCGGCATGCTCAAATCAGCAGCCAACTGCAGTAGCAGCACCCAACCTGCTTGTTACAACTTCAGAAAAAAGGTAACGACAATCCTGAAGATGGCACTCATGGGCTACCCTTCCCAAGCCCACCTTCCTTCCTGACCCTCCCTCATGAGAGGTTGCCCGGCACCCTGAAGCAGGATGATTCAGAGCTCCTTCAAACTCTCCAAGGTCGTCCAGGTTGCCCGTGAAACGTGTCCTTTCCGCCCACCCACACCTACGCTTTTGGTTTCAAAAGTGGCTCATGACAAGGAATTCGACGCCAAAGACCAAGGGGAAAAAAAAAAAGGGCGAGAAACTTCAGGAGTAACAGTGTGTTTTGCAAGAAGGCAAAAAAAAAAAAGGAGAATAAAGATTTTCTTTCATCGGTTTGACATTTGCTGCTTTTCGGTTTCGCTCAGCAGCACCTCCTGTCCGTACACCACAAGGCAGGGGGTCAGCAGCTCCGTTTATTGCCCCGTCCCAACCTGGGACCGAATTGCAGCTCTGCATCGAGACTCGATGGGAATTGGATGAAGTGCAACAGTTTTGCTCGGCATTTCACTTTGAGGACTGAGGCTTCTTTGAAGGAGCAGCTCAAAGGGAAGGAAAGGGCCTTTGAAGCCCCCCTGCGGCTTGGGACCGCATGAAAAAGCCCCCGTGAGCCCTCGCCAACTTGCTAACACCCTCGTTCCCTTTGTGCCGCGGCTCACTCACACCTCTGCAGAGCAGCGCGGAAAACTCAGGACTGAGCCCACACAAGTCCTCGTTGCTCCACAGGGTTGCCGGAGCCAGTTACAACCGCGAGCGGGCAAGCACTTCACGCAGAGCAGCCAAGACTTGAGTTACGCTTCAGCTGGGCTGCTGAGCCACCAGGAAGCCTTGGGCCCTCACCCTCCCCACCAAGCTCTTCTAAATCACCTTCAACATCAGAGTGGCTCAGGGCACCAGCAGCTGGACCTTGAAACGAGTGGTTGGAAGCAATTTGATCAATGATATGCAGCAAGAGCAAATCCTAAGATGCATTTCTGTCCATCGCAACCCTTACGGGTGAAGACCCAACTTCAGTTACATCTGAACCTCCTCCACATCCTCAGCTGCCTTGGATTTGGCGTTCCCTCTCGACACAGCCACGCACGCACAGGGGGATATTTCGTATTTAGATGGACAAGTAGCTTATCCCAAAGTCGAAGGGCGGCTGTGGGAAGGCAGCATTTCCAGCCTTGAGGGGACAGGCAGGAGTATAACCAGCCACATTTTCCCCGCTGTCCTCACATCACCTTGAGTACGGTGACTTTCAGAAGCGTTAAACCCAGGACGCTATGCCGAGCAGGGCGTTACGAGGGCTGCAGCGATAGGATCAGGCAGGACTAGTGATAACTAGAGGCTTTGTTAGGCTCATTTATTTATTTATTTCAATGAGCAGTAGGTGATAGCTTCAGATGAGCGAAAAAGTGCCGGTACTGGGGACAGTAAACAGGGCAATATGTTACTGAGAAATCTTCTATTTGTAAGCAGAGGGCTGCTCAGGCTGCTCCTGTGCTCTATGCATTATTTATCGCCCTGCCTAGCGCCGCCGTCCCCTTTATCTGCCTTCCAAGGGGCTCGCTAAGAAAATGAATTTTTGACTCAGCAATTTTTATCCCAGCCAAATGAAAGAGAAATACACACACACATATATGTATAAACTGACTCCACTCTGGGGAGGTGACAGGGAGCTAATCCAGCCCCCCGAGACACTGTAGGCATTGGTGGCTCAGAGGGAAGAGATGTAGCTCGTACATAAATTGTCTACGGCTCTTCCCCTTCTGCTGACCTCTACCGCTGTGTCCGTCTGTCCTTAGGCTGCGTGCCACTGAAACAAACCCAAACCCCAGCCTTTGGGAGAGCTTAGGAAGTGCCTAACACACTTTAGGTGCTGCCATCAACTAAATGAATCCGCACGATACATCAAAGAAATAAATAAATAAGTGGAGATGACTGAAGAGCTCCACTTTTTTTTCCTATATGCACATATACACACGTGTACTTAAAGCCAATTTTTCAAACAATAAAACACTGTTGAATTTTTTCTGCATGAAAAATTCATTCTGTCTCACAGCCGTCTAAAAAGCAAATAAGCAAACAAATAACTAAACCCTTCTTGGTGGAAAACATCACCCAAACCATTGCTGATGAATCCTCTTTGCCGCACAGACAGACACAATTTCCAACCAGCTCTCGATGCCCTTATTGCTCCCACCGCTGGGAACAAGAGTGGATAATACAACCATAAAAATAAAACCGCTATAATAAAATAGCGTTAATCAGCAGGGCCTCTTGGAGGGAGGCAAAGGAGAAGGGAGTTATTCCTTGCCCCATCCTGGCCGCGTTTGCCCCAGGAGTACGGATCCGCTGCTCGCACAGGTACCCGTCCCAAGCCCCGGCTTGCAGCGCAGCCACTGCCGCCACGAGCTAATTATCACCTCTTCCCCTCCCGCACCCAGGCTCTTTATAAATAGTTCTTTTAATCAGGGCCGCTTCCCCCGCCGGGAGCCCATGTGCAATCCTAGCACCGGTTGCAAATGGGTGCCCCAGATCTATTTTGGGCTGTGCCAGGGAGCCGAGCTCCTCGGGGGGCTGCGCCTCCAGCAGACCCCCATCACCGATGCAGATCGGGTGGGCAAGCTGGCTCGCCTGGTCGGGGTGGGAGAGGGTGCTCAAGCTGCCTGATCCACAGGGAGCAGCAACAAGGAGCAATTCCTCCTTCCTGGACACCATCCTCATGTTAGACCTGTGCTCTAGGTGACAGGAGCACCCAGGCACAGGGAAGCTGCAGGAACACCTGTGCTTCCAAAAAGCTGGCATTAGGGTGCAGCAGCAGGACACGTGCCCCTTGGGTGACTCCTTCAGAGCATCCTGCACCCGGGATCACCCCGTACGTGCACACCCCGGATCCCACACCACTCCTGCTCCTCCTCAGAAGGCTAGACCATGAAATACCCTTAAAAAACAACCAAACCAACCCAAAACCCTTCCCTGACATTTCCTGGGGAGGCAGACGGCGGTTCAGATGCGAACGGGTGGTCTCCCTCACCCAGCAGCCGTCATCCCGGGTGACACGGCTCCCGTACGGCCATGCCTTTGGCTCCAGGACAGCTCTGCTCTACCAGCTGGTGGGGAGAAAGGTCGACCAAGTGACAGCCAGGGCCGGCGCTCGCAGGCTGAAATCCATCGCGAGACAGGTGGAGCAGGCTGGGCATTTTGAGACATTTGCTGTCCATCAAAGTCTTTTCCTAGCACAGAAAACAGATCCTCTGCCACTGGCCTGGCGCAGAGGTGGGCTCGGGAGTCCCAGCCCAGGAGATGCATGCGTTAGCGAAGACCGGAAAAGCATTAAAATAATTGAAAAGGTAAATAAAAGAGAGGCTGCTAAGGAGAATGCAGTTGACAGTGCCTTCTGCTCGTTAGGAAAGGGGGGCACTTAACACTACACAGACAGCAAATTAGCCTTTAATCATCGTCTGCGTTCACTGGGTTTTATCTGCAAGCGCGTTTCAGCCCTGGCATCTCCCTCACGCCGGCAGCCCTGGGGACTCCAGCTTGCCTCCTGTTTATTCCCCAGCTGCTTTGTTGTCTCAGATCAGCAGAATTAGGGAGCCGCGTCGGCAGAAGATACTTCTGTGCAGCCAGCGAGAAGTTCACACAGAAAATTGATATTCGCCGCAAATTATTTTGGATGATTTACTGGAATGAATTAACTTGCAGCGACGCAGAGAAAATTCCAACACCGCTGCCGCCTGCCTCCCACCAGCGGCACCCATCACGGCACGGCTCGGATTTTAGCCTGAACTTTGTTTTGTGAGGATGAGGATGGCAGAAACTCAGAAAGGGCACTTACGAGGGCTCAGTTTGCTGCCTGTAAAAGGGGCTGCCCACTGTGGCGCTGGGAGCTCCGACACGGATGGATTTACTGTGTGGATGCTTGTAGAGCCTCCAAGTTCAGGCTGCAGCACAAGCCCTGCAGAACCAAGTTGACCCAACACACTCGTGTCAAGCTACTCGTCAAATTTAGGGCAGGGATGCTCAGCTGGCACCCCCGTGGGGAGGAGCGCCCGCACGAGCTCTCAGGAGGAGTTGGTGCAATGCCCTACTGTGCTACCCAGACTTGCTCACGACTTTAATAATTACATTTTCATTTCCTAAAGGGCACAGGGAGGGAAGGCACCTCATGGACGATAACGCTTGCATTGTTGCTGCATTCGCTGGCACCCTGGGAAGTTTTGCAAGGGGTGGGAGCACCCACGGAGGGTGAAGGCTCTGCTCAGCTCCCTTGGTTTCCCTGTTTGCAAAAAGCAGAGATAATGCCACTGACTGATCTTTTTCAGCTCTTTTGAAATACCAGGATACAAGACCCAGGACTTAGCCTGGGGAAAAAGGAGTGTGTCCCGCTGTGACTTCCGCGGCGGTCTCTCGCCTGCAAACCAGGGCACCCAAGTGGCCCAGAGGTCCCCCGCCTGCGCTGGCGTTTGCTGAGGGATCCCTGTGACTCGGGCTCCCACACAGGGGCTCGGCAGAGGGTTACGCTAAGTCAAGAGCATTTAGGGATTGCTTTCGGGCCGCGAATGCGCCGGGCCAGTCCCGCTCTTGCTGCAGCTCGGCTGACTTTGACGGGCTTACAAGAGGGATGAACTCAATCCCTCAATCCTGGATTTCCCTTCCACCACCTCCCTGGCCCTAAATACGATCAGCATGGTTTGTTGGGAAGGAGGAGTCCTCCTGCACCTGGGGCTTTTCCTCAACCATCCATCCACCCACCCACACATGGTAAAACCAAGATGAAAAGGTCCCTCCACTCCTTTACTTGGCCAGAAGAGAGGAGGAGGAGGTTGGCTGCAAGCTGCCTCGACATTTCCTGCGTCCTGGGATTGCTCGTAACCCTGCCTGATCCCTTGAGTAGCTTAAAGCATCCTCAGGGATCCGCTGCTTTACACACTGAGCCCTGCAAAGCCAAGAACAGCGAAGGACACTCGCTGCAACCACGTCCCCAGCCGGGGAAGGAGCTCAGCACCCCACGAGCAAGGATGCCCAGAGGCATCACTGCCCACCACAAACCCCATTTTTAGAGGGAGATCTGGACTCCCATCCTTCCCTCAGCACAGGACCCTGGGCCAAAAGCAATACCAGTTTTCATCCCCCAGTCAGCCCGAGGTACAGTTGTCCATCAGGAAGAAGTTATCCCATATTTATCCCCATGCCAGCCTGCCATGGGTCCCCCCAACCTCCCCATGGGGCACCCAGCCCTGCCAGGCTCTGTTTTCCCATGGTCGGTTCATGTAATAGCCTGTACATAACTATCTAAATGCTGCAAACTCTTTGAAATAAGCATGGAAATTGGTTTCCAGGCTTCAGCAGTTTCTAAATAATGGATGTTTAAGACAATAATATAAAAAAAAAAAAAGCAAATGACATACAAAGTAGATGGGGGGGGGAGGTGGAGCATGTTCTCAGCATGAACCTCCAAGAAAACCTTAAATAGCACAGAGGGAGCAAGCGGGGACCAAGAACCACTGGCTATAGCTGCCGACTTAACCCCGTGCTCTTGCGGCGGAGCAAACCTCATTTCCCTGCGCTCCCCCCCCAGCTTCTCTTCACTTTATATTCCGCCTCAATGCAGATGTAATATATTCTGTCAGTGCAAAATTTGGGCTGAAAAATGTGCCGGCCTTCGGGAGACATCGGGTTTGGATTGGAGGAGCGAGAGGAGGAGGGTGCGTGCCGAGCGCCAGCGTTGCAGTCGGGCTCAAGAGATGGAAGGGAACTGAAAATCTGGAAGGCAGCAACTTTTGGCTCTCTCCGTTAGCCAAAACACATCCTTGGCTACTACTCAAAGCAAGGGACAACTGAACTGCTCATTCCTGTACAGCAACATCATCTGCGCAACTTGATCTCAGCTGCAAAAGGAATCTAGTATTCACCTAAATCCATAAAACTTTCTTAACGCCAGGTTCGCAGCCGGGGTGCATGTGATGGGCACCTCCCAGGAGGTCACGAGCAGGCAGGAGGTCTCTGTGATCACAAAAATGAGGATTTTGGAGGCTGGGGAACAGCTGGGTGACACAGGAAGGAGGGTGCACTACCACTACAAGGAAAAGCTGTAAGAGGACGGAAGAGCAGCGAGTCCCCACTCGCCGGCTTGCTCTGTGTGATGCCCATACGCCGTCAAAGCAAGAGCTCAGGGTGAGCATGGTGAGGCTGGGGGCTTGTGCCCGTGGCAGGGGGGCTTTCATGCACCCCACTGGGCTCCCTCCCCACCAAGCTGGGCACAGGGATGAGTGCCACAGGGGACAACCCTTGTCACCGAACCTGCTAAGAGCCTGTGAGGCAGGCTGATGTACCTCAGCTGGGGACATTTGGACCCAAGGGGACCACTACCAAGCCGTGTACCGGGGTGATTCACCTGAGACACCTGGACTCTCACACCGGTGAGATGCCTCTGCAGGGCTCCGCTCCTGAGCCCTTTGCAAGGAGCAATCCCACGGTTTCGCAGCTTTTGCTGCTCCCACCGCTGGCTAGGTGGGCTGTCAGCTCACCTCCCCTCGCAAGGGAGGCAAAGCCACCGGGGACAGGAGGGAAAGGAGCTGGCGCTTGAGTCCAGCACAGCAAGAAGAGGAGTGAATTTGCTTTTCCTCTTCAGCAGGTATCAAAATCTCAGTCACTGGTGACCGTCCTTCAGGGGAAGGGCAAGTTTTGGAGAGCTGAGCGATGCTCCCCACGCCTGCAGCGGGTCCTCCCTACGGTGAGACCACCAAAGCAGCTCCTGGGTGCCCCGAGGGCAGTGACACCGACTGGGAGGGCTGCTCGCTCTAATTACACCGAGCGTGTTACCTTTCCGCGTCGCCCAAATTATATACGCGCATTGTAATTCACTCAAAGAGGTTTTTTCACCGGAGTCAGCAAAATGAAGAGATTCAATTACAGCCTTTGACTGGGCCTGCTTATTGTTATTTATAATACAATACATCCCGGCTGCTAGGGAGAGAGATGTACAGGTGCTGAAACGTCGGCTGTCTTGCCGGTTAATTGAAACGCCGGCTCCTTGCTAAGATTGCTTCTCCGGGCCTCCCCAACGCCGGGTGGTGGCACCTACCTGCTGCACCGTAACAGAGAGGCACTGTCTCCAAAGGACACCTGTGGCAGGAGCAGACCTCTTAATAGCTGCCAACTCCTGCGCTCCAAACCCAATCGCCGCCGAGGTACAATGGGGGGTTTCAAATGAATCCTGGAAGAATGCTTGGAGGAGAATGGCTCTATTTTTGAAAAATGGCACGGGGCAGGGGTCCACAACCATTTCCTCTGAATGGTTTCAGACCCAGCTGCACTTTATAAGCAAAGAGATGATTCCCCCCGCAGCTGCCCAGTCTCACTCCATCTGCGATGAAGTCATGCTACCTGAGTCCTTTCTGTCCCTGCCTCGCTATTAGGGAAAGGATGCTGAGGTCAAAAACGAACTCATTAGCTGCCGCCGGGGCACGAAGCAGGAGGAGAAGTGGCTTTGCCCTCCGAGAGCAGGGTGGGCTTTGCCGCGCTCATGGGAAGAGCTCGGTTCAGTGCCAAGGACTTCACAGCTCGCCCGGATCAAGGCACAGAGGGGATAATTTCCCAGGCACGCAGCATCCAACGCCGTCGACGTGGGCAGCGGACACCCTCTCATCGACAGCAGCTTCACAAGAAAGCACAAACCCAAACAAGTATTTGCCCAATGCCTGTCTACTCCTCACTCCCCACTTTGGGGCAACACATCACCTAGTCCTGACTCCAAATACCCCAGCTCAGGAATAAATAATAATATAGGGAGCCAATACAATGCTCCTCTCTCCATCTGCATGGACAGCAAGCCTGGCCCAGAGGATGACCTTTGAAAACCAGTATAGACCCACTCCTAGTGAATCCTACAGTGGAAATAAATAACCAGGATAATCAGTATCTCAAGCAGACTGAGAGTCCCCGGTGCTCTTCCTGGCTAGCGGAGGAGATACGCTCCCCATGTAGGCAGCGAGACATGGGGAGATGCAAGCTCCATGCAAATCTCTCTCCCCTTCTTTGGCAACTTCATCTCTTGATCATTTCTGACAGCCCAAGTTTTGTCAGCCAGACACATTTAAGGGGGGAAAAAAAAAAAGAAAAGAAGAAAAACAGAGCAAGTCAAAGCAAGTCAGAGATGCGATTGGGGGAGGCGAGAGGGAATAAGAAGTAGGAGGAAAGGAAAAGTCCCTGGAGATAGCAGTGAATATGTAAACTTTCTCGATTTCCTCTGCCTACTCATACCTCTGTGTGTTAACAACTAGACAGACATCTTGTATATATTTGATAAATAAGCCTCTCCATTTATTCAGGGGAGTGAATTTGTAGCTATTATGATTCAAATGGCATGACAGGTTCTGGATTGTTGTATTTTTTGCTATTGAGTTTACAAAAAAAAAAACCCACGAAAATTGCAAAATTCAAAGCAATTTTCTTTGGCTATGGATCCTCACAATGCACAGATAGATAGATACAGTTATATATATATATATACAAAAAAACCCACAAAAGCCAGTCCGAGTGCCTCTTCCCTTGAGACAGGAGGATGAGGGGCACAATAAATAATTTAGAAATTGCTACCATCACTTGATTCAGAGTGATGGATCTGGCATGTGTTACAACAAGGCACATGCTGTATTCATTACCCATTGAGCTACATTTTAATTTCTCCCTCATTAACCTTATCTGTGACTGGGGTTGTGCATCAAGTCAAATCCTTCGGATGTCAATCAATTCATTAGACGGTTGTTTAGTTTGTCATATGTGCTGTTATCGCTTATTAGAGTGCCACGCCGATCAATCAATCAAAAAGCAGCAAGGAGCTGGCTGAAGGGGACGAGCCGCCACGGGCAGGGTGGCAGGCAGGCAGCAGGCAGGCAGCACTCCGCAGAAGGTGCTGCCTGGAGCAGAGCCCACGCCTCTGTAAGGAACATGAACGTTTTGCAAAGCGGAAGGGAAGAAATTCAAAGAAATTCAAATAGTTCCCATTGAGCGTAGCTGAAAACCACAGCTTCGTTTCAGGTCATTGAAGCGAACTATAGACACATAAAAATAATAATAAGGTTAGCTAAGTGTTTGCCATCAGGGGCCGAAAACGTAGTACAAAGGACATCATAGCACCTGCCCGCCGGCACGGAAAGTCTCTCCTCCTGAGCAATCCTGCCTCTGTTTCCACCCGATACCTGCCTCCCAGCGAGCTCCTCAATCGTCCCCTGATGTTCCCAATCGATGGAGCATCAAAGAAAGGCTCTGGGCTGGCTGGATCTACATCCCCCTCAGTCTCGCCTCCTCGGCATCGCCTGTTTGAGCATCAGAACTGTGCACAGGTTAAGCCAAAGGCCTCCTCTGCTGGGAGAGGGGCTGGATTCAGGCTAGTACCCCCAGGCACCGGGATGGGGATCCCGGGAGCACCTCGCACCCTCGGCCAGAGCCCACCTCACTCCCTCACATCCATTTATTTCCTCTGGTGACCCCACAGGGGAGAAGCACAACAGCATTTGCATGAAGCCACGGCAAGTTTTGATTCATTTCCTTGGCAAGTCCTTGCGCAGAAACCTCCGTACCAGCCCAAAACCCCACCGTGGAGCATCCAGAACCACCTAACAGCCCAGCAAGAGGCTGCAGGTGACACTACACCCACAGCTCCCCAGCAGTAACGCTGACTTCTCATTTCTCCCTCCTCTCCCAGCATGCGGGAGCTGGAGAGCTGAGCCCCGCCACCGAAATAAAATGCAAGACTCTGGCCGAGGGTTGCAGCCGACGCTCCGCAAAGCCTTCATGCTCCGATTCACACGCACTTGGCCAAGCTGGCTTAGTTTGTATGGAGGAAGAGTAGAGGAAATCCCAGTGTGAGCACTTTAGTTCTGCTCAGCATTTCTCCCCGCCTCCATCACATAAAATAAAACAAGCAACAGCATACTAGCTGCCTTTTTTTTTCTTTTTTTTTTTTTTGAGCAGGGCATTCACCAGAACGGTGGGATACGATTCACTCGCAGCAGAGGTGCTTTGCCAGCTCCTAGCCCCGGAAGCCAACGACACTGCTCGTGTGAAACAGTGGAAAATAGTGAAAAATAGTTGAAAATTGCGGAAAATATTTTCAGTTCCACTGAAAATAGCAGAAACATGGAGCCTGCATCCAGCATCAGTGACCACGAGCCAGAAAATGTCAACTACAGCCTTTCCCTGCAAAGCATCAGTGCACCCGTGGCTCCAGGTCCCGCACTATCAGCCAGGACCCCCAACCGCTGTGCTGAGCATCACCAGATGAAACCACCCCTTCAACCAACTCCTGGGTGAAGCTATGAGCCAGGGAGAGCCTAATTACCTTCTTCCACATCAGCGAAGCAAACCAGGTCTGGGCTGTATTTTCCATCAAACCCTTGAAAAATAGTCTGCAGTGGGAATGACTTTGCTGCAGCAAAGAAGAGACAAAGCCTGTGGTAGGTCCAGGACTCCTGTCTCTCTCCCATGTCCGTGCCCAGCACAAAGCCCAGCACAGACACAGGTAAAATAGCATCCCATGGCTCCCAAAGGCAAGCTGAGGTCAAACCTCCACGATGATGCTCAGAAAACATCTCAAGGGCTCCCTGACCTTCCAATAGCACACGTGGGCTGAAGAGGGTCACTCCAGATGCCATCGCAGAAGGCGTGTTGGTGCTAGGACTTGCGGTGGGAAAGCTTTCGTTTCCCACCAGCAGAAATGTTTGCAGATGAGCAAAAGCTTCCAGAAGGCTCAGCGAAACATCCACATTTTTTAGGGGCTCATCTGAACCCATTAGCACATCTTAATTGCTAGCGGCACAGAGGAATGACAGACTTTCGCACGTCTGCCGAGTCTGCCTGCCTGCTGGGGGATAAGGAAAAACTGCCGGCGCGCAGCCCCGAATCCTGCAGGCTGGAAGTTCAGTCTCCTCCGTGCACAATCTGTCCCCGGGGCTCCTCAGCTGTTTGCAGGAGGAGGTAGGGAGAGGGAAAGGAGCCAACGCTCGTCTCCCAGCCCTCCTCTTGGCAAACGCCAGGAATCGCACCGGGGCTTGCCAAAACATGCTAAGCCCGGAGAGACATCCACATTCCCGGCGAGCCGGCACCGGAGGAGTCACGCACACCGATGATGCCTTACGTGCCTACGACACCACGGGGACACGGCAAGGTTGCTCGAGGACAGAAAGGCTTCCCCGAACCGGGGAGGGAGGCAGCAGCCAAGGGACAGCATCTCCCCGACGGCACCCGGGCAGACCCCGCCGCAGCTGCTGGGAAAAACTTGGGGCTGCTGCAGAACATCAGTTAATTAGTAATCATGGAAACGGCCAGCCCGGGTCAGCGGCTGTCGGCGGAGGAGCCGGGGAGTGCTGCCGGTTGTGATCTGTTCATTTTTTTTCATTTCTTTTAAGGGGATTTCATTTAAAAAAGCTGCCTTGATAAGGAATTTAGCAGGGCAAAATGAGATTACACCAGAGCTCAGAGTAGCTAAAAGCTTGCTGGGAACTCAGAGGATGCTGCTTATACTATCTCTCTATCATCACATATATCCTTCTATCTAATCTATCTAGTACCGTATATACCCTTTAGCTCACCAGCTCTCACAATCCTTGCCCTCTATCCATCATCCACCTATTCATCAACACGCATCCAGCTCTATCTACCTAGCCATCACTATAAATATCCCATCCATCCATCTCTCCCAATCTATCTCTCATCAGAGAGACCCTTTCCCTACCTACCTTCATATATATACGCACACACACATATATATATATATCTCTACGCACACCCCTCACCGTCTGTCCATCTGTCATCGGTAGAGCACTCACCTCCTCTCCCCTTCCACCCCCCCATCCCTCACCGCACGCATCCTTCTATCTGCCGGCCCATCCATCACAGCCGCTCGCTCGCAGGGGCTGGGGTGCCTCTCTGCTACATTTACTACCCGAGGGCACCAGATATTTTGCCGTGGAGCACTGGGTCCATACCCTATCAAGCGGCGGGTCCCGTTCTCCTACGCCCTGGCAGCCCTGGAGAAAGGATGGAGCGGGTTAGTGCCGGGAAAGGCGCAGGGACTCGTCACTGGAGCAGATGAGGAGCGCTCACGCTGCCGAGCCCGTCGGGCTGGGCTGGACCCGCACGTGCCATGCCACATGCACGCACAGGCAGGAGAAAGGAGCAAGCCCCTGGTCTGGGCAGGAGCAAACCACGGCAGCGTGTAAAACACAGGCAACCACTTATAACGAAAGTACCGAGCACCTTCTGCCAGCGCGCAGCAATGATTTAAAATAAAAACCTGATCCCCAGGCTGGGCAAGAGCATCCCCCCCGGATCCTGCCTAGTCCCTTCGCAGCGCTCTGCCAAGTGCGAGGGCAAGGTGGGAATTTCGGCAGCGCACAGCGCAGACGCGCACGCCGCTGAAGCAGAGCAAGGAGCCCATGTCTCCAAAATCCCACGTTCCCTCTCCAAAGAAGCCACCAAGGCCCTTCTTAATCCCATGACCTGCCCCTTTCCACCCTGCAACCCCATCGACTGCTGGCACGAGCACCTCCAGGCCGGAGCCAAACTGCAGCTTCGGCGCGGGATGGCGGCAGCGGGGGGATGCTGCCGAGCAGCACCGAGACGCAAAACTTGCCAGAGAGAAGAAAACACACAAGCGGTGCTTAAAAACTGAAAGCTGTTACTTTAATTACAGGCTTTCTGCTTTATCACCAATAGGGTTTCTCACACATTCATCAGCAAACCTGGTAATAAATCAATCGCGGGTAGCCAGGAGCTGCAGTCTGGCTCCTTCCCTTTCTCTTCCCTGCTCCCTGCGAGCTCTCGCACCATTAGTATGCAGTCCGGCACTGCCAGTCTGTGCATTTCTCATCGGCTTTGGACTGGAGCTGGTATCAAGCGGATGCCCCCAGCACAGATTTCACACAGCCAGCTTTGGCCGCGGGGAAGGCAGGCGCTGGTGGAGGAGACGGCAGACGTGCCTGTGTCTCTGGGGGCACATGCAGGGACCTGCCTGCACGCCAGAGAGGTATTTCTGCACCCACGGGGTTTTGAGGGGGAGATATGGGGACGGGGCAGCTGGGCCGGCAAGGTGCTCGTGCCCTGCGGCTGGGTGCGGGCACCGGATACTGTGCAGGTTCCCGCTCCGTCTGCTCCTTGTTTTGTGCCCAGAAATCCTGACAGCAGGGCCAGGGTGGGGGGCTGGCAGCACGCTGGCTGTGCAGAGGGGTGAGCCCCACCTCGGGTACAAAATATTTTCCCTGCACTGACACTGGCACCGCAGGGCAGTCCACCACGCCTGTCAAACCCAGCCAAAAAACTCAAATACAGGAGAGAACTGCATAAAGGTGTTTTACTGTGCCCTTGCGCTTGACACAGCCACAGAAAACAGGCTCTGCTACCTGTCCCATACCCAAAAAAGCCAAATCTGCAGGCCAGCTGGGATGGTGCAACATCCAGCCGTGCTGCACGGGAGCTGCCAGGCTTGTCCCTGCACGCACGAATTCCTGGAGAGGATATTGCATCCTCTGACGGCCGTCACGACTCCCAGACAAGGCAAAGCGCTCCCGTCCAGATTGTTGGCGGGGCTGGAGCAAGATTCGGCACTGGGAAGCGAGGACAAGGACGACGATCCCGGCTGAGGACTGCAGGCACAGGCTGTTTGGCACCTGCCCGCTCCTCGACCTGTGGCAAAACCACCACCAGCTCTGGTGGGTGCTTAAATGTAAATTAAACAATTCTAAACCCTTTATTTCTCCACTCTTTCCTTTCACTATCACCGCTCTGAGCTTCCCAAATCTTTTTTTTTGAGTGCTTGCGAGCTCTGCTCTCCGTTAGCAAGCCCTGGATGCACGGGGGCAGAGGTCCTCCCCTTGGCCCCCGCAGCACGCTGATACCTGCCGCTCCCCATCAACCACGCGAGTGCTGCACAGATGTGCGCAGCAGCAGCCCAGATGTGCACGGCGCATCACCAGGCTGCCGGGGCGGCGATGGAGAGGAAGCAGCCGTCTCACCTCCCGCTCCCTTGCTCTGATTCAGCCCGGCTTGGCGGTGACCCCCCCGGTCACCGCAGCGTCTGCTCTGCAAAATGAGGAGACAGGCTCCCTCCAAATCCTACTGGAGTGAGTGTGCAAATCAAATTGACCTTGAACATTAATTGGCCCTCTAATTAGCACTCTCAGCAGAGAAGCAAAGGACCAGGAGGAGGCTGTCTTTCCAGAGGAGGTAGCAGAGCCTCGGCCAGGGGAAGAGGAGCAGCCATCCCTCTACGCTGTTTCTGCGTGGGTGAAAGGGCACATCTGTACATTTAACTCTGAAAATCCCCGAGGCTAACTCTTAGGAGCAGGAGCCGGCCTGAAAAGCTGGGACCACGGTCCCAGGGAGAGCATCCTAAGGCGGAGGTACCACACACGCCGGCCACCCCACAGCACAAGCCTTCCCATCCCTGCGGAGTCCCACACCGGATCGCAAGCAGCTTCCTGGCATCTCCCCCAGCCCGTTGCCTGCAAAGGGGGTCGGCTCCATGGGCAATTAGGGGAAGCACCCCACCAGGAGGGAATAAGACCCTACACGCATTCCTTCCCAGCGGTGAGCAACCAAGCCAAGGAAGAGCTGGGGTCACCCCTGCTTTGGGTCCGGCAACGGAGGAACCCGAATGTGGGGCTTGTCCCACTCCCGTGTGGGGTGAAGCCGAAGAGCAGCACTTGCAAACATAAACCCAGGCCTTTACACGCTTTCTTTCAAAAAATAACCAACCAACCAACACAAAGCGACTGCAACCACCAGAAACCGAAAGAGATTCTTCTGCTATGATTACCGCCAGGAACTGCCGGTGTACTGGAAACTTGAGTCGCAGATCCTCTTTGGAGAGGCTCCTGCAGAAGGGACACCTTGCCTTCCAGCTCAGACGGGCTCCATCAGCTGTCACCACCCTCCCTTGCTCATGTAGACAGTCAGCGAAGAGATGAAGTCATGCCTGCAGCCACCAAGCTGCTGTTCTGCCCTGGCTGGCATAGCTAGCCTTGAATCCCGATGCCATTGATCAATCTCCATCTTTCAGGGATCATATCCCAGAATAGTCATCGTCATTAACCAGTGCAGCAGGCGTGGAGCCAAGCCAGGCTGGGCAGGATCGGATGAGTCGGGCATCACTTCCGCTCCCAGTGGTGCTCAGAGTCCAGCTCAGCACACAGATGAGCCCCCAGTAAAACCCAGCGCTCCTGACTCACACCTCGCTGCGGGAGAGGGATCAGAGCATGCCATCCCAGCAAGCTCCCGGCTCCCCCTCCTCGCAGCGAGCAGCGCTGGCAGCACACCCGGGGAGCTGGGCTCACCAGCTGCTGCTTTCTTCACCTAGTTACCTCCCTGACCATAACTGCTCTTTAATTATTTAATGTCTGTAAAATACCTCGAGACTTTGCGTTGGAAGGGAGATGAACTGCACGACCTAAAATTGGTCTTCTCCATCTCAAACTCCTTGCATTTTATCCTGGGATGAAAGGAGCTCTATTAGGCAAAGCATCAGTATTATTAGATTTCCTTGGAGCCCTAACAAACCGATATTAGATTATTAATGCAGATGCATTTCTAAGGCACTCATCACCAGAGTATCTGAGCATCAATTACGCAGATTTAGAGATAAAAAATGCTTCCCCCAGGAGAACAGGGTACAAAACCCCTTCTCTTTTTGCCTCCCTTCCCCATTTCTTCCAAATACGTTCCACTCCCTCCCACTGCCTTCTGCAGAGCCAGAGCTGCTTACAAGGAAAGCTCTCCGGTTGATGGGCAACCCTTCAATCTTTGAAAGATCTGAAGCAGCAAAAGCTTTTTGTAAAGACTGGCAGGAGTCAGCTGAAGAGATTTCAATGTGCAAATGGACATAAAAAGATGCAAGAAAGGGAATGAAACACTGGATTTATTGTTCTAAGGACAAAGGATTTGCTATTAGATGAGATGACCCGATGCCCTGGCTCCAGCCCCTACAGGTCACGCCACACAGAAAAGCCAGTCCTGCTTTAGGAGTGAATGGGAAAAGCTGCAAAGTTTGGGTTTGACTGTGCTGATAACATCTCTGATAATTCTCTGCATTACTATGGCCATTATGCTAACCCTACAACACCACAGGAGTTAGGCTGGATATTGAACATACAAATCCACAGCTGGAAGTGCTTAAAGGCTGAAGAGAAAAAAAATCAAGGTTTGAGAGGGAAAACAAGGAGAAGGGGCTTGGCCAGGACCACACGGCTGGTCTGCAGCAGGGACCAAGACGCACCTCATCCCCCAGGTCCCAGTACGTAGTCAGGCAGCGTGGGACCACACTGAATCACCCCTGCCTAACTCAGCCTTTCTTGCCCTTCCAGCTTATCTTGCTTCCAAAAAGACTAAAATGATGCATACATCTTCTTTAATTTCAACAGCTAATTCCAGAGATTACTATTCGGCCCAATTTCAGAGCAAAGCAAACTGATCGCTTTCTCTGGCGGTGCTAAGCCATGCCCATTCCAACCCGTAGGTAAATGCTTCACAACTACACCCAGGAGATGCTTCCAGCCCCTCTCACAGCCCATCTTGCTCTCCCTTGCTCGCACCGCAAGCTGCCTGAAGGGGCAAAACCCGAACAAAATCTCCCAATTCTTTTTCCAGTCGCTGCAGACCAGGCTCCCTTCGCCCTGCTTCCGTGAGCCAAGCGCAGCTGCTTGGCTCATCGCAAAGCACCTTCTGCATCGCTGATGGAGACAAAGCCGGCTGTTATGGCAAGCTCAGCTTTGCGCATCGGTCAGAACAGCCGCCGCACAGCAGGGAAAGCGGCTCTATTTCAATAAAAATCCTTCAAAAGCACCCTCCTCTTCTACCCATGGGCAGGACTCCAGCTCGGAGCCAGGACCAGGGTCTCCCCCTGCAATCCCAGCTCTGCCTCCAAGGCCAGGAGCCCTATATGTGCGCCACTGCTTACAACCTGACACCTCAACGTATATAGACGTATAGCCCTTCCATTGGTCAGATGCAACCTCCAAGCAACACAGCCCTTGGCATCAAACTGCCTTGACATCGCTGTGATGGACAAGACGTCCCTCTGTGTGAAGGCTGCCAGCCCTGGGAGTGGTGCCTCAGGAGTTAAACGCTTTGCAGGATGACTGGGAAGGCCCAGCTCATCAGCATGAGAAATCCTGACCGACTTGGAGGTACGCCATGATCCTGTCAGCCTGCCCTATAGGGAAAACCTGCGTGGCTGCCAGCCTCATAGGAGAGGTGAAGGGGAGCTGGGGCTCAGCTCTGGGACAGGCTGAAAGGAGAGGGCTTGGGATGGGCAGGACGCTATGCAGGGGGATTTAGCGATGTTAGAAGAGGGCACGGCTAGCAGAACAACCACAAATCCATGAAAAAGAGCATTACTCCTGCCCCATCACTGCAGGGGTGAGATGCTGATGCCAGCAGATAGCCAAGGGGTGAGCACAGAGAGGGGGACAGTTTGTTTGTGTGATGGGACCCAGCACTGAGTGCGGATGCCAGGCACAGCCTGGCTCAAACATTAACGAACAAAAACCCCCACCACACCACTTCTGGATGATTTTATGAGTTACAAGGTCAACACGCTCGGTTCTCTCTCAGGCAGAGATGCAGCTTGACCTTGTGCTGCTGCTCTAACCACAGCTGTGAAGGCACTTTCCAACCCCAGCCAAGTGTCAGGCACCAGCAGCATTTTCTCTCATCTCCCAAATCCTTGCCATGCTCCAGCTGGAGCCAGGGGATCTCACTGCTAAAGCCTCACAAGGCTGTGGGTCCCCTCCTCCCCTGCCAAACCCATGCACGAGCCACCAGAGCAACTCCATCACCACCTTCGGTACCTGTGCTGAGGAGGAAAAGATATTCCAACAAATGACCCACCTTGGACACATTTATAATGAACAGGAAGAAGGTTCCCCAAAGGTTCAAAGACCCATCCGTTCCTCCTCTCCTCCATCACAAGCACCTCTCCATGTTTCATGAGCAACCTCAGAAATCGATGCTCACTGAATCACAGTTGGTTCCTTTGGTTTATTTATTATTTTCCCAGCTTGAACTCAAACCTCCTTCCGCCTGGGGAGAGCGGGGCAAGAAACACCCAGAGCTTTGCAAGCACAAACGCTGCGGAGGGGGCGAGACAATGCCGAGACACAGGAAGGGCTGGAGACCTTCCCTGCCAGCATGTTGCTTCAGGTGCCACCAGGTACGACCCAGCTTAAGGCAGCACTCGAGGGGTGGCGGATGCAAGATCTGGGAGAAGGGGGCCTCTGCACGCTGGCTGTTGGACAAGGGATCTCCTGGGGATTTTTCTAGATTGTGCATCTCTTGGGCTGCGCTTGCTGCGCCGGCCCTGCTGCAGTTCTCCTATGACGACCGGTTAAAGGAAAAAAGCAGGCAGTTATCAAAAATCCCCGGCAGCAAGGACAGAGGGGCACCGGGGCGCATGTCCTGCTCTGATTTCTTCACCGGCGATGTCTCTCCATCAACCTTTCCGCGCATCAGCTGCCGCCTTTGCCCCAGCCAAGCATCCAACGCTTTGGGTCAAGGACCACATCTTATGAAACGAGGCGGCAGGACTGGCAGATTCCCGTCTTGGCTCTGCCCGCAGAGACGCTGGGCAAGTCACAGGAGCTTCTGCAACGGGCACAACTCCTTACACCCCAGCATCGAAGGGACTCAGACCCCCCGGGGCTTCCCCAAAACCCTCGCCTGCAGAGAAGAACCCTCCCGCAGCGGCGCGGCTCGCTGCTCCACTAGCCGGGGCTCACCTTTGCAAAGTTAATCGCAAAGACGGCAGCGCCTGAGCAGGAGGCAGCCGGCGGGACTCTCTGGAAATGCCAATTCCCATAATAAAGAGCTGACGGGATTTCTGCGTGGAAGGGGGCAGAGAGGGGCAAGGGGTGAGGGAGCCGAGCGTGTCCCAGACAATCGCTCCACCGGCGCTAACGTGCGGATAAATAGCTGGTGCCGACATCTGCTGAGAAATACCTTCCCCGCTCCACACCGAGAATTGCAATCTAATAATATCCCATCTGCCCCCCCCTCCCCGGCTTCTCCATCCCTCCCCCACCCAATTACCGAGCCTGACATTATCCGTCATCTTCCTTTTGTGTCGGCGAGAATCCAAATGCAGACGCCGGGAAATTAATAATAATTGTTGTGTCAAAATGTGGGATGTAATCAGGATGCGGCGTGGAAGCTAATACAAACACAAACAAATGGTACTTATCCTCCTGAAAGATCCCTCCCCTCCCTTCCCTAAGGGCCACTGATGATAATACTCATGGAAGAGATGAATCAGTGCTAATATAGGGATTAGGAATAGATCCCAAACCCCAGCCTGGGCTGCAATCAAAAGGAGCGGTCTTAATTGAAATTAGAGCTGGGATTTCTGTGCCTCTGCAGAGATGGGTTAAGCCCATCGGGGCTAAACAGAAGGGAACATAAAAATAGCATCTTTATTTGAGAACAAGAAGGTGGGCAACGAGGAAAAAAAGATCCTCTCCGGCTTTGGCACACCTGGTTTTCACAGCCCTCGCTTTTGAGGCTGGGTTTTGTCCCACCACCGATTCCCGCAGGCAGGGCAGAGACGATGCGCTCCCGCTTCTCACGCAGGCATCTCTCTCCCTTTTCAGCTCGAGCGTGGGTTCAGAAAGGATATTTCAAGATCAAACCGTGCCTCCCGCCCTCCGACAAAACCCAGGGCGCGCTGAGCTCCGGGTCCTGTTCCCTACCCTTTCCTGAAACATTTTACCACTCCACAAGTGAAACGTGCTCTTTACCCTGATGCTCACACCAGCAAAGATAAGTGCCCTCGCTTTTATTCCTTTTATTCTGCAGCCGAGGCGTGCGGCCACGAAAGGCGAAGGACAGACCACCAGAAAAAAAGGCACAACTCCTGCTTTTATTGCTGCTTCAACTCCCACGTCCCTCTGCGCCCTGGGACTGATATCTAGGCAGCAGAAAGACAACTTCATCTCCGGCTGGCTCACCCCAGCGAGCAGCCCCCGAGCTAAGCACATTTGAACATCTGCCATTTATTCAGAGGGGCTGAATTCTTCCTAAATCCCAGTCCCAGGCAAGAAGGATGCTTAGGAGCCAGGTACTTAATGGCAGCATCTCACCGTCTCTTTCCAAAGGTCTTGGTGATGGACCGACTCCTCTTACCTTCCCTCTCCCAGGCCTAAGCATCACCCTGAGTGATCCCTCCCCATGGAGGAGGAATCTAGCACACGAGAAGCAGAAAATAGGATCCAGTCAGGGTTTAGTCCCACGAGCCTATTAGCAATTCCTGTGCTTTAATGCCAAATCAGACTTTACTTCTAAAAACAGGTTTCTAAATTCTTGGCTTGGGAACGGTGCCACAGTCTGTGCCTTCCGCTAGCAAATACAAACCTAGGCTAAAAGCAGGCCCAAAAATAAATCAGCCAGCTCCAACCACTCCGGGCCCCAGCAATGGTTGGGATTTGACTGTGAGCTTCACCAGTCTCACTCTGGCTTCTCCCACCTCCAGCCTCCCCTGCTCCTAGCCCACTTGTGCAAAAAGCCCACGCAGGAAAATCACATTTCCAGAGCCGAGAGGCAGAGGGAAAACCCTCTGCAAAAGCTGTCTACGAGCCTGGGCAGAGTTAATTCATCTGTTCGGCAGCAGCAGGTCCTCCAGGGTAACCCAAGGGGTTGCAGGTCAAGAGAGACTCAGTCAAGTATGGCCGGTTAGAGATGACTTAGATGCATTCCTATTCCCCGGCTAAACTTTCAGTACCTCTACAGTGTCCTCTCCAGGAAAAGCTGGCACGACAGCAAACATGAGTGCATTCAAAAAAAAAGAAAGCAGCAAACACTGATATTGCTGTTCACCCCAGCCGCATCGCTCCACGATGATGCTGTGGATTTTACAAGCCTCCTTGCATCTCAGCCAGACTTTGATTTACCCCTTCATGCTGCAGAAAGCTTTGCAGACACCAAGCTGACTAGGCGGTTGTAACGACCAAGATTTCAGGCAGTGATCTGGTTATACAGAGCCCAGAGTTTTGAAGACCATCCATAAAATTCCTCAAGTGGCTTTTGTTTGTGCAAATACGAGTGTGCCAGTGATCCGGCGAGGAGAGCTTTGGATTAGCCTTAAGACTAGACTTTGAGAGCAGCTCCCAGCTTTGAAGAGCCTGGCTCATTGCATATTGAGCCACTGAATCCAGTACAGGTCTTGAGGCCGGTCCAGAACTAAATTGATTTTAAACACAGGCACCATCTAGAAATTTGGCGCTTTTGCAGCCAGATGCACTTGGAGTTGGTTTGCAGCTGGGCAGAGAAGATCGTTAGGAGTTCAGGCATGTACGGCTAAATGAGCTCCCCAAGGTTGCTCAGCGGGGCAGGGATTCATCTCATCCAGCTTCTGCTCCCAAAAACGTGGCTATCCGATCCAATGCAGAAATCTGGCTCCTCCATCAGGAGCAGAGGTTGATGCCTCTAAAAAGCCCCTACCTCCGGATGACCTGAACTGCGTTTTGGCACTGCCTCTCTCCCTGCTAACCACCCTAAGGCGGGCTGGACCGCAGCCTCCACGCCCCAGAGCTGCTGTAGCTAGTTACGATGCTCTGCCTAAAGAGATTTAGCAGAAAAGCAAAGACCTGAGACGTTCTTGTTCCTCCTGCCGCCTACTAACCATGCACTTTTTTCCCAGGCTAATTTTCCTGCCTGTAAAGCACATGTCCGCCCTGTCAGCATCCCGAGGCTGGACAACCTCCAGGTCCTCCTCCCGGCTGTACCATCCCCTCGCCGAGCCAGTGCTGTGCCTACTTGATCCCTCTTCAAGTCACAAATGACAACTGCAAAAGAGGAGCCGAGCGAGGACGAGCCTGCAAGACCCGGGCGCTCCGCGGCAAACCCCGCAGCCACAGCAGGGCTTGCGGCTGGATCATGGATTGTTGCGAGCATGAAAATTCATTCATATGAATTTGGAATATAATACCTGACACAAGATGTATCGCTGCTGCCACGCTGCAATCCCAGATAAGGACACAGCAGTAACAGATGGAGGAACAAGGCACTTATCTTGTTAGCTGATGGATTTATCTCTCCTTCCCCCACCCTTCCCTACATATTCCATAGTGTGCAGAGCGCCACGTTCCTCAGCAGAGCAGCATATGGAGCACGAATTGATTTCTTCCTAACACCCCCTCCACACTTTAATTCAATAAGAGCTGGAGTGGCGGATAAACAGCTTGTTGTGCTAGGAAAATTTCAAAACAGTCAAGAAAATGTCAAACTGTCTTTTTTATGAGTGCCTTTTTTTCTTCTTTTCTTTTTTTTTTTTTTTCCCTTTCTTCCCCTTTTCCTTCTTCTTTCCCCCTCCTCCTCGGATGCTCAGCACAGCGGCTGGCAGCGAGGAGCTCAGTGTCCAGGGAGAGCGGTCCTTCCCTGGCTGCGGGAAGGCAGGCACCGGAGCATCTTCTGTCAGGCCAGTCCATGGCAGAAGGTGGCTTCGGTGCCATCCTTGGATGGAAGCTGGGAACAGAGCGGCTCTGGGTAAAAGATGAGGCAGATGGTTTCATCTGGCAGCTCCCTTAATCTCATTACTAGAGCTCATACAAGTTTTTAATGTGATCCCTCTTTCCTTCTCTACCCTCACCCCACCTAAAATGTCTTTTCTCCCCAAAAGACACAGTTCTTTGGTGGTTTCTTCGTTAGGCATGAATAGTAACTTAAAAAAAAAAAAAAAATCAGTTTTTGGCATCCTCTCCCCCTCTTTCAGTACTCAATTCTAGTTCTGAAAAGGAGGAAAAACCACAGTTAGATGTCTTCTAGCTCTTGCTTAAAAACATGGAGCACTTTGGAAACACCAGTGACACACTTCTGAAGATGACAAGCCGCCCCGTGTCCTCTTGCCCTGCAGACCCCTGTGCAACGCTGCCTTGGCCGGTAACCTAAGCAGGGGCAACGGCTGTGGCGTGGGAGTTTATTTGGGGATGTGGAGATCTGACCCTGAATGGACACCAGCATGTCCCACTGCTCAAGGGTCCCTGCGGACCTCTCCCAAGCACCTTGCCTCCGCTATTCCTCATGCGGCTTCCCATCTCTTTCCATCCTGTAAATCAGCCAAGAGCCTTAATCTCCTCCCAACAGCACCACCCCACCGCTCCCCTCCTTCCCAGCTCTCCCCACGCTTGCCACAGCTTGCTCTCCTGAAGGTTTCTTGCAAGATAAAAGCCTTCATGCTTTTTCCTCCCCCAGCCAAGCATCCTTTCCGCAGCTCATTTCCCTCAAGCCTCTCTGCAGATCCAAGACCACCGCAGCCCCAAACCTCAGCTCAGGAGCACACGCAGTCCGAGCCGTCGCTGGCCCACAGCGAGCAGTGCTGGGTGAAAACCATCTCCAACTGAGTGGGTTTGGAGGAGGTGTCGGAGGAAGGAGACCCAGTCCAAGAGCCTGCTTTCATCTTTTGGAAAAAAAAAAAAAATCAACGCAAGCACAAGGAAAGAAAAGGGGAACGTGCTCCCAGAAACTACACCAAACCCAACAAACCTAATGGACAACCTCACTCAACTGAACGCATAAAAATGTGCTGCCTAAGAAATGTAGAAGCTGCTTTGTTTCCCTCAAAACTTCTGCAAAGTCTCTGCACTGATGCAGGACCAACTGCAACTTGGACATGCGGACAAGACCCCGCGCACCCATGGTTAAATGCCATCAGTGACCTCAGCACCCTGGTCAGGATGCCACACCAGCACCACCTTACCCCACAGCCCTGCCAATTGCTGCTGTAGGTCAAGCAAGGAATTGGCACCTGCAGACCCCGACCCAGGACAGTATCACCCACAGACACCCTGGGGAGCAGAAATAAAGGCAGACAGAAACCCACGGGGCAGGCAGCAACACCCGGCTCAGGGTTGCACGTCCCTGCGGGGTGAGCCTGCAAGAGGGAAAGCAGCTGCTGTTAACAGCAGGACGCAACAATTCGGGTCGGGCGCTCGCTGCGCACGAGCTGGGATCGTTTTGGGAGAGAACGGTCCCCTGCAGGAACGTGTCCGAGGGAGGAAGGCTCCGTCCTGCTGCTTCCCGTCTCCCCGCCGTCCGTCTGCTGCCGTGCCGGAGGAGGAAAGCCGTCTCCCCGCCCCCTCTGCAGCAGAGCAGTGCAGAAGGCTGCAGGATCCTGCAGGGAGACGGCGTGTTTAGCATGCAGGAGAGCGCGCAGAGCGAAAGCCCTGTCTCGTGCCACGGTGCACAGGGCCTGCCAAGCAGCCGGCAGGAGCAGCAAAACGCTGCTGGAAAGAGCGGGGTGGCGGGTGAATTCGTAGCCCTTCTGCTGCTCCCCCTCGTCCCACCTGGCTCATGGTTGCCAAGGAGGGCTGGGGTTTGGCTCCTAACCTCTCTGCCTCAGTTTCCCTCTGCAGCGCAACAGAGACAGCTCAGAGCAGCGGGGAGACGCTGGGACCCTGCCACCCCTCTTGCTACAGCCCCAAAATATCAGGCAGGAGCATCGGGGAGCCCATCTCTTTGCTCCATCCTTTCCTCCCCGATTGCAGCTCCTGCCAGCTTGTGTAACAGCCCCACCGCCCTTAAAGACAGTGGCAGCACCCATGTGGCACCCCATGGGTGACGCATCCCCGCCAGCACCCACCCTGTGCCACAGCCCCCAGCTCAGCGTTGAGCTCTCCCTCCTCCGCTGCCGGCCGGGGACCGTCCCCTCCGAGCCTTACCTGCCGCCGGTGTCCCCACCTCGTCCCTTCCCCGCCTGCCACCAAGGCCACGCCGGGGAGGGGACCAAAGCGGGCAGCCGGTCCCTGTTTGACGCCGGTGCCTCTGATGGGCTCCGACCCCCTGCATCCGCCTCCCCCCACAAAGGGCACAGCGAGCCCCTTCTCCCCCCGCCCCGGGACCCTTTCAAACCTGCCCCTTTCAAGGGAGACTCTGGCCAAGCACCCAATTACAGCTCCGTGGCCAAGGATGAAAAGCTGCTCTCGAAGAGCATCCTGTTTTCTCTTTTTTTTTTCTTTTTCAAGGTTCCTTTTCCCTCCCTTCTCATGAGGTTAAAGAGCTAAAGACCAACTCAGAGACAGATAATAGAGTGACAGTGCCTCATAAAAAAGCAGTCGAAGCTTTGGAGAAAGCTGGCATACGGTGCATTAGGGATTTCTGTCGCGGCAGCTGGGAGTAACAGTGACCCTTCTGAACTCAATTTGCTCCACGGCTTTAAAATGAAGGAAAGCCTTTGGACTGTCAAACTCCTCCTCTGGCTTCCAAGGGTGGCTGCAGACTCTGGCACATGCTTTCGGGGGCCCAGAGCACTCCTCACCCTAAAGCTACCGCTCCTGGTTCCTACCGGGGGATGGAGGCAGCATCCCAAGCCCTGCAGGGATGAGGTTAGGCGGGATGCAATGTGAAAGGGAGCACAACCCACCAGACGGGAGCAATACTGAGCCCTGGGGTGCGGATGCATCTATTTATTCATTACAAAGGGATAGCAACCCTTTAGAGGATTACTTTCACGCAACGGCCCTCCTTAACTGTGCCCCTTACCCCAACCCAGCAAGAGCAGGGGGGCGAGGGGGGCAATGCGTGCGCGGTTCGTGCTGCAGCAGCGTGGCTGGAGGTGGGAGGCATGGGGTACCCTCGCAGCCGCATGCGAACGGCTCGGTGCCGCTGCACAAACCCATCACATTCCCCTCTGCCGCTGCCTTTTTTTTTTTTAAATGAGTAGAAATTCTTCCCACTACGCATTAGCACCCGACGTAATGGTGCAAAGCATTTTTCATTTATCATCATAATGCCAGTCAAACGAACCCCCTAATAACATAAATGCAAGAGGAAAGCTATTAGAGTTTATTTGTGCAGTGGCTTCGAACTCGTCCCCACTGCTCCTACCATGTAACTGGAGGGGATGGATGGAACTTGCATCTTTAGGCCCTTTCATCAAAAGCTATTCCTCAGCTAGACAGAGTCCTTCCTCACAGACTACCGCAACCCTGCACACATTGCTGTATTTGCTGAATGATCAAAATAAATACCTAAGTACCTGAAATAATACAGTCCTGTTAGAATCACAAACAGCCACTAAGATCTTTTGTGCTTTTCCACGGGTATGATGTGCTCCAGGTCGAGGTACTGGGGAGCAACACAGCTGGCTATTAGCGCTCACCTTTGGCTAAAGATCTCCAAATTCTTTGCCTGCTATTCCTCCCATGCATACCTGAAAATAAGCATTTATCTTCTGCACCACCCAGGCCTGTGTGTCCAACAAGCGCAGTCAGAGCCTCTCCGGCACAGCTAAGTCCTGACCTCCTCCTCCACGACTCACCGACCACCCACACTAGGGAGACCAGTGCTCATGCAATAGCTCTGCTGACGTCGGTGAGGCTCATTTACACGAGGAAACTTGCCTACACGTAAAGGTACTTGGATGATTCAAGTCATTCCTCTATACAGCTCTTCGCTCTCCTTTGCTGCAGCCATTCCCTTGTTTCACCACAAGCATCTTTCCCTCCTGCCTTGCTGGTCCATCCCCATCAGTCCAGGTCTAGCCCTCAGCATCCTCCATCCCCAAAATCTTCCAGTTTAACTTGTTCCAAAAGCTCTCATCCCACAGAAGCTCCGTCTTGGAGAGCCATCACAAGGCATTTCATTTTATATACAATAATTTCCTCATTAAGCCTAAATTAAATGCATATTTCAGAACCTACGAGTGAGAGGAAACTGTTCAGTCTTATGCTTTATTAAACAAAAATCTTTGTGTGGAAAGAGCCTTTGTGCCAAATTACAGCCCTGCTGATGGGGCTGAGTTATTCCCAACCGTACAGTAACCGGCGTGTCAAGATGTGCAATGCTGGCAGAGAGGACCTGCACTGCGGAGGGAAACAGAACAGCGCCCACCTGACAAATTAGTTTACTCATTAAGTTAAGAAGCCTATTTTGCTCGACTTCTACAAATCAGCGTACTTAGCAGTCGGGAAACTTCCAGGGAAGGGATGTGCCCGGCATGGCCGCAAGCCAGCAGCAGCCCCACCTATTGCCTCTGCCTCGCTGTGCAGGAGCAAGTCCTCCCTCCTTCCCCATGCTCTCACCACGCTGTCCATTGGAGCAGGGAAAATTCAATGTATATACGATGGGATAGTAAGAAATTCAGGGTCATTTAGGACTTGGATAGGTGGGAGCACAGGAAACTGTGTGTATTTGCAGTAGAGCATCAACCGTCTCCCCTTCCGCTCTTGCAGCCTTACAAAGCAATAAAAATAACCACCTAGCCACCTAAACAGATCTATAGAATATAGATATATTTTCAAAGCTTTACTCCTGTTTCTGAGTCTGCAGGTGATGGGCTCTGGGACACAAACTTTGCAGAGAGCTTCCCCGGGTGCAGAGGTGCGGCGGGAGACGGGGCGGGAGACAAAACTTAGGTGGAAAGAAGATGACGTGAATTGAGAGCAAGAGTCACGGCGGAGGAGGGCTCGCAAGAAGGGAAGACAATAAAACCCAGGGAGGCAGACAGAGATTAATGAGTGTTTCCCAAATATGATAATTTCTGGACATCAACACATTAAATTTAATATCCTCGTGGGCTACTGAGAAGGACCGCATCTCTCCAACCCTATGCACAAAGGGAGGAGGTCACAGCCAGTTTTGCAGGCACTGCCAGCCTACCCCACCCCACGGCACGTCAGCGTGAGTTTTTGTGCACGCAGGGGATGTATTTTCTACTGCAGCGTAGCCCCAAGCCTGTGCATTTGTGCCTCCTCGCAGCAGCACATCCCGGTGTCAGCGGCCAGGTGCTGGCAACGTGTCCCTGAGCACGGGCTGAGGACACAACAGCCTGTTTCGGGAAGATGCCTGTCAACAAGCCCGTGTGCATCCCCGCCACCGTGTCGGCGCGCCGGGATGCTGCTGCGGCGCACGCAGCCCCACTGCCGGCTCTGCGACCTCCGAGGAGATGCCAAATGGCATCTGTTGTGCGTGGCCAACTGGGTGTCAGCCTCCCATGCTCCATCCGGACAGGGAGCAGCCGAGGAGAGGCTGAACCCTGAAATCCCCGTGTTTAACACCAACCCAACACACGACCCAGCCAGGGGTTTCTGCAGGGTTTAACTCCACCATGGTTGGTGCCAGCATTTTGCACAAGCAAAGAACACGTGGTTGTTTCTTGGGCACTGCTGGAAGAGCAAATCCTGCCCTTATTCCCACCCTCGACTTGAAAGGAAGAGGATTGTTTTCATGAGATATTTCAGATTTGGTCTGTTGTCACAATCCCAGAGTTTGCTGAATGTCCAGCCACTCTGCACCATAACCATGTGTGCAGCCAAGCCCTGCATGAGCCACGCTTGAGCTGCCACAGCCACGCGTTGCCTGCTTTAAAAAAGCTACCACAAAGCCCATGGGAGAGGGGACTCCCTCCCTCTATCTCCACAGAATCCACTGAAGCAGACGGATCTGCTCTAGCAGCCATCAGCATGCCCTGCAATCGTGTCTACTTCACATGTCTGGTCTCTGCCAGAGGCTGTTCTGAGACAAACCCGTTGCTCTGGAGTCAGTTTGCCCAGCACTGCAGTCCCCTGTCAGCTCCCAGCCAAGATTTGTGGGCTGTGCAGAATCACTTTATTGACATTTAAAGGTCTTGGCCAACCTGGCCCCACATATCTTTGTTATGGAGGTCGGCATCCACTTCATCCAAGTCTGCTGCCTTAAAGTTCAAAGTCAAGTCTAAGCTATTTTTGCCTTCTCTTGTCACTGGTTCAGTGACAAGAAGCATGCCTGGGGCTCCATCACAGCCCCATGGGGTCTGCCATGGCCACCAAAGCCTTATAGCCGCCGTGCACGGGGTATGGACACAGGAGGCCCTGCCAGCAGCAGAGACGTAAGCCAGTCCTTCCTACAAGGAGCTGGACACAAGCAGACACGTGCCAGTTTGCAGAAGCAGCTAAGGTGATGGCTGCAAACTACCTAATGTCCTCAGCTGGAGCAGGACACAACCAGGAGAGCCCCCAACCCAAAATGACCATGTGCAAGCATGAGACAGGGAGAGCATGGAAAGGATGAGAGCCAAGGGCATGGGTGCTCCATTCCTGGCGAGCCCTTACCAAACCAAGAACCGAGGGACAGACAGCAGGACACATCGTGCTTAAAGCCCAAACACAACATGGCAGGGCATGGTCCATCAAGCCCCTATTATGTTCCAGGGAGCTCAGTGTTTGGGAAGGTGCAGGGAAAAGCCCAAGACTGGGGTGTGCCTAGTAAAGACAGACTGCAGGCTTTAACGGGGAAGGTAATTTGGGTGAGAGTGCTGATGAAATGATAGAGTTCACAACCCGATGGAAAGCAAGCCGTGGAATAAGGATAACTGACTTCAAAAGCCATACTTCAACAAATTCAGGAAGCTAGTAGATGGGGTCTCCTGGGAAAATAATCTAAGGTACAAAGAAGGGGAGAGCTGGCAGTTACTGAAAGAGACTATATTACATGCACAATAGCAGGCTATCCCCATGCAAAGGGAAGATAGGAAGCATAGTAAGAGGCTGCTATGGCTGAATCAGGAGCCATTCAATGACCAAGAAATAAAGAAGGAACCACAGAAAAAATAAAGTACAGAAACGAGGGCTCATAACTAGGGATGGGTATAACAGAATTGCAATAGCATACAGGGATAAAGTCAGCAGCGCTAGCACGCAAAACAAGTTTCAATTAGCAAGGGACACAAGAGGAGAACAAAAAGGCTCTTGGATGTGTTCAAAGAGGAAAAGGAAGGTTAGGTCCATTACCAAGCAGGAGAGGAAAGCATGCAGCAGAGACCTTCACTGCTGTGTTTGATTGTATCTGTATAAAGGAAGGTATGTGGTAAGCAGACAGCTCAAAAATACATGTTAACAGGGAGCTGGGCATTCACGCCAGAGCAGGGAGGGAAAGAAGAGGGTTAAAAAAAAAAAAAAGCTGGCAGAGACTGAGGAAGCTCTCCTGAGAGTACTGAAATATCAGGCAGAATCATCCCCGAGCCATCAGCGCTGCTCTTTGGGAGGCCAGCAGAAAGGGCAAGAAATCTTCATATCTTCAAGAAAAAAGCCGGGAGCTGTAGGCAATCAGCTCAACTTCAATCACCAGGAAGATACTAAAACAAACGAAACTATCACAGCTTGTAAGTCCCAGGAATTTAATAAAGTGAGGGAAAAAACCCCACCACAACCACCACCAACATGAGTTTGTCAACAACAGCTCATGTCAAACCAACCTAATTTCCGCCCTGACAGGATAGCTAGACTTGGTGAATAAAGGGAAAGCTGTAGACATGATATACCTTGACTTTAATAAGGCTTCTGATGCCAGGCCCACACGGCACCCTCCAAGGAAAGTTGAGAAAACACAGTCTGGATGTAATCGCCGAGGCTGGGGGCAGAGGGGAGGAGGGATAACAGCCTGTTGACAAAGCGCTCTGAAAGAGCGCTTATCTATTATTTACCACCAAGCTAGGAGGGCAACCTACAGCGGGATTCCTCTGGGGCCTGTCCCACACCCCGCTCTCTCCAACGCTTGCATTTAACAGCTTGCATTACCGATCCAGGAGCATGCTTGTTAAAATTTGTGGATGACACCAAGCTAGGAGGAGAGGGGCTGGAAGGGCTCCGGGGGTAGGACCAGAATCTCAAATCACCTCCAGAACGAGCAATAGGAAATCAAATATGGGCAAGCACGATATGACACAATTAGGGAGGAGAAATCGAATGCACGTATAAAAGCAAGGAAGGCTAGGGAGCCATGGGCAGAAGATGACCAGGGTGTTACAGCAGACCACAAACTACAAAGGAGTCAACCAGGATACAAAAGATGGCAAATCTTACGTTAACACAAGTGTTGTAAGAAGGGCAAAAAGGAGAATTATTTTGCTCCACTTGGTTTAACTCAAGGCCTCAGCTGCAGTACTTCATCCTGATGTGGCCATCAGGCTTTCAGAAAGCTAAAGGTTAGGTCACTGTGGCTTAACATGTTAGCACCCACCCGCTGACCTGCACTAACCACATCATCTTCCTCCGCAGCACATCTGGTTCCGACAAAGCCGCAGGTGAAGGTTCCCTTTCTTTTCAGATCAATCTAAACTGCATTTGCCACAGTGCAAGACACACATCTCTAACTGATGCGATGCAATTGATTGCACGTCCAAGCCATGGACGAGTGGGAGTGAGTCCACGGAATAGCAATGAAATCGGTGAGAGATGCAGACAACTCCAGGGAAAGATGAAAGATGCTGGGGTTTGCTTTGTCACTGAAAGAAAAGATTGAGTAAGACAAGACAGCACTCTTCCCATACGTAAATATCATATGAAAGAAGCGGTGAATAATTATTTGCCACCGCCCTTCGAAGAGGCAGAGAAAACAGCCTAGTTTGCTGCAGAGAAGGTTTTTGGTTGTGTACTTGGAATAACTTTCACTCAGGCTCCTGAAACCCTTGCAGAAGGTCTCCAGGAATCGACGCCACCTCCAACACCAAAGAGCAGCTCAGTTGCCCATGAAGGATGTCCCACGTGTGTCCAGCTCCACTCCAGGGAGACATCAGCTGGGATCCCACCTAGCCCTACAGTTCTGTAATCCTCCAGAGATTACTCGCAGCAGCAGGCTAAGACACAGCAAGCTTTCAGGTTCCACAGATGTGTTGTGGCAGCGTAACAACGGGCTGGACCACGAACCGTTCGTTCCCGCTGGCAAGTGACTGCATACGAGTAATCTCTGCAACACCAATGAGATCCGTCTGCAAGCACCTGCTCACCAGCGGGACCAAGGGCTCCTCCATCCAGACAGCATGACCCCACAAATCACAGCACGCCACATTCAGCACTTTTATTCTTTATTGCTACAGCTCAGACAGCTCTATTATTTATCCAGATTACTTACTCATGTTCTTTTTCCAGGGACAACCCGCTTCACTGGATAGAGTCATCCTAGTCTGTCCTCTCTACCCACTCCCAGCTCTATCCCCCCTTGACATGGTATTTGGGCATGGTGCTACCACTGTTCATGTAATAACGTTGGCTTTGACGAGAGGCATTCCATCTGTCTCAGCCCATCATAGGTGACCATCCCGTTACTTGTTTGCCCCTTCTCTCAACACCACTCAAGGGTTCTGACAAGGGGAGGATTTAAAAAGCTCAGGCAAAAATGACAGCTAAGTCTCAGGCACTGACTGACAGCAGCACTGAAAATTTCCCGAGGCAACTCAATCAGACCAGGTTTTCTGTCCTTCTTTAGAAACCGAAGCAGCTGAACCAATACAGACAAATATTACTCCTACCTGGAGAGACAGCAAGGGCTGGTCATTAAGAACAGGGTGGCTGCTGGCTGGAATTCGATAGAGATACCCAGCGTATTTCCATATCCCCCAGCACCACAGTGTTTTAATCACCCTCATTTCAAGGCTGCACCTCGGAATGCACATGGACTTTTATCCGTTTTGCAAAGATTTGAAGGCCGAAAGGTTATCATGGTGGGTTGGCACCTGTCTCCAAGCTGACTTAGATCACACCATTTGCCCTGAAGCGAGCCAGACCCCAGGTCAGACCCCTGGGCACAGCCCTAACTCCCTGACAAGCTCCCATCACCCAAGCTGAATGGGACTGGTGACTCCTGAAGCCAGCCAGCTCCGTGAAACACGACTTCCTTCCCCTGGGCAGCTCAGTTTGCCTATCTGAAGTGCTGACATATTAAGGTTTCACCCCCTGTGAGAAAGCAGTTAGAGAAGGAAAAGTATTTCTAAGAGCAAAACACGTCATTGCCAGAAAGCGTGATTGCTCCTCTGCCAAGTCCCATGCGGATCCTGCACCTCCAGGTACCCTCATCATCAGCTCAATCCCACATCTGCAACATCTGTCCTCTCCATTACACCTCCTCCCTATGGCACGTATGACTTCCCCAAGAGCGCACTGAGGCGGAAGGAATCAAAAAAAACCAAACAAACTCAAAACAACCAAATGAATTCCCTTAACAAAATGCTTAATTCTTGTTAAACAAAGGGAGGTTTCTCCAAGGAGCGATCGCGATCAGAGCACCAGCCTAACTAGGCTTCAGACAGCACTCCAGGCACCCATTTCTGACTGTCAGACAGCACTCTGCAAGGTTTGCACCCTACTGCAACGGGTTCTGAGCACCTCCGAGTACGCACGGCAGACTTTAGATTGCTGCTGGCTTTGGCAAGAACTGAAAATACTAAATACCTGGGCCAGACCCACTCTCAATCTAGAATATGAGGTGCAACATTTTTTAGTGACTTCCTCAGTATTTCACCATTCTTGCTCAAAAGAAAAAAAAAAAAAAAGAATGGAGCAAAGGCAAGAACTCCAGTCGACCCTGTGTGTTCATCTCTCCTCTCCGGTTTATCATACATATCCTCACAGGCATGACCCATACACATCACCAACCTCCTACCAAACACATCACCACCACCACGGCATTTCACAACCTACAAGCAGACACCTATTTCCAGGTCACTTGAAAGGGCTACAACAAGCACGAAGTCCCAAGAAATCACATGCTGAGCGCATAAATACTCCCAGCTCCAACTGCCATCCTCTTCCCTGAGCCGTCCTTTGAGGTGCAGAACGGCAGAAGCGGCTGAGAGATGTTCTAATCAATGCATCTAATTTCAAACGGTGTAAGGACCATGTTATGCCTTGGGATAAACGTGAAAGGCTGCTATTGAAGTAAAAGAGAGGTATGCACTTCAGAAGCTGGAATTTGGCCTTAAAAAAAGTCACTAAAACTAAAATATTAAAGTGCATTTAAAAACATAATAAGGCAGATTAGCAATCAAACAGAGCAGCTTGCTGGGGGACTGATAAGTGAGGAGGATTCCAGGGGCAGATACCACTACTGAGAGAAGGCCAAAGAGGCCTTGTTTAGAGTAAAAATGGCTTTTGATCCAAAATACAGCATGGAAATTCATTTTTTCCTCATGCATTTTCCATGAGAGCAACAGCCCAATCAGCCTTGTTTTAAGCAGCAATGCTGAAGCTCCCACCTGGAGTGTTTTGCACTGGGAAGGACAGGAAACTGCCCGGTGACTCAGGAGCACGATGCAAGCTATGGCCCCATCCCTCCCATAGATATGCAAAGCACTTTTGATTCATTCAGAAAATTATTTGGCCCAACCTGGTCCCAACTTTCTGAACCATGCGGCAGAAGAACGGCAAAAGTCTGGCTCCTTCACCAGTCCTGCTGGAATATTTTTTTATTTGTTCAGTAAAACGTCCATGCAGGAGACACCTTTCATCTCTTAGCACGGTCCTAAAAGGCAGAGAAGCCACTGGGAGAGATAGATTTGGGGATGGGCTGGGAGGGACGATGCATGGAAGGGCTGGGAGGACAGCGGGAGTTCAGTGCTTTTCTTCAAAGATTTTCTCAGTGTCTTACTCAGAGATTCTTGAAACACAAATAACTAACGAGGCTGCAACGTGTTGAGCTGCAAAGGCTGGAGCACCCGTTGCTATAGCCCCAAACCTTTCACTGTCTTCAGACTGAGGAATCGATACAGGTTTTGACACCATCAAGCATGCCTACAGGCTACCAAGGAGCGACCCAGGGCCACCTGGACCAAGACTCCTCTTCTGTCTAGCAATCCCTTCGCCTCCAGGCTTTGCAGAAATCCTCCTGCACAGGGGAGCTTGGCAGTTTCAGGTCCCCAGGACTGGTGGGCTGAGCTTATTCCCAATCCAACTCAATTGACTGAATTTCACCTGGTTTAGGGTAAAAATAAGATGGCATCTCTTTTCATGCTAGACCTCATAAGCTTGTACAATAACCATCATACAAAGAAGGGGCAGATGGCTCATATTCAGTCCAATTTTTACATGTATTAACCCAAAATATGGCTCAGACCTACTCAATCTCTGAAGTCTCTGTACGCCTCATGGGACACCTCCCTCACCTGCACCGAAGCCCTTTAAGGTGTCAAAACCAGCATGTGAACAGCCATGAGGTGGTGCTCGCCGTGACGAGCACACTGGGGCTCAGTGGTCCAAGGAAAGAGGGTGGGAGGTGTTCCTCCCAGGGTCCCATCCACAAAGGGAAGAGACTGACCCGCGTGTGCTAACTACAACTGGGATCCCAGCTGCATTTTCCCAGCTCTGTCCGAGTGGCTTTGCCCAGGGGACCTCCAGCTGATCCCCCCTCCCCAGTGCACTTTCATGTTCAGGCAGTGCTTGGCTCTCTCAAAACGCGGGGATGTTCAAGCCTTGTTACTTCAGCTGGGGTCAGGAAGACTGAAAACATAAGTGTATAATCCTTTCACAAGTTAATTAAAGTACCCATCCATCCTTCATTCAAACCATTAGCCATGGGCTTTTACAATTAATTTTTTGGAACCAAATCAAACAAACAAACAGAAGACAACACAGAAAGAAGAGAGAAAGCAAAGCAGACGGGGCACTGCTGCAGCGGGGCTTTAGCAAGGCTCCTCCGTGCCTCCCAAAGCAAGCGACGAACCCATTTTTGCCAGCACAAGGGTGTGTTGCAAGTGGGGGGCCCTGGCTCAAGTTTGGGTGCTATGTCAAGCTGCTTCTGTGACCTTGGAAAAACCTCTTTGTCTCTCCTTGCTTTACAGTCAGCCTCTCACGCCATGACCCATTGCTATGTGCCATACCCAGCACGTCCTCCCTTTGCCCCTGGCAGACCCCTGAAATGCAAATAAACTGCAAACAAACAATTTACAAACCACGAGGACTCTTTGGTGAGGTCTTGGTAGGCTGGGGCACTTGGGTGGACAGGAGCCAGTGCTCCCAGCACTGACTTGCCCTACTGCTCGAGGGCTTGCAGAAGCATCTGCAAGACCTCAAAAGAGTTGGGAACAGAGCAGAGGAGCCTTTCCACCCGCACAGATAGCCCAGGAAAGGCTCCTGAATATTGCAGGGAGGGCAAGCAGTGCTCTTCCTCACTCAGGTGGAGGCTGGGTCCCCAGCTGAAGCTCTTTGGCCTACTTTATCTCCTCTCTTCCATGATCTCTCTCATTTTCAAGTGCTTCATTTCAGCACAGGTATGCGAGGGGAGAAGGGGAGGTGGGGAACAGGGAACCATCCTTCCTTTTCTCCGCTTTTTTCCTTGCATTTCCTTCCCTCTCATTTGCTGTCACAGCTACACTCTCTTATCCCCAACCTCCCTCTCCTCCATGCCCTCCCTACTCCCCATCAAGACAAGGTTTAATGTCTTTCCATCTCTTCTCGGGTAAATTGCAGCGAGCCTGCCGGCTGCTCGGGTGGAACACGCTGTTTTATATGCGCCATAAAAGGAGAGAACTCTGTAAACAATATTATTTTTAATAAAATCCTAGGCTTTGGCAGGCCAGCTGCTTTTGTGTCTGTCTTAATTTAATCAGACGATCAGCTCTCTCAAGCAGCAAGAGGGAATGAAAAGCATTAGCAAGGAATCAAGGAACTGGTGAGGAAGAGACATGATTTCCATCAAGTGCTTTCTGGCCCGGTGTATTGCTATGTGAGCAGGACCAAGTTTTCAGGAAACAGATTCCCAGCCTGGCTCATCTGAAAACAACTTTGTCACGGTGCAGAAAGGACACGAGCACATCTAGGCATAACACGCTCATCCTATAGTGCTTCAAAAAGAGCCATACAGCTGGTATGGGCAAATACCATTGCTGGTATGGGCAAACAAACGCAGGCTTAATGATGTTTTCAGTTCTAGCAGATCACCGTGGCTCTCCCTGGGCACTGGCAGGTCTCTGACACACCCCACGCTCCCCAGGATGGGAATCCTACCCGGTTTGGTGCCCCTCATGCTTGTACCCAGGTACAGCCACCCAAAACAGCATCCATCAGCTCCCTGTCCACGGCCAAACCCCAAACCATGCTGGCCAGCGGTTGCATGGCCCGTTTGCCACGTCAAACTTAAAACCCAAGTAAATACAATGACAGTGTTAAGGATGAAATATCGAATTCTGCAAATATATCCCCAAAGGTCCAGCCAAGGCTACGGCACGCATCGGCAGGGGAGATGCCTTCTCCGAAGAGCGGCGGGGAGGAGGTGAGGTTGGCAGCTGGAACAAGGGGAGAGGGAAGGCAGCCCCGAGCAGTCCTTGACACGCAGCATCGCAAGTGGCAGCCACGTTTGAAAGGTGTCACAGACAGCAAAAACCTGGCAGAAGCAGCTGATTTCGTGACACTTCTGTTCTTTAAGACCAAGCAACAGCCAGCGAGCATCTGCTGCGCACAGACAACTCCTTTCCTCTTGCTCCAAGCCCTCACAAGAGGCTTTGCTGCCAGCAGGCTGGAAGCTTGGCCGTGACACCCTCTCTGAGCCTAAACCATTGCAGATGTGACCGCTGCCTCCGGAGCGGAGACCAGGACTCCCCTGGCATGGGAGCGATCAAGGGTTCTGCCGCTTCCACTGAAAGCCACAAATCCTCCAGAATAGAGATCCTCAAAAATATTAAATAATAATTGCTAATTACAGACACAAAGTAAACAAACTAATTGATATTTACTTGTTTACCCAGTTTCAAAAAATGTTAATCACTTAGCATGTATTTTTAAGATATTAAACTGTGCTAAGGCGCAGCCATAAATATCACCAGTAAAGCAAATATGGTGCTCGGCACTGCAAAGGAATTAAAATTAGTATTTAATTACAAGAAATCGCTCGAAGTTCTTTTGCTACCATTAATCACTTTCAATTATGAATGTAATTATAAGTCATCTTTTCTCTTTGGGTGGTCGCTGCTGGGACCTGAATCGGTGACCCTCTGCTCCAGAAGAGAGCACCCCACTTTGCTCACCAAATGACAACTCCTCACCGACTGATCAATTAGTGCCTCTATGGAGCTCCTAAGTGCCAACGGCAGAGGAAGACCGAGTTGCTTCCTCCCTTTCATTTGCACTGATTTTTACAACATCCATCTGCCAAGCAGCATGAGAGCAGAATCAGGGCTAGTGAGATAGATAAATTGATGTGAAAAATATTCCATCCTCAAATCATTAAAGGACGAGACGATAATGTTATCTCTTGCTACAAGGCAAATCAAAGCCTAGAGAGCTCCTTCCCTGCAACACGAAGCTTTTCAGCACGGACACGTGGCAGCTCGACTCCATGCAGAAGACGACCGTGTTAAAGGGCACAGCCGAAACTTGTCCCCTCCAACTCTTAGGTCTACTCTCCCCCAGTCCTCACCTTCTCTTGGGCAGGCAGTTACGAACCAAATTGGCTCTACCTGGGTTGCGCTATGGTCAGCATCCCCTCTTAGCAGTACAAGATGGAGCGTGCTCACTGTGGAGGTAATTTTCAGCTACGGATCGGTTCTGAGGGCTATCTGCAGAGGGAGTCTGCAAAACATCATTAAGAAAAGCAAACCTATTGGCAGCAAGCTCCGATTTTTCTTCTACGCAGGGAGGATGGCACTTTTCTTCTGGGGGACATGCAAACAAAAGAAAAAAAAAGCTGAAAAACTGCCCCTCTGCTCAGTGCTGAGCCTCCATCATTGGTTTGGACTTCGCTCAAGGAGTTTGGGACAGTGGAGCTCAAGCCCTGACCACAGGCGGTCAATAGAAATAAAGCCATGCACCAGGCTGGACAAAGGCTGCTGCTGGCAGAGCATCTCCAATCTGGGACACCAGGGTCCTGATAACCGTAACGCTCCCCCACGTATTGCTGCCTTGACTCCCCCCCCAAGTCCATTAAGCCTCACAGCCTGCTTCTGGCACTGCACGGTACCGGAGACGACCAAAACACAGAAGACAACGCAGAAAATCAAATGGAAACGTTCCCTTTTGGTTCCCTCGGTACTTCTGCACAGGGAATGCGATTAGACTGTCCTTATCTTGGTGGGAACAGTTGTTAGCAATAATGAAATCATCCAGTCCTTTTCTTTTTGAAATCCAGCCACATCCTTTGGCTCCAGGAAATAGGGGCAGTGACATGTGCTGTTTTCATAAAAAGCCGCAAGACAACATATTTCATTGCAATAAATTCCCTTCCCTCAAGTGAAGAGCAGAGGAGAGAGATTTCAAGGACAAGGAAAGTTTCAGCCAAAAGAAGGGGCTGAGCTGAACTTCTGCCCATCTGACACTTCTCATGAAGCTGGCTCTTCACAATCTGAAGACGACTGGATGACGACATCACTTGTTGCTTTCTTCTCTCTCCACGCTTGCTCTTTCTGTCTCAGCTCCTTTGATGATAACTGGAATTGCCCATTGAATCTCCACACCAACATGAAGTCCACCACAGTGCCTCTCTGCTGGGAAAGCCCAGCCTCTGGAAGATGGCCACTCCTCTCCACATGCTGTCCGAGACTCCAGAGAGGACTGAAGCCAAAAGCTCCATGTGTTTCTCCCAACAGAGACTCGTGGCCAGCTTGCAGTTGGGAAAATGCTTGCTAGGTTGTAAATCTAGCCAAACTGCATCCTTCATCCTCACCTCATCCTCCGTGGGCTCTTTCAACACTTGGCTTCGGATCCAGACCAAGACCCAAATTCCCTGCTAGGTGTTCCTCTCTGCCGAAGGTCAGCCTAGCATGCCCGAGGACTTGGGCATCCCGGCAAGCGTGTTGCCACCTGGGCAGACCTAGCGGCTTTGCACCTGAATTAACCAGGCGCCGTCTCGCCATGCCATCTCCTAATTAGCAGGCTTCGTTTCGCCGTCCTCCCTGTACTTGGCTGAGTCTCCCCTTCCCTCTGCTCCTCGCTTACTCTGTTCACTGAACTAATTGCTGAGCGCCTGCACCCTGGGTGTCTGCTGCTGTTGGAGAAGATTAGTATTTTTACAGAGGGGGAAAAAAGATTAAAAAAAAAAAGATTGTGTTTTTTAAAGCAGATGAAAGGAGAGCCCAAGGAGATGTGCATTTGACTCTCAAACACGCTCCTTCAAGTCTCCCTCAGCAGTACTTAAAGGCGTTTCCAAAGCAAGACTTTATGAATGCTAAATGAACCCGGCGCCTTGTTCCTCTGCCACAAGAAAAGAAAAAACTTATCTTTTATATACAGTATTTCCTTTATGGCTGACACTGTGCATCCTGCACTGCTACTACCAGTCCCACTTCAGACACGAACACTGACCTTCACAAAGTCACAGGGAGACCGCTGTCTCACCGGCCTGGAGTAGCACACTGCTGGGCAGGGGTCGAGGATCCCGGCTGGATCCAAGCAGCCGTGTATTGTTTCACCTGCTGCTTTCCAGAAAGGGCAAGGTGAGAAGAACACAAATGGGGAAAAGTTGAAAGTCTTGCTTTCTATCACTGTGATCTTGGGTGCCCCAGCCAAACCTGGGATGTCGGTTGAGAAGTATCACCTTCCAGCAAGCTTTCTCAGGATGCAGCTCAGTCAACAGGGATGCAGGTTGGGCAGGGGAATGATGAACCACAGGGTAAACAGCAGCAGCCCAGCAAGCCAGAAGAACAAGGGAGAAAACACACCGCTGACCATCCAGCCCTGCAAACCATCTGCACCACCTCCTCTGCTTCACTGAGGGATGCTGGCAGGGTCCTAGTCTGGGTGCCCAGCAGCCAAACTCTCCCCGATTTCAGAAAGGGCAAGCAACGAGCACACGGAGGTGTTCAGCATCTGAGCACCTGTGGCCACCTGGGTCATTGAATCAAGGCCACACACCACTCTTGCAAACGAAGCCAACAGCACAATGCAGTGCCAAGATTGCCCACTGCCTTCGCCACAAGCCCACTACCAAGCTCAGGCTTGCCCTTACAGAGGATTTTCAGCAGGACCTCTACCTTTCCCTGCCGGGCAAATGGGGGAGAAGCGCATTTAGCTTTGTGCAAAGCACTCTGGATGGAAGACGGTCCACGCTCTTAAGAAAACACCCACCCAAAGGAAGTCTTGGGAGATTTAATTAGCTGCTGTCTGTGCTGTTTGAGCTTGTTAGGTGCTATGTAATTGCTAAATATTATTATTATCTCTGCAGGTACAGCAGTTTGTTAGGATAATGATAGTGATTGACATTTCCCTGGCATCTTTCATCCCAACCAGATCCCATATTACTCTATTATAAAACACTGTTCCGCCTTGATTCTCTGCACCTCTCCAAACTGTCAACAAGATCATAACTGGCTCCGCGTTGCCAAAAGGCATAAAGGCGCAAAGTGGCTTGTGCAAGTTCATGGGATGTATCGGAAGCTGAGCAAGGACCAGCTCAACTTGATGCTCAAGAATACAAGTTGCACAGGTATACATATGGTATAGATAGAGATATATGGGCTCTACTTCAACATCAACATGGAGCTAAGCTGCAACAAGTGGCCTTATAAGCTACCACAGCACCCAAGAACCTCCCTGGTACCTCCCTGTCCCCCTCTCCTGGCAAGCAGCAGTGGGTACCACAACCCAACCACCACTCTGAAAAATATATTCCAGGAACAGCAGAGCAGAGGGGCCACCAAGTGATTAATTGGAGACTATCAGTTTGGGATAGGTCTCTAAATTCTCATTAAGTCAGGTGCTGAGGCATCGCACATTAATCCAGAACATTTCCCCTTCGGCCCAAACAAATAAATAACTCTTGTATAATTCAGGGAGAATTGGGTGGAGCCACCTCTCCCCCTCTCTCCATCTCCTTTCAACTAACCAGTGAATAAAACATCGCTCGCCAATCTATTAGGCTAATTTTAAATCCTGACAATTTAGCAGCACTTCAGCAAGATAAGAGCCATTTATTAAAAGCCACAGTTCATTAAGCCAGATGCTGCTGGCGTATTTACTCAGAGAAACGGGGCTAGACTCAGCTCTCACCAAGACCAGAACTCCCCAAAGGAGCAGGCATGATCCCGTTTCACCCAAAAAGAGAGGCAGCACAAACCTTCACCCACCCCAAGGCCACGAGGGGCTGCAGGTGCCTCCTACCAAAGGGGGCTGGGTGTCAGGACCACCTCACCGCATCTTGCTGAACAATGCATGACCATGAAGCAAAAGCCACAGGATGCTTCAGAGGTTTATGAGAAGTCTCCAGGAACTCCGTCAGAGGACCAGCTCCACGGCTCCATGCCTTGCAGCAAACATCTGCAAAGCTGTGCACCACCACACCGGGGACCCCTCCCCAAAAGGATCAAAACCAGAATCTGGATCAGACAGGCACCACTTCGGACCCGTGCCCATTAACGGCGAGCACAGATTGCCTTCAGACAGGGGACGATCACTTCCGACAGCAAGCCAAGAGAGGGCTCTTTAAGAAGAGCTGCTGCATGCCAAAAGCTACCAGACTGCACCCAGAGCTTTCCTTCCTCCATGCTGCCGCTTGACATCACCGCTAAGCCCCCTCTGCAGTGCCACGGCATCAGCTCCCAGAGGATCTGGGGGCCGAGACAATGACAGCGGGCACTTTGGGACACAGGGAAAGGGCTCGGGGTTTCCTGCTTCCAGGGTGGCGGCGGGAAAGACAAGGAGACGGAGTCACCACTGTGAGCAGCCCTGCTCCCTGGGAACTGGGATTTTTGTTAGCCTTCATGGGGGACAAATTTGACGCTCCACCCAAACCAAGATGCCGAGGGGAGGCAACAACCACAACCCTGTAAAGCCAAGCTACGCACGAGCCCACCTTATGCCAAAGCCGGTTTGCCCAGTAAAGATGTGCCAAGCACAACCTGGCAGAGCACGCACGGCCCCCTCAAGCTCTGCACCAGCATCATTGAGTTTATTCCCACCGGGAACCGCTTGCTGCGCGGCTCTCTGCAGGTAGGCAGCGATCGCAAGGGGCTCGGCGGTACCCAGGAGATGGAGACAGCCCTGCCAGCGTCGCTGTGAGGCGCAGGCACCAGAAGGCAGTGAAGAAATCCCATCTCGCGGAGTTTGTGAGTGTAATTCATTCCAGCGGGAGACATCCAAGAGACTTTATCAAGTGCAATTGTCCCACTGCGCCTTTCACCTGCACACACTTGCAAGACAGTCTGGAGTCACTACAGAGTCTCCCTTTACAGTCAGGGCTGAAAGGAGCATTATAAAGGTGAATTAACATTTCTAAAAGAATGTAAAAAAACCCAGAACTGTTCTAATGATGATTAATGGGAAGCTATAAGGGAGGCCATGACCTCCTAGTGTCATTAAATGGATTGGCAGGTTTCTGAGCATTAATTATAAATAGCCACAGGAGTTCGAGTGCTTAGCAGAATGATGATAAATCCATGACACAGGCAGCGGGACAAGGAGTCAGGAGCACCGGGGAACACGTGCCTGCGTGTGCACACACACGGGCCGGGCGTGCAAGGAAACGTGGGTTTGCACGTGCGTGACGTGCAGGAGACAGAAAGCAAAAAAGTGGAAATGAGTCCACCTGAGCTTGCTTCTGCGTTTGGGTGGATACAAGGATGGAGGTGGGGAGAGAGACGAGAGAAATGGGTAAATGATAAATTAGGGCCTGCCAGTCAATCACATTTTCTAAATGTTTTATATCCCAAAAGCTATAAAAGCAATATTCCTTTTCGGCCTTATTGGAGCCATTTCTGTAAGGCAATCACATCTGTTTCCTCAGGGATTTGAGCTGAACTGTGCCTTGGCATTCCCCCCCCCTTCTTTTTTCCCTCCCCTTTATATCTACTCTCTAGCCTGCTACCAAAGAAGGGTCAGAGCATGCATACAAATAGGGAGAAGTGAAAAACAAACAACGCTGAACCAGTGGCCAGCGGTGATGAACAGACAAGAAGTGGCCGCAAACTTCCCCAAATCCCCCAGCCTATTAACTAAGAAATGGCTGCAATAACCAGGGGCCGCCTGGATTTTGAATCAGTTCGCTCTTAATATTAATGTTTCCTTCTCTTTAATGCGCGTTATTCCACGACTGCATAGATACGAGGGAGATCTGCATCCCAGGGCACTGCTGTGCATTACACCTCGGATGTGCCGATCCACGCAGCCTGCCTGGGATTTCCAGCGCCATACCAACGGCATCGCCGCGCTGCCGGCAGCTCCACTGCTCTTGCAAGAGCCCTTGGAGAGACGCTCACCGATAAAAGCCCCGATCCCTCTCTGAATACCATGGGGACCCAGGGCTACAGCCGCAAAAAGCACGTTTGACTCCACAAGCCAGGAGCCTTGGCTGGCCCCAGGAGGAGAGTTTTTGCAGGGGTGTGAAAACAGGAGTTCATTGCAAAGGGAGAGCCCTGGGACCGCCGAGTCCAGCCAGGAGCTGAATAAATACAGGGGAATGAATTGAGTGAGGACCTCAGGCTCGTTACGAGCTCTCGCAGTGAACCGCATCAACCGCAGAGGGTGAAGGCCCCTCTCGCTGCCAACGAAGAGAACAAAAGGCTCCGGGTGAGATGCCAGGGGGGCAGCCCCGTGCCTGAGCACCCAGAAACCATCCCCCTTGGCTCCCAAGAGAGAGCTAAGCTCGGTACAGCTCTCTGCATCGGCAGCCGTGTCCCATGGGCCAGCCCGGGACAGTTGCCCCAGTATCCGGCCACAGGGCATTTCCTTTGGGATTGGGATCCCCGTTTCCTCCGGCACTTTTGTAAACTGTTGTTTCGGCTTCTGCCCGCTCTATGGGGAAGCAAAAGCACGAGCCAAAAATCGTCTCCACCGAAATTAAAAATATTCCTGTTACTATTTAGATTTAAGTATCATTACCTTGCTGGGTTCTTCCAGGGAGAAGCATTAGTTCAACTGACTGGAAAACGGTGGTGAAGGAACAGGTTCTCTATACAATTTTCTTCATATCCTATTAGTTGCAATACAATTACAGTGAATACATCAATTCTTAGTCCCAACAGCTTCTGGAAAGAGCCACCTATTAAAAGCTGACTTATTAATGGAATTGTACATCCAGGATTAATCGGGCCGTGTTGGCCATTTCCATTTCTCACTCCACAAGTGCTTTTGTTCACTTAATAGGCTGAAGTAACTTGAGAATGACACAACTTAGAGCTTCCCCCATTTGCTGTGCATATCGCCAGCAAATTTAATATCACTTTCCTTTCCGGCGTTGCTCTGGGATAAAACCTGGCACATGCCATCAGGAAAATCTGTGCAGCAGGGTTGGGGAGGAGGAGAAGGGGCTTTCTGCCTTTGGCAGAGCCAGCAAGGGGAGATTCCCAGCTGATCGAAGGCTTTAAACCCCACAGGAATTTGCAATCCCAAAAAGAACTGCCAAAGCAAGCAGGCTAGATGACAGCCAGGCCACCACTGCAATATCATCTCGTGAGCACTTCAAAAGTCTCCAGCCAGCCCAAAGAGCATCAACTCCCCCAGCCGGGCATGGTGGGTCCCCTCCAGCCCTCCCTGCTCCCCCAGGATGCCCCATCCCCAGGCATCATCCCCGCAGCTGGAAGAAAATGCCACCGTCTCCCAGCACAGCTATTCCTGTGGCAGCAAAGTCAATGCATGTTGAAGCATGGTAATATAGTATGACTTTTCCCTTTAATGGAATTTTTCTAGCCCACTAGGAAAAAAAAAGACTCCATTAGCCATACTACAAAGGCTCCTACTTATTAGTATTTTAGAACAGTGGCAAAAACATTTCTTGAATCTAATTATTGCTGACAAATATGAAAATTGAAATCAAAGTTAAATTTTCAGCTACAGTGCCTCATACGGCAGCAGCTCGCTGGCTCCCAACTATTACATCAACACATTTATTCTGCTGAGAAGGCTGTGGAGATTGGGCCCCCCCATCCCCTCCAGCCCACCCCTCCATCTCCAGCGGCATTAACTCTGACATATTCATCTCAACAGCCAGGGCCATGTAACTAACTTCATGTTTACCAGTCGCACGCAGCCAATAGATCGGAGCGAGGCTTGCAGGAGCTGAAGAGGAAGGGAATAGAATAAGGTTTTTTTGGTTTTTTATATACATATATATTTAGTTTTATTTATGTCCAACTTTGCTCTCTCCCACTCCTTTCCAACCTGATCTCAAAAAGGAGTCACTGGCCGATTTTAAATTCCTTGAGATAGAGGATTGGGGGGGGGGCGGAGGGAGGGAGAAGGAAAAAAGCCTTGTCAACATATTTCCTTTCTCCTGCATGCCCCCAACATACTGTAAAAATCAATCCCCTTTGTCATTTTGCTCTGCTTGTGTGAATGTTTAATGGCTGTCGAGGGAGATAATGATTGCTGCTAGGAAATTCATTTCAGATTTGCTATTTATAAAGTGCTTGGTGCTCAGGTGGGAAATTAACATAAGGAAGGGGGAAAGGGACTGATCCAAGGTAAAAAAAAAAAAAGCCAAAAAACCAGCAGGAGAGGAGGGACGAGGTGCCACGGGGCTGGCTGGAAGGGCCCAGCACCCCAAAGAGGATTTCCACCTGTTCCCATCTCTCCCGGGACAGAGGGAAGAGGCTTGCCTGTGGCGGGGGCAGCCACGCTGGGGACACATAGGTGCTCCCGAGCACCACCAGCCCCTTCCCGGCGTGCACGGGATACAGAGCCGGGATTACCAGCCGAGCAGCTGGTGATGCCCCTGGCACACCCACCAGCCAAAACACCTGAGGGTTTGCACCCCAGCTCCCTCTCCAGCCTCCCATCTCCGGATTAACTGCAAACCTCCTTCGAGTCCCCCCTCTCTGCAGAGCCTGATAACCTGTTCCCGTGTGTTTGATTTTATTTTTTTTGAATCCCAGGGGAATTCCCGTCTGTGATACAGCCGGATCCCATGCAGCCAACGGTACGCACGCTGCCATTGAGTTGCTAATTCCCGTCTCAGAAGTTGCTTTTCACTTTCCCATTTTCCAATAATAGGCTTGGTATGAATCCCCTAAGCTTCTGAAATAAGCTGAAAACCGCTTTTCCAGCCATTTACATAAACACAAGTGGATCAGAAGGAATAATCATAGTTTATGCATTATTTGGGTGCTTTGGAGCCAGCTGCCAATGTGATGTCAGGTTTTGAAGCCCAAAACGTACAATGGGAATGTGCTGACGTGCAGAAAAGTGGCACAAAAGGTAAACAACAAATAATACAAATTTTTAAATATTGCCTTCGATGACAAGGCGGCTTTGGCTTCGCCGCAACCCCGGCCTCCAACGGATCCTGCTCCCCGCCAGTCTTCTTCCCAGAAAGGGCTTCATTAAGAGAGATGTCACTCACAGTAAATCCAAATTCACCTCTTGCCAGCCAGCCCTGCCACTCTCTCGTGCCTTGGCCCGCTATCAAATAGCCCGGTGCTGGTTTTGGGGATTGAATTAGCAAAAAAAAAACCCAAAACTGTAACACAAGCACCCTCTGATCTATAAGCACCATCTGTCCTGCAGAAAGGGAATAAAAGCTAGAAAACGACCAAACCAACCCAGGAACTTAGTGCTATTCACCAGCTAACTCATACAAGAGGAGAGGGGAAAAAAAAAGCCAAACACTTAACAGTGAGATAATATTATAGCATTAATGAACCTTGCTTCGCTTCAAGTGCTTGTCACGCTTCCAATGAGGCGGGTCAGATTTGGCTTTCAAACCAGTTCTTTAAATTAAGAACGCCGTTTCTGGCAAAATCAAAACATTAGCAGAGGATCTGTTTTGAAGAAATAACAATTAAAAAAAGTAACAAGGCTCGAGACTCCAGGCTCTTGTGATACTGTTGGAATGCAGCCTTCAGATTTCTTTTTTTTATTTGAAATCACTTCACAACTTTGTACACGTTGCTTCTGCAAGCTCAGAATCAGAACAAAAATACTTCTAAATCAACCCCTATTTTCCCCAGAATCTACTTTCACTAGGAATTTATGATTGTTCTGGTTTATTCCATTTTGGAATAAAACAAAAAGTACTTTTAGTTTCTAATATTACACCATTTCCGGTGCCATTTCCTACTTCTTAGCAGCTGCTGTCTCCCATCGTGAGTCACGAGAGGCTGTGAACCGGCCACACGGGCTGAGAATTTGTGATTTTACAAGCTCCTTTCCAAGTGAAATCAGAGTTTCTCCATGCTCAGCTATGTACAATTCCATAGCGGGGGGAAAGACCCTGTTTTCAAGGCAAATCCAGGTTAGCTAGACCAGACAAGAAAGGAAAAATGGCTGGTACCCTTATGGAGTGCGCGGCCAAGGGAAGAAGGGGAAGGACCGTGCAACGAGCCCAAATCGCTGCAGGATGATCAAAGGATGTGAACTCAGCACCCACATCCCAGTCCAGGACCTCCAGGCTCACAGAATTTTTTGTCACCTCCTTCCCACCAAAGCCCTGCCTCTCCCATCCTCCTTGCAAGCCAGACCCACCACGGCTCCAGAAGGAAGCGCTTTGCACAAGCCATAGCTCACTAGATGGATAGAGGTGCCCTCAGGCAAGGTGCTGAGCACCCTTGCACCCCACTGCTGCTGGGACGCACCCACCTCCAGAAGGTCCTCAGTGCTGCACCGTGCCTTTTTAGCTCAGCAGCAGCTACATCGCTCCGGCCCCGTCCCTGCGGGAAGGCGGAGGATGCCGTGCCAGCTTCCATCACCGCCTTTTTCGGCTCCCCCTGATTAGTAAGCGAAGCATGAGGGAGGTGGAGGAGTCAGAGGAAGGGAAAGCAGGGGGAGGAGGATGCCAAGAACCAAACATCGTCTTTAGTGGGAACAGTCAATGGGCCAACAGGGCCAAAAGGTCAATTAATTTACAACAGCTTTCAGCACTGGACATACTAACTGTAAGCGCATCAAAAATCCATGATATCCTTTCTGGCGGGAGATAACAGAGCACGGCAAAGGCAGCACCTCTGATTTATTATTAACCAAGAGCAAGGTGTGTGCTTCGAGGAGGAGGAGGTGGCTAGCTCCTCCAGGCTAGCAGCCACAGCTCCAAACATGCCGGCAGCACAGGCTGTGGGATGCCTGGAGGATGCACCAGCACCTGCAAAAGAGCTGGAGGCCCCTGGGATTAGGGTGCTCCAGGGAATGCAGTGACAAGGAGATCAGCCTTTGCAATTCTGTTTTTTTGCCTATAAAAGCTACTAAAGGCATGGCAAAACCCAGGTGCAGAGGTGCAAGATGCTGGCTGAAGGTGGGAGACAGCAGTATGGCTTCAACTTCCACTACAGAATCCCAAAACCTGGCACCTTGCTCATTTTGGCCCCCGTTTGAAACAAAGAGCTCAACTCCAAGTCCCAGTTGCAGCTCCAAGCCTTCACCACGAACATCTGAGACAGATCACGTTTGGGTCCCACCGAGCCTAGTGGGAGATTTGCCACCACGCATCAAAGGAGCGCTACCAGTAACGCTGAAAAAAGAAAAAAACAAAAATCACATTTACCCTGTTTAAAGTTTTGCTGTAGCAAGACATTCCTTCAGCTGGAGCATAAGCAAAGAAAATTTTGCCCTCTCCTGCCACTACTGAAGTTTGGGAAGGAGACACAGCTGCAAAAGAGGGGTTTTTTCCTCATCCCCAGGGCCAGAAACATACCCCCACATGGTGCTTCACAGGCTGCGGAGGAAGGCTGGAGCTCACCTCCACCGTCTGACAGCAAGTTGCCTGGGAAGCAGGCTGGTGAGCCCTCCCCCTCCACCCCACTTTATCACAGAAAGCAGCAAGCCCTGCTTGCTACCTTGACCTAGATCTGTCAACTGATCCATTTTTCCCCCACAGGGAAAAAATAAAATGGGAGGGATCATAAATATTTTCAAAAAAATACATGAAGCAGACACTTCCAATATTGAATGCACTCACCTCATGTACAAGTCAGGGTTGGCACAACAGGAAGGCAGAAAAATCATAAGCCAGGGTTACGGTTACTATGATGGTCAAAATGCCCACATGGATAAGGATAAAGTAGTTTTAGCTAGACTCCAGGACTGGTTGCAGCCTCCAGAGCACTCAGAACCACCAAGTCTTGAAACAAGGGTAAGACAACTCTGTTTTGAGCTGGCTTGGATGGTCCCTGTGATGCCTCAGAAATCTGTTGTACCAGATGAAGTTTTTTTCCAAGCTCACAGCTACCACCTGATCTTCTCTACTTGTCAAACTCCTATCCATCTCCTCTTGGCCAGTCAGCGAGTGCCATCCCAGAGGAGGGGTTAGCTGACCACCCCCGTACCTCCTTGGCCACGCAGCCCAGGTCCGCTTCATTGCCTCCTCATGCATCCCACTGTAGATAACACAGCCACCTTCTTCACGCCTGCATTTTAAGAACAGTAAGCAAGTGCGTGCCCCCAACCCGCAGCAGTGTGTGCGGTACCTCGCGCATCTCTATTCCACAGCTGGTGCTCCTAAAGCTGTTGTAGCTACAGCATGAACCAACTCCAGCACCTGCTCCCTATCACGCCACACTATTAAGGTATCTCATTACAAACGACAAGCTCTTTTGATAGAGATCTCTCCGAATATGTGGTATAGAGCAACCAGAACAACTTTGCTCCTCGCTATATTCTCTCAGCCCACTGCTGCATGACCAGATGGAGCAGCGGAGAGATGATCCCAGAGAAGCAGCGATACCCCACACATGGAAAAACCCCACCTGCAACCCTGCACAGAGCCCCCATAGCAAAGCCACCGACCAAACCACGATCCCAAGCACCAACCAAGCATTTTAGGTTTTGCGCAATGCGGCCTTGCTTTCAAAAGCGTCTTTCCAGTAGGAAAGGTCTGCTTGGGTTCCTGTTTACTCTGCTGAGTCTTAAAAATGTGCCAATTAATCCCATGCGGTGGCCTGATTTCCAGAAGTGCTGGATACCTGCTTACAGCTTCGGTTAAAGTCAACAAGAATGACAGATGTTCAGCAACGCGCCAAATCAGGCCATTGAGTAGCCAGGGCGCGTTCCCCTCCTTTTATGTACTACATATAACTGGGTTATCTAATCATGTAGGTATTGATTATTACTGTTATTACCTATTAAATAGCTATTTTCTGCTGTTGGGGTGAATATCACATTTTATTGACCTGCACGGTACTATTAACCACCACAAAGCCACATTTAATATTTTCCCCAGGGAACAATAAATCTGGGTATTCACAGAAAGATGTCGATACATGTAATTTTTCTTATACACATTCATTAGCGCAATTACCTTCTTGCACAAACTGCCAGAAGGTTTCCCCTCCCACCTTCGCCAAGAAAAAGTCCTCCCGGGATGGACAGCCCCGACCCGCGCGATGCATCCCGAACCCTGCCCTTCCAAGGGGAAGCAGCCGGCTGCTCCTCCCTGTAGATGCGTCTCCAGGCCATATCCAGCCTTTTCATCGCACACAAGCACAGCCCGTGCTTTGGTTTGGGAGTTATCTGCAAGCCAGCCACATCGACGGAGCGAATAATTCTTTCGGATGAGGAACGCTCCGCGTATGATGTTGACATATGCTATTATTTTACATACCTATTTCAGCTTGTATGCTTATTAGAATAAGGTCTTTATGCTAATTTGTAAATCAAATTCCCATAATTCTTGGCTTACTGATGCTAAAGGCCCAGCTAAATCTTCTATGACCTTTTAGCCTGGTTAATCCTTTTACGCATGGTTGAGTGAAGAGTTTTCTTCTCTCTTCCGCTCCCACGGGCTGGGGTGGGATTTTTGCACAAGCCCTCCTCTTCCGCAAGGAATCCAGGTGAGTGCAAGTCAGGGACACCGGGCACACGCAAGACCATCTCTCTACTTCAAAACACAGAAAGAGGGAAGAGAGAATGCTGCTGCTGGGTCCTTAAATACGCTCTAGATATTAATTGGCGCTACTTTAAATCATGCAGAACAAAATATAGCAAACACAAAGAGAGCTGTGTTGCCAAACAGCCACTCATTTCCCGATGCCCAGGGCTATCCCAGCCCTCTGTAGACTCCCTCTTCCCGGCTCCTTTCCCCAAGCCATGGCTGGACCTTTGGCCAGCTCTGCCTTCCCACAAGTTGATGCGATGGACACCGGCATCTCATTCCCACGGAGCATCCAAGCACGTGCCCCGGCCTCGCTCTCTGGCACCAACACCCAGTAGCCAACAGCTCCCTCGGGAACGACAGCATCGCCATGCACAAAACCTCCCTGGACCTTTCAGGGCTCAGAGGGCTCCCTCCTAATGGACACGACGCTCAACAGCTCCCGTTTCGGGGACACGTTTCCAAAAAACCAACAGTGAATCCACAAAACTTGGAGAACCTAAGGACGCGTGCACCAATGCAGATGGTCACGTGCTTACAAATTATCCCACTTCACGCTCCACTCTACTCTCAAGCACACTCACAAACCATTTTTCTTATTGTTTGCTTGGCTGTAAATAGGTAAATGATCTGGAGTATTGATAAACCGCTGCAGAGGGCAGCACAGATCTCTTGAGCTATTTGGAGTAGATCTGTGCAAAACACGGTTTTCCTGCACAACAATAATTTTTGCATTTTCAAACACAAGCCAGCTCCACTTTCGTACACCAAGTGAGAGGGAAAAGTCAGAAATTCAAAAAAACACTGTGAATATCACAAGAGTTCACAAACCAGCAGCACCATACTGCTGATATTTGGCAACGCACGCATACCTTTGGGGCTGAATGACCCCCAATTTCTCAAAATCCCCTTAGAAAGTTTTTGCTAAAATGCAAAATTATTTTTGCTGGGTATTTTTTTTTAATGACACTTTTAAATACAATCATGCAAGAAAACCTCCCGGAGGGACCTCCTCCTCCCCCAGAATACCCATCATCTCCCAGCCCAAAAAAGATCCAAACTTTTTGCAGCCAAATGCTGCCCTGTGCAATACTTTGCCCAGCACCCCACAGCTCTGCCCTATGTGTCCCGTGCCCCGGACCACAGTGCACCGTGGCTCCCTGTTTCCCCCCACACCGGCAGTGACTCGGGGACTTCTGGCACTCAAATCAGACTCCTACAAGGCAGGGGAACGCAGGGGATTTTTGCTTGGGAAGGCAGAGCATTCCTCCCCGCTGCTCAGCTGCCAAGGAGAATAATAAAAAAAAAAAAAAAGGAAAAAACCCACAATTAAAAAAACCCCACCGAACAAAAAAAAAAACCAACTACTTTCTGGATCTGTAAGCTTTGATGGGAGCAGGGAGAGGAAGCACAAGAGATGACCAAGGAATAAGACCTGCAAGGAAGCCAAGTCAGGAGCCAAAAGCAAGCATCAAAATAAATGAATGAACAAAATAAGCAAAAGCAAGCACGAATTCCGGGCAGGAGAAATGAGGAGAGAAAGGGCAGCTTCGCTCCCCTCCTGGGGGAGCCCCCAGCCCTCCACCAGCCCACACGGGTGGCAGCTGAGGGGGGCCAGGGCTCCCATCCCCAGGAAGCCCCCTCAGAAGCCAGGATGCCAGCATCCCGAGTGGGAAGCAGCAACCCTGGGAGAAGGAGGGAGGAAGGCGAAGAGGAGCGATGCCTCGGCATGTGATGTGCATGCTAAGCAGCCCCGGCCGGGTTTGCTCTCTGCAAAAGCGGGCCCAGGAGAGCGAAGTTTGAGCAGAGATGGCAGCTGCCCATCTCCCTCCAGCCCCCTGCCCCACACAGGCAGGGCTGTCACACCCCACCGGGGTCCTGCTGCAGACCACCTGGGTTAGAGGCGGGGCGGGGGGGGCGGCCAGGCAGGGCCCATTCGGGTTCCAAACCCTGTCCCCAGCCCTCGGTGGGCACGGGGGCAGCGCAGAGCCTGCTGCTGGCTGCTCTCCCTTTCCCCATGCAGAAGGAGGGTGCAGCCAGCCCCCCCGGGGGGCATCCCTGCCCTCCAAAGCCCGGAGCCCCGGGTACCACCCGCGATGGGGCTGAGCGCACGCCGGGCACCGTGCAATGCAATCCAACCCCCCGGGAGCATCCTCCCTCTCCCAGCCCGAGCTCCGCAGGCAGCCCCGGTGCAGGATGCGGCCCCGTCCTCTCCTCCCACGGAGGTAACCCCACTCCCACAGCCCCTCCAGATGGCTGCGGGGAGACTAACGCAAGCTGACAAGCTCGGCTCTCCCGGCCAGATGGGGCTGGCTCCTGCCTCCTCCTTTCCCTCTCTTCTCCCTTTGCTTTTTGCTCTTTTTCTTTTTTTCCCCCTCCCCTCCTTCCACAGCCCCCCCCCACGCGCGAAGCACCGTCCCCCGGGGGGTAAGGCAGCCGTGCTCTCCCGGGACAGGCTGGACAAGGATTTCCCAACTCCCCAGCCAGCGGGTCGGGCAGCAACCGGGGCTGCACCGAGTTTTTGGGACGACCTTGCAGCCGGGTCCGGCTAAGCAAAGCGGTGGGGGTGGAGGGGGGGGCGGCAGCACAGAGGGGCCTCGACCCCCCCAGCCCGTTGGATGCATCGCTCCTGCAGGAACTAAGTTGAAATGGCAGAGTCGTTCGGCACCCCGACAAAATAATCAAAATAAATCAGCACGGGCGGGCTGGGGACCCTCTCCCAGCTCAGTCCCTGCTCCGGGGGCTCCTCACCTTCCCCCCGCTCCAGCCCCCCGGGAGGGTGCTGCCCTGGGGCCGAGCACCCTCCACACGCCTCGGCTGCATCCCCCGCAGCATCCCCGCCCGGCCCTACCTTGGGAGAGGAGGAGAGCGGCCATCCCGGCGAAGATCACCCAAGAGACGGGGTGGTGCATTTTCGCCTGGGCCATGTTTCACGGCGGGTTGCGTTTCTCTCCCCTCCTTTCCCCACTCACTGCCTGGCGGGGAGAGGTTTAAAATCCAGCGTTTCGCGGAGAAAAGCGCAGGAAAGGGGCGGGGGGGGGGGGGGGGGGAAGGAAGGAAGGTTAAAAAAAAAAGGAAGGGGAGGAAAAAAAAAATCACCGCAGGGTGGGGGAGGGAAAAAACCCCAAAGATGTAAAAAAAAAAAAAGGGGGGGGGGGAAGGGGGGTCGGAAGGGGTTGCAAGGTGCGAGGGACAGGCGCTGCCGTGCCCGCCGCTCCGGCCCGCACACGCCGCCCGCCCGCAACACGCCGCCGGCCGCGCACACCGCCCGCCCCCGCGCCGCGCTCATTGGCTGCGGGGAACCCCCCCTCGGCACCCACGCACCCCCCCCCCCGGCACCCCCGTAGACACCCCCGGCACCCACACACCCCCCCGGCATCCACGCACCCCCCCCAGCCCACCAGGGAAAGTGGGGTGACTCCCCCACCCCGGGGAGACTGCAGTGGGGCCGTGACTCGGTTTCACCACCTGCGTGATGGGACACATACACCCCCATACCCCCCGTGAACCTCAACTCGCCCGAAACAAAGTGCACCCGCAGTGCCTGCCTCTACTTTCGGGGGGCCAAGAGCCCCAGCGCCGCCCCAACAAGCCTCGTCCACCTCAAGCGCTAACTCCCATGTGGAAATTGCTCTAAAGGCAAATTTGACAGGGAACAACTCTTCAATTTCTAGCAGAAATCTACTTTTACTCCAGATCAAGCCTTTTTTTTTGGCGCTCTAACCACTCTCACCCGATTCCTCACACCAAGACCATCTGCTCTGAGCAGCATCTGGGCCACTTGCACCCTGCTTGGGTTTGAATGTGCCCCTGTTACTTAAACGCCTTGCCACGTGCTGATTTCTGGTGCCTACTTCACAATAACGGAAATGAGACAGACCCTTCTCCAACTGCAGATACCTAAAACCACCACATCCGTCCATGCCACAACCCACGTTGGTTCAAGAGCACAACACCAACATGCCTACATAGAGCAGGTCCTCAAAACCAAAACCTTAAAGTGTTTTTTCAGCTTTTGTCCAACATAGAGAGTATTAGAGGCACTGAACCCCAAGACTCCTATTTGACACAACCTAAACAAATAATATCTTGTTAAATATTCATTATTTTCAGTAGTGGTAAGGATGTCTCGTTTTGTTGCTTGAGGTGACTCATAGCCCCTTAAAACAACATTATAGGCACAAAAATGACAAAGCAAAAAAAAAGATATCTTGGCTTCTTATATTTATTCTTCCTCAGAGGCTTCCAAAATCTGAGCTGTTCACTTTGCAATTCAGAAGAAGATTTGGCTGCAAACTCTTGGAAAAATCCAGCTGTGTTTCTGTCCCTCCTCTCTATTGCTGCCGCCCAGAGAGACTCCCCGCGTCAGATCTGGGCCAGCCATTCTGCTGAGGAAAGGTGACAAACCACAGGCACCAGTCCCTCTCCTGAAGTCCCACCAACAGGTCTGACAATAACGATCCGTGCGTCAAAAGTTGGCAGCCGGGGAGGGATTGGCAGCTCTGGTCGGATGTCCCCAACAGCCCTTGTTTGGTGTCCACAGGGCCCTGCCACCAGCCGGCCAAAGGGTCACGCTGTCCCTAACAGCATCTCACCATCCTTTGGTTTTCCCCAAGACCTCCACCACTATCATCCATCAATTTTCATGAGTGTCTTGCCAAAACAGCCGTTGGTGTAAAGCTACGAGAGCTTTCAGATCTCCTTCCTTTTCCTCTCCCAAGGCTTGGTTCAAACCATAGACCTCGAGGAGGTCTGATTGACCCGGAGCTCTACACCACCATTTTATGGTACCACCAGGAGCAGTCTACAGCCTGCTAGTGCCTGCACAACCTCCCAGCTCATTAGGATGGGAAGAGCTAACGGCAACAGTACTACTAATGACCCGGTCCAAGGCTGCAGACATGCCACTCAGCAGGATATTTCTTGGGAAGCACATACAGGCTCTGGGGTATTTAATACCCGGTCCTACCCACCCCATAATGAGCTGTTCATCCTCCAGCTCAACAGAGCAATGCACAAACCAGTCACTACCCCAGCGACCTCCAGCTGATGTATTTTGCATGTAGAGATCCCTGGTGAGGGGTAAAGATTCCTCCTACTTCTCTCCATCTCCACTTCTTCCCCATCGACACAAAGCTACCTATGATAACGCAAGATGCCACGTAACAATTTTTACCACGTTTCCCAACACTTCTGAATTTGACCCCGGCTGTCGAGCCAGCTACCGTACTTACAGCAGCTGGAAGCGGTTGATTAGGTTAGTCTGGTTTATTACCTAACCATTATGCTTTAAAAAAAAACCAACCAAAAAACACAACTTCCCTATTTGCCTAAGCAGAGAGAGCAGTTTATAAGAAGGCCCTGTGCAGTAGCTGCTCTTCCTACAGATTTGCTCTATGCATTATTAATTCACACAGCGCTTGTTCCGAGCGCGTATATTTACTCGATGCACCAGAACAGCTCTTAAGGAGCCTTCGGCTTGTGGCTTTGTGGAACATCAACTTTTCATGTTGAACAGCAGGTGATGTTCAACAGAATGCCTTGCAATAAATGCCTAATATCCATTACACGCATACATATCTGTGTGCCGGGCTGATAGGAACATGCAGATAACAGGGCTGCACTCCCGAGATAGGGAGATGGGGGGAAGAAGTTATTCACTAGAAATCACACATATATGTGGGGTTAAACAGCGATACCACACCTCCAGGCATATCGAACTGCAGAAGGCCCCTTTTGGCAGAAATTTCCGCAAAATTTTAGATGAGATTTTTCTTTTTTTCCCATCCCCGCCCAGATCTGAATAGAAGACCAAAATACAACACCTTAGCTAAAAGTCTGCGGGGGGGTGGGGGGGGGTGTGCCGGCGGAAAAGTGACATGCTGCTTTGAAATGAAACCTCTAACTGGCTTTAAAACGAGCATTGTGACCTTGCTGAACAGCACTGCATAATTTTTAATAGACATTTTTTGCTGGAACTGACATACTCCCAGGCGTGGTTTTATTCCGCTAACATTTTTCCAGAGGGAAATGCCATGTTTCATTGGATTTTTTTTCCATCATCCCTACATATACCTACCTATAATTACTGTATGTGTTACAATAGCATTCACAAGCCTTTGATAAGATCCTGGTTCTATTATGTTAAACTCTGTATGTACACCCGGTAAAAAACAGTCCCTCCCTTGAGCTCTTAAAGTCAAAATAGAGAAAGCAGAGAAAGGTGTTGAGACAAGAGCAAATTACTTCTCATTTCATGGCTAGAAAAATAAGACTTGGAAAGGTTAAGTCACTGCATGAGGTCAGGAAGGGAATTTTCAGCCATGTCAAGAACTGAACAACAATCTCCCAAATCTTAAATAAAGGTTGCAGGACTCGCCTGCTTCCTCTTGCAGCTTTTCCCCATCCCAGGTTACTTCTGCTCCTAGTTTCCCCAGTGCAAGGGGAGAGTTAAGGGAACACTTCTACCAGCTATACCAAAATATCAAAGGTGATTTATGTACAAAATAACCTTTTTCTTAATAAGGAATAGCGACTGGGGTGGATTTGTAAAGCTTAACTCAACACATACCCCAGCCCACATCTGCATGCAAAGGCATTTTGGCAGTCTCGTGCCCTTGCGTGCACAGGACACGCGGAGCCAGACGGACGAGTGCCCGCAGGCGGCTGCCGTGCCCGTGGATGCCTGGCTTTGCTCCTTTAATTACACCTCCTACGGGTGGGAAAGATAAGCCCAAATGGAGTGACTGCATGAAGGGAGGAAGCCTATAAGTTATTCATAAGTTCAGGCTCAAGCTCCTCTCTTGCTTTCACTCTACGACACCTTCAAAACATATTATTCATCTATTTTTTCCTCCTCTGGGAAGAGAGATGGTAATTGTAGTAAATATATCACTGCCAAGTCATCCTCCCAGCCTCCGAGCCTGCACAGTGCTAGGGGTAGAGATCCGAGGCAGCAGTCGCTCTCCCGACGTTTTGGGATGCCCAGGCTCCGTGAAGGACATCCTCACACTGCCGCGAGGCCATGGAGACCACGCCGGCGATGAGCAAGCGCACTGGGGGAAAACCTCCATGCAGCCCACTCATCTCCCTCAACACTTCCAGGTGGCAAAAACCGAACCCTACTGCTCCTGTCACCCCCAGCCCATTTCGGATGAAAGCCCCACAATCCCCACTGAGCATTTTGCAAACAGCTCCCTGGCAAGTTGAGCAGAAGACTTTCCTACATCCCCACGAAGCCCGGCAAAGCTCAGACTAGGACCGCTGATTCCCTTGGGTTGCTGCACCCCGTTTTCACCCCAGCCCCAGGGCGTTTGGGCAAATTTGGGGCTCTGTTTCTGGCTCTCGGGAAACTAAAAAAGCCACATCACCATCAGCCCTGCCTGCAGAGAGCCTTTGGAAACAAGAGGCACAGCACAGAGGTTTGTTTGCCCTCTCAAGGCTGTTCCAGACAGAATAAAGCACCTAATGCTACTGCCAACTGAAGCAGCTCTCCTTGAGCTCAAGAGGTTAGTTTTTCTGAATGCAGCAACACGGATCCTCATCTCGGCCCCATAGCACAGAGGATTTGTTGTACTCCAGTGCAAAAATAACCCTGAAAGCAACATTTATGGTCACACCAGGGAGGAGAGGGCTAAGGCATCGGCATAAGGCACTTGGGAGAAGAGAGACGGGGCATGGATTTTATTTGTCCTCGATTCCCAGGGAGGTCATTTACTGCAGTGCCCCTGGCACTTCCCCAGCCCTTTCTAGCACATTTGATTCTTGTGAGTTTTCTTAATCTCATCTCCTTCATTGGTTATTGCTCCTTCAGTGCTGAACTCAGCAAGATTGCTTCTGTTTAGAGAAAGATTAGCGCCGAGTACATTAAACATGGTAATGCTGTGTACTAAAGGGCACTGGGTCACCACCCCAGCTCCGAATGCCCCGTAACACCTTCCCAAAAACGGGTGCCTCTTGCTGGGCATGTTTTTAGCTCCAGTCTGCCATGCCTAATGCATGCCAGCCTCTCCCAGGTAGCAGCCTCAGGGGAGCACACAGCAAGGAACCCTTCAGCAATAAAACCCCAGCCACCAGCAGCTCAGTGATGAACGCACCTCGTTTCCCATTAAAATTGAACTGATGGCAAATTACATGTTGAGAGACAACACGATCTTCACAGCAGAACCAGCACAAAGAGAGGGTAGATGGAGAAGGAGCTGGCTCAGCCAGGCAAAATGCCTACCCAAGTACGAGGCACCCTGTGAGCCTCAAACCCCTTGAACTCCTCCTCAAAGCTGCAAACAGAGGGAGCAGTGACCGGCATCCCTGCAGGGAGGTGATGCGCACAGCACCGTGCTTGCAAACCATGCCCTCGCTTAGAGCACAAAGACCAGTCATCTGCATTACCCGGAGAATAAAATTTTCCCAATTTCAAGGATGTTGCAACACAGAAGCAAAACCAAAGGGTTTGATCTGACGAGTTGCTAAGAGCCACTGGAGAGGTGCTCAGTGGCCACAGTCTGCTTGGTCCCGCTGTCCCCTTACTTTATTCCTTTCCCCCAAACAAACCACATTCCTCCGTATTCCAACAATTTTGCAGGGATGTTTTCCAGCATCCCACCCACCGGAGCACACGCTGCCGTTAGTCCCCATCCCAGTCGGGCTCTTATCACGGCTCACCGCCTCCGCTCCCTGCTTTCCAGTTGATTAGATGTCTATTTACCTTCAGATTACAAGGAGGCAACAAGTCCACCCGGGGAAGAGGCACTGTTGCACGGGCAAAGACTCTGCAAACAGATGGCTCGAGGAGATAGAGAATGTTTTCTACCTTGTGCGTGCTTCTGGGCTTGAGGATGACACAGCCCTGGCACATCCCTACATTTCTCTTACATTTTCCTTTCCTCATCAAGCTCTCTACCACCCTCTCCGGGACTTGGAGAGTGAAGACAAAGACTCAGCCAGCTGCCTAGGTCTGTCCTGGAAGATGTTGCAAGACATACTGGTTTTAAAATACCTGCCTTTAGGGCGCTCAGGTTTTTTTACATTTCTAATCAGCTTTTCAAAACTGACAATGGGATATTCATTTCAGGGGCGAAAAATACATGTACAGCTCTTCTCCAGCCCCTCTGAAGCTGGTGGTCACAGCGAGACGGCCAGGGCTCAGCAGCGACCCAGTGCACCAGTTTGGCTTGCGGGCAATAAAGGAGCCTACAGCCACCTTGATGTCCCAGGTGATCTCACCTTAAGCAAACTCACCAGGACCTGGGAACACAGGGAAAGCCCCCAGATGCTGTTTATCGACCAAGATTCTTAATTCTGGAAGGGCCATCCTCAGCCCTTTGAGCCTTTGCTGCAGTGCTCAAACACACCCAGCACCTATTTTGCTTTCGAGAGCCGATGCGACACCTCTGAATCCAGCCCAGCCTCTAATTACCGGTCGATGCTTGGCAGGCCTCAAACATGAGAGCCTTTGTACTCCAGACGAAGGCAGAGGGAAAAATAAACAGGCACGTTACAAAACGCTTTCTGTGATGAAAGTGCCATTTGAGACCTTGCAGACCGTCTATGGATATTTTCCCCATCTAATTCATGTCTCCCACTCTCCAGCTGCCAAAAAAGAAACGCCAGGTAAGCCAGCCCTGGAAAGAATGAGATTCACTTTCCCCGAACAACTCACATTTGCAATTTTAGCTTCTCCTGCTTGTCCTGCAGCCCCAAACTAATTGCATTCCCCACATGCTCCTTTTTCTTCTCCCCCCACCCCAATCTTTAAAGGCATGTGGTGTTATATAGTAGGCTCAAAGCACACTCAAGATTAGTTCTGTAACCTGCCCAGTAGAGTCAGAAAATTGAACGTGGTAGAAAAAGAAGGGAAGGAAAAAAAAAAGAAAAAAAAAAAGGAAAAGAAAGAGCCAGCTCTTGTCAAGAGCGTGGTAGTACAAGGAAGTAATTTTTCTCTCCCCATTTCAGCTGGATGTTGCTGTTTACGTCCGCACTAGACTCTGCATCCTTTCTTCTCCGTCGTGCAGCTGTAGCATCGGCAAATTGGAGAGGGGAGGCACGGGGGGGGGAAGGCAATAGCAACTGAAATTGTATCCTATTGAATTTTCAATAGGACACCAAAATATATACATATTTCAGCATGCGCGTGTACAGATATATAAGTCAATGGAGGAATCTGAATAGTTGGTTCCGAATAATTACAGTGGGGGGAAATCATTGGAATAATTAGCAGTTGCTACCAGAACATTCAGGGAAATGGAATGCCGACTGCTGTTTATTAAACAGCACTTTATTTTCAGTTTAGGGTGTTTGGCATGAAATTAGGTGGCAAATACACAGCATCACCGAATGATTGGAAAAGCCTGGGATCTTTAAGGTTTTTCAAGCTACCTTGCTCGTTCCCTCCATTTCTTTCCCTCTTTCTGCTTTTCCTTCCTCCTTCCCTTCCCTTTTAACTGCAGCAGCCTCGGGAAGGGGCTCTCACACAGCTCTGACACCAGAGAATACAGAAAGATGGTCTCTGCCCTCAGATCTCACCAGTGCTGCGGGATGCCGGCGCTGAACCAAAGCAGCCGGCTGGGATTCTAGACACCGAGGTGGGATGGGTCTTGGAGAGCCAGCAACTAGCGGGTCACCCTTTATCAGATACAACTTTCAAAACTTTGGCATTCTGGGGTTTTCACACCAATGTCTTTGGAAAGATGACACACAGCCCACGCGCACCCCCACGCCTCCAACACTGCCTGGCATACGCTTAACTTTCTTCTTTCTTCAACAAGACCAAAGGCCATGTAAAATGGTTGTGCAGGACAGGAGAGATCCAGAGCACAACCAACAGGTTTGAGCCTTGCAACAGCAAAGCATCTGCTAGGAAAAGGAGAAGGAAGAGCACACAACCCATGTATGAAAAACTGGTAGATTCTGGAAACTTAGGAAGAAATATCAATTTCCCAGCTTAATAGACATTTATCTGACATGGTTCTCAGTTTTACAAAATAGGACAGAAAAAAAAATGATCAAAAAAACACATAAGCCCAAAAGCCTCAGAAATGCACAGCCCCCAGCATGCTGGAGGTTGTTCCTACCATCCCCACATCTGTGCCAGGATTTGAATTTGGATCCTGGTGGATGGCGGAAAGGAAAGCAGAAAGAGGGGCAAGATCCCTCGGGGAAGGGAGATGGGGAGCGTAAGTCCACGTCCTTCACCTGCTCCTACCCACTCTGCCACCAGCATAACGTAACCAGACATGGATCGACCGAGGAAGGAGAGATGAAGTTTTAAGGAGATGGAATTGCCTATGTGTATATGCACACGATTTAGACATCTCAAAAGATTTCACACCATATTTCACATAATTCACATTTCTAAGCTTCTCCTTTAGCAATGCAAGAGGCAAGCATAAACGAGACAGGTCAAAAGCCTCATGAGCTTGAAACATCTCCACGTTTGCAAAAATCACTTTCAAAAAGCTTCCAGTTCTGGATTAATCAGGGTTACCTAATGCCAGTCAGACGAAACCACACTCCCAAAAACTCACCGTATGGGCAACTTCACGCCTCACAGAATAAAGCACCTTCAATGCTTTGAAAACAGATCTACGTTCTTCAGATACATATCATCTTGTAATCAGAGAATAAATAAATTAAAAAAAACAGTCTATAGTACCTCAGAGATGTCTTCTCCTCAAGGTGATGCAGC